>NW_023416313.1:24457880-25657880 GCF_014108235.1 Myotis myotis
ATGTCAATGAGGATGCACATGGCTCCAGATGCTATTGGCAGCTATCTAATGAGTACAGAGGGAGCCCATCTTGGAGTGAAGCTGATGGTATGATGAAAGAATTGTCTTTGATGGCACTGTTAAACTTTCTAAATCTAAACACTGACTCTACCTCTGGATTTTCTGATGTGTAAACCAATAAAGCACTTATTTAAACCAGGTTGAGCTGATTTTTGTAACTTGCAATAGAAAGCACCTGAACTGTAAAGGGAATATCAGCACTTCAGGAATCTTCAGGAAGATTCTATGTATTTACTCTGACATGCTATGAGGCCCGAGGAGAGGGTGGTCAATTTTTCTACTTGGAATTATTCGATACGTTTTCTTTTCTTTCTCTCTCTTTTTTTTAAAAATATATTTCTTTATTGATTTCAGAGAGGAAGGGAGAAGGAGAGAGAGATAGAAACATCAATGATGAGAGAGAATCATCAATTGGCTGCCTCCTGCACACCCACCACTGGGGAACGAGCCTGCAACCCAGGCATGCGCCCTCGGAGGGAATTGAACCCGGGACCCTTCAGTCCGTAGGCCGACGCTCCATTCACTGAGCCAAGCCGGCCAGGGCGATATGTTTTTTTTCTTAGAGCAGTGGGACTACTACTAACAATGACCTAAGGCTCAGAGGGCTGTAATCTTGTCATTTTTAATGGCTTCTAAATTAGTTTATGAAATTGGATTTCTTTAGCTCCAAGCGGTGAGGAGGTAGATCTTTGATATAAAATAAAAATGTATATAGAAAGTAAGAAAAAGGGCTAAGGAGAAAGCAATTTATCAAGATAGCTGTTTAACACCAATCAGAAAGGATATATGCACCCCTATGTTCATAGCAGCACAATTCACCATAGCTAAGATCTGGAAACAGCCTAAGTGCCCATCAGTAGATGAATGGATTAGAAAACTGTGGTACATCTACACGATGGAATACTATGCTGCTCTAAAAAGGAAGGAACTCTTACCATTTGCAACGTCATGGATGGAACTGGAGAGCATTATGCTAAGTGAAATAAGCCAGTCAATGAAGGAAAAATACCACATGATCTCACTCATTCATGGATAATAGAGACCATTATAAACTTTTGAACAATAATAGATACAGAGGCAGAGCTGCCTCAAACAGATTGTCAAACTGCAGCAGGAAGGCCGGGGAGGGTTGCGGGGCAGGAGGTAGGGGGGTAAGAGATCAACTAAAGGACTTGTATGCATGCATAGAAGCATAACCAGTGGACATAAGACATTGGGGGATAGGGGAGGCTAGGGGACTGTCTAGGGCGGGGGGATAAAATGGACACATATGTAATACCCTTTGTAATACTTTAAGCAATAAAAAAAAAAAAAAAAAAAAAAAAAAAAAAAAGATAGCTGTTTAATGGCTAATCCCCTCTCCAAGACAAAAACAAAAATAAATTTAAGGCTTTTTTAGATAGTGCTAATGAGGCCTTCTTTCTTAACTGAAGTCAGCATGTTATATATCTAAATGTTCTAATCCTAAAAAAACTAAAGCACTGACCAATTAACATTGCACATTTGCTTTCTCTTACATAAGAAATTAGGTTATCTGAACTTTTTTATATTAACAACACAGGATTAAGGAAAAGAAGCAATTATTTTAGGAATTCCACATGGTGAAGGTTGAAGGAATGTGTGGGATAATTTGATGTTCAACAAATGAATCCATCACAGAAATATTTTAAAAGAGACATCCAAATCGAATGAAAAAATAAATAAATAAATGCTGGTTCTAAAAATGATGAAAAGGGATCCTTTAATGGAGGTTCTAGTAAAGACAGTACTGAGAACTCTGTACTGGGTAGAATTCTAGTAGAAGTAGGATTATGAAGTATTACATTTTCAATTTCCCTTTCCTCCTGTGAGAAAACATGATGAAGTGATGTCTTTCATATAGAAAATTCTAAAAATGGTTGTAATCATGACTATCAAAATTTATCAACATGGGTGATTCCTACCTCTGCTTTTGCCCGCTCAGTTGATTATTATGATGCAGAATCAGAAAAATGAGTTTGAGAGAAATAGGATGGGAAAACAGGATTTAGCCAGGTAGACTCAGTGTCTTTACTGTATTTAATAACTAGAACAGAGGGGAGAAAATGGAGTGTGGGTAAAACCATTTCAATTGCAGCTAGTAAGAGAATTCAGGGAGCTGGAAACATGACAGGCAAAGAATCAACTGAGAGGTGGATAGAACTGGGGAAGAGGCCTGAGATCTGAGAAATATTGCTGTAGATTATCATAAGCTGAATCATTTTTAATGTTTCTCGTGTGAGTGAAAATTGGAATTTATTTTAAATTATTTTTGGGCTACTATGCTTATCTCTGTATGTAAACGCTATAAACACTAAGCCATTTGAGGTTGCAAGATTTACTAGGATGACAAAGGAAGAACTTTAATTTACTCCATGAATTAAATCTTCCTTTTGCTAATTCAATCTTTCAGTCAAAACAAACTCCCCCCCCTTTTCATGCCATTACTCCCCCGACCCCACCTCTTCAAATGGGTTTCTAATCAACAGCACTTACATTATGAGGACTGGTTGGCTTCCCAGTGAGATTGGATCCTCGAAGATTAGGAGGTCTCAGTAGAAACAAGATCAATGCAATTACCATCCAGGCCATTAAGATCATGGTAATACTGATGCCATTATCACCAGAGGGTCCTGGTACTAAAGACAAAAAAAATATTTGCAACAAAAACTGCAGCATGATTATAATATTGTTAGATAAATGTAAAAGCAATTATGTTTAAATGTTAACTTCAAAAACTGTAGTAATATAAAAAACTGTAGTCATAATTTAGAGAAGTAGAATTATGAAGTATTACATTTTCAATTTCCCTTTCCTCCTGTGAGAAAATCTAAATGGTAAATTGTATAAAATAGTCAAAAGCCAAAACCTACTAAATGAAGATTTTATTTTTTTTAATATATTTTATTGATTTTTTACAGAGAGGAAGGGAGAGGGATAGAGAGTTAGAAACATCTATGAGAGAGAAACATCAATGAGCTGCCTCCTGTACACCCCCTACTGGGGATGTGCCCGCAGCCAAGGTACACGCCCTTGACCGGAATCGAACCTGGGACCCTTGAGTCCGCAGGCCGACGCTCTATCCACTGAGCCAAACTAGTGAGGGCTAAATGAAGATTTTAGTAGTGTAGTTCTTAATATCTTGGAATAATAGAATCCTTTGAGAACTTGATAAAAATTAAGGGGACCCTCTTCACTGTAAATATCTATGTATACAAATTCAATAATTTTGCATATAATTGTGGAAAGTTCATGGTCCCACAAAGCCATTAATCCAGATATATTGAAATCTATGGAACCAGGTTAAAATTATCTGATATACAATAAAGACACTTACTTTTGGGGAAGGAGGAATTCTGCATTTTAATTACAGAAGCAGCAAGAAAAAAATAACAAAGCTTAAGGAAAAAGGAACATCTGAGTTATATAATATATAGATTAAAGATCTCTTTAATGATATTCTCAAACAAAGAGATATTAATTTGGCCTTTTTTTGCATAAATAAGTTGGATTCAGATCTAGATATTTTAAAGTCTATGCATTTAGCCCTAACCGGTTTGGCTCAGTGGACAGAGTGTCGGCCTGCGGACTCAGGGGTCCTGGGTTCGATTCCGGTCAAGGGCATGTACCTTGGTTGCGGGCACATCCCCAGTAGGGGGTGTACAAGAGGCGGCTGATCGATGTTTCTCTCTCATCGATGTTTCTAACTATCCCTCTCCCTTCCTCTCTGTAAAAAATCAATTTTACATATATATATATATATATATATATATATATATATATATATATATATATATATATAAATTTAAAGTCTATGCATTTATCAAAAGAAATGCCAGCCCTAGCCAGTTTGGCTCAGTGGACAGAGAGTCGGCCTGCGGACTAAAAGGTTCCAGGTTCAATTCCGATCAAGGGCACATGCCCAGGTTGTGTGCTTGATCCCCAGTAGGGGGCGTGCAGGAGGCAGCTGACCAATGATTCCTCTCATCATTGATGTTTGTCTCTCTCCCCCTCTCCCTTCCTCTCTGAAATCAATAAAAAAATAAAACAACAACAAAAATATTCCACATCTTAAAAAAAAAAAAAGAAATGTCAGGTGTGCGTATGTATATATCATTTTTCTCTGCTCCTTGAGGCAGCCATATTTTATTTCATTCAAAATAACAAGTACCTACCACAGTGCCTAGTCCATGGTATGAGCTTCAAAAACTTCTAATAAATGAAACAAATTTTTACTGTACTATATTAGAAAATTCAATTATCAGAAATGAAAATTACAGAAGATTGAATTTCTAAGCATAGTATCTCTAGTTGGTTATTAAAATAGGCTGTCAAGACTGTTGCCCTAACCAGTTTGACGCTCTAACCAGTGGATAGAGTGTCGGCCTGCGGATTCAAGGGTCCCAGGTTCGATTCCAGGCAAGGGCATGTACCTTGGTTGTGGGCACATCCCCAGTGGGGAGTGTGCAGGAGGCAGCTGATAGATGTTTCTCTCTCATTGATGTTTCTAACTATCCCTCCCCCTTCTTCTCTGTAAAAAAATCAATAAAATATATTTAAAAAAAAGACTATAACTGTTTGGTTTTGTTCTCCTTGCCTCAGGAAAAAGTAAAAGAAATCCATGCAAGATGCATTGCAACTGGGGTCCGTGGGCCCAGGACTCACTCCCAAGAAAGTGAAGGCCATGAGGGGTGGCATTGCTGAGGCCACAAGATTAGTGACCAAAGGGGACAAAGTCAGGCAAAGGGTTTAGCTAGCCCAACAGCAGGCCGGATAGGAATGTAGCCTCGGTCTGTTCCAACCCCAATCACTTCCCCAGGCACAGCTAACATAGTATTCAGTCACCAAAACTGCATTGCTCACCACACAATGAATCAGCAGGTTTTTCTCTATATACATATCTTTTCCTTGGTTCCCTCCTATTATACTGAATGTGCCTCTTTTATAACTAAAACCCATTTCTCTCCACTTGAGCTTTGGATCCCATTGCTCTTACAGAGGACCCACTATCTTCTCTCTTGTGTATTCAACACCCCTTTCTCCATTGCAGCCAACCCAGAATCACTTAAATGTGAGCAAGTTTATCCCATCTTAAAAAAAATCCTCATTTCCCCTATCTTAACCCCTTTCCCTGAGCTAGTATCTTGAGAACTGTCTACATTTCACTACCTCCCATCACGGCTCTGGCTGGTATCCACCTCCACTGTCATTTGAACAGCTTTTCCAAAGGTCACCTATGACACCGCCATCAAATGTTCTTAAACTGTGGTATACATCAGAACCATTCAGCAGCTTCTTAAACTAAAATAACAAGCATTTCCCCTGTCCCACCTTCTCTGTCCCACCAAACTGGGTCTCCATTCATTCAGCTGCCTTGGCCAGAAACCTATGAGAATATCTTTTGTTCTCTCTCAATGATCTATTTAACACATCATGAGTTTTCTGTCAATTTTACTACCTCAATATTACTCAAATCTGTCCAATTCTAGCTCTACTCCCACACTTGCTCTAGCTACCTTCACTTCTTGTCTGGTCTATTGCAATGGCCTCTCAGCAGATCTCCCCATACCTACTCTTGCCTCCTCTAATTCTGTGCTATATGCTGATCCAACAGTGATTTTTAAAAAGCATATACTATTTATTATTTCATTACTAAACAGCAAAAATTTCAGTGGTTACTTTGAACCAAGTATTATCTCTCTTAATCCATTTAACAATTTTATTTTATGGTAGGTACTATCATATCTTCATTTTATAGATGAGGACACTGGGGGAAAAGGGATTAAATCCCAATGTCATATAGGTGGTATGTGGCAAAGCTGGGACTTCAATACAAGTATTCTCATTCCAGAACCTGTGCTCTTGACCTCTTTTGCTATGTCATAATCTCTGACAATATCACATAGTGAGGCAGACCTCTGAAAATTATTAGAACTGTAGGTAGTAAAACTGGAAAATACAGATTTAAAAATAATTTTTTATAAGAAAGCTTATAACTACCTGTTAAGTAAAACTAGATTTTAAGTTAGCCAAAGAAAGATAGTTGTACATTATCACCTTATAGTGTCCCTCTCAGAAATAAAATATTAATTAATTGTATAAACCAGAAGTGTAACTCCAATGCCAATTCTTATTTTATTCAATTTGAAAAATGAATCCTTTACTTTTTTATATTATATGTAAGTAAAAGATTCTGAAGCTTCAGAGTTGAACCTCAGACCACAAATTTACTAATTCATATTTCTGGACCAAGCAGCCCTGACAAAAGGCCCACTCCTTTTTAAAACTCTCATAGGGATAATATGACACTTGGTTCCCTGTAACTGTCTCATAGCTTGGTTCCTATTACAGCCTTTCCTTCCTGCATTTTGCTGCCAGAAAACTCTGCTCTTAACACATCTCTGCTGACCAACCCAGTGACTCACTCTGTTGCTTCCACTCTGAACTCTTTCAGCCTGGCCCTTCCTAAGATTTGACCTATTCATCAATATAAACTCTTATCATTTCTCAGAAAAAGCATCCTTTGTTAACCCTATACCTTCTCTTTAGCCAGTGGTTCCTAGTCTGCCTGTGCATCAGGATAGCCTGCAACAATATCAACACCACAGATTCTAATTCACACCATCTAATTCAGAAGCAACTCAGGGGTGGGGTAAGGAACCAACGATATTTTCAAAGCTTTCCAAATGAATCTGATGCAATAGTTCAATACTAGTTTGGCTGTCAGCATTTGCCAACTCTGCAAACTCAGCCTTGGGGTACTCATTATTTTTTCTGTCTGACATGTTCTTATACTAGTATACAACCTCTATTTATTCTCTTATATCCTACATCCCTCTCTCTCTTCTGTAAAAATTTCCATTTTCTCTCACCACTCTTTCCTTTCTGCTCTGGACTAGTATAGCATTTCTAATTTAAAGAAATGGTTTCCTATTTCTCCTAATTAAGTCATTAACTTTTTAAGAATTGAGACCACCTCTTAGCTATGTAATCCATGCCTCGGTTTCTTTAGCTGTGAAATGGAAATACTACCATCATCTCAGAGAGTTGTGAAGGTTGAAATGATCAGTACACGGAAAGCAGTTAGCACCATGCCTGGTGCACAGTAGGTATTCAATAAACATTAGCCACTACCAGTACTAAGGTCAACTACAGCACAGAAAAGACTGAGCGCAGATGGATCCTAGTGGGAATAACTAGCCTAGATAAGATGGTGAAGTGGGAATGGAAAAGGGTCAAATACAAATGGTATTAGGATGGAAGAAGTACACTTGGTGGCTGACTAGAATGGTGGTAGGAGGAGGAAGAAAAAGAAGTGAAGGGTGCCTCTAGACAAGGGGTGGAGACCTGCCCTCAGACCATATAAGGCTCATGAAATCACTGGGTCTGGCCCTGCCATGGCATTAGGGTGAGTTAATTAAATGTCTGACCAAACAGCAGGCTGATTTTTAAGCTGTTAATTTTGTAAGGCCCATGAACGATGTTATAAATATACAAACGGCCCTTGGCAGAAAAAAAGATTCCCCACCCTTGCTCTAAAGGATAGTAGTATGCAGTCGAATTTCTCCCTTTAAAAGGCTAACTGGATATAGTTTTTCTAACCTCCAAGGTTTAATAAGATCATTTCTCGTATTTTCCACTAACTGAAAGACCCTCCTAGGAGTAAAGGATAACAGATGAACCAGCTGTAAAACCTCTTGCTCATAGTCAATGTTTTTCATTTATAGCAGTCCTACAAAATTAAGATTCGCTCTAGAATTTACTTTCACATGGGCATACCGTGCAAGGTTATTAACCCTTTGAGTGCCAACCAATATCCTAGGAACTATGCTAAAATTGCCAAGGCATTTTTGCTGATTTTACAGCAGTTTAGGAAAAAAATTATGAATCGCAAGTAAATGAAGTTACACATTCAAAAACTTAAGGAAACCTTTACTACATTGACATGTTTAGTAATATCATCATCACTAATAAAAGCAGACTTAGAACTGGACGCCATTTCGAAGCTTTGATAGCGCTCCGGGCACTTTTGGTAAAAGAGGAGGAGCGCGATCGTGCTCCCCGGCACTCTAGAGGTTAATAAGAAACTAAAACAAACTAAATGTCCATCAAGAGTGTCTGACTAATAAATTATGGTATATCTGTATAATAAAATACTTTAAAGCTGTAAAAAAAAGTTGAAGTTTCCATGAGATATACTATTTTTTGACAGAAAAAAAGCAGAACAGTGTGTCCAAAAACAAGGGGCAAATACATATTTTGCTTGTACATGTATATGAAATTCTGGGAAGATATATAGAAGGCTAATAACATCTAGAGATTTGATCTGGGTAGATGGGAGAATGAGTAGGATGACAGCTTTTCACTTCATGTAGTCTCAGAACAGGTATGCTATTCAAATTCCCTGACGCTGTATGCAGGTAATACAAACAAATGTTAGGAGCAGTTATTTTAAGGTCAGTATGGAGAGGTAAATGGACCTTTAAATGGCCTGGCCTCTGTGCTTTTCATTGTTATAACCTTTAGGCACGTATAAATAATAAGGGGAACATCAAGTGGAGGTTATAAAATCTGTTCCCTCACTATCTGGAAATTATTTGCCATAAGAGGGTAAACAGCCCTAGCCTTTTTGCTCAGTGGTTAGTGTCGGCCGGGACTAAAGGGTCACTGGTTCGATTCCAGTCAAGGGCATGAACTCGGTTGCAGGCTTGATCCCTAGCCTCGTTGGGGCTGTGGGAGGCAACCAATCGATGTGGCTCTCTCTGTCTCTTCCCCCCCTTCCACTCTCTCTAAAAATCAATGGAAAAAATATCCTCAGGTGAGGATTAACAACAACAAAAAAGAGGGTAAATACCTTTTAGTCCTGGCTGGGTAGCTCAGTTGGATGGAGCATCGTCCCGATACTCTAAGGTTGCGAGTTCTACCTCCAGTCAGGGCACATATAGGAAGCACCTAATGAATGCATAAATAAGTGGAACAACAAGTCTCTCTCTCTCTCTCTCTCTCTCCACCCCTCTCTCACCCCCTCTCTCTCCCCCTTTCTCTCACCTCTAAAATAAACTTTTTAAAAATGAGGGTGAATGCTTTTTACTCTATGGTCTGGAAAGATGTCAAATCATAAAAATGCAAAAGAACTTTTACACCAAAATAGAGTGTTCTGTTTTCCTTAAAAGCAAACATGAGTATTATAAAAAAGATGCCAGTCCGGCGACAGTGGCTCAGTTGGCTGAGTGTCATCCTGTGCACGGAAGGGTTGCCAGTTCGTCAAGGCACATGCCTGGGTTATGGGTTCGATCCCAGGTTACAGCGTGTGAGGATGGCAGCTGATCGATGTTTCTCTCTCTTTCTCTCTCACTCTCTCTCTAATCATGTCCTCAGGTAAGTTTTAGGGGCAGAAATAGAACAGTGGGGACTAGCTATAATTATAAGAAATATTAATCATGCTCTGTTAATTGTGATTGTTCTGTTCTGATTAGAGAAAGCACATTCTAACCTGGCTGAGAGCTGTACTCCAGCCAACATCAGAATGCAGTCCATCCTCCTCTTCCGAGAACGGCCCATCATCATGGAAAGATTAACCACCTTATTGCTGAGACAATCTGGCTCCAGAGCAGCCGTGGGCAAACTACGGCCCGCAGGCTGGATCTGGCCCATGTGATTTGAATAAAAGTAAAAAAAAAAAGACTGTACCCTTTTATGCAATGATGTTTACTTTGAATTTATATTAGTTCACACAAACACTCCATCCATGCTTTTGTTCCGGCCCTCCGGTCCAGTTTAAAAACCCATTGTGGCCCTCGAGTCAAAAAGTTTGCCCACCCCTGCTCTAGAGGTACCGACCTTTGCCTGCCCTTTGCACCCCAGCCCACATGGCCTGTAACCTGTAACCATTACACCTTGCCCACTTCCCATGCCTGCAATTCCTACTTTCCCATGTAATCTTTGTCCTTCTACCCAATATGAGCAGCTGGCATATGGGAAGGGGTAGAGCAGGTTTTTAAAAAAATTGATTTCAGAGAGAAAGGGAGACGGAGAAAGAAGCATCTGATGAGAGAGAATCACCAATAGGCTGCTTTCTGCATGCCCCTGACTGGGGACCAAGCCAACGACCCAGGCACGTGCCCCTAGTGGAAATCAAACTTCAATCTCCTGGTTCATAGGTCGACGCTCAACCACTGAGCACACCAGGTGGGCAAGAGCAGATTTTTGTGGATGACCTGCTGCTCTCCCATACTGCTGGCAGTATTGGAATAAATGCTCATATATGATTCAACCCTGTCTCAGCTTAATTGGTTCAAGTAGTGACAGGCAGCCCAGACCCATTGGTTGTCCAGTTTCATAAGAATTAAAGAAGAAAAATAAAAAATGATGCCAATGGAATATTACAAAGAAGCTATTAACTTAGCTGGACACGGGAAGATGAGAGAGTAGAGAAGGAAGTCTATGAGGTGGCAGAGCCTAAGGGATTATTTCTGTAGACTTTTATAAGTTTTCACTGGAAAAGTAGAACTACAACAGTGAAAGTGGACAAAGCACCAATAGGCTTTAAGCCTGTAATTGTGGGGATTATATACAGCAGCAATTTTTAACTGGTGTGTCGCAACAACTTTTAAAACATGCAATACCTGACTATTTATTCAGGGGCACTGATCTCTATTCCCTTAGATTGTCAAATAAAAAAATGACAAGAATCAACACAAAAACAATAGCCATCCAGTGTGAATCAAAGTTATACCTATTTTTTTGTAAGAATGGCAAAAAATACATTTTTTTGGTGTACCGCAGAATTTTAGCAATTAGTTTATGTGTGCCACGAGATGAAACAGTTGAAAATAGCTGGTATGCAGTAATTACATTATCCTCAGTACAGCTACCTGTTTTCATGCTGATTTACTTTAACAGTAAGTTAGTGATAGAGCTGGTTGCCATACACCTCTATCTCGTAGGCAGTCTTTCAGAAAAGTGAGCAGATTTGTTCTATACTATTCTAGAGAGCAAAACTGTGGGTGTATATCACAATAAAGTGAAATGTAGCTCAATATAAAGAATCACACAGCAACTAGATCTGTTAACAGACTGCAACTAGATCCTGCTCCCACATGAAGTAATGAGCTCCCTATTCAACTACATCATCTCAAATATTCAATTCTACGTGGCAGGCATAACAGGTACTGTGATATTGTGATATAATTCAAAATATATATTTGGCTTTCATCCTGGTTCCTGGAACAGAGATCTAAAATCTTGGAACTTCCTGAGTGATTGGGGTGATAGGAACATCATTTGTTATTCATAATTAATCTCTTAAAGCTATACCTGAGTTTACGCTAATGAGGTGACTCTTGGTGGGCCCCTAGCTTCAGGATAGGGGCTAGTTGCCCAGGGTTTAGACCAGGTGATTAGAGGGTTGGAACTTTCAGCTCCACTCCCTGACCTCCAGGGAGGGTAGAAGTTAGTCACCAGTGGCCAATGATTTAATCCTTCCCGCCTATACAATGGAACCTCCATAAAACAATGGGGTTCAGAGAGCTTGCTGGCTGGTGTTCACATCAATGTGCTGGGAGGGCACACCAGAAAAAGACATGAGTTCTGCCCCCCCCCCCCCCCCCCCGCCACCTTGCCCTATGTATCTTTTCCATTTGGTTACTAATAAACCAGTGATAGTAAATTACCTGTTTTCCAGTGTTCTGTGAGGCATTTTAGCAAATTATTGAACCTCAGGAGGGGAGTCATGGGAACCCTTGATTTATATTTTATGAAAACAGCAAGAGCTCACTAGGGAAAATTTAGAATAAACAGAAAAGTGATTCTATTACCCAGAGGAAACAACTGCTTAAACCATTAAAAAATATGGCTCTCAGAAAGGATTTCCAATAAATGCTAAAAGAACTGGTAGGAAAAAACCTGGCAAATATGACCAAATTAATACTCAAGGACTAGAGCTTGCCTTTATATTTAAATTAAGGAAGTGGCCATTGCAGGTTTGGCTCAGGGGATACAGCATCAGCCTACGGACTAAAGGGTCCCAGTTCCATTTGGCCCGGCGGTAGGGGGGGGGGGCGCGAGGGGGGGCGGACATGCCTGGGTTGTAGGCTTGATCCTCCCAGTGGGGGGCGTGCAGGAGGCAGCTAATCAATGATTCTCTTTCATCATTGATGTTTCTATCTCTCTATCTCCCTTCCTCTCTGAAATAAAAAAATATATATATATATAAAAATAAACTCCTGCCCTGACTGGTTTGGCTCAGTGGATAGAGTGTCGGCCTGCGGACTGAAAGGTCCCAGGTTCAATTCCGGTCAAGGGCATGTACCTTGGTTGCAGGCACATCCCCAGTAGGAGGTGTGCAGGAGGCAGCTGATTGATGTTTCTCTCTCATCGATGTTTCTAACTCTTTATCCCTCTCCCTTCCTCTCTGTAAAAAATTAATAAAATACATTTTTAAAAAATAAACCCCTGAAGGAAAGGGAGCTTGTTTAAAAAATAATAATAAAATAAAATAAATTAAGGAAGTGAAAATTTAACTCACAGAAATAAGAGTGTACCTGTTTACAGGTGGGGCTGGCTCAAAGGTCACAAATACCACAAATGTAATAAACACTAGTTTTCCTGTAAGTTCAGTAAGATTACTTTCAACTAGAAGAACAAGTTTTAGCTTTACCTGCTGAGTCAAAAAACTGAGTTGCTTATCAGAAGGCATAATGCAGATTAATAAATGCTATTAAAGAAGCAACATAAAGAAAGGTGGAGAGAACCACCACTCATCATCCTAACAACTTAACACATCTGCACAGTACCATTACCTTCTCTCCAGAGGCATAAAATGCTTACCCTGTCGCACCAATGGACTATGTTTTGACAAAATTCTTACTTTGGACGAGGCACTGTACCAGCTCCTATAAGTTGTTATATTTATAGAATTTGATGAAACACCCAGTACACACCGCAAGAACAACAATTAATCATGTAATAACAAGCCCCTTTATAAAGGTACTTTACTGTGATTTGTTTTACTTCATATGCATAATAAAGTGGAGCTCAGCTTCAGAGATGGTTAAATATAAACAACTAGCCTATAAATAAACACAATTTAGCATATGTGAAAAGCCCTAAAGTGTACATACAAAGGATGTTTAAGTATTACTTATAAGGGCAAAAGAAGTTAATCCTCAATTGAGACTATTTTTTCAAAGAGGGCGAAAGGGAGGGAGGGAGGGAGGGAGGAGAAAGAGAGAGAGAGAAACAAGGATGTGAGAGTCACACATCAATTGGTTGACTCCCAACCAGGGCTGGAAATTGAACCTGCCACCCAGGTATGTGCGCTTGACTGGGAATTGAACCCGTGACCCTTAGGTGCATGGGCCGTTGTTCTAATCACTGAGAATACTGGCCAGAGCAGTTGGTAAATATTTTTAATATAGATATATACTGATATTTTCATAATACAGTAGTGAAAAACAATACCAAGTGATCCCCTTTTTATAAGTGTATATGAAACCTAACTGTGAATGTCATACTTCCATTCTATAACTGTTGAATTAATATAGTACAAGACTGGACTGACTTAAATGTTAGTTATCAGTTCCCCCAAAGTATCCTTCAAGTTATTTCTGTCCTGAAAGAAAAGATACTTAACATAATGGCCACCAAGTCTGCCAGCTGCATTCCCATGCAGGATCCACGTTCCTGCTGAATCTCACTTTACTGTCACCACTGAGCATAAAGACACAGACAGAAACCTTCCCACTGCTCATTCCTCTTGGGAATGCTAATGTCAGAACCAAACGAATGACTGCACAGGCTCCCAAAGCTTCCAAACCTTGGTAAAGAATGGCCTCTTCCTTTACACAGAAGTTCTCAGAGCTGCCAATGGATGAAAATAGATGCTAAGCAAAGAGCAAGGGTTTGAGCTAACAGCCTCAACGTTCCAGTTCAACCAGCCAAAAGTGCCCTGTTACACATATATTTGCCAAGAAAAGGCCCGGAAGGGTTTACACCAAGTTAGTCAACAGTGGTTATCTTTTAGTATTCTGGGCGTTTTTCCTTTTCTTTTTTCTTCTTTGTGAATTTTCTTCAATGAACAGGATTTGTTTTTGAGGCAAAAACAAACAAACAAACACAAAACCATACCATTTTTTCAGTTAGAGATGAAATATTTAAGTAGAAATACATTACTGAGGACCATTTTCTTAAAGAACAAACCAGGAGTAATTTCTGACAAATATGCCCAGTCATCTGGCCTCTAATTCTGCCCTCAATGCCAAGCCTCCTCCTGTCCCATCGTTACTTACATTCTTGGAGACATTCTGTGTCTGTGCAGTAGGACTGGGACTGCCTCAACTACAATGAATAAGAAGAAAGGAAAGTTAGCCATTGGACTTCACCAAAAATGGATACCATTCATTAGAATGGTCATGTTTTGTTATTTAATGAATGCTACCACAGTGTATATCGTATCTTCAAAATCAGATATAAATGCAGAACACATTGAGGGGCTGTTCTGTTTTGGGGGATTTTTCCTACTTAAAGTAATTTTCAAATATACTGTGCTCTACCACAATTCACCTATTTAAGTTAAGGAATTAGAAAACGCACACCTATGACAGGAACTCCTGCTCCCATATGTCATTAGACTTCCTAAAGAGTTACAGGAGAGGAGGGGGGCTTATTTCCCCTGGTTGTCACTGAGGGTGGGATTCTTACGATTTCCTGAGAAAAGGAATTTTTTGAGACTCTCACAGGAGAATGAAATGATTTTTATCTGTGCAGAATTAAATTTCTGAGTTTTCAAAGTCCCATTTCCCTGCCATGTGGTACTAGTCCACAGTAACTAAATTTTACTTCAATGTTCATTTAAATTGAGTTTGCTTCACCTTAAAAAATTTTAACCCCACTCCAAAACAAAAACAACAACAAAAACACACATAAATGAGAAAGAATGAATTCATGGCCTCAGGAGGTCTGATTAAATGGTTATATTTAAAACTTGGTTACCCATAGATGAAACATTTTACTTTGATTGGACTAGATTCAGGAAAGGGGGGAAAAGTCCTGCCTGTTTGTGCAAATAAATCTGCTCAAAATTATCACTAATATTTTCTTAAACCAAACTCCCAAACCAACAACAAAAAAGTTCTTTCAAATCAATGAATAAGTGTCCAAGTCAATGTCCTCTCTGACCAGACCTCACACAGCTCACAGTCATAACGTTGGTATGAAAATATCTGAGTGTAAGACTCGTATGGCTTTCCTCAAAACATACATAAAGTATCCATTTATCTGACAAATATACTTTTTAAATTTTTTAAAAAGTTGATTTGAGAGAGAGAGAGAGAAGGGAGAGAAACATCAACTTGTTGTTCCACTTATTTATGCATTCATTGGTTGATTCTCGTATGTGTTCTAAATAGTCACTGAACCCGCAACGTTGGTGCATTGGACAACACTCTAACCAACTAAGCTACCCAGCGGAGGCCTATCTGAAAAAAATTTAAAAAGTGCCTTCTATGTGCATTTTGTTAAAATAAGGTTTTTAAATTTTAAAAGTCTATTTGCTATTTGTTTTCAAATTCCTCAGGAATTCATGTCAACTTTATTTGCAACAACTCAATTCACTGCCAGCTTAAAATCAAGCTATTTTTGAAAATGAAGATGGAAAATAGATGTGCCCAGTTTAAAATATTCTAAATCAAGCATGTCAAACTCACAGCACAAATATTTTTGTGGCCCAGCCAATATAATAGTATGTAAGAAACATTTCAAAAATTTCGTAGCTTAATTTTTACAATATTCTGAAGTACATAATGCTATCTAATAAAAGACAAAAGGGTAATTAACCGTACCTCCCCTACTCTTCCCATTGGCTAATCAGAGAGATATGCAAATTAACTGCCAACAAAGATGGTGGCTGGCAGCCATGCAGCTGAAGCGAGCAGGAAGCTTGCTTGCTCCAGTGATGAAGGAAGCCAAGGTTCCCCACCTGCCGCAGCCCGGCTCTAAGCTCCGAAAGCAACAGTTCCAAAGCAACAAAGTTCCAATTATAGAAGCTAAACAAACCCCAGATACCTGCTTTCAGCCAGCCACGGCCTCAGAGCTGGGAGTGCCAGTGAAGGCAACAGAGTTTCAATTATAGAAGGTAAATAAATCCCAGAATTAAAAAAATAAAGAAAAAAAGGAGAGGCTAGGAGCTTCAGACGCCAGCCAGCCTGAAAACAGCCCTCAGCCCCTCAACCCAGACTGGCCAGGCACCCCAATGGGGACCCCCACCCTAAGAGGGAAGCAGGCAGACTGAAAACAGCCATCAGCCCCTCATCCAGGCTGGCCAGGCACCCCAGTGGGGACCCCCACCCTGAAGGGGGTGTGACTAGCTGCAAACAGCCATCAGCCCTTCACCCAGGTTGGCCAGGCACCCAAGCGGGAACCCCACCCTGATCCGGGACACCCTTCAGGGCAAACCAGCCGGCCCCCACCCGTGCAGCTGGCCTCTATCCTATATAGTAAAAGAATAATTTGCAAACTGACCCTAACAGCAGAAAGACTAGGAATGACTGGTCACTATGACACACACTGACCACCAGAGGGCAGACGCTCAATGCAGGAGCTGCCCTCTGGTGGTCAGTGTGCTCCCACATGGGGGAGCTCTGCTCAGCCACAAGCCAGGCTGATGGCTGCCAGTACAGCGGTGGTGGTGGGAGCTTCTCCTGCCTCCTCAGCAGCGCTAAGGATGTCCGACTGCAGCTTAGGTCTGCTCCCCGCTGGCAAGTGGACATCCCCCGAGGGCTTCTGGGTTGCCAGAGGGATGTCTGATTGCCAGCTTAGGCCCAATCCCCCAGGGAGCAAGCCTAAGCCAGCAGGTGGTCATCCCCTGAGGGGTCCCAGACTGCGAGAGGGCACAGGCCGGGCTGAGGGACCCCCCCCACCCCCCGAGTGCACAAATTTTTGTGCACCAGGCCTCTAGTTATTAATAACGAACTACAACGTTTGCTAATGACTGACTACTATAATCGTGCTGCATTAATTTCCCTTACACGCCGGCGCACCATTTCTCTACACTAATACTAGCAGCGGATATTTTAGCAGCTGATTGCCATGTCATTAGTCTTGTACTGACTTGTTTGGTGTGCACAACAGGAAATATTTTGCTTTCAGAGAAAAGAAAAATAGGTTTATTTGCGTTACGCGTATTAACTTGTGCAATTATTCAGTGTCTGGTAAGTTAATGTTCAAGAAAAAATATTAATTTTTACTAAAATGTTCTATTATTTTATGTTAACGATTACTCATTTATTTCAGCCCTTTGTATTCACCATGTCTCTATCGAAATAAACCTAAGTTTCTATACCTAAGTTTCTATGAAAATTGAAGCTTTTGTTTTTTTGTGGCCCACATAAACTTAAACCTTGTTTATTTGGCCCATCTTAGCCTTTGAGTTTGACATGCTTGTTTGAAATGGTCATCAATGTCAGGTCATGGATTTCAATGTGGGATTTAGGAAACATAGCCATATAAATAGACTCTACATTATGGATTTGAAGATGTGGTAGAGAATCTCACATAGAAAATAAAAACATAAAGTCTCTTAAAACAAACAAACAAACAAACAAAACAGGCCAGCTGGAGTGGCTCAGTAGTTGAGAATTGACCAATGAACCAGGAGGTCACAGTTCAATTCCCAGCAAGGCACATGTGGGATTGCGGACTTAATCCCCAACAGAGGGCGTGTAGGAGGCAGCAATCGATGATTCTCATCATTGATGTTTCTATCTCTCCCTCCCTCTCCCTTCCAATCTCTGAAATAAAAACATATTAAAACAGTGACTTTAAAAAATTTTCCTACATTCCAATGTTGCTCCGTATGTTCTAGTAGTTAGTTGGAATAGAGCAGTAAGCAAAATACACAAAATCCCACCATCCAATGATAACCATTTTGCTAACATTTTGGTTAACTGTGTTCCAGACATACATTTTTGTAATATATATATATATGCATGTACACATAATTTTATAAAATAGAACACTTCATGTTATTTTGCTACCTTTTTGCCATACTCAACAACTAGTTGCAAATCTTTTAATGACCAAACCCAATTCTATATAACTTTTAATGCTGCGCAGTATTCCATTTAATTGCATCATTCCCAAATTTGTATATGAAAACAATGCTGCCCAGCTGGTGTGGCTCAGTGGTTGCAGTTCAATTCCTGGTCAGGGTACATGTCCCGGTTCCGGGCTCCATACCCAGTGGGGGGTGTGCAGGAGGCAGCTGAGCAATGATTCTCTCTCATCATTGATTTTCCTCCCCCCCCCCCCCAACCACTTCTGACAAAAGAAAAACAATGCTATGGTGAATGTTCCTACAAATACATTCCTGCATACTTCATTAATCTTTTTAGGATAAGGCATATAAAAATTACTAGAATACTAAAGGTATGTGCATTTTAAGTTTTGATACACTTTCCCCAATTACAGGTTAATTTTATTTTTACTTTTTGATTAATCCTCACCCAAGGATATTTTTCCACTCATTTTTAGAGAGAGTGGAAGGGAGAGGAAGAGACAGAGAGAAACATCGATGTGAGAGAGATACATCAAATTGATTGCCTCCTGCACACACCCTGACCAGGGCCAGGGAACCTGTAACCGAGGTATGTGCCCTTTAACGGAATCGAACCTGGGACCCTACAGTCCCCAGGCCGATACTCTATGCAGTGAACCAAACTGGCTAGGACAACAGGAGGGGAATTTTTTTTTTTTTTTTAAATCAGGCTGCTCTACGTGTGCCACTCACGACAGAAGCCCTTTTTTAGGAGGGGAATTTTAAAGAAATGACAAAGTACATTCAATTCAAGTATTTCTGCATAATCACACCACTGCAGAAGTTCAGTGTTTCAAATGGGAGATCAGCTAAAACCTAATATTTCTGAGCACATTTAGTCCTTAATGATTAAGCAGCATCTCTACATATTTTCCTACAACATTAACAAACATAATTTTGATAGACCACAATAATATATTCACATTTAAGCCTCAAGGCTTCAAATAATCAGGTAAAGGCAAGACTGAATATTTTGAAAATATTTTTTAAATGTCTAACACTAATAGGCTGGGCTGCTTTGACCATATGACATGCACATACTTTCCCTAATCCTACAAAATACTATCTGAATTTGAGTTAATTTACTGAACCAAAAATCATCACACAATTTATGGGCACTGGTAAGATAATAGTACAATGGGGGGGGGGGGAGTAGAGGGTAACGTGGGGACAAGGACACATATGTAATATCTTAATCAATAAAAAATATATTAAAAAAAAAGATAATAGTACAATTTATATGCTACACCCATATGGTACAGTTTGTTTTTATTATATATAAAAACATAGACATAAATACACAGGTATATGAAAGTCCACAAACTTAATGCAACCTCCAGCCAAGCAAGCAATTGAGGTCATGAAGTGGGATGGAGGGAAGGGGTGTGGGCAATAGGGAGAGGGACTTTGATATTTTGCTCTATATTTCTGTATCGTTTCATGCGATAATAATTTAGATATTCACATATTTTATGTGTTATTAAAAAGAAAGGCCAAAAAAAAGACACACATACACAAAAAAATGAACCTGACTTTGATTTGCTGTTTTGGACTGAATGTGTGGTCTCCTCAAAATTTGTATGTTGAAACCCTCACCCCCTATTGGGAGATGGGAACTTTCAGTGGTGATTAGGTCATGAGGGTGGAGCCATCATGAGTGGGATTAGTGGTTTTATAAAAGAGCCCCCAGAATGCTCTCTCACCCTCTTTCCACCAACTGAGGATGCAACAAGAAAGTGTCCATCTGCATCCCGGAAGAGGTTTCTCACCAGAACCCAACCAGGCTGGCACCCTGATATTGGACTTCAAGCCCAGAACTGTGAGAAATACATTTCTGTTCATAAGCAGCCTGAACTAAGATATTGCTAATATGCAAAGATATATGAAGTGTGTGTGGGGGGGGGAGTTGTAGAAATGTATACATACTATAATCTCTCCTATGTAAAACAATTTTCTAGAAAGATATACGTGGCAGGTTATATATTCTAAAAATAGCCATAGCACTATTACCAGTCACACAGTCTTCCAGAATCTTGCCACTCCCCACCAAGAAATGAAGTCTATTTCCCCTACTCTGGAACCCAATAGCAAGCTTGTGACTGTTACAACCATGAGTTTAGCAGAAGTGTTGTATGTATGTGACTTAGGCTACATCATAACAAGCTGCCAGCTGCAGCCTGGTTCTCTTCCTCCCCAATCCTCTTTGGAACAAAGCCACAATGCTGTGATGAAGCCACACAGCCACTTGAAAGGACCATATGTAGCTGTTCTTGCTGACAGTAATAGGTAGGGTTTCAGACGCCCATGAGCATCAACTGCCAGACAGTGAGTGAGCAAAAGCCTCCAGATGTTTCCAGCTCCCAGCCTGAGTCTTCCAGCTAAGAATCCAGATGCTGTACAGCAGATAAACCACCTCCATTGCGCTCTGTATGAACTCCTGACACACAGTTTGCGAACTCCATAAAAGGTAGTTTTATTTAAGTTTTGGGATACTTATTTATATAGCCATAATAACTGGAACAATATAAAAGAAACTGTTAATAGTTCAAATTTGATAAAGTGGCAATAAGGAGTTGGGGAACTCGGGGAGACTTTTTGTCTTTCCCTTTCTACATTTAGCACTGTGTGAATTTTGTGCCATGAGGACACACAATAGTTATCCTATCTAATAATAAAAAAAACCATGGTAATTGACCGTACCTTCACTATGCCTCCTATTGGCTAATCAGCGTGATATGCAAACAAAGATGGCGGCTAATTTGCATATTGCAGGCAGGGTGGACAGCGCCATCCCACCTACCCTGCCGCCATCTGGGCCTGCTATCTGCAACCCAGGGCTGAGGGTATCCCGTGTAAGACCCAACCCGGGGCAGCCGGGCAGGGCAGCAGTGATCCGCCGGCCCGCCCGGGCATCCTGTGTGCGACCCAACCCAGAGCGGCGGGGTGGGAAAGTGTGGCTCCTCTGTCACCCCAGCTTCCTCATCACAGCTCCCTTGGGGGCCTAAGCCTTTAGTCAGCATCCCCTGAGGGCTCCCTGGCTGCCAGAAGGAGTGGGCCTAAGTCGACAGGTGGGCATCCCCCAAGGGGTCCTGGACTGCAAATGGGCGCAGGCCGGGTTGAGGGACCCCCTCCCCCGAGTGCACAAATTTGTGTGCACCAGGTCTCTAGTCTTTTAAATAAAACAAACTCTACCACAGGAAGAGTATCTAGTTTTCCACTGCCTGGATTATAGTGATTAAAAACATTAAGATTTAAGAAAGAAGTCTGTAGGGAGCAGCTATAGGGTTAAGCCTTGCCAAAGCCACAAACAAGTCCCAGCTTAGAGGGCACAGACCTCTTAGCATAATTAGGCTTGACCTTATGACCCCCCTAGATCTTACCTGGGTAGCTAACTGGGCTGAGGGAGATGCAGCAAGTGCTGCCAAAACAAGTGAAACTCATAAGAACATTGTAACTATGGTGACCACTACCTTGTTTACTTCTGGCTATAAACTAAAGGCTCAGCTTGCTGTCTGGATCTCTCTTTGTGGTCTCAGCCAGGCACTAGACCAGGGGTGGGCAAACTTTTTGACTCGAGGGCCACAATGGGTTCTTAAACTGGACTGGAGTGCCAGAACAAAAGCATGGATAGAGTGTTTGTGTGAACTAATATAAATTCAAAGTAAACATCATTACATAAAAGGGTACGGTCTTTTTTTTTTTTTAGTTTTATTCATTTCAAACAGGCCGGATCCGGCCTGCGGGCCGTAGTTTGCCCACGGCTGCACTAGACCCAGCTTATTCTCTTTGTCTGTCTTTTCTACATCCTTTGCCGCCCGCCGCACCTCCCCTCCCCCACGCCCCCAGGTTCACTGAACCCTTGGCTGTGCTGGCACAGCTCCAAAGTCCAATAAAATTTCCTTTACTGACTAAAATAAAGACTGTAAGTTGATCATATGATTAAAAAGACTTTGTAGCAACATGGGAAATGCTAAATACTATTATTGAATTGGGGGAAAGTTTACAAATATATATTTGTTAGAAAGATCTGGGAAAATGCAAACCAAATTCATCTAGAGAAGCAGGAAATAAGCCAGTTTGGAGAAGTGACAGAGGAGTTCAGTCTTACTTTCAATACATTGGTTGCTTTTTTTCAAAAGAACATATTCATATATGGTTTGTATCAATTCTTATATTTTACAAAAATTAAAATATACTAGTAGTAGATATATTTGCTAGATAGAGAGGTTTCTTAAGATTTTCAGGCCCACATCTTCTTCCAGGTAAAAGCCAATAGGTCTTTAATATGACTTCTTTAAGTACAGAAAACATTAGTCACAATTCACAGGGCTGTCAGGCCATATAGAGGAATCTGTCCAAGGATCTCCCAGATCACATGCTTATAGTACTTCAATACGGAAACAAATTTAAGTAAATTAAAGATGTAGAAGTTTAAATTACACTATTTAGATTAGAGCTGAAATAGAGCTCAAAACAAACAGGCAAAAAAAATTATCTGCATTCCAAATCTTAGATTACAACAGAGAATAGGAAAAACAGAGCATAATTCAAGTTCACATTTCTAAATCCATCTGTTCTCTCTTTCTGAAACACCTATCATTATAGAAGAAACTATATACCAAGAGACAGCCAGTCAGGAAAACATGAGAAGGAGGTGGTGGCAAGGGAGTAGGAAAGGATGAAGCCAGAATAAGTTTACAAATGGCTTCAATGGAAATGGGAGGGGAAAAAAAGAAAAGAAAAAAAAAGCCCCTCTCCAGGCAGTTTGTGTGGTTTAAGGAAATATGAGTATTTTAAAACAAACAAACAAACACTAGCCCAATTGGCATGGCTCAGTGGTTGAATATGAACCAGGGGGTCATGGTTCAATACCCTGTCAGGGCACATGCCCGGTTGCAGGCTCCACCCCCAGCGTGGGGCGTGCAAGAGGCAGCCGATCAATGATTCTCTCTCATCATTGATGTTTCTATCTCTCTCTCTTCCTCTCTGAAATAATTTTTTAAAAAATAAAAACCCCAAAACTAGATACAGTAATTATAAATACCTCTTTTTTTTAAAAAAAGAGTACTGACTTCAGATGGGGGACAAAAAATACTAGTCAACAGAAAAGAATAACTTATAATTAGATTATGGTTTTATGTTGGCATCTTACTACATATTCTATATCACTAAATATCCTTATTTTTATCACTATGTATATTCCCATCTTAAGTCAAGTAATAAAACACAGAATTATATGTAACATGACAAAGATATCGAATTTTAATTGAGACAGACTTACTATATATTCATATCTACCTCCTTTGAGTCCTATTAGGCAGTATTTGAAGAGTATCAGACTAAGAAAAATCTCTGTAATGTCAGATAATACCTCCATTTTTTTAACATTTTTTTTTATTGATTTCAGAGAGAAAGGGAGAGGGGGAGAGAGAGATAGAAACATCAATGATGAGAAAGAATCATCGATCAGCTGCCTCCTGCATACCCCACACTAGGGACTGAGGCCACAACTGGGGCATGTGCAAGACCGGGAATTGAACCATGACCTTCTGGTTTATAGGTTGATGCTCAAACACTGAGCCATGCCAGCTGGGCAATACCTCCATTTTTAATGTTTTTGAACATTCCTGAGACAAACAGAAACATACATGCACCCAGCAAAATACTACTGCATTAAGACCAGTCTAGACAGCCAGTTGGCCTGGAGGTCAAATCCCCCCCGTATCAACTACAACAATTAAGGCTTAACTACAACAAGACTGTGCACAAAGACCACTAGGGGGTGCACCACGAAAGCATAAAAAATGCGGAGACAAAGAAACAGGACAAAACTGTCCATGGAGGATATAGAGTTCAGAACCACACTTTTAAGGGCTCTCAAGAACTGTCTAGAAGCTGCCGATAAACTTAATGAGATCTACAAGAAATCTAATGAGACCCTCGATGCTATGATAAAGAACCAACTAGAAACTAAGCATACACCGACTGAAATAAAGAATATTATACAGACTCCCAACAGCAGACCAGAGGAGCGCAAGAATCAAGTCAAAGATTTGAAATGCGAAGAAGCAAAAAACACCCAACCGGAAAAGCAAAATGAAAAAAGAATCCAAAAATACCAAGATAGTGTAAGGAGCCTCTGGGACAGCTTCAAGTGTACCAACATCCGAATTATAGGGGAGCCAGAAGAAGAGAGAGAGCAAGATATTGAAAACCTATTTGAAGAAATAATGATAGAAAACTTCCCCTACCTGGTGAAAGAAATAGACTTACAACTCCAGGAAGCACAGAGAACCCCAAACAAAAGGAATCCAAAGAAGACCACACCAAGACACATCATAATTAAAATGCCAAGAGCAAAAGACAAAGAGAGAATCTTAAAAGCAGCAAGAGAAAGAAACTCAGTTACCTACAAGGGAGTACCCAAACGACTGTCAGCTGATTTCTCAACAGAAACCATGCAGGCCAGAAGGGAGTGGCAAGAAATATTCAAAGTGATGAATACCAAGAACCTACAACCAAGATTACTTTATCCAGAAAAGCTATCATTCAGAATTGAAGGTCAGATAAAGAGCTTCACAGATAAGGAAAAGCTAAAGGAGTTCATCACCACCAAACCAGGATTATATGAAATGCTGAAAGGTATCCTTTAAGAAGAGGAAGAAGAAGAAAAAGGTAAAGATACTAATTATGAACAACAAATATGCATCTATCAACAAGTGAATCTAAGAATCAAGTGAATGAATAATCTGATGAACAGAATGAACTGTTGATTATAATAGAATCAGGGACATAGAAAGGGAATGGACTGATTATTCTTGGGGGGGGGAAGGGTATGGGGGATGTGGGAAGAGACTGGACAAAAATCGTGCACCTATGGATGAGGACAGTGGGTGGGGAGTGAGGGCGGAGGGTGAGGTGGGAACTGGGTGGAGGGGAGTTATGGGGGGGGGGGGAAAGAGGAACAAATGTAATAATCTGAACAATAAAGATTATATAAAAAAAATTATACCCAAGTAGACATACAAACATCAAATAAACATTTACACTTACACCCTTTTAGTGAACAAGTACCTTTACAGTCCTGGGATCTTGAGCAGACAGGAATAGATGTGGAGGCCCCCCTTTCTCACATCCCAGGACAGGACTTTTGACCTATGTCTCATCCAGATAGAAACGGTACTCATATTGAACAAGGAAATCAAGACTAAATAGACATGATAACTAGATACATTCCCCATTAAGAACTTTGAGGTGCATGCCACATTTATACCACAAAATACCAACAAATCAGTTTCTGTTGTGTCGAGATACAGAACAAGTCCCTGAACTGAGGCGGTAGAAAACTGCCTAGGGAAAAAAAAAAAAAAAGACCAGTCTAACACTTGTGTAACTCAGTGATATAATTAAATCACAGGAAGGAGACATGCCAAGAGAGTAAGTAAAGCTTTGTCACCAGCACCCCAAATTGGGCATTTTTTGTACTGCAGTGTTATCAACCTTGAACTTAAATGCTGTTTATAATGTATCATTTTAAAACATTCCCATAAATATAGTCAGAGATACAATCATTTACTCGAAAGTCCATATTGCAGATAGACAATACAATGAATGAAAATCAGATTATATTCTTTGTTCTGTATATAAGTACTGATGAGGCAGTAGAGAAGAGTCTGAATTGCTATTTGTATCACTGAGCCTTAGGAGACATACACATTTTTTCTATTTTTCTATGTATGTTTTACATTCTGATGAGAAAAAATTCTACCAGTTTAGAAATTAAAAGAAGGTCAAAGAAGAGAAGAAAATCTTATTAGAATTATTGAAAAGCCAAACATTGTAAAATATAGTATTTTCTTTTCAAATCACCTAAAAGTACATTCAAAAATTTTATTCTCCAGTGGAAAAAGTCTATAATTACAAATTTTTGTATATAACTGTACTGCTTTTAATACCTTTGAAGGTGCTTACAAAGTTTTCTTTTTAAATTAATTAAAAAGGTCCCACGGCCTGGCCTGCATCCTCTCGCAATCCAGGACCCCTTGGGAGATGTTGGAGAGCCGGTTTTGGCCCATCCCGCAGGCCAGTCCAAGGGAACCCACTGGTGCACGAACTCGTGCACTGGGCCTCTAGTAAAAATACAATGAAGAGTCTTTCTCCTCCTACTTTCTCCTATCCTTCCACTGCCCCTTTGGTTTTTCTGTTTTTCTTTTCTCTTTTCTTCTTCTCTTTTCTCTTTCTTTCTTTTTTTACATCCCAGGACTTATTTACTTATTTTTAAATTTATCTTTGTTGTTGAAAGTATTACAGCTGTCCCTCCATCCCCCCCACCCTTGATTTCAAATATAGTGCTTTTTAAATGCCTGAAGGAGATCAACAGGCAGTGGAGGAGAGCATGGTACTAAAGAAGCAGGGCAGGGCCTGGAGCTAAGCTGTCAGATTGAGCATCCCCTGACACCCACTAGTCAACTCCAACACCTGGGAAAAGTGACTTAACCTCTTTTATCTCAGTTTCCTCATTTGTAAGAGGAAAACCTACATTAGATGCTTTCTATGGACTTAAAATAGTACCCGACTTCCTTCAAACTCTCCCCAATGTAACTGTTAGGAGTCTGAGGTATATCCCTTGGAACCGCTTCTATGTACTTACAAACATATACTGACCTGCACACCTCTCTCTCTCTCTAACCTGCAAAGGCATCCCTATGGCTTTCACTAGCATTTCTCAGATACTTCTAAAACACTTCTTTTTGTCTTTCTAGTAGTTTTTGCATTCTCTGTTGTTCAGGACATAAAGGTTTATATCTTTTTGATGAACTGGGTTTTTTTGGTCAATATACTAGTAATTCCCATGTCCCATTTCATTGTTTTGGCTTTAAATTATATTTTGTCTGAGATTTAGAGTATCACATTCTTTTGGGACAACTTTTCCCCACTCCTTTATCATTTATCAAAAATAGATCACTTTGGCTGCTGTAGTGAGACTGAACCTGAGGGGAGTCAGGTATGGCAAGAGGAGACCTATAAGAAGGCTAATTTCAATAATCCAGGCAAGAGATGATTTAGATTAGACCAGGATGTTGCACTGAAGGTGTGAGAAATGGCTGGATTCTGGATATGTTTTTAAGGATATGTTTTGAGCTTAAAGGATTTGTTTCTGCATTAGCTATGGGGTTGAAAGAGTAAAAGATGACCTAAAAGTTGTTCCTAATGTCACAGTAACTAGAAAAAATGTTTGCCTTATATTTGAATTTAGAAATAAAAATTATCATCTCTTTAACTTCATAAATACACAGGAGAAAATATTTTTAAAAATATTCTTTCCTCAGACTCATCTATTTTTATATCAAGTTATCACAGATATGACATTGCCATTATATTTCTATATCCACAAGAGTAAGATTTAATTTATAAGTTCTTAGTTTATTGCTTTCCCTCTAATGCATTCTTGAGGATCATATGTCTTAGAATATGCTGATTCTAAAAGAAATATTATTTACAAGAAATACACTTCTGATCACTATATATAGACACCGAGTCAGCAGAAAACCTTATTAACTACCAACAATTCAAATATTTGAGCAAATGTTGGTGCCTGTCTTTAACTGACCAATGACAATATACCTCTGTACAAGAGTATTCTAAAACAACAAAATGTTATAATGTATAACATAACAATATGCTTTATTGTTAATAATGGTTAAATTTCTCCTTTTGTACAGAAAAAGTATAATGCATAAATAGCCCCATACTTAAGCTTATATATTAGGGAAATCTTAAAAACACCACAATTCAAACCTCCTTTGAAGTCTATAGACTACTATCCAAACAAAGTATGTTGGTCAGAAATCTGCCTCTGTTAAATAATTTGAATTTTTAAATGCTTTACATAGAGATTTTTATTGTCATGCCATCTGAAGGAGTAGGATTTGAACTATATCATTAACAGAAACTGACTTCACAGCAATTTATCAGGTAAACAAGCTCCATATAGTTAATAACTATAGGCAGAATGTTACTCAACAGTGATGGGGAATTTCACTAACATAAATAAATTTGTTTTTATCTTTAATAAAATAATTGCTAGTAAGTATTTTAACCATAACTTAAACCACAGTGGAATTTCAACTAGGAAATAATTTTAGTGACCATCAGATGAAAATCTTTCCATAACATTTTCACAAAAACAGAGCAGAAGCAGTACAGTTCAGTTCTGAATAGGACTGTCCTGTACATCTCACCAGATTGATCAGCCTTCTCATCGCATGCTCATGAGAGCAAACACATTCACAGGGATCGAATCCTCCTTCTGCCATGATTACCCAGCTTGATTTAACTTGTCTGTTTAAATCTAGGAGAAAGGAAAAAATATTGTAAGACTATCATTCAGAATTACTTTTTCTCTTGAGCTATGAAAATTTCATATACTGTACAATTCAAAATAGTCCTGTTTAGTTCATATTTATTAATAACCTATATCTATGAATTTAGTACTAACATTTTATGAATTCTATGCCAGATAGCTTACTCAGTTAGGATGTCATCCCGATACACCATGGTTATGGGTTCAAATCTTGGTCAGGGCACATACGAGAATCAATAAATGCATAAATAAAGTGGAAAAACAAATAGAAGTTTCTCTCTCAAATCAATAAATAAGGGAAAAAATTTTAATGGTAATGCTAAGTGTTCATCCCTGTGGTTCTGATTAAATAAATGATAGTATAAGTACATCCTTTACAGCTGCTGAAAAGTATGAGGCAGATTTCTATGTGATGATTTGGGGAAATACCAAGTTAATACTGAGATGAAATCAAGTTGTAGAACAAGCAGGGCAACCTACTTCCCATCTGTTTTCTGAAGTAAGGGGAGGTGGGATTGAAAGGGTAAGTGGCGTCAGAGACAACCTGAGCTGAATAGCCTAACCCTCCAGAAGCAGGAAACACCAAATATCAATTCTGACTACTTCCTAGTTCTGTCTGAGGCCACTCTGTGTCCACACCTTTCTTTGAAAATTGATTAGCCTTCATGTTAGAGAACTGACTATATATATCCAACACAGAAAACCCTGAAAGTAAATATAATCCACCCTTATACATAAAGTTACCCTTGAAAGCCTGTTTCTCAACTGTCTTTTCAAATTGTCCATAAGGAGAAAAGGGGGCTCATACTGCTGGTGTGATATAAGCAAGTGTCCACTTACAAATACTGGTCCTTCCTTCCTCCCTATCTGTGCCTCCCTAGGCCAATAAAATGTCAGTTAAAATTAAAGGATATTTTACTAAGATTTTTAAAAATGAAATTAAAATACTAAAGAGCTTAATACCGCCCTAGCCGGTTTGGCTCAGTGGATAGAGTGTCAGCCTGAGGACTGAAGGGTCCCAGGTTCAAATCTGGTCAAGGGCACATGCCCGGGTTGTGGGCTCAACCCCCGGTTGAGGGTGTGCAGGAGGCAGCTGATCAATGATTCTCTCTCATCATTGATGTTTCTATCTCTCCCTCTCCCAAATCAATAAACATTTAAAAATAAATAAATAAATAAAGGGCTTAATACCTATCCAGTTCTGGAGCCTCTAAACACAGAAATGCTAAGAAAGTACAGTAGGTCCTCGATTAACAGTTGTTATAATGTTGACGAGAAGAAAAAAATTGATCCCCAGCAGGGTCCACTGTCTGTCTGGAGTCTGCAACTTCTCCCCATCTCTCCATAGGTTTCCTCCCACATCCCAAAGATGTGCATGTCATGTGAACTGGAGTGTCTACATTTTCCCAGTCTGAGTGTATGTATGTGTGTGTCCGTCCCTGAGATGGAAGGGTGTCCTGTCCAGGGTGGGTTCCAGCCTTGCACCCTGAGCTGTGGAGAGAGGCTCTGGACACACACCATCCTGAAGTGGAATAAGCAGGCTAGAAACTAAAATTATCTTATTTGTTTTTATTCATCTTTCTTTTTTTAAAAAATCTATTTTTATTGATATCAGAGAGGAAGAGAGAGAAAAGAGAATCCATCATAGAAACATCAATGATGAGAGAGAATCATTGATCGGCTACCTCCTGTACACCCCCTACTGGGGACCTAGCCATGTGCCCTTGACTAGAATTGAACCCAAGACCCTTCAGTCCACAGGCCGACGCTCTATCCACTGAGCCAAACCAGCCAGGGCTATTCATCTTTCTTAAATGTCTGTATAGCTCACATTTATTTCAATGTTTACTATTGGAAGTGTTTTGGGTCTTTATATAGCAGTTTGGTCATGTTTCTGTGACCAGAAATATGCCATAGGAACTTAACTCTTATTTATATGTTAGCCTATGGTAAAATTGGTTTCTTATACATCACTTCGCTGACAGGCACAGTTTCCAAGAACCCATCAATGATATTAAGTGAGGAATTACTATACTAGCAAACTGACTTTTATAAAGAAAGGGAGACGTGTTTTTATCACCCATTTAAAAAAATTTATTTTAAACCCACACAGTTTAAGGGCAGGAACCCATCTTAGTCATCAGTCTGTCTGTAAACACCTCCCTCATTGAGTAAGCCACAGGGATGAATAAATATTTACTGACTTTTGCCAAGGTTGACTTTCTCTGTGTCTATATATGCCAAGAGCACATAAATCAACTAGAATTTTAAAGTATACATGAGTTTTAATTAGCCTCTTCAGTAAAATAAGAAAAAATATTCATAAATAGGGCATTCCTCAATAGTGTTACTCTTCTATGGAATTTTCTTCATGTAAATTTGAGCTGTTTTAAGTATTATTCAGTTTTCAGTTAAGAGTTTCCACTTAATAGTACTTGTTTTTAAAAAAAATAGAATGGAAACAGTTCTTTTGGCTAGGACCTCAGCACACCAGCAGCTAAGCAAAAAGCTTAACCAATCCCACCCCACATTTAAATCCCTTGATGTCCAGAGACATTAAGAAGCTACTCCTTAAAAAAAAAAAAAAAAGAGAGAGAGAGAGAGAGAGAGAGAGAAAAGAAGCTACTCCATCCAGGGCAAGACCGAACTGAGTTACTCAATCAGAATCCCAGTAAATCAGCCTAGAAGAGGCCTTGGACAGAAAGTAATCTAAAACAATGCTTTTGCTCTGGCCTGTGTGGCTCAGTTGGTAAGTACAGAAGACAGACAATCGATGTTTCTCTCTCACGCACAGGAGGCAGCTGACTAATGTTTCTCTCTCATATCAGTATTTCTCTCCCTCTCCCTTCCTCTCTTTCTAAAATTAATAAAAAACATTTAAATAAATAAATAAATAAATAAATAAATAAATAAATAAATAAATAAATGCAGTGCTTTTGCCTTTCACATTCCAGAGGAGTGTTCACCTCCCCAACATATATCCCTAATGTAAGAACAATCCTACATAATAAAAGGCTAATATGCAAACAGACCGAGCACCCAACAACCAAACAACCAGTTGCTATGATGTGCACTGACCACCACGGGGCGCAAGCGGAACATGGTGGGCATCAGCAGCAGGTGGCAAAGAGTGGAACATGGTGGGTGTCGGCCGTGGCGTGATGGTGGAGCAGGTGAGCGGGGGCGCCAGACCAAGCCGGAGCGCTGGTCGCTGTCATCGAGGCAAGCCTCTGGTGGTTACTGAAAATTCTTTGCTTCCGCGTACTGCAGTTCCACCTGGCGCTCACACCTGCTGCCAGCACTGGCCCCTCTCGCACCCACTGCCGGTGCCGAAGTCACTGCTTACACCCGCTGCCGGCACCTAGCGCCGGCCCTGATCACTTGGCACCATCAGCGGGTGCGAGTAGTAGCTGCTGGCCCCCATCGCCCCTCAGGGCTTCTCCACCTCCCCCTGGTCCTGAGGGGCGATGGGGGCCGGCAGCCGCCTCTCACACCCACTGCCAGCAACGGTCCCACTCACACCCATTGCCAGCGCTGGCCCCGCTCACACCCGCAGCCGGTGCTGGAGCCACCTCTCATACCTGCTGCCGGAGCCTGGCAAAGGTACTGATCGCTTGGCATAGTGAGCAGCGGCTGCTGGCCCCGATCGCCCCTGAGGGCTTCTCCACCTCCCCTTGCTCCTGAGGGGCAATCGGGGCAGCAGCCACCATTTGTCCCCACTGACGGCGCCAGCCCTGTTCATGTCCGCTGCTGGCGCCAGCCCCAATCACTCCACACCATCAGCATGTGGGAGTGGCAACGGCGGGAGCGGGGCTGCCAGCAGATGGGGGACCAGGGGCTTCGGTAAGAGGGGCTGGGGGGGGCGCGAAGCATGGGCCGAGACCTGCCCCTGTGCCCACCGCAGGCTCGCAGCCCACAGTTCCTTTCAAGGTGCACAAAATTCGTGCACTGGGCCCCTAGCGTTAAATAATACCAAAAGCATGGGCTTGATTGACCCTTGAAGACAACCATCTTTATTACTATCAGTTACAAAAGGCTTAAGTCATAAAAATATGAAACATGCACTGAAAAAAATTCAAAATTAAAAAAATCCAGGAGAGGAAGGAGTGAAGTAAATATGGGCACAGATGATAATTATTGAACTTAGGTAATAGGTATAAATATATATTCCTACATAATTTTACTTTGAAAATTTCCATAACAAGTATCTAATTTATGCATCAGTATTTTCCCATTATAATTAATATGTGTGATACCAATCTGATTCTGGGCCTAAATTAAGCAACAGTTTATAGGTGATTTATTAGGCAGCATAAAGCACAAAATAAGTGGATACATTTAAATCTCTCAAACCATCCACTCCTAAACAACTCTCAACCCAGAAAAGTAGTATAATAGTGCACTCTGTATGTTGAGAGGACAAATACAATTCCCTATATCCCTCAGATCTGGGTCATTTTCTCCATCCACTACAACTAACAAACCTTTCCTGGTAGAGTTCAGCTGTAATATGTCAGTCGAGTCATCCAGTTTCTATATGCGCTGAGGGAATTTTCCAGTGTTGTTAACTAAGTTATTGTCTGCTGTTAGAACCTTAAACACTTCAGCTCATGCTGCGTGGGTTTAATTTACTTTATATCATTCATCACTGGGGAATCAAATTTAATTGCCTGCTTATAACTTTGGAAGGGGTGAAAAAGTAGGTAATGTAGTTTTGTTACAGTGTGCTTTCTAGAATTATGCCATGGAACTACGTGTTTATATAGAGAATTGATTCCTTGGGAAATAGACTTCTTAAAAGTGGTTCTTAATTAGGCCAAACCAGGGGTGGGCAAACTTTTTGACTCGAGGGCCACAATGGGTTCTTAAACTGGACCGGAGGGCCGGAACAAAAGCATGGATGGAGTGTTTGTGTGAACTAATATAAATTCAAAGTAAACATCATTACATAAAAGGGTACGGTCTTTTTTTTTTTTAGTTTTATTCATTTCAAACGGGCCGGATCCGGCCTGCGGGCCGTAGTTTGCCCACGGCTGGGCCAAACCCTCCTAGTAGGAAATAGTAAGATAGCAACATTATCAGTGATGTATATCTTCATCAGATCACTTGGAATCAGTGGCATCCCCAAAAGCACACAGCGTAAAATGAAAAATGTCAACCTTCCCATTCCTCTCTCCCCCCAACTTTTCTTCCTTTCCCCAAAGGTACCACCCCAGTTAGCAGTCTGTTCTGAATAATACCAGGTGGTTTTATATGTAATCACACCCTTAGAATTATATATATACATGTATCATCCTGGTGGATTTTATGAGATTATATTACACATGTTCTGCAACTTGCTTTTTCCTAACGTAAAAAGCTTTAGAGACCTTTCAATACATAAAGCTCTACCTCTCATTCTTTTTAGTACACCAAAACATGTACATACAATTTTAGCAAATCTTTAGTAGAGATTACTTAGGGCCTTTCCAATTTTTTGTTAATATAATGTTATAAAAAAGTTTATGTGCCCATATTTCTGTAGAACAGGATACAACAAAATTAAATCTGTATAGATGTAAAGGCGTTCATTGAGTCTTTAGCGATTTTAATTCTATCAACAGCACATAGTACAAATTACAAATTGTACAGCATAGTAATTGCATACAGTATCACTATTACTATCACTAATAGTGCAATTATATATGGATATATTAAAAAAAAAATGTGTGGCCTGGCTGGGTAGATCAGCTGGTTAGAGTGTCGTCCCCATGTGCCAAGGTTGCGGGTTCGATCTCCAGTCAGGCTTTCTGTCTCTCTCCACCTCTCTAAAATCAATTTTTTTAAAAATATTTTATTGATTTTTTACAGAGAGGAAGGGAGAGAGATAGTTAGAAACATCAATGAGAGAGAAACATCGATCAGCTGCCTCCTGCACATCTCCTACTGGGGATGTGCCCGCAACCCAGGTACATGCCCTTGACCGGAATCGAACCCTCTAAAACCAATTTTTAAAAAAATGTTTTTGCCAGGATGTCAAGATGAAAAAATGTATTTCATTGACTTTACTTCCTAATTCTAATAAAACTGTACAGCTTTCAAGTTTATTGGTATTTATATTTATTTTTGACATTTACATGACTTTTACATTCCATTACATGACTTTTGCCTAAGATGGCCTTACTTGCTTATTTCTTGCTTCACTAATGACTAGTAAATTTCCTTTTGTTTTATTGATTTTAGCTCTTTGTACTATTGAATATTAATCCATTGTTATATCATAATAAAATTGAGAACTTTTTATAGGTTATTTTCTTGCCTTCCTTTTAGATGGCGCCAAAATCAGATTAATGAGCGTCTGTTTTCACACATCTTTTTACTTAACTATCTTCTCAGACTAAAGAATTAATACAATTGCAAACCACAGAAAAATACATCTAAAATCCCAACAGGGCAAGTGAAAATAACAATGATAATATAACGTATTATTTGGAAAGTGTTTTCATTTTCTATAATGTTTTAACACACTGATTTTTTCCAGGAGGAACTGAAGGATAGTGACAAACCCTGAATTTACTTCAGCTCTTTTATTTTGGAGCTATTTTTTGTTGCCATAGTGGTTAAGGACTTACATGTAGGGGGGAAAAATGTCTTCCAAACCATTAAAGATTTAGGGAGAAAGTGTTTATATGTTTGTGTGTGTGAGAGTTCACTTTGGTTCCTTGTATTACAGAAGAAATATGTGGTTTGGGATATATGCTTTTAAGAAGCTATTATATTCTAAATTTCTTTTCTAAAAGAAGGTATATTTTATTAATAATTAGGGATAATAAAATTCCCAAAATATAATGTAAACATGTATCTCAAAATTATAAAATTAATTTTCAAACAGATTAGCTATTTTTGTAACATTTCAAAATAGTATTTTAAAGGTGCTGTTTGTTATTGTTGTTAATCCTCACCAGAGGATATTTTTCCATTGATTTTTTCGAGAGAGTGGAAGGGAGGGGGAGAGACAGAGAGAAACATCGATGTGAGAGAGACACATCTAATTGGTTGGGTGGGGATTGAGCCTGCAACCAAGGTACATACATGCCTTTGGCCGGAATCAAACCCGGAACACTTCAGTCTGCAGGCCAACACTCTATCCACTGAGCCCAATGGCTTGGGCTAAAAGTGCTTTTAACACAAAATTCTTGGGAGAATCAGTCATGAATTTTTTAAAGCAAAAAATCCAAACATATGATAGATTAACCCACAATAGTTCTCACATGAAATTTGTAATGGAACTGCCATTACATGACTTTTGCCTAAGATGGCCTTACTTGCTTATTTCTTTTTTTTTTTTTTTTTTTTAATATATTTATTGAGTTTTTACAGAGAGGAAAGGAGAGAGATAGAGAATTAGAAACATCTATGAGAGAGAAACATCGACCAGCCGCCTCCTGCACACTTCCCACTGGGGATGTGCCCACAACCAAGGTACATGCCCTTGACCGGAATCGAACCTGGGACCTTTCAGTCCGCAGGCTGACGCTCTATCCACTGAGCCAAACCGGTTTCGGCTACTTGCTTATTTCTTGCTTCACTAATGACTAGTAAATTTCCTTCCTGTAGCTAAATATAACAGAAGGAAGAAAAAAATTAAAAGACCACAATAGGACTAAGAATGCTATGGTAGTGAGATTTGAATAAAAGACAAGACCATGAAGATGATTAAAAATTAAGGGCTAGTAAGCAAAATGTAAATAAATCTCAAGTGTCTCAGAGACATAAGAGTTAAAATAGCCAAGAAAGTGTATAACATTTTTTTGAAATAGGTAAGGCCCAAGGAAACAGTGATTCCCAAAAGAGGAACTATAGCTAATTAAGAAACTTTTTTTAAAGGTAACCGTAAGTCATCTAAAACATGCAAATTAAAATGTGAACTTTCACCTAAAAACAAAACAAAGTATAATGAAAGTTTCATCATACATTCCTAATTCTACAGTTAACTGCTACAACCCCTCCGAAATGTAATTTTTATCAGGAATTATAAAAATGTTCGTATCAATGTATGTTATATGTGGCTTGCTTTAAAATATTCCAAGACAAGGAAAGAGATACATCTTCTTTACAGAATTCCAAATACTAATAGGTTTATCTCCTCCCCCAACCTTGAATGAGGATGGTACTTAGTGACTCATTTCTAAAAGGCAGAATACATAAAGAGAAGGTAACTACAGTAGAGAAACCTAGCAAACACTACCTTAACCAAAAGATTGAGGTAAACATCATTAGTGATGTTATGTTCATATCATGTACTCTTTGATATGATGTGATGAGAAGGGCACTTCACCTCTGTGGTATTCTTCTCAAAAACCATAACACCAAGACAAATTATGAGAAAAATCATCAAACCCTAATTGAGGAGAATTCTACATTTAACCAATGGGCCTCAAAAGTGCAAGGGCATCGCCAAAACCGGTTTGGCTCAGTGGATAGAGCGTCGGCCTGCGGACTGAAAGGTCCCAGGTTCGATTCCGGTCAAGGGCATGTACCTGGGTTGCGGGCACATCCCCAGTGGGAGATGTGCAGGAGGCAGCTGATCGATGTTTCTCTCTCATTGATGTTTCTAACTCTCTGTCTCTCTCCCTTCCTCTCTGTGAAAAATCAATAAAAATATATTTAAAAAAAAAAAAAAAGTGCAAGGGCATCAAAAACAAGGAAGGCCTACAAAACTATCACAGACCAGAGGAGTTACAAAGCACATCACTACTTCTTCCAGGTGATCCTAGAAAAGTCTTTATCTATATACTAGAGGTCCAGTGCACGAAATTCATGAACAGGGGTAGGAGGTGGGGAGAGGGGGGTCCCTCAGCCTGGCCTGCACCCTCTCTAATCTGGGACCGCTGGCTCCTAACCACTCACCTGCCTGCCTGCCTGATTGCCCTAAATGCCTCCACCTGCCTGCCTGATCGCCCCTAACTGCTCTCCCCTGCCAGCCTGATCGGTCCTAATCGCCTCTGCCTGCCTGCCCAATGCCCCTAACCATTCTCCCCTGCCAGCCTGATTGCCCCTAACCACCTCTGCCTCACCACCATGGCTTTGTCTGGAAGACGTCCGGTCTATCTGGTCTAATTAGTGTATTACCCTTTTATTAGTATAGATATAAAGCTCTTGCTGGCGCCAATCGCACGGGTGTGTTTCAATCTGTCATTGTTGATCGTGAATTTGGTTGACACTTCTATTATAAAGGGCAAAGAGTGATATTAAAATATTTCTTCTAATTAATTTCCTTTCAATGTGCACAAATTTGTGCACCAGGCCACTAGTAAATGATAAAAAGAAATAAGATTACTACTGACATTTTACTTAAGTCAGTAATACGGGGTAATGTACCATTATCATCCATTATTCTCCAGAAACTTCTGGAGACTGCCCTCCCTGTGAAACTACCAAGAGACTTAGAAATTAATTTTTATTTGAGGGAGAGATAGGCATTTCTGTCCTTCCATGCAAGCATTCAATCCCTTTACATTTTATGACTTGGAGTCTCTGGTCCCTGTTGCCGAAGCTCCACTGTGGTGCCAACATAAACTGAATGCAAGACTGGAAAAGGTCTTTTCCTTTCTTTTTAAAAAAATCCTCCAATTCCCACCTCAAAATATAACAAAATGGCAGCTTATCCTGTACACACCTCCAATCCATTCCTTACTAAGAAAAAGAGAAACAGTCAGTTCTAAGAACCCAAAATCTGATTTGTCAACTTGATTCCTTTATTTTTTTCAGAGTTGAATAATAAAAATATGTACCCTTATTTAACCTCCTCACTTTTTTTTTCCAATCTCTAGTTTCCTCTCTTCAATAAAGGTTAGTTCCCTGCTCCTGGTTCCAAGAGCAATATTACTAAGAAATTCATTTCCATCATAAGCAATGAGTCACAGAATCAGTATGCTTGATGTGAAATTCCTGTGGTTAAGGGAGAAAATATGTAGAATTACTATATGCCCAAAATTTAAACCTACATTATTCCTTATTAAGTATTCTACATTAAAATGATTATATTGATTCTGTTAAGGTAATCAGATGATGTGTTTTCTCCTTGTTTTCTTAATTGTGTATACTACATTTTACTTTATGAATCAAATTATATATAGGGTGTGGTAAAAGTAGGTTTACAATTGTGAGTACACAAAACAGTTTATTCTTGTATTGCTATCTATTAACTACTAGAGGCCCAGTGCACAAAATTCATGCGGGGGGGGGGAGGCGGGGGGCGTGTCCCTCAGCCCAGCCTGCACCCTCTCCAATCTGGGACCCCTTGGGAGATGTCCGACTGCTGGTTTAGGCCCGATCCCACACCTAAACCGGCAGTCGGACATCCCTCTCACAATCTGGGACTGCTGGCTCCTAACCTCTCACCTGCCTGCCTGCCTGATTGCCCCTAACTGATTCTGCCTGCCAGGCTGATCGCCCACTAACCACTCCCCTGCTAGCCCGATTGCCCCCAACTGCCCTCCCCTTCCGGCCTGTTCGCCCACAACTGCCCTCCCCTGCCGGCCATCTTGTGACAACATGGGGGGGGGGGCCAACATGTGGTGGCCATCTTGTGACTATGTGAGGGCAGCCATCTTGTGATGAAATCATGTGCGGGAGTGACGCCACCTAGGCTTTTATTATATAGGATTGTATTATTTCCATATTAACAATTCTAGACTTACTTTTGCCCCACCCTTTATTTACATGAGTATGTAAATTTATAAATATGTGCAAACATGTATACATGTAAACAAAAGGTTCTACACAAAGTAAATACTAAAGGTTGATGCCCAAACTTCCACACATGAAAACTTAAACATAAATTTTTACCTATGGAGAGATGCTTGCAAATGGTCTAAAACATTAAGGATTTCGTATTTAAAAATAATTTAAGCCCTGACTGGTTTGGCTCAGTGGATAGAGCGTCGGCCTGCGGACTGAAAGGTCCCAGGTTCGATTCTGGTCAAGGGCATGTACCTTGGTTGCTGGCACATCCCCAGTGGGGGGGGGTGCAGGAGGCAGCTGATCGATGTTTCTCTCTCATCGATGTTTCTGACTATCTCTCTCCCTTCCTCTCTGTAAGAAATCAATAAAACATATTTAAAAAATAATAATAATAATTTAAAATTGGTTGCCTCTGGAATGGGGCTAGGACACAGAAGTAGTAATGAAACATTTCACTGCACACCATTTGTATCTGAACTACTTATTAACTTTTTAAAAGAACAACTTCTTTTATTTTTTTCTTTCTCTCTCTCTCTCTCTCTCTCTCTTTTTTTTTTTAGAGAGGGGTCTCGCTATGTTGCCCAGGCCGGAGTGCAGTGGCTATTCACAGGCTCGATCCCACTGCTCACCAGCACTGGAGCTTTGACCTGCTCCATTTCCAACCTGGGCCAGTTTACGCCTCCTTAGGCAACCTGGTGGTCCCCCACTCCCGGGAGATCACCATATTGATGCCGAACTTAGGACGGACACCCGATGGGCATAGCGCACTATAGCCCAGAACTCGTCAGCTCAAGTGATCTGCCAGCCTCAGCCTCCCGAGTAGCTGGACTACAGGCGTGCGTCACCGCACTGGCAAGAACAACTTCTAAAGTAAGCTTCCTATTCCCCCTACCAGAAGGGACAAATAATTACATTTAAATTTGCTCTTGTAAAGAATATGATAAATTATCTTAACCCTCTATCTGAACCTCATTCCTGACTCAATTTGTTGGCTAGAGGTAATATGGTAAAGCAGATATCTTCAAAACTCTCTAAGTAAATGTGTAATAAAATGAACCAAATCTCATCATCAATGAGAAATGACCAAATATAAACAGACCATACAATGGAAACTTCTGAAGTCAGCCTTTGTTCTAAATCTGAGGTAATCATTCTTTGCAAAATCAATTTTCAAAGTGTTAGGTCTGACCAAATAATCAAATCAATAACCCCTTCCCTGGGAAACTGACCTTTACTGATTTCAGAGAGGGAGAGGAAGAGAGAGCTAGAAGCATCAATGATGAGAGAGGATCATTGATTGGCTGCCTCCTGCATGCACCCTACCAGGGATCGAGCCCGCAACCTGGGCATTGCCCTTGACCAGAATTGAACCCAGAACCCTTCAGTGTACAGGCCGATGCTGTATCCACTGAGCCAAACCCGCTAGGGCAGAAACTGACCTTTAGATCATTTCGCAACCGACATTCCCTTTCACTTACATCACATTCCATTTGCTAAGATCAGTATCTTTCCCCTCTGGACTTGCCCAAAATCCAGCCAGAAAAAGCCTGCCTGGAGTCCTTTAAAATCTCTGACTCCCAGTCCCTGGGTGCTGGCGCCATTTTGGGGCTCAGCCCATCTGGTCTCCAGATGACCTAATAAATTTATAATCCCTTATCACTTTGGCCTGATGCATTTCTCCTTCAGCGACCCTAATATTTGGTGCGGAAAACACAGGGGGTTCCACGGAGAAGGGGAGCCATTGCCCCAGCTTCAGTCACCCCAAGTGTGCTACTCAGAGAACAGTAGACAGCGGCAGCTCAAGCTTGTCTTACCTCCAAATCCTACTCGGGTGACATGATCGCCAGCCTCGATTAGGCCTCCCTCCCTTATAGCCCTCCCGAACCAGCCAAGGAGGATGCGGGATGGGGAACCCTCCTTCCCACTGCTGATCCCCCCTTCCCTGCACTCAACACCAGCTCATTTCATCTCCGGTAAATAACAATTAGATCACCCTTTGGATTTCTGATTTGCTGTTTTCCATCTCAGGCAAAGGTCCCACAGTCTTCCTCACCTCGGGGACGCCCGCCACACGGATCAGACTGTCTTCCTCTCTTCTGGAGCCTGACTTGCCGGTGGGGACGCCCTCCTGGCTTCCCGGGTCTCCCTTTGTGGCTTACATCCTCTTCCTAATTTCACCATGGGGAATTGTTTTTCTGTCCCCTCTCCCCCGAAAAACACTTCTCTGGGATGCCTCCTCCGTAATCTTAACAAACTCGGCCTTTCCACGGAGGTCTCACCAAAGCACCTTATCTTCTACTGTAATACTGCCTGGCCACAATATAAATTAGACAGTGACTCACTGGCCCGAGAATGGAACTTTCAATTTTAAGTCTCTGGGACTTAGACAATGTCTGTCACCGCAATGGGAAATGGTCAGAGATCTCCTACACTCCGCAATCATCCTTCTCTCTGTCAAACTTGCTCTACTTATCAAGTCCTACTTCTCCACTCAAAGCCCCCTTCTGCTGGACCTTTCCACCCTGAGGCTTCTGATCCTTCCTTCTCCGACCCGTCAGGTCATTCAAACCCTCCCTTGGACCCTTCCCATCACCTGCTTCTGTTCCCCTATGGGTCCCCCGAATCCACCTCATGTCCCTCCTCCAACTGCCCCGCTGTCTTCGGACTCCATCTCTTTGTCCACCTCCTCAGCCTTCTTACCAAGCCCCCTTCTGACGCATTCCAAGGCAACCCAGCCTCCAGCTCCCATCCTACCCTCCCGAGAGGTAGCCTGAGTACTGTCTGAGTACACATTTTCCATGTCCAACCTCGCACAGATTGAGAGGTGTCTTGGGTCTTTTTCCACTGACCTGACCACCTTTAATAAGGAATTTGGGTACCTGACCCCACCCTATAACCTGACCTGGCACAACATCTACGTCATCCTGTCCTCTCTAACCCCAGAGGAGGAGGAGCACCTCTGGCTAGCAGCTCAGGGCTATGCCGATGCCCTCCATAGACAGGACACGGCGGCAAACCAGGTTGGTGCTGACGCCGTCACCTAAACTGACCCGAGATGGAACTATCAGGTCAATTCTCCAGGGCGCCGGCTCCGTATCCATGATCACCTGTTTCATTGCCAGACTCAAAAAGGCTGCCCATAAGGCAGTCAACTATGACAAACTTAACAAGATCACTCAAGGTTCTGACAAAAACCCAGCTCTCTTCCTCTCCCATCTCACAGAGGCCTTGCAGAAATTACCACCTTAGACCCCACCTTCCCAGAAGGAACCCTTCTTCTGAATACCCATTTTATATCTCAATCAGCCCCTGACATACACCACAAACCTTGAAAAACAGACACAGATCCACAAACCCCTCAAAGAGACCTTGTAACCTGGCCTTTAAAGTCAAAACAAAGGCAAGATCAGGCCAAGACTGAGGCCAGAAGGAGGCCTTTCAGCTCCTAGCCACTACTCTCACAACCCCAAACCAAGTGCTGGTCCTCCAACCAAGGGAGGGGCTAAGCCTCCTCCGGGCCAATGCCCAAGGTGTGGAAGGGAAGGCCACTGCAGATCAGACTACAGTCTGGCCTCTCCAGGTCAGACCTCAGCCAGTCCAGCAAAGCCGCCCTCTGGATCTCCTGGGAATGGCCACCAAAGACTGAAGCTGCCCAGGCCCTGATAGGGCCTCACAAACTTATATCACTAGGACAGAGCCTCAGATAATGACTGTGGTGGCAGGTAAGCCGATCTCCTTTTTAATTGACACTGGGGCCACTTATTCTGCCCTCCCCAAATTCACTGGGACCCTTGTCCTCTCCTCAGTCTCGGTTATGGGGGTTGGCAGATTAGTCTCACAGCCATTAACCACCTCACCTCTACACTGCATCTTACTAAATACCTGCTTTATCCACTCTTTTCTCATTCTATCCCAGTGCCCAACAGGGCTACCATGAATCCCCCTCATAAAGCCCAGTTGTCCCAAACCACTCACCTACCTCATTCCACTCTCACCCCACAAAGTTGAACCATTACCTTAGGCCATAAACACCTTATCTCCTCCATGACTATCCCCTCCTCTAGACAAGATATAGTTTCCTTTCTGGGGCTCACTGGGTACTTTCTCCTCTGGGTTCCCAACTTTGGTCTTCTCGCAAGGCCCCTCTATGATGCGTGAGAAAGGGACCCCACACTGAGCCTTTAGATCCCAAGGCCAGCCTTCTCATCCCCTTTAATGCTCTAAAAAACTGCTCTCACCTCAGAGCCTTCTCATCCCCCCTTTCCAAAGAACAACTTCCTTTACTGTAAAACTGCAAACACTCACTTAACAGTCTTGCTACTATCAGAAGCTGAACTCATTATCACCGAAACCTTAGCATGTTATCTCTAAGGAAAACATGGCAGTTTTAAACCCAAGTAGCTGGCAGCCTGGAAACTACAGTCCTAGAACAGGCTGTGGTACCTGCTTCTCCCCCATCCCCGCCCCGCCTTTTCTCCAGCCTCATATGCCTATACATAATTTTCCAAAGTCTTTGGTAACTTAAAAGCTTTGAAGCATTACTGGGTTAAATGACATACATCTAAATATAGCAAGTTTTAAGTTCACCTGCTTTTACCTTTTGTTAAAGAAAGCCCATAAAGTAGATTTGGAACTGTTAATGTAATGTGCTTTGTTAAAGGTGTGTTTCTTGAAAGTGAGTGTGTTCATAAATGTCAATCTAAGAAATGCTGGTTGTTTACTTTTTGGTTATCATTGGAGAATTAAGGTTTCTAAGCGTTAAGAATTATAATTAAGTTGGAAAGAAATTGTATGGATTTGGTAATAGAAGGCATGAGGCATAGATATGCATTATAAAGGAAAAAGAAAGTACGTTAAAATTGTAAGAAAGTTTGTGAAAGTTGATAAGTTTGTGAAAGTTGTAAAAAGGTTTATAAAAATTATAGAAGGTTTGTAGAGAGAAATGTTAAAGGGAAGTAATATAAATGACACAGGCCAGTAAGCCAGGACAAGCAGAATAGGGAAACTGTGATAATTAAACAGCAGTTTGCATCCATCTAGAAAATCTAGATGCCAAGCAATCTGCAATCATCTAGTAAATCCTATCTTCCCTAAACCAAGGACAGTTAAGACATTTATGGTTTGACCCTGGCCGTTTTGGCTCAGTGGATACAGCGTCAGCCTGCGGACCGAAGGGTCCTGGGTTCGATTCCAGTCAGTCAAGATCATGTACTTCGTTTGCAGGCTCAATCCCCGGCCACAAGTCGGGGCCATGCAGGAGGCAACCAATGGATATCTCTCTCTCACATCAATGCTTCCCTCTCTCTAAAAATCAATGGGAATATATCCTCTGGTGAGGATTAACAACAACAAAAAAAAGAGAAAATAATTTGCATTTTTCCTCCCCAACCACAGGGTTAATAGCTTAAATCAACCTATTCAGGGAGACAGATAGTACAAATCCAATTAGTGGCATTTGCCAACCACACCCAAGTACAAATAAAGTTAAGAGAATAAACCTTATTTTGGTATATTAAAACAGTTTAATAAATTATGAATTTTTCTCCCTACCTTATTTATCGCTCTAGAATTTGGCAATTCTTAATGAGTGAATCATGGCAATACGTTTCTTTGCATGAATTCAATAAGACCACTTTCCAATTGTTGTTTTATTAACCAAGTTTTTGACTGGAATGCCATGCCTGAAAAAAATGTGCCTGGATTTAGGGCACCACAAGAAAGCACTCTCAAAACTGATTGACGCCAGTCAAAAGCCACTTGCAAGAAAAAGCCTGGTACCTTGCTTGATCATGTAGCTCATAACTGTCTTTTAAGTCTGGCCTAGTCAGGGATGCCACCCAAAAATTAACAGAAAGAGCCACAAAGATTAGAGAACATTAATCAAATTCATGGGACTACTGGCTAAATATAAATTGGACCACTTCTGAACCTTCACCAATCAGTCTTTCAGGGAAATCATGTTGTTACAACCCCTCACTCCAACCATGAGGAATCTATACAGTGTTCCAGCCAACTACAATCAAAGTCCATCTGCTTATGATCTCAATGACCACCCTCAGCAGGAAGTACGGAAGAAATGACCTCTGACCCTATTCCATAAAATCAAAAGGCTGGAATAGGTCTGATCAAATAATTGAATTGACATCCCCTGTCCCGTGAAACTGACCTTTAGATCATTTCACAACCAACATTCCCTTTCACTTAGACCACATTCCATTTGCTAAGACCAGTACCTTCCCCTCTGGACTCGCTCAGAATCCGGACCCACCCAGAGAATTCTGCGCTGAGAAAAAGCCTGCCTAGAGTCCTTTAAAATCTCTGACTCCCTGTCCCTGGGTGCTGGCGCCATTTTGGGGCTCAGCACATCTGGTCTCCAGATGACCTAATCTATAATAATAAAAGCTAATTAGACCAGACAGCCGAACGTCCTTCCGGACAAAGCCATGGTGACTTCGAGGGCCAAGGGCAGGCAGCCACGCGGCCAGCAGCAGCAGCAACGGCAGGGTGACGGGAGCAGCACCTTCCCCTAATTGGCCCAGTCGCCTCCTGCAGAGAGAGGCCAGAGTGCGGCTTAGGACATCCTAAGCCGCCAGTAGGACATCCCCTGAGGGCTCCCGGACTGTGAGAGGGGGCAGGCTGGGCTGAGGGACCCCCTCCAGTGCAGAATTTTCGTGCACCAGGCCTCTAGTAAATTTATAATCCCTTACCACTTTGACCTCATGCGTTCCTCCTTCAGTAACCCTAACACAAATTGCACCTTTCCCTCCCCCTATTCACCCTCTGCTGGAAGCTTTAACAATTAAGAGAATCAAAATAGTAAAACAACAGTGTACATAGCAACTATTAATGTTCCTATAATGTTTTATCAAATTGAGTTTAAAATAAAGGCAAATGGTAATACATTTTAAAATTCATTTTTAAAATACACACCAAACAGAAGGAAAACAACAAGGGCTAACACAGGTTTTGTTTTAGGTTTTTTCCCAAGGCACATCCAGAACCAAAGACACTGGATGCATACTATAGCTGGGATGGCAAACAGAAAGAAGGTGAAGAAGGATAAGAGATAATAAATATTACAACCCAACCCTAGCCGGTTTGGCTCAATGGATAGAGCATCTGCCTGCAAAATGCTCTATCGATTCCGGTCAAGAGCATGTATCTTGGTTGCGGGCACATCCCCAGTTGGGGGTGTGCAGGAGGCAGCTGATCGATGCTTCTCTCTCATCGGTGTTTCTAACTCTCTATCCCTCTCCCTTCCTCTCTGTAAAAAAATAAATAAAATGTATTAAAAAATAAATAAATATTACAACCAAGTAAATAAGATATTAGTTCTTCTTTCTAGAACTTTCTGAACATCCCAACCATAATTCCACCTCTAAGGTTCTATTTAAAAAAATCTAAGATGTACAAAAGTGGTTATCATAGATTTATAATAGTAAAAAACAGGAACAAAAGGAGTTCCAGTCAGGATGATAGCGTAAGAATTAAGAAAAACAAAATCTAGAATAATCTAAATGTCTGGCTAAAAAGGAATGTTTAAATTGTAATACATACTATGATGTATTATGCAGCCCTATGTTTCATTTTCTTTCACGACATGGGGAAATGATCACAATACAATATTAAAGTATACTAAAGATAAAAAAAAAAAAATAAGCATAGCCCTAGCCAGTTTGGTTCAGTGGAGAGAGCGTCAGCCTGCAGACTGAAGGGTCCCAGGATCGATTCCGGTCAAGGGCACATGCCCAGGTTGCAGGCTTGTTTCCCAGTGGGGGTTGTGCAAGAGGCAGCCAATCAATGATTCTCTCTCATCATTGATGTTTCTATCTCTCTCTCCCTCTTCCTTCCTCTCTGAAATCAATAAAAATATATTTTTAAAAAATAAGCATAGCACATGCACATAAGTATAAAAAGCACAGAAAAACACACACTTTAAAAAGTTGAAAGAAAATATAACCAAACTTTAACACTGGTTATGACTTGGTGACATGATTTTACTTTATACATTTTATCAAATCTATAATAATAAAAGCACAATATGCTAATTAGACTGGACAAAGCCAGGGCTGCGAGGGAAGCCTGGGTCCCAGCATCAGGGGGAAGGCAGGCCTATTCTTGCACAAATTTCGTGCATCAGGCCTCTAGTATCATATAATGATCATATATTAACTCCTATAATCAGAAAAAATTTTTGAATGCAGAAAAATTAACTTAGATGTGTTTTTTTTTTTTATTAATCCTCACCAGAGGATATTTTCCCCATTGTTTTTACAAGGTGGAAAATAGAGATGCTAGCCAGTGAAATGGGGAACTCAGAAAAAGCATCAATTCTATTGATGAGAGCTCCAGAGTTGTAAAACCACAAAAGTGAATCATATGTCAGAAATTGCTGGAACTGCCCCCAGGACATTCAGGGAGCCTGTTTTCTCTCACTTGAGTTTGCTCTCTATTCTTTAACCTTATTCTAAATTACATTGCAGAGGTAACTACTCACCTCTAAAAATAATGTTTTTCTAGAAACAGCTTTCTGACTCTAAGATTTTACCCAGTAGCCAATTTAAAAACTGACCACCCAAATGATCAGGGCTATCCCAAAACTCTGGCTACCTTGCATATTAAACAGGGAAAACAAAATATTTGTCCATTAATTCCAATATGATATTATACTATATACTAACATATAGTTAGGATTACTTTTATCAGATGACCCAGCATCTCAATGTAATAAGGAGCTCAAATTCACCCACATACAATACTTTGTGAGGCCTATAAAGACAACTTGTGAGCAGTACAGAAATTAAACCATATTTTCTCTTAAACCATATTTACATCTCTGATGGGCAAGAAAAGGATACAGACTCAAATTCAAATCAAGCAATCATTTGTTAAAAACTGTACTAAAGCTACATATGGGAGAAGTTAGAAATTTTAAAAATTTACATGTTGAAATGAACTCCATTATATACCCTAAATATCACAATTCTCTGTGCTTAAGAACTCTCTGAATTCTATTCTGAGATTTTAAAAAATTCAAATTAACGGTCAAGCAATTACAGTTACAAATTTCTTATATATTCCCTCTACTGATCCAATAAAGTGACCATACATTGTTCCATCTATAAATAGCTATTTATAAGAGAAAAATATAGTGAAAACCACTTCTGAAATTCTTAACATAAAACATTTTTACAGGCCCTAGCCAGTTCTGCTCAGTCGATAGAGCGCTGGCCTGCAGACTGAAGGGTTCTGGGTTCGATTCTAGTCAGGGGCACATGCCTCAGTTGCAGGCTCCATCCCCGGTCCCAGGCAGGGTGTGTGTGTGGAGGTTGACCAGTAGATGTGTCTCTCTCACATCAATGTTTCTGTCTTCCCCACCCCCTCCCTTCTACTGTCTTTAAAAATCAATAGAAAAATATCCTTGGGTGAGGATTAACAAAAATAATTTTTTTTTATAGGATAACAAAAAGCTTAAAGACACTCTTTCAGAGGACACACTATTCAAGAGGAAGAGACTAGAGCAAGCTTAAAAAAACAAGAACAGCCCTGACCAGTTTGGCTCACTGGATAGAGCGTCAGCCTGGGGACTGAAGGGTCCCAGGTTCGATTCCAGTCAAGGGCATGTACCTTAGTTGCAGGCACATCCCCGATGGGGTGTGTGCAGGAGACAGCTGATCGATGCTTCTCTCTCATCGATGTTTCTGACTCTCTATCCCTCTCCCTTCCTCTCTGTAAAAAATCAATAAAATATATTAAAAAAATAAAAATAAATAAATAAATAAAAACGTGTAAAAAAACAACAACAGTTCTAGCCAGTTTGGCTCAGTGGCTAGAGCGTCAGCCTACAGACCAAAGGGTCCCAGGTTCAATTCCGGCCCAGGGCCCTGGTCAGGACTCACGTAGGAGGCAATTAGTCGATGTGTTTCTCTCACATCGATTTTTCTCTCTGTCTTTCCCTCTCTCTTCCACTCTCCCTAAAAATCAATGGAAAAATATTCTCGGGTGAGGATTAGGAACAACAAAAAAGAAGACAACAAAATGTTTTCTTTCCATGGAGAAGAATGGGAATGTATAGAGAAAACAAGGTCAGCATGACTAGGAAGCCTGTGCAAGGTTTCACTGCAGAGATCACATGTAGATTAGAGGATGTCAAATCTTCATTTATTCAGATTCTACAAATGACAACTTTACAAGTGATACTATTAAAACTGTGGGGATGCAGCAGTTCTCAACCTCTCATTTAAGGAGGAAAGAACTGATGCTCATGAAGCTTCAGTGACTTACTCAGAGTCACACAGCAGAGGTGGGATTCAAACCCATGTCTTCTCTCACTTCTCCTTTCCTGAAAAGGATATTGCTAATAAGTCCTCAGGGGACTAAGTAACTGGCAGAAGAGTTCTGAGGATATAGAAAACATAAAAAAGCCCCTTCTTCCAAGAGTGCCAGAGTAGTAGAAATACTCTGAATTACATATGATAATAATATAATTATATACCAATATCATTAGCCAACATAAATGTCACAAATGACTTCTGTGGTAATCTGGAGAAAGCTCAAGTTCAAAGAAAAGGAGAACTATTTCTCTCAACCTTCTATCACATTGATATTAAAGTTAACTCTTGAAGGTCATCAAGAATGTTCTTAGCTCCATGTCACTGCAGCACAGGACTCTACTACAGGTCCACCTGGGGTTGCCGCCACTCTTCTAGAAATTCCCAGTTACTACGACCCTATTTTCCTTTCCTTTCTTTCCTCAGTGACCCCTTTTTTCCTTAGCAGTATTTGATCGTATTCTAGGAATTACCTTAGGGAACACTTGCTAAAACATCATGGGACCGCAGAAAGAAAATCTTAGATAAATGATTCAAGTTATGGCACTACTACTGAGAATGGATAAATTACTCAGTCTCTCTGTGGCTTCAGTTTCTTTAACTATAAAATCAGAGTGTTAACTGAAACTATTCATTTTAAAGGGTCGTTGCAAGGATCAAATGAGAATTTGTAAGAGTGCTTTATAAACTGTAAAATGCTCTGGGCCAATTCAACTCTAAGCCCTTAGATTTGAAATGTATCTTCAACCCTCAGCCAAGTTCTCTGTAGACTGCTTTAGAGCTTTTGTATTCCCCTGGGGCTCAGCTATCACTCTTGGGCATAAAAGAGAAAGGGAAGAAAGAAGTCTCTGTTCTAAATCTTGGTCTCTCACCTGAAAACTTCCTATCCTTCCCTGGCTGTTCCTTGCTCCTGTACAATCCCAAACATTCTCTCAAGGTCCAGGAGTAAACATTTATATAAGTAGCTAAATAAAGGAAAACTTTTCAATTGAATCATCTTTGTTTACAGTCAATATCATAACCCAAAGTGTCATAGTCAGAGAATGTCTTCTAAATTTCTACTCAAGAGTATTCAGTAGTCAAAAAAAGAAAATTGCATATGCATTTCATAAAATAAAAAAATAAAAGAGTACTTAGTAGAAATACTCTGAATTACAAGATTTAAACTCAAGGTCTATTTTTCATAAGGTAGAAACAGAAAAATTCAACAGATTATATAAAAATTCCATACTACTACAAATCACAGTGTATATAAATTGCTCATAAATGTTAAGAAAGCACTTTTCAACAGCTGTATTACAAAGTACTAGTGTCTTCTGAAATTGTGAGGTACATCACAAGTAATGTTACAAGTTTATGCCTGATTTACATCATTCAGATAAATTAGAGTAGAATCTATTCTCAGTATCATTCTCATTCACTTGCTTGCCTACATGACTTTTTGAGCAGAAAGAATTATGGCTACTGCTCTCCCAACTCCTGTAACTTACATCCTCTCTCAACCATGCTGCAGCCTAGAAACTTGAATAAACACCAAAGATTTCAAAATGTCAAACAAGTCAATTTCTTCCACATTACCTTTGCTAAGAGTAACAAAGCAAAAAATACATACTATGTTAAATTAACTTGTTTTTTTAAAAGTATATTGTGAGCTAAAACAAGATAGCAGCCAGACCACTGATCTCTAGGTCTGGGGCATATACCATGAAGACGCTTACTGAATCCCTAACTTGATTTAAAGAACCTTTATTAGCTGTCAAATTTTGAGAAGTGCTGCACCTGTTACACTCCTCAATGAGTGCGGTCAAGTAAAAACCAGCTTCATCCTGTATTTTTACAAAGCTGAGACTCACATCAATGCTTTGACCTAAGTTTAAAAAAGGAAATGAAAAGTCAATATGAAAATAAACAACAGAAGGTAACTTTCCCCAGAACAAATGCATTGACGTTTAAAATGTTATAAACAAAATATAAACACTACTATACACCTAAAAATTTTAGCTTAGAAAAAATAAACTTTTCCAGAGTTTAATTTAATTTTAAAAGCAATACACATTTATAGTTTTAAAATTCAAACACAAAAAGGTTTAAAAAAGATAATAAAACTGCAAAAGTAAAAGGTACTCTCCTTTCCTCAGAGGCAACTTCTAGGTATTGCAAGTATATGCATGCTATATATACTTGTTATATTACTATTAAAATCACTACACTTCAAATCACTACAATGTTTTAAATATGACTTATTTTGTATTTAGACTGGTTGCTCTAATTATTTAGAGCTTGGGTTAACTACTTAAAGCCATGGTTCAGCACAATATTTACTAGTATAATGGTGAAAATTAGAAACTACATTAATGTCCATAATTTAAAAAAAAAAAACACTTTATTCAAAATATCTTATAAAATACGGCCAGTTAAAATCAAGCTTAGAAAGTTTCTAAGGCCATGGTATAAAACTCATTAAGTTAAACAAACAAGAAATTAGGTTACAAATCTATGTGAATATTATATCTCATTTACACCAAAGATGAATTTTTAAAAAATAAAACACTGGAAAAAACTATGTGGAGATGACTTTTGAATAAATGGATTATATTTTGTTGTTGTTGGCTTTATATATTACTATCCTTTGTAGCTTTTCAATAACATGTCTTTTGTTTAAAATGGTGGGGGAAGGGCTATTAGAAACGTGTAGCCAATTTAAATTTAAATACAACAAAACGATTCATGAAAGTAGTGCTAGCAGCATATTCAGATAGCTAAAACAGGTAGATTTATTTAAGACAACTTCCATGATTCTGTAAGTCAAAAAGACTAGTCAATACTGCTGTAATATAAGGAGGTACGTGAGCTTTGTGTCAAGGGAAAATTGGGCTTGAATCCTAACAGTACTAGTAACTTTACATTGGGCAACTTATCTAAATACCCAGAGTCTGTTTCCTCCAGTGTAAATTAGGGATAACAATATCTGACTTGGAGGGTTGATATGTCAGGTAAACTTAATATAAAGGAAATAAAGGGACTGGCATATATATTCCATGAACAGTAAATGCCATTATTATTGATATTCAGACAGGTAATTGTTTTTTTAATGTCAGACTCAAATAATTTTCAGCCCTCTTTCAGAATGGCTTTCAAAGTGCCAAACTGTTCTTTACCTAACTGCAGTTTCTACTGATACGTGCCCAACTACGGAAACAAACATTCAAATGGAACAGTACGTTCAAGAGGAATACAGACATATTCACCAAGTTCATGCATTCAACCAACATTCATTGAGGACCTACTATGCAGTGAAAAGACAAGACATGTCCCATTTTCAGAGTTTAATTTCTAGTGTGAGAGACTGAATATAAAAAAAAAAAGGAAATTTCAAATAGTGACAAATATTATGCAGAAAACAAGAGAAGTCAACGCAATGCAATCTCCTTGAAGAGGCAACATCTGAATCAAGAGCTGAATTATATCATGGAATTAGCAAGATCTGGGATAAGAATAGTGAAGCCATAGGGTACAAGCAAGTGCAAATGCCCCAAGGCAGGAGCATGCCTGGCAAGTTCCAGGAACACTAGTGGGGCTGGAACAAAGGAAGAAACGGATGTGGCCAGGCTCCATCACGCTGATCTAGTGCCAAACAGGTAGTGCCTGGCAAGCTTCAGTGAGGAGTTCAGATTTTATTTTGAATATGATGGGAGGCTTTCAACAAAGGGGCAACAAAATCTGATCTACATTTTAGGGTCTCCTAGACCTAGACTGTAGTCAGGGGAACGAACCATAAAAAGCCAAAGTGGAAGCAGGGAGACCAGCAGGTTACTGCAGAGCCCAGGTCAGAGATGGTGATAGTTGGCAAAGGTGGTGGCAGTAAAGGTGGGAAGAAGTGGGTCAATCTAGAATATATATTGAACACTATAACTTAAGGCAAATCAAAGAAAAAGAATTAATCAGATAATGAGTAGTTAGCATCTGGGACTGATTTTACTTCCCCAAGAGACACAGAATGAAAATAGAGGCTTAAAGGTTTTAGGTAAATTTATGACTAATGGAAACCAAAATTATAAGCATATTTAGGGTACTTCACAATATGTACTTATCCCTTGAAGCTGAGGTGAAGAGGCCATTTCCTTCTCTTTTGGCACCACCCCTAAAGCACACATCCAAGATTCAATGTCAATAAAGCATACTTAGTATGATTCATAAAGTAAATCTTTCAGGACCTTACTGTTGCAGGCCCGGACAGCTGGTCAGCATTGGGAACATGCTGTGACTATGAAATAGAACCAAACCTCTACCTGAATCAAATCACTAAAACAGCAAACACTTTTGAAACTTCCATACTGTCAACTCAAGTTATTCTGTGCTTGCTCTTCCGACAGTTAAACTAGAAAGGCCTTACTTTGCCACACAACGCATACTAATTTCTTAAATCTTATATCATAAATATTTGGGAGGAAATCTTTTAAAACCCTCATTTTTATTGTTATGGTCTGGCAAACATACAGTGAATAGTCCTTAAAAGTTAAGGTCCAGCCCTAACTGGTTTGGCTCAGTGGATAGAGCGTCAGCCTGCAGACTGAAAGGTCCCAGGTTCGATTCCAGTCAAGGGCATGTACCTTGGTTGTGGGCACGTCCCCAGTAGGAGGACTGATTGATGTTTCTAACTATCTGTCCCTCTCCCTTCCTCTCTGTAAAAAAATCAATAAAATAGCCGAAACCGGTTTGGCTCAGTGGATAGAGCGTCGGCCTGCAGACTGAAAGGTCCCAGGTTCGATTCCGGTCAAGGGCATGTACCTGGGCTGCGAGCACATCCCCAGTGGGAGATGTGCAGGAGGCAGCTGATCGATGTTTCTCTCTCATCGATGTTTCTAACTCTCTCTCTCCCTTCCTCTCTGTAAAAAATCAATAAAATATATTTTTTAAAAAAATCAATAAAATATATTAAAAAAAAAAAGTTAAGGTCCAAAAACCCACATCTGAAAAAGCAGGTGATAGCTTTTCTTGTAAACCATTTTTGTATAACATATATAAATTCCACCCAGGCTGGGTAGCTCAGTTGGTTAGAGCATCGCCCTGATATGCCAAGGATGTGGGTTCGATTCCCAGTCAGGGCACATAGAAGAATCAGACACAAATCGAAGTTTCTCTCTCTCACTCTTTCTCTCTTCCTCTCTATCTCTAAAATCAACAAATAAATTTTTTTAAATATATGTATAAATGCCAAAAAGAAGTCTGAAAGGATATAAACCACAGCTAACATTGGTGATGGCAGGAATATTGATGACTTTTTTCTTTTTCTTTTTTGTTTATATGCTTTAATCAACATTTTTCCCAACTATTACAAATTATTTTGTGTAAGCAAAAATATTCAGTTATGCATTAGCATAAAAGGTTAAAAAAGAACTGCAAGAAAACAACTAATTCAACAGGGTTCCAACTGTGGTGTTAAGAAAAAGATTTCAGCCCTGGCCAGTGTGGCTCAGATGGTTGAGCATTCTCCAGAGCAGCGGTTTTCGGACCTCAGGGACCACCAGTGGTCCACAGACCATCTGTTGCCCACGCTGCTCCAGAGCACCAAAGGTCATGGGTTCGATTCCTGGTCAGGGCACATGCCCAGGTTGTGGGCTTGGTCCCCGTCCTGGATCTCCCAAGTTTTCTCTTCCTCCTTCGCCCGCTCCCGCCCGCTCCCTCTCCCTTCCTCTCTCTCTACAATCAATTTAAAAAAAAAAAAAAAAAAAAAAAAAAAGAACGAAAAAAGATCTCAACTGCCCTCACAGGAGGAAGAAATTTGTTAAGAAGAGGTCCACACAAGAAGGTCCCCTGCAAGGTAGTCCTCTAAATTCGTAAGCACTCTTCCCGGATTTGATAAGGGACAAGCAATTAGCACATACTTCTGTTTTTCTTTCTTATTGTTTACCAAAGAAACACCTCAATTAATGAGTTGGAAGGGGGGGGGGCGTGTTCTTTTTAAAAAAACAAGTTTGGACAAAAAGGAGGTTTGGTCTTCAGGTCTCCTTGGTGTCTTGGGGGGCTGGCTGCAGGCTACGCTGGAGGAATCTGCGTGGCCAGCCACCGAGGTGGAACACACGCGTTCAGCCTCCTCCACAGAAACCGGCAGCCAGACGCTTCCTCAGCCTACGGGTTCTCAAGACCAAACCAGCTGAGACAGTCACTGCCCTCCTCCAAGTTCCTGCAGGCAGAGCTGCCAACGATTTCTGACAATAACCCCCAAACTGGACGGTCTCCCTTCAACACCACACACAGGTTAATATGTGCATAAAGCTAACCCGACTCTCTCGAATGCAAACCCAAGGTATTAAGGCCACAGCTTCGACTTTGCCAACTAGGACAACCAGAAACATCCTATGGACTCTCGCCGGCTAAGCAACATCATCTGGGCTAAAATCTTCACACACAGAGACACAGCCGCTTTGGAAAACTTTGGCTTTCAACGGCAACATGGGATCTCAGGTGCTCCTGCCATCAGTTTATCGCGCACAACCTCCTCTTGACTGTCAGCTCTGGTTCCACTTATTGAACAAACAGGAAAAAAAGGGGGGAAATCCTTTAAATTCGCAACACAATGCAGGATAAAAAGCTCCCGCTTTCTAGATGGCAGCTTTCCTGTCTCATCGATCCCAACAAAGGACGCATCTTGGTGCCTGCCTTAAACCTGGCAAGGGCTGAAAACCAGAGGTAAACGACATAGTGTGAATTTCAGGATTTGTGGGTCTCTCCTGCCAGCTACGTAACGACTCCCTCTTTTACTCCATTATACGCCTCCACCCGAGTTAACTGTCTCACCCTAAAAATAAAACCACCCGGGGCCATCGTCCACTGTCCTGCCATAGCCCCGACTATGGTTTCCTGCAGAAAAGCCAAATCGCAGGCTCTCTGCCTCGCTCCTCGCGGGGGGGACCCGGGCTCGACAGCAGCGGGGTTCTCCCGGGCAGACTCGCCAGCCCGGCCGGGAACCACCGAACCCGAGCAGCCGTCCCGCTCTGTCGTCGCCACCGCAGCCCGCGAGAGCCGGAGGACCCCCCAGGAAAAACCGGGGTGAGGAGAAGGTGGGCCGCCGCAGGGGAGACACTCACCCGCCCAGAAAACAACCGACGGGGCGGGGAGGATGGGGGCCGGGAGCTCGGCTCGGCAGAAAGACCGCCTGGGGCTTCCGGAACGCTGCGGCGGCGGCGGCTCCTGGCCTCGGGCTTCCTCCCCTCCTCTGTTTTGGTGCGACTGCCCACGTCACTATTAGCCACGAGACCCGGATCTGCCCGCTTCCGCGGGCGGCGGCGCAACAGATTGCAGCGGCCCGAGACCCCGGCGGCGGGTCTGCGGAGCGTGCGCGAACGCCGCGCCTGCGCAGTGCGTCGGCGGAGGCGGGACGGGCGCGGGCGTCGCGATATTCGGGGGACGGATTGCGGCGGTTGCAGTTCCGGTTGACTGGGGCGAGGCCTCGCGGATCTTAAACTGCCCCCACGTAGCCTCTGCTTTGTCCGGGATGGACTGTTTCCTCTGCTGGGCGTCCCTGTTTGCCCAAACGGATGGCTGTCCCCGACTGGAGTCTTTAGAATAGCGGGGGTGGAGGTGGGCGCAGGTTGATGTCCGCTGGGACAGGGTACCACTAACAGACATTGTTTTTGATCAAAACTCAGGGCCAGGTGAAAATGGGGCAGAGAGGATTTTGTCTTAAGTACAAAGGGATGTTGAATGTGGCAGCTATTGATCCCCTTTACCCTAACATGTTTGCACCCAGGAAGCTGGCTACAATTAAGCTCAAAAGGAGTACTGCAAGGAAGATGTCACCAAAGACGACTTGCTGGTCGAGCAATGGGGGGGGGGGGGGGGGGGGGTGGGGGGGGGGACTGGAAGAGAGAAGCTGTGAGGTCGAAAATAGGATCCTATTCATTTAAAATGAAACCATCTAAGATTGTTAGGCAGCCAGCTTAAGCCTTTGTTACTTTGACCTTAGGTGCTGGAATAAGGATACTATTTGTGGAGTTAAGAATCGTCTTTTTAGACCAAGTTGGTGCTTCCTACTCTGGCCCCCTTAGTCTCACTGCTAAACGTTTGGGGTCCAGGAAATCTCCCAATTTGGCAAAGTTTAGGGCTACTCTATTGTTTTCTTAAGGTCCATGCGTTGACAAACTTAATCAAAATAGAACCAGTGGTCCCCTGTCTGGCTTGGCTCAGTGGATAGAGCATCAGCCTGCGGACTGAAGGGTCCCAGGTTCGATTCTGGTCAGGGGCACATGCCCGGGGTTGTGGGCTCGATTCCCAGTGGGGGGCGTGCAGGAGGCAGCTGAACCATGATTCTCCCTCACCATGCATGTTTCTATTCCCTTCCTCTCTGGAATCAATAAAAATATATTTAAAAAATAAAATAGAACCAGTGGTAAAAGGAGTTCCAAGAAAGATTTCACAAAGGTGCCTCTTGGCCTGTCCTGCAGGCGAAGTGAAAGGTAGCTGTCTTCCTCACTCTGACTTGGTGACTTTTGCGCCTACCCAGACTTCTACCTCAGCCATTTGGTTAATCATCTCAACTACCTGAGTCACCTTCAGAAAATTAGTATGATTAAGCGAGAGCTTTTTAATTAAAGTGTTTGAGCACCGGTAAAGATTTCTAGAAAATTAAAGGTTTCTGGTAAAACTCAAAAGTGTTTCCTAGTTAAATAACAGATTCAAAGTACAAGTCAAGCGTCTTGGCCCTTAATCTGCAATTCTTGAACTTGACTCAAATTCAGGGAGTTTGAAGTGGAATCTAGTGCCCCAAGAAGCTCCTGGGCTGACCCTGCAGCAGAGGGCCTTTAATCTGTGGGACAGAAAGTCTTGTTTGCTTGAGTGCACCATGTGCACATACGTGACAACACAGCTGTGTTTAAGGAAACAATATGGTACAAAACTAGACTTGTACTGGTTATTGCAAAATTATCAGGACTTGCTTTATAAATTACTGGAAAATCGAGATGTTAGGATCCCTGGTGGCTCTAAGATTGCCTCTGTAGTCTCCTCCAGCCCTTTGAATCAAGGGCACTCTGACCTGTAGAACACAGCTGAAGGTGGGTGACTTCTGAAACTAGGTCATAAAGACACTGATTGCTTGCTCTGGGGGAAGATAGTCTCCATCTCTCCTCAAACAGCCCTGTGAAGAGGCCCTTGTGGAGAGGAACAAAAGCCTCCCCAACAGCCAGCCAAGCACCAATTTACCAGCCTGTGGGTGAGCTACCTCGATGGGGTTGATCCTACAACCCCAATCAAGCATTATATTAGAATGCCTACCGACCCAACATCTGCTTGCAGTCCCATGAGAGAAAGGGTCACCTCTTCTAATTAAATGGAGTTTGAAAGGAATCCAGCTCATTATTTAGGTCAGAGGTTGTTTCATTTTAAGGGAAACAAAATCCTGTTTTTGAGCCCACAACTAAGAATACCTGGTGCTAATAACTACCTTCCCCTAACCTGTTGTATGTTTGAAGAAGCATGGGCTTTTGGAGTCGATCCCTTCCTCACTGGGTCTAGTGAAAGGTACTAGTTAAGATAATCAGCACTACCACCATCTTTATTCCCTCCCAATATAAGGGGAAGACAGGAACAAGTGAAAGGTATCTTTTGGGGAGAAGGCAGTGTTCTTAAGGTAAAGTTACCCTTTGGGGGGATTGCAGTGTTCTAAATAAAGAGGGTGTTCTCTCTCCTGTTGTGAGGGAGGGTAGAGAATTTTCCTTTTCCCCAAGATGGGGGAGGGAGTCACCAAAAGAATCACTCAAAGTAGGGGTACTTGAACCACTGAATTATTAGATGCCACTAAGTTGAGAATTGGTGATTGCCTCCAGTCTAAAAATTGCCAAGCAATACACCTGGTACTGCTAGGGAATAGAAAAAGAGACATGAGAGGGTAGGTAAAACTGAGAGAGGGAGGTGTCAGCTGTGTAGTGGGACAATCTGTATTTCTACTGTTGGAATGGTAAGAAGTTTCCCAAAAATCAAGTGGTACTACATGGTATAGCAGGGCCCTAGAAAACTGCTCCATCACCACACACACACACACACACACACACACACACAAATGCACATGCAATGCATACCCACACCAACTATATATTATCTCCAGTCAAAAGAAACTCAAGTTATTAAATTTAAAAAATCTTATCTTTAGAGGTACATAGTGATGTATTCAAAGCTGAAATGATAAGAGTCCTAGGATTTCCTCACATCTAGTAGTAGAGGTAGTGGGTGTGATTGTATATTATATTGTTGAAGCTAAGTTCTGTTGTACAGTTTCCTCTACTTTTGTATATTAATTTAAATTTTTAATACAAAAAAATTTTTTAAATACCTTTGGGCACAAAAAGCTTTTGTAAAATAAATCAATTGAACCAATCACAATTTATAGACTTTATTTGGATCTCTATTTGAAAAACTGTCAAAAATTATAAGACAAGCCCTAGCTGGTTTGACTCAGTGGATAGAGCAGCCTGTGGACTGAAGGGTCCTGGGTTCGATTCTGGTCCATGGCACATGCTTGAGTTGCAGGCTCAATCCCCAGTGCAGGGCGTGCAGGAGGCAGCGGATCAATGATTCTCTCTCATCACTGATGTTTCTATCTCTCCCTCTCCCTTCCTCTCTGAAATCAATAAAAATACATTTTTTTAAAAAGTATAAGACAATCAAGAAAGTGAACACTAACTGGGTATCTGATGATATTAAAGAATTTCTGGCCCTAACTGGTTTGGCTCAGTGGATAGAGCATCGGCCTGCGGACTGGAAGGTCCCAGGTTCGATTCCAGGCAAGGGCATGTACCTTGGTTGTTTCTAACTCTCTATCCCTCTCCCTTCCTCTCTGTAAAAAATCAGTAAAAATATTTTTTTTAAAAAAAAGAAAAAAATAATTTCTGTTAATTGTTTTCTGTATGGTAACACTAAACACTATTGTGGCTATGTTTAAAAAGAGTTCTTTTAGAGCAGCGGTTCTCAACCTGTGGGTCGCGACCCCTTTGGTGGTCGAATGACCTTTTCACAGGGGTCACCTAAGACCATCGGAAAACACATATATAATTACATATTGTTTTTGTGATTAATCACTATGCTTTAATTATGTTCAATTTGTAACAATGAAAATACATACTGCATATCAGATGTTTACATTATGATTCTTAACAGTAGCAAAATTACAGTTATGAAGTAGCAACGAAAATAATTTTATGGTTGGGGGTCACCACAACATGAGGAACTGTATTAAAGGGTCGTGGCATTAGGAAGGTTGAGAACCACTGTTTTAGAGAAACAATAAAATGTTACAGATGAAATATGTTATATTGGGAATTTGCTTCAAAATAATCAGGGAAAGGAAAATGGACAGTGGATTGGATGAAAGAAGATGGACCATTATCAATACAGATTGACCATGTATTGATAGTTTTTAAACTGGTTCATTATTATTATTTACTAGTGTCCTGGTGCACAGATTCGTGCACATTGAAAGGAAATTAATTAGAAGAAATATTTTAATATCGTTATTCGCATCTTGCTAATGCAAAGAAAATGGGATTCTACCAAATCTCCTATCTACCTACTCCAGAACTTCTGTGAGGATCAAATGAGATGAGGCATGGGAAGACATTTCATAAACATTTGGTTAAACTGTAGAATGTTTGCACCTGGCTATGAAGCAAATTGGGTTCCTGGGCTGAAGAAACTCCAAGGAGGCTAGTCGCTAGGGAGAGAAAGCTGGGCGTTGCTATGTGATTACCCGGCGCCCACAGCCACTGTTTCCGGGCTGGGCGGGGCTGTGGGCCGTATTTTGCGCCATGAGGTCTTGGCAGCATTGGCTGTGATTTGGTGGGGTGTTGCTCCAGGGTGGTGGTGGGGCTTGTGTCCCACTTGGGGTAAACTGAGTGTTGGTTTGTTGACAACAGGTCCACAGTGCCATTTATTTTTTTAAACTGCTGGTGTGTGTCATGGCTGCTCCTGTGTTGAGCATCTGCCCCTCTGGTGGTCAGTGTGCATCATAGCTACCAGTTGGATGGACGAACACTTAGTCTTTTATATATATAGATAGATTATACTTTTCTCTTCACATTGGTAAAAATTGATCCATAATATATTTCCTCAAAAACATATTTATGATATTTTAAAATTTATTTAACCTTGCTTTTTACTCCTCTATGAAGAATTCATTGTTGCCCTACCCAGTTTGACTCAGTGGATAGAGTGTTGGCCTGGGGACTGAAGGGTCCCAGGTTCAAGTCAAGGGCACACACCTGGGTTGTGGGCTCAATCCCCAGCAGGGGGCGTGCAGGAAGCAGCCAATCAGTGATTCTCTCTCAAAAATTGATGTTTCTATCTCTCTCTCCCTCTCCTTTCCTCTCTGAACTCAATCTATATATATATTTTAAGTTTAGTATTGAAAACAAAAATTAAAAAGAGTTCATTGTTAATCATTCTAATATGCAAGTATTCAATATATTACATTTTGTCTAATGGTCAGTAACTGAATCAGAAGTTTTAGAAGTTCCCAACAGTGTTTCAGAAAATACATGTAACATTGTAGTTCTGATTCTATAGTCTCTATTCTTTTCATGCACCTTTTAAACTTACATTATCAATAATTCGTGTGCTGGAGCCAGCTCATACTTGATCCTTCCTTACAAGAGTCAATTGTGCCCATCTGTTCCCAACTTCAAGTTCAGTGATGTCATATTGGTGGCTTTAAATTGCCATGGTAGTAATATTTTACACCATGGAAACTGGCAAATGTTACAAATTAAGGGCTACTCCCCTTACCCTCATCCCTAGAAATTTATTAAATATCTACCGTGACAACACTGCCAAAAAGTTCCTTTTTGTCATATGAAGTAGATATTTGTTAGGCATTCATAGTGCCATTCATACAAAGGTGCCCTGCTTGAAGGAAGTTTCATATACTAAAAACTAAATGTTGCCCTGGCCGGTGTGGCTCAATTGGTTGAAGTGTCATCTGTATTCAGAAAGGTGACGGGAGTCTCTCTCATCCATTGATGTTTCTAACTCCCTCTCCCTTCCTCTCTCTGAACTCAATAAAAACACATTAAATAATATAGGGGGGGAAAGAAGAAAAAAGAAAGGTGGCGGGTTCAATTTCCAGTCAGGGATATACCAGGTTTCAGGTTTGATCCCAGGTCAGAACGCAAACAGAAGGCAACTGGTTGATGTTTCTCCCTCTCTCCCTCTCCCTATCCTTCTCCGTTTCTGAAATCAATAACAACGTACCTTCAGGTGAGGATTAAACATAATAATTAATTTAAAATGAAATTTTATAAAACTATTACGAAAAATAATTACACCACAAAAAGAGTTTTTAGTGTAAAATGAGTCTTTGTATATTTACATTATTATACATAATTGTCCAAAACTGGAAAGTATCCAAATGTTCAATAGATAAATGGACAAATAAATCGTGGTTCATTCATACAATGGAATATGCAGTGATTAACAGGAATGGATTATTGATACAACAACACAGATGAATCACAAATGCATTATGTTAAATGAAAGAACCCAATATCAAAAGGCTATACAATACACTGTCTGATTACATTTATATGACATCTAAAGAAAAGCATAAATATAGGAACAGAAATAATTCATAGAGATCAGTGAGTGCCAACAATAGGTGTGGAAAAGGGTCTAAATACAAAGGAGCAGCAGGAGAAATTCTTTCAGGTGTTCAGTTGTTTTGTAGCTTTTCTGTGGTTATAAGGATCTATGCATGCATAAAATCTCATAGAAATGTACATGCTTAAAAAATTAATTTGTATGTAGATTTTTAAAATTTGAAAGAAGAAAGGATTCTCTGCATGAAGAAGAAGTGTCCTTGATATTTTAAAAATGTGCCGAAACTGGTTTGGCTCAGTGGATAGAGCGTCGGCCTGCGGACTGAAAGGTCCCAGGTTCGATTCCGGTCAAGGGCATGTGCCTGGGTTGCAGGCACATCCCCAGTGGGAGATGCGCAGGAGGCAGCTGATCGATGTTTCTCTCTCATCGATGTTTCTGACACTCTGTCTTTTTCCCTTCCTCTCTGTAAAAAATCAATAAAATATATTTTTAAAAAATGTTACCTTGTTGCCCACCCAGCGTGGCTCAGTGGTTGAGTGTTGACCTGTGGATCAGGAGATTCCTGGTCAGGGCACATGCCCAGGTTGCGGGCTTGTTTCTAGCTCTCTATCTCTCTCCCTTCCTCTCTGTAAAAAATCAATAAAATATATTTAAAAATATATATATTTTTTTTATTAATTTCAGAGAGGAAGAGAGAGGCAAAGAGAGATAGAAACATCAATGATGAGAGATCAGTCATTGATCAGCTGCCTCCTGCACATCTCCTACTGGGGAATCAAGCCCTAAACCCAAGCATGTGCCCTTGATCAGTCCATAGGTCGACCCTTTATCCACTGAGCCAAACCGGCTAGGGCTAGTGTGCATTTCTATGATACAAAATCTGTATATTTTTTTATTGATTTGAGAGGGAGAAAAGGAGAGAGAGAGAAAGAGGGAGAGAGGGAAAGAGAAATGTCGATGTGAGAGAAACATCGATCAGCTGCCTCTTGCATGCCCCAACCAGGGATCAAGCCCAAAACCCAGGCATATGCCCCAACTGGGAATCAAACTGGAGACATTTTTGGTGCATGGGATGATGCCCAACCAACAGAGACACACTGGCTAGGACTCATAACTTTTTTTAAAAGCAAATATAGCTTACTTCCTGGAATTCTTTCAGAATTCAAAGCAAACTAAAACTGTGACTATTCAAATTTAGGTCATGAGATGACATAATTCTGGTAGACATTAAGTAAGTATGATGAAAATAAGTTTAGGTATTAAGTGATGCAGGAATTTTGCATAGACATGTTACCTAATCAGAAATTAAAACTATTAGCCCTTCTGTCATATGAGGACACAGAAGACAGCAATGTATGACCCAGGAATTAGGTCACCACATCGGGGCTAACTGTGCAGATGTTTATTTGTTGTTGCCTAGTGAACAAGATAGCCCCATTTTCTCTACTTTTCCAATATGAACCCCTGTAATCAGAAATGGGCTGATGCCCTGGTTTGGCTCAGTGGATAGAGTGCTGGCCTGGGTTCGATTCTAGTCAAGGGCACATGCCCGGGTTGCCAGCTTGATCCCTAGTAGGGGGCCTGCAGGAGGCCGCCAATCAATGGTTCTCTCTCATCATTGATGTCTCTATCTCTCTCTCCCTCTCCCTTCCTCTCTGAAATCAATAAAAAATATATTTTAAAAAGGAAGAAAGAGCCGTAATCGGTTTGGCTCAGTGGATAGAGCGTCGGCCTGCGGACTCAAGGGTCCCAGGTTCAATTCCAGTCAAGGGCATGTACCTTGGTTGTGGGCACATCCCCAGTAGGGGGTGTGCAGGAGGCAGCTGATCGATGTTTCTTTCTCATCGATGTTTCTAACTCTCTATCCCTTTCCCTTCCTCTCTGTAAAAAATCAATAAAATATATTTAAAAAAATAAAAATAAAAAGGAAGAGAGAGAGAGAGAGAGAGAGAAAGGAAGAAAGAAAGAAAGAAAGAAAGAAAGAAAGAAAGAAAGAAAGAAAGAAAGAAAGAAAGAAAGAAAGAAGTTGAAAGGGAAATCCAACCATGTTTCATGTTGCTATCAATTATGTGGACTAGCCCAGTGGCTGAACCAGAGGGATCTGCTCCAGAAAGAAAGTCTTGGATTAAAATTAATGATTAATGAAAGAAAGGTGAAACTATTGCTGAGGAGAAAGGAGGCAATAAATGGATTTTACCAAAGGGAAAAACTAATAGTTCCGCTGAGGCTTAGAGAGAGGCTTAGAACAAGAGAATAATATTCTTTTTTAGCTTGGATGCAGATGCTTGTTGCAAAACCTTTTCCTGTTTTGGAGAGCCAAGAAGTTAGCTGAATGAAATACAAACTTCCACAACTGGTCTACACTCTCAAAATGATTGGAAAAAAAAGGAGCTCTAATATGGCTATGTAGAAAAATATTAATGTGGCTATGTTCTTTTGTTTTTGTTTCCGAGGAAACTGTCCTTATGGATAGAATTGACCTAAGGAAGGTGTAGACTTGGTTAATGGCAGATTGATTATGGTTCATTATCACTCAGCAGATGTATACCTTCAAGTTCAGATAGCTATAAATCAGGGAGGCAAAAGAATTATAAAGTCAGTATAAAAATATGACAAAATTTATGCTGGTATTGTTAAATGGGTTGGTTTCTGTTTAAATCCACACCAATTCTTCACTGGTTATTGCAAATATTTAAAGCTTGTGTGTACACTTCAATTCTAAAGCATCTAAACTTCTATCACAATAAAGATCTTGTCATAAAAAGATCTTGACAACAGATCAGGGTAGAGGACCGTAATGTGACAGTTAATTCCCGCAGGTCAAGAATCAGACTAAACAGTTTTTCTAAAGTTCCTGCATGGCACTGACCCCTGATAAAGGCATGAAACATATTGTTTAGTAGTGTTGTTTTGAAAACGTTGGTCTAAGGAATTTCAGGGTAGCTGTGACTTGTACCACTTTGCCAACATTGATTATTAATATCAGTGAAATCAACTGAGGGCTCCAGAGGCTGATAATCTAAAGCGAGATACTGTGTCTATTAATCTGAACCTAATGCAAGAATTCCAAAGAGGTTGATAGAATTCAATTCCTTCCCCCATCTTGCCACATTGGGGCTAACTGTCCAAATGTTTGTCTAGTGGACAACAAACATTTTCTCTACTTATCCTGATTCCCTGAGATAGAAATGGACTGAAAGGATAGTCCCATCATGTCTCTTCTTGGCATCAGTAATATGGAATAGACCAGTTTTACACTGGGACTCAGGTCTGCTGTTGAGACTGGTTATTTAAGAAGAATATGTTCTATGTGACCAGCAAAATATTAAAAAAATACACCCAAGCCCTAGCTGGTTTGGCTCAGTGGTTAGAGTGTCAGCCCTCGGACTGAAGGGTCCCAGGTTTGATTGTGGTCAAGGGCACATACCTCAGTTCAGGCTCCACCCCTGCCCCCAGGTTGGGGCATGTGTAGGAGGTGGTCAATTGATGTCTCTCTCAAATCGATGTTTCTCTCTCTCCCCCTCCACCTCTCTAAAAATCAATGGAAAAAAGCCCAGCCGGCATTGCTCAGTGGTTGAGTATTGACCTATGAACCAGGAGGTGATGGTTCGATTTCCAGTCAGGGCACAGGTTGCGGGCTCGATCCCTAGTGTGGTGCATGCAGGAGGCAGTCTATCAATGATCCTCATCAGTGATGTTTCTATCTCTCTCTCTTTCTCCCTTCCTCTCTGAAATCAATAAATATATACATTTAAAAATCAATGCATGGATGGACCTGGAGAGCATTATGCTAAGCAAAATAAGCCAAAGAAAGATAAATATCACATGACCTCACTTATTTGTGGAATATAATGAACAATATAAACTGATGAACAAAAATAGATCTAGAGGCACAGAAGCATCCAACAGATCGTCAAACCTCAAAGGGAGGGTTGGGGGGTGGGGTAAGAGATCAACCGAAGGATTTGTTTCCATGCATATGAGCATGACCAATGGACACAGACAATAGGAGGGTGGGGGCATGTGCTAGGGGGCGGGAACGGGTAGGGAGAGGTCAATGAAGGAAAAAGGAGAAATATGTAATACTTCAACAATAAATAATTTTTTAAAAAATAAAAATCAATGAAAATAATATTCTTGGGTGAGGATTAAATTTTTTTTTTTAATTTTAAAAAAGGATGACAAAGCAATGCAATATTACCTAATTGGGAAGAAAAAATAATAAGCAGAATATTTCTAATCCAGAACCCCACTACTTAAAAAGAGAGTCAATGGCCAAGAGTTGGAAACAGCCAAAGTGCCCTACGATGGAGGACTGGATAAAGAAGAGGTGGTATATACCGTATACACAATGGAGTACTACACGGCCATAAGAAAGGATGACATAGCATCATTTACAACAACATGGATGGACCTTTAGGACATTATGCGAAGTGAAATAAGTCAAACAGAAAAAGCTAAGAACTATATGATTTAACTTATATGTGTAATATAAAACTGAAACTTATGAACACAAACAGCAGTGTGGTTGCCAGAGGGCGGGGATGGGGGAAGAAAGGGGTTCTAATATGAGGTGACAGGAGATTTGACTTTAGGTGATGGACACATGTTCCTATATACAGATTTTGTAAATTAGTAATCCACACATGAAACCTATATGTTCATGTTGATTAATGTCACCCCAATAAAATTAAAAAATAAAATGTTAAAAAAAAGAGAGTCAAAACTAACTGCTCCAGTTTGAATTAGAACCATCCTCAACACATAGCAATTTATTTGAAATTAAAATACTTGGCTAAGCCTTAACCGGTTTGGCTTAGTGGATAGAGCGTCGGCCTGCGGACTCAAGGGTCCCAGGTTCGATTCCGGTCAGGGGCATATACCTTGGTTGCAGGCATATCCCCCAGTAGGGAGTGTGCAGGAGGCAGCTGATCGATGTTTCTCTCTCATTGATGTTTCTAATTCTCTATCCCTCTCCCTTCCTCTCTGTAAAAATTCAGTAAAATATACTTTAAAAAAATAAAATACTTGGCTAAACTTTCAGCTATTATGATATCACAGTATGGTTAGCCAAGAGTATGGTGAGAGCACAACAAATTATTTTTGATATTTAAGCATGTAATCCTAGAGTATCCCCTAACTCCAAGCAAAAGGCATCACGATCCATGAATAAATGAGACAGTGGGGAAATTTAAGAGAAGTATTCATGAATAAATTGGCATGTTTGGTGAAATACTTTGTAGCATCCCATATGAACTGAAATGGAAAAAAGCAGGAAAGTGAAACTTCCCACAGAAGAATTGTTAGTTCTTAAATATACGTGATTAGAGCTAGAGCAAAAGTTTTGAGAGAGTACAAAATCAGATGGATCTAGCAGATAAAAATGAAAAAGAGATAATATTTGGTATAGCGTAAGAGCAAAGAAATCTTACCCTAAAATTATAGAAACCAAAGTAATTGTATTTGAACCAGGAACAAAATCTAGGATAAAAGTTTCTGAATAGAGTGATATATATGGGTGGAGTCCTGCTATTTCTACTGGGAGAATGACTCTAGGTACATAATTCAGGAACAGATATCATTTTCAACAATTAAATCATAGAACTACTGAGTAATATAAAGCCAGAGACAGACACTGTGGTTATTTAATGACTGGGTAAACATGACAGACACAGAACACACCGTTCTTGGCTTTGATAAATAATTCTCCACCCAAATACTGGAAATCACATAAGCAGCACTAACATTAAATTATGGATGACTCTGTCCACCAATTACTTGTAAGTAGAGCAGATAGATCATCAGAGACAATACCTAATAGTCTGTCCACTAATTACTTGTAAGCAGAGCAGATAGATCATCAGAGACAATACCTAATAGTCATTAGCCATCAATAGCTGAGCATTGTTGATGTGCCAACTTTTGTGGTATGTCAAGTATCATGTGTAATTCTCACAATAAAGCAGTAGATAACATTATTTTTACCTTGTTATTGATGAGAAACCTAAGGAACATAAAATCACTCCAGCTTTCTGACTTCAGAACCAGAGCTTCTAATCACTGTCCTCTAAAACTCTAATCTCCACAAGCTATTGTTTAATGATCTGAGAAGAGTGGCTACTGGCAGTAATGGAGAAAGAATTTCTGAAAATAAAAAAGCAGTCCATTAGACTAATCACCAAAACATCAAAAGAAGAATTCATATAGAAAATGTATTCTATCTCTTCTTTTGGCAATCACAGCACCAATTACATTTCCACTTCCTTTTTTATTTTTTATTATTATTTTAATTTTTAAAAATTCTTTATTGTTGAAGTATTACATATGTCTCCTTTCCCCCCCTCAATTGAGCTCTCCCCGCCTGCTCCTACTCCCCCATGCCCCTGCACAGGCCCTCACCACCCTACTGTCTGTGTGGATTGGTTATGCTTATATACATGCATACAAATCCTTTGGTTAATCTCTTATGCCCCCTCCCCTCACCTTCCCCTGACTTCCCTCTGAGGTTTGACGGTCTGTTGGATGCTTCTATGTCTCTGGATCTATTTTTGTTCATCAATTTATGTTCATTATATTCCACAAATGAGTGAGATCATAGATATTTACTTTCTCTGGCTGGCTTATTTCGCTTAGCATAATGCTTTACAGGTCCCTCCATGCTGTTGCCAATGGTAAGAGTTCTTTATTTTATACAGCAGCATAGTATTCCATTGTGTAGATGTACCACAGTTTTTTAATCCACTCATCTGCTATACATTTCCACTTTCATAAAGTATTTTCAGCATCATCATTCAGTGTTAATTGTAAATTGTGCATTGTATTAACGTGATGCTAAATATTTTTTTAAAATATATTTTATTGATTTTTTACAGAGAGGAAGGGAGAGGGATAGAGAGTTAGAAACATCGATGAGAGGGAAATATCGATCAGCTGCCTCCTGCACACTCCCTACTGGGGATGTGCCCGCAACCAAGGTACATGCTCTTGACTGGAATCGAACCTGGGACCCTTGAGTCTGCAGGCTAACGCTCTATCCACTGAGCCAAACCGGTTAGGGCTTAAATATGTTTTTATTGATTTCAGAGAGAGGAAGGGAGAGGGAGAGAGGGATAGAAACATCAATGATGAGAGAGAATCATTGATCGGCTACCTCCTGCACGTCCCCTACTGGGATTCAACCTGCAACCCAGGCATGTGCCCTGACCGGGAATCGAATCGTGACCTCCTGGTTCATGGGTTGACACTCAACCACTGAGCCACTCCAGCTGGGCATGGTGTTAAATCTTTTTTTTTTTTTTAATATATTTTTATTGATTTCAGAGAAGAAAGGAGAGGGAGAGAGAGACAGAAACATCAATGAGAATCATTGATCGGCTGCCTCCTACACGCGCCCCACCAGGGATTGAGCTCAAAACCTGGGCATGTGCACTTGATTGGATTTGAACCCAGGACCTTTCAGTCCACAGGCTGAAGCTCTATCCACTGAGCCAAAACAGCCAGGGCAATGGTGCTAAATGTTAATCAAAGAACCAGCCAATCAAAAAGGCTTTACTTGATGCTTCTTAGTGTGCTGGGGACTTTAACAGACACCCACTCCCCTTCAATAAAGCAAAACAACCCCTGCCTACACAAATTTTGAGAAGATGAAAAACAAAATAATGCAAAACAGATTGAGTTGTGTGATAAAGAGTTCTTTGTCTTTATCTTCCTTATATTGAAAATGTATACATGTAAACTTATATTCTGAGAGGAAAAAGGTAACAAGAGAACCACTAATTTGACATTATGGAAGGCAGACTTTTAAAAATGAAACAGGCATCTAACATCTTTAATTAAAAATTTACATTTTAACCATTTTATTATGTCAATAGTAAATTTGCTTTAAGCATTTCTATAGTCATCAGTATACTCAAAAGATACCTACAGGAGGAAAAAAATATGCTTTCTGTGGTTTTATTAGCACAAAAATAACTTTTAGCTCTAAAATATTTTTGTTAAATAGGGTATCAACACTTGAGTTTAATAAAGAGCCATAGTTCAAGTGCTCTTGCTTTTAATTATACTTTTTCTTTACATGCATATAATGTTCTGTATTAACCAAATACCCCACCATAATCAGAAAATTAAATGCAAACAAGCATTTGCCATGTACAAGAGACTTTGATGGACATTGTGAGTGAAAAAAAGGAGATAAGAAAAAAGGAAATAAATGACAGGGCATTTGTCCATGAGAACTACACACTAAGTTGGAGAAGTTACACACACACACACGCACACACGCGCACACACATGAGAAATGAACTCCTTTAAACATTTATCCCATGGCTACAGAGAGGATGTACTACCTTGGTTCTACAAATGCCTGCCTCTCTGGCCACCCCTCACTCATTGAGTCTTTAATCTTTAATGTAACTGTTCCTCAATGTTGACATGTTCTTCTCACTATACACTGTCACCCTAAATGACCTCAAATTCTCCTAAATCTTCAAATTAACATTGATGCAAATGTCTGCCATGTCTGCATCTCTTTGTGCTCTGGAATCACATTTTCATCTGCCTGCTGAAGTCATTCCAGTGGACTTTGTGATTATATCCCCTACATCCTTTACACCCTAACTCCAGAGGTAGGTTTCATTAGTCTAAGAATCCTATCCAACCACCTTGCTAGATATTGGTTTAAATGAGCACAAAGCATTCCTCTGGCCTCAGGCATGACTTAATGCCGGGCATGAGATTCAGCCTAGGCTTTGACAAGTAAGAAAAGAGGCCAATCTATCTTTCATCTCTCAAAGGGAGAGATGGCCTCTTCGCCCCCCCTCCCCAGTATAGTCATGTGCACGTATAAGGCCAGAATAGCTGCAGGTTCCTAAAAACTAGCCTAAGGAAGAAGCTGACAGGAGAAAGAGAGCAGAGCCAAGAGAATCACTGAGATATATTAGGGAGGCAGAAACAACGGAACAATGTGATTGTGAAAGAGGGAGGCATTCAAAATGACTCATTTCTAGCTTAAGTGATTAGGTCCCTGATGAGTCCACTAACCAACATTGGAAATACAGAATGAGGAGCAGTGATTCTCTTGGCATCAAAGTCTAAATTCATACTGCAGAAAGATTATATCCTCTGTCATCAAGACTCCCCATCGAGTTAATGTTTTCAATGGTTTCTTTCCTACTCCAAGAAGCTTAAGGACATCTCAAATTTACTTACTGGCTATTAAAGTCTCCTCTCTCTCTAACTTAGAGATTGGCACCAGCCTCAGTCATGTTCTTTGGACTCAAACACTCCTACTGATAAGAGGTGAGAAAGAGATTGTTAATACTTTCTGTCATAAGAGCACGAATGAAAGTAAAGACTAGCCCAACCGGTGTGGCTCAGCGGTTGAGTGTCGACCTATGAACCAGGAGGTCACGGTTTGATTCCCGGTCAGAGCACATGGAGGAAGCAGCCAATCCATGATTCTCTCTCATCATTGATGTTTCTATCGCTCTCTCCTTCTCCCTTCCTCTCTGAAATCAATAATAAAATTTTAAAAAAATTTTAAAAAAAGTAAAGACTAAAAAATATCAGAAAAAAAACGAGTGTTTTTATGTTCACCCATTTAACTACCATCTAGTGAGAGACTCTTACATGCCAGGTATTGTGGGTACAAAGACAAGTAAGATGTAAAAGATGTAAGGTGTTAGGTCTGATCAGGCTGGTCTTACAACTAAATGACACTGGTGTCTTACACCTAAATGACACAGACCAGTAAGCCAGGACAAGCAGAATACGGAAAGTGAGACAGTTAAAAAGCAGTTTGCAGCCATTTGGATGCCAAGCAGTCCAAAGCCATCTAGTAAATCCTATCTTCCCTAAACCAGTGGTCGTCAAACTCATTAGTCAACAGAGCCAAATATCAACAGTACAACGACTGAAATTTCTTTTGAGAGCCAAATTTTTTAAACTTAAACTATATAGGTAGGTACATTGCTATTAACTTAATTAGGGTACTCCTAAGCTGGCCTTTGCTAAAAACGTCCTCAATCTGATTGAGGTACGTTCGCTGAGGTCGACCCCTTCCAACTCTCCCATCCTCAACTTGTGCATGAATTGTGCGTGCCTCCCCCGCGCTGCGTATCCGGCGGCCCACCTGTGCCACCTCTCCTGTGGCCCGACCGACCGACACCCCCCACTTCTTCTAACGCCACTTCTTCAAAATAGACTCACCCAGGCCGAAAATCGACTTCTGCGCATGGGCCACGAATTTTCAATCCCACTGTACGTGCGCACCCGCACGTGGTATTTTGTGGAAGAGCCACACTCAAGGGGCCAAAGAGCCGCATGTGGCTCTCGAGCCGCAGTTAGCTGACCACTGCCCTAAACCAAGGACACTTAAGAGTAAATGGCCGAAACTGGTTTGGCTCAGTGGATAGAGCGTCGGCCTGCGGACTGAAGGGTCCCAGGTTCAATTCCGGTCAAGGGCATGTACCTGGGTTGCGGGCACATCCCCAGTAGGAGATGTGCAGGAGGCAGCTGATCGATGTTTCTAACTCTCTATCTCTCTCCCTTCCTCTCTGTAAAAAATCAATAAAATATATTGAAAAAAAGAAAAGAAACTCTTAAAAAAAAAAAAGAGTAAATGATTTGCATTATTCCTCCCCAGCCAGAGGGCAAATAAATAGCTTAAATCTATCTCAGGGAGACAGATAGCCACACCCAAGGACAAATGAAACTAAAAGAAAAAACCTCATTTTGGTATATTAGACTACAACCCTCCAAACTACTGTCTCTTTCCTGCCACCAGACCATTTATCATTATCCTTATTGTTCTAGTTTTTGCCTCAATAATACCAAAATTTATAAAATAGTTTGTTTCCACCAGGTTACAAACCCTACTTGTACTTAGGAAATACCACCCCTACACACCATCACAACCCCATTTTCTGCTTAGGCCTGATCGTCCCTCTGACTCCCAGAGCAAGGATGGTGGGTCAGGTACAGAAACTCACCAGGGCAGAAAGCTCCGGATGTCTAGCAAGGGGCAAAACGGGGAAAACAAGAACCTCGCTCCCAGGATAAGCTATCCTCCCCTTTCATATCACTAGTCGGGCAGCTTGGCCCCCGGACTTTTCCTCCCTGAAGATGACATTAGGCTTCAGTTGTATTTCAGCTTCAGGCCCAGAAAGGAAAACCTCAGAAAGCAAAACCAGACAAGTGACGCTGTGGCAGCCTCAGGACCAGCTTTTACCTCCCTTCACTCAACAGGGCCACTTTTGAGCCTTCACCAATCAGTCTCCTGGGGAAATCATGCCACTGCAACCCCTCGCTCCAACCCTGAGAAATCTATAGTGTTCCAGCTGACTACAATCAAAGTCCACCCCTGCAACCCTGCCCCCACCCCCATCTTGAGGTCTCCCCTCAGCAGGAAGTAACTACGGAAGATATAACCTTCGTCCCTATTTCATAAAACAAAAAGGCTGGAATGTTAGATCTGATCAAATAATTGAATCAATAGCCCCTCCCCTGGGAACTGACATTTAGACCACTTCACAACCGACATTCCCTTTTGCTTAGACCACATTCCACTTGCTAGGACCATTATCTTTCCCCTCCGGACCTTCCCAGGATCTGGACCTGCCCAGAGATTTCTTCACTCAGCAAAAACCCTGCCTTGAGTCCTTTAAAATCTCTGACTCTGTCCCTGGGTCTCGGCGCCATTTTGGGGCTCAGCCTATCTGGATTTCCAGATGACCTAATAAATTAATTTTTTACCCCTTTTAGTGGGTACCTCCTTACATAAGGCATGATTCCCTGAGAGCTCATAGTTTGATAGAGGATTTATTATTGAGAAATTGTTTGGCCCAGGTGTTGTTTTAACCTCCAAACTAATGTTCAATTTGCTAAATGAGTCACTTGTATTTCTTTGTCCTCAAAGCACAGTTAGTAAAATGTCCTCAGAATCTGAAGCATTATTTCCTAGGCTTTTAAATGCACAATATTTGATTTAGACAAATCCGTGATTTTCAACTTCTGTTTCTTCAGTTGATTCAAAGATAGGGTATTAGAAGTCAACCTCAAGATCCCTCTTGAAACCTAGATCAAATCCTAAACAGCTAGGTCTGTGCTGCCTCCTCCTGGATTCCTTTCATTGTCAAGAATTGAAAGGAGCAGAGGGCATTCCTTCAGAGAAAGAGAGAAAAAGAAAACAAAACCACCATCACCAAAACAGCAGCAGCAGCAAGAAGAAATTAATCTCAAGCTATTGTGAAACCTAAAGTCCCTAAAATTAAAAAATTTTAAAAAGCCTCTAACCAAAATTAGTCCAGGCCAGTCTAGTTCTCCATCATTCACAATCCCTTCAATTATTTTGTAAGTCTAAACCCGTGGTCGGCAAACTGTGGCTCGCAAGCCCCATGCGGCTCTTTGGCCCCTTGAGTGTGGCTCTTCCTAAGCCTTAGGAGTACCCTAATTAAGTTAATAACAATGTACCTACCTATATAGTCTAAGTTTAAAAAATTTGGCTCTCAAGAGAAATTTCAATCATTGTACTGTTGATATTTGGCTCTGTTGACTAATGGGTTTGCCGACCACTGGACTCTAAACCAAGTGTTGAGGCACAATCATTTAGGGAAGGATAAGTAGGACATTTGTCCACTTCCCTTCCCACCAACCAGTACTATAAAAACATTTGAATGTCCATGGTAACTACAAACTCCTCACCATTATCTTCATTATAGATTCTGATGCATTACTTGCAAGGTTCAGTTGAAACAAATGGGGTAGGTGAGAAAATTGAAAAGGCAAGCCAGCGCAGACCTAGAGAGCTACTAATTAATTAGAAATTAGAGTTTTTCAACATAGTATGGCAAAGAGCTATGACGTGGAAAACAGTTCCCTTATATTACGTTGTATAAAAGAAACTTACTTTGACCTCATTTTCTTCTCATTATTCCTTTTCTCCTTTATCGCCTTTTGCAGCTTTTTTTTTGTTTCTGGCTTCTTTTTATTGGATTTACATTTTGCAATTGTGTCCTTTATCTCACTAGTCCTCCTTTTCCCTTTTTAAATAGTTTAATACATTGTAGAAATGTACATTTAAAAATTTGTCATACTGCACTTTTTGTTCTTGAATAGGAATTGAGCAAAAGGAGGGGTTTAAGATATAAGAAATTTGTATTATATGCATTTTCTGCCTCAGTAGAGTAATAGTGCCTTCTAGTGTTTGCAGTAACATTTTGTATTTGCATCATTTCTAATCATCTAAAAAGTAAAACACTTTGACTCTTTGTAGTTCTCCTGCCATATTTATTAAATACTAGAGGCCCAGTGCATTAAATTCATGCACTGGGGCGGGGGGGTGGGGAGGTTCCTAAGCCCAGCCTGTACCCTCTCACAGTTTGGGATTCCTCGGGGGATGTCCGCCTGCTGGCTTAAGTGGATCCCCCAAAACCATCCCCCAAACCCGGCTCTCCAACATCCCCCAAGGGGTCCCAGATTTCGAGAGGGCACAGGCCAGGCCAAGGGACCCCACCGGTGCATGATCGGGGCAGGAGAGAGATGCGTAAGGTTGGCCAGATGGGGAAGGACCGCAGGAGGGCTCCAGGGCCAGACCCCAGCAGCAAGCTAACCTACCAGTTGGAGTGTCTTCCTCCTGGTGGTCAGTGCACATTATTGCAAATGGTTGAGCAGCCTTAGCATATCATTAGCATATTATGCTTTGGTTGGTTGAATGGCCAACTGCTAGACCAGACACTTAACATATTAGGCTTTTATTATATAGGATTAGAGGCCTGGTGCACGAAATCCGTGCACGAGTGTGGTCCCTAGGCCTAGCCGGCAATTGAAGCATGAGCTTCTGGTGTGGAAGGGCAGGTCCCAGCTGACCTCTGGGCCCTGGGTAGTACCTGGGCCCCCAGGCCTCTGCACGTGTCCCCCTCCACCTGAGTCATCAGGCCCCTGCCCAGCTCCCTCAGCACCTGGGAGCCAGGTGGTGGCCCCGGCCCCTGCCGCCACTGCTGGTCACCATCTGAGGGGCAATAGATGGGGTGATCGGGCCCCAGCCAGCGCCCTCAGCCCCACTCGCACCTGCCTTAGCCTGGCACTGCCTGTTCACCTGCTCCACCATCCTGCTGGGGTCCCGCTCTTGTCAAAGCCCATCGGGGCTGGCAGCACCTCCACTGCTGCCCACTGCCAGCAGCACGTCTCCAATGCCCACCATGTTCCGCACCACCCCCTGGTGGTCAGCACACATCATAGCGAGTAGTTGAACTCCCAGTTGAGGGGACAATTTGCGTATTAGGCTTTTATTATATAGGATATAGACAGCATTGTTACCCCTATTTTAGAAATTTAAAACCCAAAAATCATAAAACATTTATTTAATGGTGAGTTGATTGTTTAGAGTTTAGACCAAACATTGTTAGAAAAATGTATTTCACTTAATGCACTCCCCATTCAGCTGCCATCAGTCACCAATTGGTGAGAAGACAGATAAAAAAAAGAAAAAAAGATTCATGATCTTCCCAAGCCCAGCCCACTAAAAAGGAATGCCATAGATAGAGAATTGCAAAAGCTGGTTGCTTGAGGGCACCATGAAAATGATGCAGAAGTTTTGCTCAAACTTTCTATTCCTCAAGGCAACTTTTTTTTAAATTTTGTTTTATTGCTTAAAGTATTACAAAGAGTATTGCATATATCTCCCCCCCCCCCCCTTGACATTCCCCCGGCCTCCCCTATCCCCCAGTGTCTTATGTCCATTGGTTATGCTTATATGCATGCATACAAGTCCTTCGGTTGATCTCTTACCCCTCCGTCCCACCCTCAAGGTAACTTTTAAGGAGTGATTTGATTGATACGTCTATTTTGGTTCTGTAGCCCCTGAGTCACCTCTATTTCTCCTGGACTGGACATCATAAACAGTTTCAGAACATTCCGAGAAGAGCAGTGCTCTCAGAGAGGCAGATATGCTCCTTAAGACATTTATCAGGTTCAGATGTGAGATGTTAGTTATTGCCATGTACTTCCCAACTTTCTGTGGGTTTGGATAAGCATTCCCTGAAATGGATTGTCACTTGTTGACTATTATGAAAATATGAGGAATAGGTATATACATATGTATGTCTTTGGAATTGTGTTAGGGTCCTCCAGAAAAATGAAATTATTAGTATGTGTGTGTGTGTGTGTTTAATTTTTCTTTTGTTGTTGTTAATCCTCACTCAAGGATATTTTTCTTTTTCTTTTTTTTAACGTGTATATGTTTATTGATTTCAGAGAGGAAGGGAGAAGGAGAGACAGAAACATCATGATGAAAGAGAATCACTGAATGGCTGCCTCTTGCACACCCCACACTGGGGATTGAGCCCACAACCCGGCCATATGCCCTGATTAGGTATTGAACCATGACCTCCTAGTTCATAGGTAGACCCGCAACCACTGAGCCAACCCAGCTAGGCTCCAGCACCCATTTTTTTGATAAAATCTCTCAGCAAAGTGGGAATAGAGGGATCATACTTCAACATAATAAAGGCTATATGTGACAAGCCTACAGCAACATCATATGCAATGGGCAAAAACTAAAAAATCATTTCCCTTAAGAACAGGAACAAGACAGGGATGTCCACTTCAACGACTCTTATTCATCATAGTACTAGAAGTCCTAGACACAGAAATCAGACAAGAAGAAAAAATAAAATGCATCCAAATTGGAAAGGAGGAAGTAAAACTGTCCTTATTCACAGATGACATGATATTGTACATAGAAAAACCATAAAGACTCCACCAAAAAAAACTACTAGATTTAATAGGTGAATTTGGCAAGGTAGCAGGATACAAAATTAACATATAAATATCATAGCATTTTTATTTTTATTTTTATTTTTTTTTTTAAATATATTTTATTGATTTTTTACAGAGAGAAAGGGAGAGAGATAGAGAGTTAGAAACATCAATGAGAGAGAAACATCGATCAGCTGCCTCCTGCACATCTCCCACTGGGGATATGCCCACAATCCAGGTACATGCCCTTGACCGGAATCGAACCCGGGACCCCTCAGTCCGCAGGCCGACGCTCTATCCACTGAGCCAAACCGGCTTCGGCATCATAGCATTTTTATATACCAATAATGAACTCTCAGAAGGGGAAACTAAAAACAAACAAAAATCCCATTTACCATTGCAACAAAAAAAAAATAAGATACATAGAATAAACTTAACCAAGAAGGTAAAAAACCTGTACTCAGAAAACTATAGGACATTGAAAAAAGAAATTGAGGAAGATACAAACAAGTGGAAGCATAGACCATGTTCATGGATTGGAAGAATTAACATAATTAAAATGTCCATGCTGCCAAAAGCAATCTATAGATTAAACACAATCCCTATTAAAATATCAATGGGCATATTTCACAGATCTAGAACAAATATTCCAAATATTTATATGGAACCAAAAATAGACCCTGAGTAGCCTCAGCATTCTTGAGAAAAAAGAATAAAGTTGGCCCTAGATGGTTTGGCTCAGTGGATAGAGAGTCAGCCTATGGATTGAAGGGTCCCAGGTTTGATTCCGGCCAAGGGCAAATGCCCAGGTTGCAGGCTCAGTCCCCAGTGGGGCATGTGCAGGAAGCAGCCTATCAATGATTCTCTCTCATCCTTGATGTTTCTATCTCTCTCTCTCCCTCTCCCTTCCTCTATGAAATCAATAAAAATATATTTTTTAAAATATATTTAAAGAAAAGAACAAAGTTGGAGGGATCACAATATTGGATATCAAACTATATTACAAAGCCAATATAATTAAAACAACCTGGAACTGGCACAAGAACAGGCATACAGATCAATGGAACAGAAAAGAGACCCCAGAAATTGACCCATGCCATTACAGTCAATTAATTTCTATTTGACAAATGAGGCAAGAGTGTACAATGGAGTAAAGACAGTCTTTTCAATAAATGGTGTTGGGAAAATTGAACAGATACATGCAAAAAAATGAAACTAGACCACCAACTTATACCACATATAAGAATAAACTCAAAGTGGATAAAAGACTTAAATGTAAGTGAATGAAACCATAAAAATCCTAGAAGAAAACATAGGCAGTAAAATCTCAACATTTCACATAGCAGAATTTTCACCAATGTATCTCCTAGGGCAAGAGAAGCAAAGGCAAAAACAAACAAATGGGTTTACATTAAAAATGACAAGGGAACCCACTATATGGGAGAACATGTTTGTCAATGAGACATCTGATAAGGAGCTAATTTCCAAAATACAGGGTATCCCCCCAAAAAATGTACATACACTTTAACAGCTGATAGCTCAATTTTGAAAATGAAATGTATTTTAATAAACAATGCCTTTAAAATTGGGCAAAATCTGTGTATACATTTTTGGGGGACTCTCTGTATATAAAAAACCCAAATAGCTCAACAAAAGGAAGACAAACAATTCAATTTAAAAATGGGCAAAGGACCTGAGTAGACACTTCTCTAAAGAGGACATACTGATGGCTAATAGACATATGAAAAAACACTCAATATCACTAGTCATCAGAGACATGCAAATTAAAACTACAATGAGATATAACCTCACACCTGACAGATGGCTACCATCAACATATCAACAAACAAGTGCTGGTGAGGATGTGGAGAAAAGGGAACCTCAGTATACTACTGGTGGAATGCAGGCTGGTGCAGCCACTATGGAAAACAGTATGGAATTTCCTTAAAAAATTAAAAATGGAACTGCCATTTGACCCAGTGATCCCACTTCTGGGAATATATCCTAAGCATCCCAAAACACCAATCAGAAAGAATATATGTACCCCTATGTTCATAGCAGCATCCTATATAATGAAGAGGTGATATGCAAATTGACCCTCACTCTGTCATGCTGTCACAAGATGGCTGCATCCACAGCGGAGGCAGGGTTCCTGTAACACAAGATGGCTGCATCCACAGCGGAGGCAGGGTTCCTGTAACACAAGATGGCTGCATCCACAGCGGAGGCAGGGTTCCTGTAACACAAGATGGCTGCGCCCACAGCAGAGGCAGGGTTCCCATAATGAGCAATCAGCAGGAACCTGAGGCTGTGTAGCGCCAGGCCAGGGCGACCTGAGGCTGCGCTCCCTGCCCGGTGGGGCTTGACGGGGGACCTCAGGCTGCGCCCCTATGTCCCAGGCCGGGGGACCTGAGGCCACGCCCCCCCACCCTGCTGCCTGCCAGGCTGGAGAACCTCAGGCCGCGCCCCCCGCCCAGCGGGGCTTCACAGGGGACCTGAGGCTGCACCCCCCACCCAGCAGGGCTTGACGGGGGACCTGAGGCTGCGCCCCCTGCTTGGCACTGGGCTGGGGGACCTGAGGCTGCACCCCCCGCCCGGTGCGGCTTGACGGGGGTGGGGCCGACCAGGTCTAGATCTAGCCCAATGAGGGTGGGGCCGGCTGGGTCTGGGTCTCATGCAATTTCGAGGCACACGTGGGTGGGCGGGGACTTGACTCTGGGTCCCATGGGGTGCCCCAGACTCTGACAGGAGGAAGATTTTCATATACATTTTACTAATTTTCTTTTATCTCTGACACTTCTATTATAGAGAAAGAGCAAATAGCAATATTAAAATATTTCCTCTAATTAATTCCCATTTAATGTGCACAAATTTCGTGCACTGGGCCACTAGTTATTTATAACAGCCCAAATGCCCATCAGCAGATGTATGGATAAAAAAGCTGTGGTACAGCCTTGCCCAGTGTCGCTCAGTAGTTAGAGCAGTGGTCCATGCACCAAGGGGTTGTGGGTACAATTCCCAGCCAACAGCATGTACCTGGGTTGCCAGTTTGATCCCCGATTGGGAGAAGAGCTAACAAGATGGAAAGAACAGAACTCAATGAAATGGGGCGGGGGGCGGGGCGGGGAGAGCAAAATGATCTCAGAGTTATGACTGGGTGTTTCAAAAAGAGTTAAATGAGAGGCGTGAGTAGAATAGCCAGTGGTGAGAGACAGAGAGGGAAAAAATCTCCAGAAACTGAGAAAACATAAGGACTGTAGAAAGAAATACTGCTCTGACTTTAGAGAACAGGAAATTTGAATCTGAAAAGCAGTAACAGTAACTAATAAGAGCTCCAAAAAGGAAGACTTGCATCACATTTCCAATGTTGGCGATTATTATCAGGGGTCAGCAAAGCACTATTATGCCTTGCTGTATTTTTTTTATATGCATCAACACATCAAAACACATTGTTCTGTTAGGAACAACAGGAGTTACCAGATTAATTACCTTCATCAATCTAAAACCAATTTTACAACCTTTACAAAAAAATTTTTATGGAAATTGTATATTCTGAAAAATGTGTGACTTTAGATCTAAGCCTCATGTTTAAGGAGTACAGTATACTTAAATGTACTTGGGACTCCTGTACACTCTTCAAAAATATTGAGAATTCCAAAGATCATGTTTATGTAGATCAAACAACATTGTGTTAGAAATTAAAAGTGAGATCCCTGGCCAGGTGGCTCAGTTGGTTGGAGTGTCCTCCTGTACACCAAAAGATTGTGACTTTGATTCTCGGTCAGGGCACATACCTATTTTGCAGGTTTGATCCCCAGCATGTGCAGGAGGCAACTGATCGACGTTTCTCTTCTCTCTCTTCTCTCTCTCTCTCTCTCTCTCTCTCTCTCTCTCTCTCTCTCTCTCTCTCTCTCTCTTCCTTCCTCTTTCCCTCTCAAATTAATAATCATATCCTGCCCTAGCTGGTTTGGCTCAGTGGATAGAGCATCAGCCTGCAGACTGAAGGATCTCAGGTTCGATTCTGGTCAAGAGCACATGCTTGATCCCCAGTAGGGGGCGTGCAGAAGGCAGCTGATCAATGATTCTCTCTCATCATTGATGTTTCTCTCTCTCTCCTTCTCCCTTCCTCTCTGAAATCAATAAAAATATATTTAAAAAAAATCATATCCTTGGGTGAGGATTTTTAAAAAATTAACTGAGAAATTTTTGGAACATTTATTAATAAAGAACTATAACAAATCCATTACATATTTACATAAATGTTATTAGTGAAAAATAACTATATTTTCCCCAAAAAATCTCCTTAATGCCTGGCTTAATAGAACACAACCATATCTTCACATATGCTTTTGCATTCAATATACTGCATATGTTGTTCTGGTTGAAGTACATGAAGAAAACCCAGCCTCATACAGATACATAGTTGGAATGGGAAGAAATGTTTTATTTATTTAAAAATTTTATTTTATTTTACTGATTTTTCAGAGAGAGAGAGAGAGAAAGAGAGAGCATATCAATCAGTTGACTCCCTCACACAACTTGACTGACTGACCAAGATTGAACCCTCAACCTAGGTATGTGCCCTGGCCGGGAATTAAACCCCACCACCTTTTGTTGTACAGGACAACACTCCAATCAACTGAGCCACACCAGCCAGTGCTGGGAAGGAATATTTTAATAACTTTTTCAGAAAATTGTGGATATTATTCTTCAATACTATGCTAAATCTAGACAAATTATAGTTTCTTAAAGGTTAGTTGCAATGTGGAATCTGAAATGTTATCAATGAACTTTTTGTACTCTGTTACATTAAAATCCATTGGTCTATCTTGAACTTAGAATGAATGTTTTTACCTATGCCTTGATTCTCTAACATCCTGCATTGTTCATTTGGAAAATATTGCTTCACTGATTTATGCAGCTCTTCCAAATTTTAATACATTTCACTGTACAATTTCTTTTTTTTTAATATATTTTTATTGATTTTTTACAGAGAGGGAGAGAGATAGTTAGAAACATCAATGAGAGAGAAACATCGATCAGCTGCCTCCTGCACATCTCCTACTGGGGATGTGCCCGCAACCCAGGTACATGCCCTTGACTGGAATCAAACCTGGGACCTTTGAGTCCGCAGGCCGACGCTCTATCCACTGAGCCAAACCGGTTTCGGCGATTTCACTGTACAATTTCAAGCAATCACATTTGTTAATATTACCACCAATTTAAACAGAATTGTCTTTAAGTGTATTTGGAAGTTGTCAAGTCACAGTGGCAGATATGTTTTCTAACACTCTAATTTTCTGTTGAAAGTTTGAATTTTATCGTAGGCAACAAATTCTGCCAGTTGTTTTCTTTGAAGTGAAAGACTCATATATTCATTTTTTAAAAATATATTTTTTATTGATTTCAGAGAGGAAGGGTGAGGGAGAGAGAGAGAGGGGTCAGTGAAGAGAGAGTCAATGATCAACTGCCTCCTGCAAGCTCCCTACTGGGGATCGAGCGCCCGGAATCGAACCTGGGACCCTTCTGTCCAAGGACTGACACTCTATCCACTCAGCCAAACCAATTAGGGCCATCGTTTTTTTAAAAGTAAACTTTAAAAAAAAATAATTTTAGATTTACAGAAATGTTTCAAAAATTCTTGTATACGCTTTACTTACTTCTACTGATTTGAACATCTTAAAAAACCATAGTACCATGTCCAAACTAAGAGGGTGTTTCATCTTGAAGGGTGTTTGCTGGTTTCTGGTCTGAAAGAGCTCCATTTAATGCCAGTCTTTGCTGGTGACAATGACTACTTGGAAATGGAATTTTAGAGCCAATGATCATTGCTCTAAAAGGTACCAAATCCCTTTCCATTAAAGAAATTACAATGCCCTTCTAACTAGTTCCCATGGGATTTGAGCATTACACATTTTTTGAAGTTCCAAGATTAAGATTAGGGACTGAATGAAGGTGATAAATGTAAAATAGTAAAAAAATTTTTGCACACTTCAGAATAATTATTCTTATTGTATTGACACAAATATCCATAATATTGCATGATTTACATTATACAAATAATTCATTGTTCCATGACCCACATATATAGTAGGTTCTTCTTAGGACCACTAGGGGGCTCTGCTGGAAGGGTGTGTTTATTTTATAATTTATTTTAGTCTATTTAAGGAGAGGTTTCCAGATGATGATTTCGAATTCTGAATTGTTAAAACTTGAAAAAGAGAATCAAATCCAGCTTTCTTATTTTTCAGATGCGGAAACCAAGATTAACCAAGAGAACTGGCATGGAGAGCTGGAATGAAACATCTCCTCTTGGTTCCTATGGCGGAGGCTTTTTGCCATCACTCAGTGTGATTAACTTCCTGTGGCTATCTCCTTTTTTGCTGCCACAATCTTAGTAATTTTTGCTAAGAGTGTATTTGTGATATTTTTATAATAGGATACTACACTGATTGGTTAGGTGAAAAAAGTGCAATGAAATACAGACTTCTAAGTAAACTTTACTATTTATTCCAAATATTCTATTCAAAGTAACTCTCAGCACCACTAGTTGCAAACCCTAGCAACCATTTTCACATTGCCTTTCATACTTGTTAAAACACTTTACTCTTATCTTTAATTTTTAAAATATATTTTATTGATTTTTTTTATGGAGAGGAAGGGAGAGGGACAGAAAGTTAGAAACATCCAGGAAAGAGAAACATTGATCAGTTGCCTCCTGCACACCCCCCACTGGGGATGTGCCCACAACCCAGGTACATGCCCCTTGACTGGAATCGAACCTGGGACCCTTCAGTCCGCAGGCCAACGCTCTATCCACTGAGCCTAACCGGTCAGGGCTTTACTCTTATCTTTACTCATTTATTCATTTAATAGTTATTGAGTGCCTACTAGAGTCAGATACTGTTGTAGGCCATCGGCTTACGGAAGTAAAACTGCCCTTCTCCCCCCAAGAATCATCTATTTCTGCATTTTCCACTTTCACATGCCAGTAGTTCAGTGGTCCTCACAGTGTGGTCCCTGAACCAGCAGCAGGAGCAGCGCCATCTGGGGACTTGTTACCAATGCAAATTATTAGGCCCACCCCTCACTCTAGGAATGGGGCCCAGCAATCTCTTTAAACAACAAAACACACACAAACACACAGACACACACACAAGGTCTGAATGGGTTCTGGTTGTACACTGAAGTTTAAAAACTATAGGTATACCCTGGCCGGGTGGCTCAGTGGTTGGGCCTCAACTTATGAATCAGGAGCTCACAGTTCGATTCCGGTCAGGGCCGGCAGGACGCAGCCCATCAGTGATTCTCATCATTGATGTTTCTCTCTCTCTCTCTCTCTCTCTCTCTCTTCCTTTAGAAATCAATAAAAATATATTTTTTAAAAAACCCAGAACACTATGGTTTTTGTTCCACAGCTTCGGTATAATCTAAGTAGGTCAAAGGTCAACATCCTGCCTCAAATACCCCTGATGGGACCCAGCACAGACCAGACCTAATGGCATGATTTCTAGTACCTGGCACGACGGGAGTGATAGCGGCACTGTAATGGCTTCAGAACGGAAACGGACCGCGATGGGTTTTCTGGGCCTATCCCAGCCCGAAACGGGCCCGACTGAGTTCTGGGACCGCGTTCTCCTGCGCTCGGCACCGCCAAGCGCAGGAAGCCGGCGGGTTCTGGGTCGGGCTGGGTCGGGGCCGCGCGAACCCGCTGGGCTGACTGTGCGCCTTCCTCCAGAGGCGGGACGGAGGCGGGGAGCCCCGACCACCCCGCAGGGGTCTGAAGCGGGGAGGAGGGCCGACGGCGGCTCGGGAGGCCCGCGCAGGGCTCGCCGGCGCGGAAGCCGCACCCTCCAGGCCCCAGACGCCCGCAGGGCGGAGCCTCGCGGCCGCAGCTCTCTGAGACGCGCGGCGCGGCGCGGCGCGAGGCTCGCGGCGGAGCCGTATGGGGCGCTACGACGGGAGCGGCTGCGCCGCCCGGGCAGGTCAGCGTCGTGCGCATGCGCGGCCCCGGCGCCATTTTGGTGGCCCGGCGCGGAGGTGATTCCACACTGAAGAGAGCGCGGCGGCCGGGGTGGCAGTGGCAGTGTTCGTGCGCTCGGGTGTGAATCGCCGAGGGAGGAGGCGGTGGAGGAAGAGGTGGCGGCGGTGGCGGTGGTCGTAGCGGTGGCGGAGGAGGCGGGTACGAATCAGCTGCGGGCGGAGACATGGCCAACATCGCGGTGCAGCGAATCAAGCGGGAGTTCAAGGAGGTGCTGAAGAGCGAGGAGGTCAGAAATGAACTCCGGGACATCCCCCCCCTCAGCCCGGGGCGGGAGGGCCCTGCTAGCGGCGCCTCCCCATACCCTCGGCTCACCCCGGGGGCCCCTTCTCGCGGGCCGCCCTTCTGCCTGTGGGGAACCAGCAGTCTCCTCCACCCCCTCTCATTCCGCCGCCTTCCCTTCCCCTCCCCTCCCGGGCCCTGGGATGGACAGTCTCGCGGGTGGGCGGTGTGGAGAGGAGCACCGTTTGGGGGGCCGACGCCGAAGGGGGTGCTGGTCGGCGGGGTGTGAGCTCTGAGGGAGCCCCCGGCAGCGGCCGCCGCTAGAAGTGTGGCTGTCGGGTGGAGCGGGGGGGAGCAGGCCGAGCCGGAGAAAACCCGGGAAGTGGGCGGGGGGAAGAGGAACGGTAACTGGATCCGGGGAGCCGCGGGGCTCCAGGGCCCGCACTTTGGGGGGTGTTCTGGGTGGTAGCCTGTGGCCTCCACCGTCCTTTCCGGAGGGAAGGCGCCGTGAGAACGCCTAGGTATTGATGGAAGGAGGAGGACGTTCCGAGTTACCCCCTCAGCTGGGTGCTGGGAGAGGAGGAGGGACCTACTGCGATGCCATCGTATGGGAGTGGGGCGGTGAGGGAATTTTCACCTCAGATAAGATATTAATTCCCTGCCAGATCATTATCTCATGTTCACTTACCACCACCACCCCCCCCCCCCCTTCCTCGGCTCCTTTTCTATTGACACCTAAAGCTTTTAACTGGGTAAAGGCAAGTAGTTCGGTGTATTGAAGGCATTTAGATATTTTTACCGGGGGGGTGGGGGGGAATGGAGTGTATGATAAGCTGATTTCAAAACATTACAAGTTACAGAAGTAACAGATCAGAGAGCCTCTCCTCAGACAATGCCTCTGTGACTGTGTTGTGCCATGAAACTTCATTATGATGTGTCCCTCATTGTTGATTCTTGCTTTTGAAACAGCCCTGTTGAAAACATGAGATTTCACCTGATTAACACATTGTTACATCTCCTTTTTAAGTGAGCAGGTGTGTCATAGCATACCTGAATTGACTAAAAAAAAATTTGTTTTTTCTTTCTAAAGCTCCTCTTGAGTCCTGCAGAATTTAGATACTCTAGTGTTGGCCACATTTATTTATATAAGATCCTCAAAATGTCCTAGTAACTTGACTCAAAACCATGCAAGTATCAGTACAGTTTTTCATACCCAATTCAAGAATGCCAGGTTGTTTTTCCTTCTTGGAATTAACAAAGAAAGATTAAAAAGCAATACTGAAATGGTGGTTATTTTCAAGTTGTCAGATACCATTATTGAATGTATGATTGCTGTTTGTATTTTTCTCTTGGTATTTTTATAATCTCAATTATTTGTGAAATTCGGCATTCTAAGTACGTGATGAGTAATTGAAATACATACAGGGGTGGACAAAAGTAGGTTCACTGTGTCATTGTGACATTTTTTTGAGTTAATAGAGCTATTGTAATAATCATAACCTGCATGTCTTTTTCCATAGGAACAACAGTAAACTACTTTTGCCCACCCCTGTATATCTGATAGCACTTGAGTTTTATTTGTGCTGTTGAGTCTATAGTGGGTGTTTACACATCTTTCCAATTAGACATGGAGAAAATAGTTTAAAATTATATAAAAATTACAAATACAAGCAGATTTATTGAATGTAGTAGTATATAGTATGATCAGTTTTACAGAGCATGTGTATGAACTCTGACCTCTCTGTTCAAGTGCCAAAATTCTGAATGGAAGGATGACTTTGTATTTTTGTGGTACAGTGCAGAAGTAGTCATCTGATATGCAGTGAAATAATGACTTTATTTTTTTGTTTAATAAGAACATATATTCTAGGATAGTTAACATATATATTTGTAATGAAACATTGCAGCTAATATTTTACCAACAGCCCCAAACATTTCTTCTAGAATAAGATTGTACAAACCTGAAACTTAATATTAAACTTGTAATGCTGTATATTCTGTTTCTTAAAAGTGGTAATGGCTCTCAGCTTTTCACCATGATATTCTTAGAGTCAGATAACTTAATTTTGGAATATAACCAACAAATAGCTTTATTTACACCAATATTTTATTTCATCTGTATCTTTTTTTTTAATATATATTTTATTGATTTTTTATAGAGAGGAAGGGAGAGGGATAGAGAGTTAGAAACATCGATGAGGGAGAAACATCGATGAGCTGCCTCCTGCACACTCCCTACTGGGGATGTGCCCGCAACCAAGGTACATGCCCTTGACCAGAATTGAACCTGGAACCCTTGAGTCCGCGACCGACGCTCTATCCACTGAGCCAAACCGGTTAGGGCTCATCTGTATCTTAATAAGGCCAGTTCTATAAGTGAATTCTTTTCAACTCATTGAAGGACTTGTAGTACAGTCCATGTGTGTGTGTTTTTTGTTGTTCTTTGTTTGTTTTTAATATATTTTTATTGATTTTAAAGAAGGGAGAGAGATAGAAACATCAATGATGAGAGAGAATCATTGATCGGCTACCGCCTGCACACCCCCTACTGGGGTTTGAGCCTGCAACCCAGCATGTGCCCTTGACCAGAATGGAACCTGGGACCCTTCAGTCCACAGGCCAACGCTCTTTCCACTGAGCAAAACCAGGCCATGTGTTTTGTTTTTCAGGCCATGTGTTTTGTTTTTTTTTAACGTAAAATGCAGTATCTTGAGTCACCTATGTAAATGTCAAGTTTACTAAAGTTTAGGTTTCATATGCTTGTTTTGCTAAGAATACTGGGTTGATTTAAGGATTTTGTTTTGGCCTTTTGAGTGCCTTTGTAAAGAATGATAATGTTGCCGAAACCGGTTTGGCTCGGTGGATAGAGTGTCGGCCTGCGGACTGAAGGGTCCCAGGTTCGATTCCGGTCAAGGGCATGTACCTGGGTTGCGGGCACATCCCCAGTGGGGGATGTGCAGGAGGCATCTGATCGATGTTTCTCTCCCATAATGTTTCTAACTCTCTATCTCTCTCTCCCTTCCTCTCTGTAAAAAATCAATAAAATATATTAAAAAAAAAAAAAAGTATACCACATCTTTAAAAAAAAAAAAAAAGAATGATAATGTTTGGTGAGTTCTGGCCATAAGCTATAAGTCGCCATACTTGGAGTGTGTTGTTAAATAAAAATATAAACATAGAGAAAAAAACAGATGTGAAAAGTGAGGTGCAGAATAGTGTGGAGGAGGACACCATTTGTATCAGAAGTGGGGAAAGTGTGTATTTTTATAGGTGAAAGGATTAATGAGAAATTGGTAGGGTTGATTACTTCTGTGTAAGGTAATTGGTGTCTGGGCAACAGGCATCAAAAGATCCCTTTTTAATTGTGAGTCATGTGAACATGTTATTTAGTCAAAATAAATAAAATAATAAAACACCATGAAGACCATTTTTCCTTGAAACTGTTTGGAAAGTCATCCTTGTCTGTCAGATACTAATTTTAAATCTGAGAGTTGTAAGTAATGTTTCAAAGTTGCTAGGAGTGGAAAATTGCTTTAAAGTATATTCTGTAGTTATTCTGTGAGTCAAGTTACATAAGTGAATTGTTGATTGTGAGGACAACTATAATCTATTCATAGGTTAATATTTACTGTAATTATTGTTAACTACCATTTGTAGAGTGGTTCTCAGTACCATTTGTCCATACATTTTTGCTAATTTTCAACTGGTCTTTGAGTTAGATTTTTTATTTCTTAGTTGCAGAAATTGAGATTCAGAGAAGTTAAATTATTTGTCTATAAACATACAGCTTTGGGATTAGGATCTAGGTCTGCTTATGCTTATATTATACTAGAGGCCCAGTGCACGGATTGTGCATCAGTGGGGTCCCTTGGCCTGGCCTGCGGGGGTTGGCTGAAACCGGCTCTCCGACAATCACGCGAGGAGTTCTGGATTGTGAGAGGGCGCAGGCCTGGCCGAGGGACCCCACCAGTGTATGAATACGTGCACTGGGCCTTTAGTATGCATATAAGATCTTTGGTTAATCTCTTCCCCCCCCCCCTTTCCTCTGAGATTCATCAGTCTGTTCCATGTTTCCATGCCTGTGGTTTTCGCTCCTGCGCTGAATGTCTGCCCCCTGATGGTCAGTGTGCATTATAGCTACTGGTCGGCAGTCAGCTCGTCATGTAGGCGCTTACATATATAGATTGTACCACACTGTTATGACTTGCCAAAGACAAAGGCATGCTTTTATTTAATTATTTAAAAATAATTTATCCTGGATTGTACTACACAACCTATCAACCTTTTTATTTTTTGTTAATCCTCCCAAAAGGGTATTTTCCTGTTTTTGGGGGGTTTTTTTGGTTAGAGAGAGAGTGGAAAGGGGAGAGAAAGAGAGAGACATAGGTTGGTTGCCTTCCCGAACATGCCCTGACTGGGGCCTGGGATCAAACCTGCAATCCAGGTATGTGCCCTTGACCTGGAATGGAACCCTAGACCCTACAGTGCACTAGTGATGCTCTTACCACACTGGCCAGGGCCCAACACAACCTAATTTAATTGTTAGTTTAAACATTAAAATAAGTGTTACCTGTAATTAACTTGAAAGGTTTACTTGCATTTTAGTATGCAATATATTTTAAAATTCAAAGCTCGGTGAAATAAAATGCCTTCAAATCAGTGTATTTGCTCTTTAAAATTTTTATTATTTATTTTTATGTTTTTTTAAAATTGATTTTAGAGAGAGGAAGGGAGAAGGATAAATAAAAACATTGATGAGAGAGAGAGAGAGAGAGAGAGAGACAGACAGACAGACAGACAGACACATAGACATTGGTCTGCAACCCAGACATGTGCCCTGACCTGGGATCGAGCCGGGGACCTCCTGGTTCACTGGCTGACACTCAATCACTGAGCCACATAGGCCAGCCAGAGTATATACTCTTATTCTTGTGCTTAATGGTATCTGTAGTTTTTTCATATTGTAGCTATACTTTACTAACATTTTCCGGGATATTCATAGGGAATATTTAAATCTAGGGCATTAACAAATTGATTTCATGTATACTATTTATTATTGTATAAGTTTTCCTTAAGCATTTAAGTGGATTTTTATGTTATAATTTAATATATATTTAACATATTTGCTCTAGATTATTCTAGATAGTAGCACAGCCAGCTTCCCCCCCCCCCCCCCACCTCCCTATCTTCTTTTTTTGCCAGTTGTATCAATTAAAAATGTCCTTAGAGCCTTAGCCGGTTTGGCTAGGTGGATGGAGCGTCGGCCTGCGCTCCAGGTTCGATTCTAGTCAAGGGCATGTACCTTGGTTGCGGGCACATCCCCAGTAGGAGGTGTGTAGGAGGCAGCTGATCGATGTTTCTCTCTCATCTATGTGTCTGCCTCTCTATCCCTCTCCCTCCTCTCTGTAAAAAACCAATAAAATATATATTTTTTTAAAAATGTCCTTAGACATTACAAAATATTGAGAACCACTGCTTTAGACAGAACTCTTTAGGAGAACATTTAAGACTATTAACTATATAAGATGTGTAGAATAATTTATCTAAAAAATGAATGAAGAGTAAGACACAAAAAATTATATATCATGGCTACTACTAGCTTTGAACTTTCAGGGTTTTTTTAAAAAAATTATTTTAGAAGGAATCTCATTTTTGTTATTCCACTTATGTATGCATTCATTGGTGGTGGTTGTTTTTTTTAATCCTCACCCGAGGATATGTTTTTAAATTGATTTTAGAGAGAAAAAAGAGAGAGAGAAACCTCCATGTGAAAGGGAAACATCAGTTGGTTGCCTCCTGTACATGCCCCAGCCGGGGATCAAACCCATATTTTTGGTGTATGGGACAATGCTCCAAACAACTGAGCTACCTGGCCAGGACTAAACTTTCCTTTTAGATTTAAAGAAAATGGTGAAATTTCCTGGTAAAAATCAATGTAACCAGTATTTGTACAGATTTTTTAGTAGAAAAGGTTGGTTTTTTTTTCTCTTAACTTTATTCATTAACCTATTTGAAACTATTCCCAGGCTTTTTCAGCTTAATTAGGTGAAAGAGTGGTTTGTGTATAAGCAAAGACTGAAAAGAGCTGCAGTGTCCATGGGGCTTGGGCTTAAAAAAATTAGAGATCTAGATGTTATCAGATCAATAAACAAAATTTGAAAAAGCAGTCATAATATAAAATAGTACCTCCCAGTAACTTCTTCAATTTTATCTTCAGAAATTGTCTCAATTTAGTTTGCTTCATTTTTGAAAGCCTCATCAGAATTCTCCATAAGCCCTGGCTGGTGGCTCAGTAGTTGGAGCATGTCCAGTACTCCAAAAGGTTGCAGGTTTTGATTCTGAGTCAGGGCACATGTTTAAGTTGTGGGTTCTACCCCCGGTTGGGATGTGTATGGGAGGCAACCAATTGATGTTTCTCTCACATTGATGTTTTTATCTCCCTTCCTCTCTCTCTCTCTAAAAAAAAAAAAAAAAAAAAATCAATAAAAAACATCCTTGGGCCCTGGCCAGTGTAGTCAATGGTTAGAGTGTTGCCCTGTGCATTGGAGAGTCACAGGTTTGGACTACCGACAAGGGCATGTACCTGGGTTACAGGTTCAATCTCTGCTCCCTATTGGGTTGTGTGTGGGAAGCAACCAATTGATATGTCTGTCACATTCATGCTTCTCTCTCTTCCTCTCCCTCTCTTCCCTTCCCTCCCTCCCCCCTCTCATTCTGCTCTCCCTTCCACTGTCTAAAAAAATCAATGGCCCTGCCCTGACCGGTTTGGTTCAGTGGATGGGGCGTCAGCCTGCGGACTGAAGGGTCCCAGGTTGGATTCCAGTCAGGTGCATGTACCTTGGTTGCAGGCACATGCCCAGTGGGGAGTGTGCAGGAGGCAGCTGGTCGATGGTTCTCTCTTGTCGATGTTTCTAACTCTCTGTCCCTCTCCCTTCCTCTCTGTAAAAAATCAATAAAATATATTTTTTAAAAAATCAATGGCCCTAGCTGGTTTGGCTCTGTGAATAGAGCATCAGCCTGTGGACTGAAGGATCCCGGGTTCAGTTCCAGTCAAGGGCACATGAGGGGCATGCAGGAGGCAGCTGATCAATGATTCTCATCATTGATGTTTCTTTGTCTCTCTTTCCTTCTCCCTTCCTCTCAAAGCAATAAAAAGATATTTTAAATAAATAAATAAATGAATGAATGAATGAATTGAAAAATATCCTCACTCCTTGGGTGAGGATTTTAAAAATTCTGCACAAGATCTGGAACTTCATCATCCTCTCCTGTAGCAAGGATACTTTTCCCTACACAGATTGTTTAGGCAGAGCTTCCGCCAGCCTCCTTAAACTATTCAGATTGTCTGCACAAAGCTGGTTTAAGATGCTGGGTAGCACTTCTGTCAGCTGTTTTGTCTCAGCATAGCCTATAATAGTGCAAGTGTTCACTGATAGAGATGCCTGAACTTTAGTGTTGTTAAAGTGGCTCACTGTTCCTTGGTTTGTGAACATATTTACCAGAGTAAATTGTTTACCTTATCTTCTTTAATGAGAACTGAAGTTTTTTATCATCTGCTGTGGCTGTTCTGTGAACTATGTTCTTTCTACGACAAGTTCCTTTCTCACCAATGTGCACTTGTGCCTACAGTTTGGCCAGTTTCTCTTGGATCACGAGTTTCTTTCATCTTGTAGAGGAAGTGGGCTGCACAGGGGACTAGGCTTGGCACTCGGGGAGTCTTGGGCAGACCAGCTCAGAATAATCATACACATGCGGGGACACAATATGGAAGCTTGGTATCTTTGTTTTTAATAACTTATTTAAATAGTGCGTCTTTTGGGGTTCTGGGTGTGGGTTGAACAAGGGAAGCTTATAGATTGGGTAAAAAAATGAAAAATTTAAAGCATGTCCAAGCAATGTTGACTGGGGTGCATTTCTTGTTTTACTTTACTATTATAAAGACTTTCATCTCTATCCATCAGGCATAGATTTAGATGCATCTGGGGTCCCCTAGTATATCACCCCTCTGTATAGACTATACTCATTTCTTCATAAATGTTATCAGCAGTTATTGAACATATTAACCACAGCCCCAAAAGACTTACCTGATTGGGAGATAGGGAGTTCTGAGGGTATGCATATGAAGAGAGGTTCTTGAGCTAGGTTTCAAAGGAAAGTTAAAACTGACTTCAAATTTCAGAAGGCAGTCCCAAAGAAATTACAGGAATATGTAACTTATAAGTAAACTAGAGGCCTGGTGCACGGATTCATGCATTGGTGGGGTCCCTCAGCCTGGCCTGTGGGGATTGGGCTGAAACCGGCTCTCCAACATCCCTAGGGGTCCCGGATTGTGAGAGGGTGGTTCTCAGGTGACAAGCCTCCCTCCTCTCTGGTTCCGGGTGCCTCATCCGAAAACCGCAGCTGCCAAGTCACTGTAGCTTGGCAGCTCCTGTGTTGAGCATCTGCCCCCCCTGGTGGTCATTGCACATCATAGCTGCTGGTCGAATGTTCGGCCCGTTGCTTAGACTTTTATATATGTACTAGGGGCCTAGTGCACAAATTCGTGCACCTGAAAGGAACTGTGGGCTGTGAGGCTGCTGTGGGCACAGGGGTGGGTTTTGGCCCATCCTCCGTGCCCCTACCTGGCCCCTCCCGCCTTGGTCCCCGGTCCCCAGTCTGCTGGCAGCCCCGTTCCTGCCTCTGCTGCTCCCACACACTGATGGCGCCAGCCCCGCTCGCACCTGCTGACAGTGCAGAGTGATTAGGGCCAGTGCTAGCAGTGGGTGCAAGCGGGGCTGGTGCCAGCAGCAGGAGCAAGTGGCAGCTGCTGCCCCAGTTACCCCTCAGGAGCAGGGGGAGGTGGAGAAGCCCTGAGGGGCGATCAGGGCCGGTTGCTGGGCGCCGGCAGTGGGTGCGAGCAGCGGCTCCGGCACCAGCAGTGGGTGGGAGTGGGGCCAGCGCTGGCAGCAGGTGTGAGCACCAGGTGGGACCGCGGTGCACAGGAGCAGAGAATTTTTGGTAACCACCAGAGGCTCGCCTAGATGACAGTGACCAGCACCCTGCCTTGGTCTGGCAACCCCACTCACCTGCTCCACCATCCTACTGTGGCTGACGCCCGCCATGTTTCATGTACACCCCCGGTTGTCAGCACACATCATAACGACTGGTTGTTCAGTTGTTCCGCTGTTCGGTCTGTTTGCATATTAGGGTTTTTTATATATTGATACTGTAAAAACTGAATGCCAATAAAACTTTTAAGTACAACAAGTGACAGTTTAATATTGGATATTGTATTTAAGTGTATTTTGCTTTTCTCTCTTGGTATGAGAATTTAAATTTGCCTAGAACTATTTACCTTTTTTTTTTTTTTAAATATATTTTATTGATTTTTTACAGAGAGGAAGGGAGAGAGATAGAGAGTTAGAAACATCGATGAGAGAGAAACATTGATCAGCTGCCTCCTGCACATCTCCTACTGGGGATGTGCCCGAAACCCAGGTACATGCCCTTGACCGGAATCGAACCTGGAACCTTTCAGTCCGCAGGCCGACGCTCTATCCACTGAGCCAAACTGGTTTTGGCCTATTTACCTTCTTAAGAATAATATGGTTAATTTAGCTAAGGACACATATGTAATACCTTAATCAATAAATAAAAAAATAATCTGATTTAACAAGCAGGTTGTATATGATATTTCAATGTTTAAAAGAATGACTAAATAAAGCATTTTATGTTATTCATAAAAAAAAGAGATTGTGAGTTTTGGAATTAGATTTGCTTTGAGTCCTGGCTTTTCTACTTAATATCTGTAGCACTGACTCTGTATCGCAGTTTTTTTTTTATCTGTAAAAATGTTAGGAAGATTAAGAGAGTTGTTACAGCGCTTAGAGCAGGGGTGGGGAACCTTTTTTCTGCCAAGGGCCATTTGGATATTTATAACATTATTTGCAGGCAATACAAAATTACCAACTTAAAAATTAACTTGCTATATTGGGTCAAACATTTATTAACTCACCCAGATATTCCCCAACCCTGGTTTAGAGCAATGCCTGGGGCACATTAAACATTTAGTAAATGGATAGCTAAGATGTCAAAATTAACTACCCTTTCATATTCTGCTTATTGTTCTTCTTGTACCATAAAGGTGTCCTTCCATGTTTTAGTGATAGCTTAAAGATCCTTTCAATGTTTTAGTGCTAGTTCTATGTAAATTTGTCTCAAGGAAAGGCTTAAAATGTGGGGCTTTAGTGCTTCTTTGTCATTGTGAGGCTAGTGTCTAAGTAAAGTACAAAGGAATTAATGTGGGACTTGCTCTCTAGGTGTTGGTTAATCTTTATTTTATGTTGTTATTATTTTTTAATCCTTACCCAAGAATATTTTTCCACTGATTTTTTAATTTTTATTAATTTATTTTTTAAAATATATTTTTATTGATTTCAGAGAGGAGGGGAGAAGGAGAGAGAGTTAGAAACATCAGTGATGAGAGAGAATCATTGATTGGCTGCTTTCTGCACGCCCCTTACTGGGGAATCGAGCCGCAATTTGGGCATGTGCCCTGGACCGGAATTGAACCTAGGACCCTTCAGTTCAAAGGCCAGCGCTCTATCCACTGAGCCAAACCAGCTAGGGCTCCACTGATATTTTTAGAAAGAGTGGAAGAGAGAGGGGAAAGAGAGAGAAACACATCAATTGGTTGCCTCCTGCACACGCCCTGGCGGGGGAGGAGCCTGCCACGGAGGTAAGTGCCCTTGATGAAATTGGAGAAAATGTGTTAAAATGTGATCTAAATGACAAGTAAATAATTTGGAAGTCTTTTGGATAATATAGCATTATGGGATTTTTAAATTTATTTTATTTATTTTAATACATATTTTATTGATTTTTTTTTTTTTACAGAGAGGAAGGGAGAGGGATAGAGAGTCAGAAACATCTATGAGAGGGACACATCGATCAGCTGCCTCCTGCACACCCTCTACTGGGGATGTGCCCGCAACCAAGGTACATGTCCTTGACTGGAATCGAACCTGGGACCCTTCAGTCCACAGGCCGATGCTCTATTCACTGAGCCAAACCGGTCAGGGCCACCCTTGGATTTCTTGATGTGGCTCTGGTCAATGGGGACTGGGCCAAGGAATCGAGATTCTAATCCTATGCTGTGTAAAGTAAGTTTGAATCCCTTTGTAAATTCCTATTTTAAAATTGGGTGTTGAAAACTAGAAAGTGGTGGTCACATTTATCTGACATTCATGGTGTTATATAATTCTGAAAATGTAAGAGAACTTCATTTAAAACCTATGTTCTAAAAAACAAAATAAAATCTATGTACTTTTTCCTCCCTTTAATTCCTTACTGTTACTACCTATAGTTGAAATAACTACCTATAGTTGAATGCCTGTTATCTAACATTTTATATATATGGCAGCCTTATAAGATTGTTGTTGTTTTACAGATTAGAAAGTTGCAGTTCTGAAGAAATTAACTTTCTCAGATTTCAGTAACTTGGTAGTACAAGGTTTTTGAAATAAGGTCTTTGACTCCAAAACATTTACTGACTGTGATGGAAACAATAGTGTACAGTCATATCTACTTATTTCCTGCCCATTATTTTTAAAGATGGTTTTTAGAAATGTGAAATATTTTACACTTAAGTTTTGAAAATAATATATGAACACCTTTATAGCCATGATCCAGATTTAACAAATTTAACCATCATTCAAACTGGACTGAGCCCCCTCCCCCAATAAAACATACCATACAGATGAAGCTCATCTTGTAACCTTTTTCCTCTTCCAGTCTCCACTATGATGGAGTAACCACTATGTGAAGTTGGTGTATATCCTTACTATTTGTATTTTGTTTTTACTATTGGTAAACAGTATTTTTTAGTGTAAAAACACTTCTTAGTGTTTTAAAACCTAAAAACCACTTAATGGATGATTATTATAATATTCTACATCCTGCAACATTTCTTCCTAGCATTGTATTTTTTGAGGGTTTTTTTCTGTGACAATGCATATTGCTTCAGTTCTTCAATTTAAACTATATAGTATTTTATGTCACAGTTTTTTAATTCATTCTATAGATGGCTTGTAGTTCTAACTTTTAGCTATTTAAAAAAAGATGCCTTGCCCTGGACAGTGTCCTCAGTGGTTAGAGCCTGTCATTCTGTTAATTATTTTCAGCCTTTGTGTGTTTATGAATTTTCCTAGTAATTATAAATGCACGGCTAGTATATGTAGCCTTTTTTCTCAGGTGACCGTGGGTGCTTTGCTTTGAGGTTTCTTTGTTTCTTGTGACCCATCCTATTTGGAACTGGCACATCAAATTGTGGATTGTCTAATACTATTGGTTTTCAGTGATAAAACATTTTGTGCTTCATTTTTCTTTTTCTTTTTTAAATATATTCTTATTGATCTCAGAGAAGAAGGGAGAGAGAGGAGATAGAAACATCAATGATGAGAGAGAATCATTGATTGGCTGCCTTCTGCATGTCATACACTGGGTATCGAGCCAGCAACCTGGGCATGTGCCCTGACCGGAAATTGAACTGTGACCTCCTAGTTTATAGGTCAGCATTTAACGAGTAAGCCACACAGGCCATGCTGTGCTTCATTTTTCTTATATGTCATTCGGTAGTAGTTCCTTTATTTAAAAACTAGAGGCCCGGTGCACAAAAATTTGTGCACTCGGGGGGTCCCTCAGCCCAGCCTGTGCCCTCTTGCAGTCTGGAACCCCTCGGGGGATGTCCACCTGCTGGCTTAGGCCTGCTCCCTGGGGGGGATCGGGCCTAAGCGGGCATTCAGACATCCCTCTTGCAGCCCAGGAGCCCTTGGGGGATGTCCACTTGCCAGCAAGGAGCAGGCCTAAGCTGCAGTCGGACATCCTTAGCACTGCTGAGGAGGCGGGAGAGGCTCCTGCCACCACCACTGTGCTGGTAGCCATCAGCCTGGCTTGTGGCTGAGCAGAGCTCCCCCTGTGGGAGCGCACTGACCACCAGGGGGCAGCTCCTGCATTGAGTGTCTGCCCCTTGGTGGTCAGTGTGTGTCATAGTGACCAGTCATTCCCATTCATTCTGCTGTTAGGGTCAATTTCCATATTACCCTTTTATTATATAGGATACTGCAGTTTATGAATCTTGTCTATTCAGTTATTTTCATTTTCTTGCTGGTGCACACATGCAAGATTTTGGGCGTATATTTGAGAGTGGTATTACTAAGTCATTGGGTGTTTGGATGGGATTTTTAGGTGGTTATATATGTCAGACAATTTTTTTATATCTGTGGGCTTGGTCATACTTTAATTATATCCTTAGGTGTTTACTTAGATGCTTTATCTGCATCTGCCCATAGGAACTGTGAGTGTGAGTCATTGAGGGCAGAGACCTACTGATTTTTGATTCTTCATTGCTTAGCACATTGCTTGGCAAGTCAGAGGCACTTGTTTTCCTGAATGATTTTAAGGATTTTCTTAAGCTCCTGTGTGGTCATCCCCAACCACTATGAAAGTAATGCCTTTTATCCTGCCTTTGGGACTAGGAAGGAGAGTTGACTATGTTGATAAATGTGGCCTCTTAGTAAAGTTGGGTTTCTGTTCTAAATGTAAGTACTGATAATGTAGTCAGGTTCTGCATAGGAGTGATATAATGTCCAAGCCAAAAATTGGGAAATACCTACCCCCAACCCCTCCCTTTATTTTGTATTTTCCCTTTTGAAGACCTCAGGAGCATCTATTTAGTATTATACAGGGTGGGGCAAGAGTAGGTTTACAGTTGTTCACTCTGAAAGTAGTACAAGAATAAACGTTTTTGTACTCACAAAAGTAAACCTACTTTTGCCCCAACCTGTTTATGATGACATCTGTATTTCTGGGTTTAACTCTTTAATTTTACATTTTTCTTTATTCAACAAATATTTATTGAATGCTACTTGTGTTAATAAGATAGACATGGTCCATGCTATTGTGGAATAAGTTATGGTTTGATAAGGCAGTGAGATACTAATCCTATATAATAAAGAGGGAATATGGGAATATGCTAATTGGTCCTAATGGTGTCTAAGCCACGACTAGTCAAAGGTGTGTGCACACAGGAACTGGGGGGGCGGGGACTTGCACCACCAGGATGTGAGGCTGCCGCCAGGGGTGGCCCCCCAGCTGAAGCATGTGCAGTCCCGCGGCGCTGCCTGGCCTAGAGCGGGGCGTCAGGATGGGCCACGGTGGCCCAGACTGGGGGGGGGGGGGGGGGGCGTCAGGATGGGGGCGCGGCCTCGGCGGAGAGCTCTCAGCACTCTTGCGCTGGGGTCTGAAGGCATGGAGAGGAAGGTAGAGCACATAGGCAGGGGGTTTAGGCCAGGAGTGTAGATAGCCACTTAGGGGGATCAGGCCAGAAGGGAATAGTTAGGGCTATCAGGCCGGCAAGGGAGCAGTTAGGGGCATCAGGCAGGTAGACAGGTGAGCGCTTAGGAGCCAGTGGTTCTGGATTGCGAGAGGGATCCCAGATTGGAGAGGGTGCAGGCCAGGCTGAGGAACCTCCTCCTCCCCATGCACGAATTTGGTGCACTGGGCCACTAGTCTATAATAATAAAAGGCATATAATATGCAAATTGTCATCCCACCCTCATGCTGTAACAACTGATCAGCAGGAGGCTGCGTCCCCACCTGGCGCTGGCCAGGGTCCTGGCACCGGCCAGGGTCGTGATGCGTCAGCGGGGCTTGACGGGTGGGGCCGGCCGAGTCTGGGTCTCGCGTGATTTTGAGGTGCACGTGGGTGGGTGGATGGGGACTTGACTCTGCATCCCCAGGCTCTGACAGGAGGGAGGAGGGAGCTAGATAACCACACCTAGGACCCATACAGCAGGGCGGTGGCTTTTAGGGGTATCAGGCCAGCAGGGGAGGGCAGTTAGGGGCATCAGGCTGGCAGGCAGAGGTGGTTAGGGTCTATCAGGCAGGCAAAGAGGCGAGCGGTTAGGAGCCAGCGGTCCCGGATTGGGACTAAAACGGCAGTCGGATATCCCCTGAGGGGTCCCAGATTGGAGAGGGTGCAGGCTGGGCTGAGGGACCGACCCCCCCCCCCCATACGAATTCGTGCACTGGGCCTCTGGTTAATTATATGTGTGTTGGTTGAGTTTAAATAAGAACTGTTGGGGCCGTAGCCGGTTTGGCTCGGTGGATAGAGCGTCGGCCTGCGGACTGAGGAGTCCCGGGTTTGATTCCGGTCAGGGGCATGTGCCTTGGTTGCGGGCACATCCCCAGTGGGAGGTGTGCAGGAGGCAGCTGGTCAATGTTTCTCTCTCATTGATGTTTCTAACTCTCTATCTTTCTCCCTTCCTCTCTGTGGAAAATCAATGAAATATATTTTAAAAAAAAAGAACTGTTGGGGTGGGGAAACCTAACCTCGGAAAAAGTTCCTTGGGAATGACCCTTAAACTGACACTTGGGAGGATAAATTGTGGAATTAACTTTGTCATATATTAGGATATCAACTCTAATATCCATATAGAAAGCTTATAACTATTATACAGTCAAGACTGAAGGGCCATCTAATTGCTTTTTCCTGTTAAATAAATAGTAATTCCTTGAATATAAAAATAAGCATTTGCTCATTATTGAATTTTGGAAAGTATGGAACTATATTAAAGAAAAAAATTATCTGTAATTGCACCCTAGGGATGCATGGAGCTGTAGTGATGAGTGGGGCAAGAGAAGACAGACAAGTATGTGATAAATGCAACGCTGAGAAATATAGTAATATTGTATAGATGAAATTAAAAGGCCTTTCCTTTCCTGAGATTCCAGTCTTAGATTAAGATCTGAATTATAAAGCCATGCCTCTAGAGATCATTATTCCACGTCAGAGGAAACAGTTAATGTAAAGGTCCTAAAGTCAGAAAGAATTTGCTGTGTTTAATCAACAAAAGGAGGTTATTGTGGCTGGAGTAAGGGAGGAGAATGGTGCAAGATGATATAAGGGGGAGCCAGATCACATAAAATTTTCTAAGCCCAAAGGAAGAAATTTGGGTTTTAAATAACTAGAAGCCATTTGAAGATTTAAAGCAAAGGACAAAAATTGTTTTTTAAAAGATCACTTTTGCCAAAACCGGTTTGGCTCAGTGGATGGAGCGTCGGCCTGCGGACTGAAGGGTCCCGGGTTCGATTCCGATCAAGGGCATGTACCTGGGTTGCAGGCACATCCCCAGTGGGAGATGTGCAGGAGGCAGCTGATCGATGTTTCTCTCTCATCGATGTTTCTAGCTCTCTATCTCTCTCCCTTCCTCTCTGTGAAAAATCAATGGAATATATTTAAAATAAAAAAAAAAAAGATCACTTTGGCTGCTGTGGGAACAATGAATAGAAACTGAAAATGTAAGGAAAAAGGATTTAAGAGTTAGGGGTTAAGTTTGGCTGGGTGTAAAAAAATAATAGTAGTGGTTTAAACAAAAGTCTGGAGGGAAGTATCTCTGAATTACTTGGTTAAGGGCTTTATAGTGTTAGTAGACTATTCTAACTTTCAATTTACCGTTCTTAGGAGTTTGACCCTTGTCCTTAAATTCTCAAAATGACTGTCAGCAGTCCAGACAACACGTCTGAATTTCAGAAAGGAAAGGCATAAGGTGCATGCCAGCTGAGTTTGCTCCCTTTAAAGAGCTTTCTGAGAAACCCCATTCAGTGACCTCTTTTTGTTTTTATTTTTTATCCAGGTCTGTGTCATAACCTCTTCTTGGTTTAAGAGAGGCTAGGAAATGTTCTTTTAGCTGATTACATTGATCCCCAATTAAATCAGGGTTCCATTAGTAAGAAAGAAGGAGAAAGGAAATTGGGTAGGCAACTTGCCATGTATAGTGGGAGAGTGGGGAGTAGGAATGAACTCAGATATCTTGGGGAGTCTTTCTTGGGAGGCCAGGCAAGAGATGATTGTAATCTTGGGTTTAGGGTTGAATAGGGAGCTGAAGAGAAGTAGAAGTACTTGGGAGATGTTTTAAAGGTACATGGAGTCACCAGAGCTTGCTGGTGCTACAGAGGAAAAATGAAGAAGCTGGGAAAACACCTAGAGTTTTCTCTTAAGCAACTAGATAGATCATGATGCTTATTTCTGAGATGAATATCATTAGAGTGGGTTAAGAGGAAGTAGGTAAGGAACTGACAGTCTAGTCAACTCTGTGTGTGTTTTGAAATATATTTTTATTGATTTCAGAGAGGAAGGGAGAGAGAGAGAGAGATAGAAACCAATTTTTGAGAGAGAATCATTGATTAGCTGCCTCCTGCATGCCCACTACCGGGGATGGAGCCTGCAACCTGGGCATGTGCCCTTGACTGGAATCAAACCCGGGACCCTTCAGTTCACAGGCCAACGCTCTATCCACTTAGCCAAACTGGCTAGAGCAATTCTGTTTTTAATAAACATTTTAAAATTGAGTTTATTGGTGGTAACATGAGTTAATCAAACCATATAGATTTTAAGTGTACAACTCTAACACGTTATCAATTTTTAAAAAGTCCTCACCTGAGGATATGTTTTTATTGATTTTTAGAGAGGGGGGTGGAGATACTGGTTGGTTGCCTCCTGACTGGAGATCAAACCCACAAATCTAGGTATGTGACCTGACTGGGAATTGAACCTGAAACCTTTTGGTGTCTGGGATGACACTGCAGCCAACTGAGCTACCTGATGAGTGTTACATCATCAACTTTTAAAAAGATGTTTGCTTTGATAGGAGAGCAGAGAAGAAGGTGAGCTGGAGAAGAATATGGCCGCAGTGATCTTGAGAAATTTTTTCTGGTAGATAATAGTGTATGTTTGTATATTGGTGGATGAGAGAAATTATGATAGAGCAGGAGTAATTGAAGGTGCAAAGTCCTTGAGAAGAACAGAGGGGTGGTATCCCTGGCATAGAGGAAGGATCATTCTTTAATAGGAACAGACACAGGGCCATGTTAAATTCCATTTGTGTATGGTCTTCACTTGAACAAGAAACCAATTAATGAATGGTTATGTGGGTTTTTCTCCAGCAATGCTGCTTGGGACAGACATAGGCTAGTCTCACTGAAAAGATAGACAGTTGATTTTTCTATTTGTGTGTGTTTTTAAAGACTGTACTAATGATGAGAATATGATGAAATGGGCTAGCTCATGAAGTGCCAGCGCTATAATAATTTACGACCACCTTTCTAGAAATTACTTTGGTCATAAAAGTATGACGAGTTCAAATACGATAACCTAGTAATTTTATTTACTATTTTTTTCATTCAGCCTTTATTTTATTTTTAAAATCATTCTTTATTGTTGAAAGTATTGCATATGTCCCCCTTACCCCCCACCTCCATTGACTCCTTCCAGCCCAATTGGGGCCTTCCTTCCCCTGGCTGCTGGCTGGGGCCTTCCTTCGTTCCATACCACCCCTTGGTGGTCAGTGCATGTCATACTGAGCTGTTGAACTCTCGGTCGGTCGAATACCTGAGGGGACAATTTGCATATTTGCCTTTTATTATATAGGACTAGAGGCCCGGTGCACAAAAATTTGTGCACGGGGGGGGGGGGGAGCTCAGCCCGGCCTGTGCCCTCTCGCAGTCTGCGATCCTTCAGGGGATGTCCACCTGCTGGCTTAGGCCCGCTCCCTGGGGGTAACGGGCCTAAGCGGGCAGTCAGATATCCCTCTGGCAGCCCAGGAGCCCTCGGGGGATGTCCGCTTGCCAGCGAGGAGCAGGCCTAAGCTGCAGTCGGACATCCTTAGCTCTGCTAATGAGGCGGGAGAGGCTCCTGCCACCACCACTGTGCTGGCAGCCGTCAGCCTGGCTTGTGGCTGAGCAGAGCTCCCCCTGTGGGAGCACACTGACAACCAGGGGGCAGCTCCTGCATTGAGCGTCTGCCCCCTGGTGGTCAGTGTGTATCATAGTGACCAGTCATTCCCATTCGTTCTGCTGTTAGGGTCAGTTTGCATATTACCCTTTTATTATATAGGACTAGAGGCCCGGTGCACAAAAATTTGTGCACTCGGTGGGGGGTGGGGGGGTCCCTCAGCCCGGCCTGTGCCCTCTCGCAGTCTGGGACCCCTCGGGAGATAACGACCTGCTGGCTTAGGCCTGCTCCCGGGTGGTAGAGGGCAGGCCCAATTCCTAGGTGCAGCCCCTGGTCAGGCTCAGAGCAGGGCTGATTGGGGAGTTGGGGCACCACCCCCTGTCATGCACAGAGCAGGGCGGATCGGGAGGTTGCGATGCCACCCTCAGTCACTCTCAGGGTAGGGCCGATTGAGGGGTTGGGGCACCGCCCCCTGTCACACTCAAGGCAGGGTCGATGGGCAGCTTTGCGGCGCCACCCCCTGTCACACACAGAGCAGGGCCAATCGGGGTTGGGGCGCTGCCCCCTGTCACTCACAGAGCAGGGCCCATCAGGGGGGTTGGGGCTCCGTACCCTGTCACGCACAGAGCAGGGTCGATTGGGGTTGGGGAGCTCACCCCTGTCATGCACAGAGCAGGGCCCATCAGGGAGTTGGGGAGCTCCCCCCTGTCACGCACAGAGCAGGGCCGATCAGGGGGTTGGGGAGTTCCCCCCTGTCACTCACAGAGTAGGGCCGATAGGGGAGTTGGGGCACTGCCCCCTATCACACACAGAGCAGGGCGGATCAGGGGGTTGGGCACCGCCACTGTCACACTCAGGGCAGGGCCGATGGGGAGGTTATGGCTCTACCCCGTCACACACAGAGAAGGGCCGGTGGTGGGGGGGGGGGGTGTTGGGGCGCCGCACCCTGTCACACACAGAGCAGGGCCGATCAGGGGGTTGGGGCACCGCAGCCTGTCACACACAGAGCCGCAGGGCAATCGGGTTTGGGGAGCTCCCCCGTATCAGGCACAGAGCAGGGCTGATCAGGGGTTTGGGGCGCCTTCCCCTGTCACGAACAGAGCAGGGTGGATAAAGAGGTTGTGGCCCCGCCCCCTGTCACACACAGAGCCTCAGGGCGATCGGGGTTTGGGCGCTGCCCCCTGTCACACTGATCCCGGTGCTGGGAGGCATATTGCCCTTTTACTATATAGGACAGAGGCCTGGTGCACGGATGGGGGCCGGCTGGTTTGCCCTGAAGGGTGTCCTGGATCAGGTGGGGGTCCCCACTGGGGTGCCTGGCCAGCCTGGGTGAGGGGCTGAGGGCCATTTTCAGGCTGGCGAGTGACTGAAGCTTCCAACCGCTCCTTTTTTTCTTTTTTTTTATTTTATTCTGGGCCAGCTTTAGCTCTCAGGCTTGGCTCCAGCTCTTAGGCCTCCGCTGCTGAAAGCAGGTTTCTGGCCTTTGTTTACCTTCTGTATTTGAAACAATGTTGCGATCCTGCTGGCTGAAGCCCGGCCGACTAAAGCAGGTTTCTGGGGTTTTGTTGAGCTTCTATATTTGTTACAATGTTGCTTAGAGTGCAGCTGAGAGGCTGGCAAGGCAGGCAGGGAAGCTTGGCTTCCTCCTTCACTGAAGCAAGCAAGCCTCCCTGTTCGCGTCAGCTGCCTGGCTGCTGGCTGCCATCTTGGTTGGCAGTTAATTTGCATATCTCACTGATTAGCCAATGGGAAGGGTAGCGGTCGTACGCTAATTACCATGTTTCTCTTTTATTAGATAGAAGAATAGAGGCCTGGTGCACAGGTGGGGGCCAGCTGGTTTGCCCTGAAGGGTGTCCCAGATCAGGGTGGTGGTCCCGCTGGGGTGCCTAAGCAATCCTGGGTGAGGGGCTGAGGGCCGTTTTCAGGCTGGCCAAGCCCCCCAGCAACCCAAGCTCCTAGTCTCTCCTTTTTTTCTTTTTTCTTTTTTTTTTCTGGGATTTATTTATCTTCTATAATTGGAACTTTGTAGCCTTGAGCAGAGACAGGGCCGTCCATTGGCTTCCTCCATCGCCAGGGGCAATCCAAGCCTCCTGCTCGCTCCTGCACACTCCAGCTCCGTGGCCACTGCCATCTTGGTTGGGTTAATTTGCATACTCACTCCTGATTAGCTTGTGGGCGTGGCTTGAGCATAGCGGAGGGACAATTAATTTGCATGTTTCTGCTTTTTAAAAAATATATTTTGTTGATTTTTTACAAAGAGGAGGGGAGAGGGATAGAGAGTTAGAAACATCCATCAGCTGCCTCTTACACCCCCCTTTCTGGGGATGTGCCCGCAACCAGGGTACATGCCTTTGACTGGAATTGAACCTGGGACTCTTGAGTCCCCAGGCCGACGCTCTATCTGCTGAGCCAAACTGGTTAGGGCTGCATGTTTTCTTGTATTATATAGGGTGATAGCCATTTTGGCAGGTGTGAGGTAATAATATCTCATTGTGGTTTTAATTTGCATTTCTCTGATGCTTAGTGGCATTGAGCATCTTTTTATATGTCTGTTGACCACTGTATTTTCTTTTTGAAGAAATGTCAGTTCAGGTCCTCTGCCCATTTATTAATCGAATTGTTTGTTTTTGTTTTGTTTATTTGTTTGTTTTATTTGGGGGGTGTTATGTTGTATTAGTTACATTTCAGTTATTAACCCCTTCGTTATTGGATGTGTCATTGGTGAATATCTTCTCCCATTAGGTTGTCTTTTCATTATATAAAGTATGTTTTTATTGATTTCAGAGAGAGGAAGGGAGAGGGGGAGAGAGATAGAAACATCAGTGATGAGAATATTGATTGGCTGCCTCCTGCACGCCCCGTACTGGGGATCAAGCCCACAACCCGGCATGTGCCCTGATCAGGAATTGAACTGTGACCTCCTGGTTCATAGGTCAACACTCAACCACTGAGCCCCCGTGACCAGGCTCTTTCAACACTAAATTCTTCTCCATTCTCATCTTGTTTCCATGTTTTCTGAAGAGAAGTCCAATGCAATTCTTATCTTTTTAAAAATATATGTATTTTTATTGATTTCAGAGAGGAAGGAGGAGAGAGTTAGAAACATCAATGATGAGAGAGAATCATTGATTGGCTGCCTCCTGCATGGGAAATCGAGCCCACACTCAGGCATGTGCCTGACCGGGAATCGAACCGTGATCTCCTGGTTCATTCGTTGATGCTCAACCACTGAGCCACGCCAGCTGGGCGCAATTCTTTTTAAAAATATATATATATTTTATTGATTTTTTACAGAGAGGAAGAGAGAGGGATAGAGAGTTAGAAACATCGATGAGAGAGAAACATCAATTAGTTGCCTCCTGCACACCCCCTACTGGGGATATGCCCGCAACCGAGGTACATGCCCTTGACCGGAATCGAACCTGGGACCCTTCAGTCCTCAAGCCGACTCTTTATTCACTGAGCCAAACTGGTTAGGGCTGGGCATAATTCTTATCTTTGCACCTCTATATGTAAAATGTTCTTTTCCTCTGTCTTCTTTCAAGATTTTATCTTGGTTTTTTAATTTTATTCAATTTGACTATGATGTCCCTAGGTATAGATTTTTGAGGATTTATCCTGATTTGTACTTTTGGAGGTTCCTGGATCTGTTGTCTATTACTAATTATGAAAATTCTTAGTCATTATTGCTTCAAATATTTCTTTTCCTTTTTTTTCTCTATCAGGTATTCCCTTTACTTGTATATTACACCTTTTGGATGTTCTGTTCTTTTTCATTTGTTCTTCCTTTGCATTTTCTTTTTGGAAGTTTCTATTGACACTGCTTCTGACTCAATGATTCTTTCTTTGTGTTCACCTACTAATGAGCACACCAAAGGCAATTTTCATTTCTGTTACAGTGTTTTTTATTTCTAGCATTTACTTTTTATATTCTTTCTTATAACTTCCATCACTGCTTGCATTACCCATCTGTTTTGGACATTGTTATTAACTTTTTCCAGTAGAGTACTTAGCATATTAGTTATAGTTTTAAATTTCCAGTCTAATTTCAGCATTTTTACCATATCTGAGCCCAAGTCTTTGTTTTTTTGTGTTATTTTTTAGTATACTTTGTAATTTTTTTGAAAGCCAGACATGATGTACTGGGTAAAAGAAACTAAGTGTAAATAGGCCTTCAGTGAGATAATTTTATGTTCATCTGTCTAGGGAATTGGCTGCATTTTGCTGTAGGTATAGGTGTCAGAGGCTAAAATCTCCTATGTTCTTGTTTTTGTCTCCTCTGTTGACTTTTTAAGAAATGTATTTTTATTGATTCAGAGAGGAAGGGAGAGGGAGAGAGATAGAAACAAGAATGGTAAGAGAGAATCATTGATTGGCTGCCTCCTGCACGCCCCTACTGGGGATCGAGCCTGCAACTTGGGCATGTGCCCTTGACTGGAATCAGAACTGGGACCCTTCTGCCGAAACCGGTTTGGCTCAGTGGATAGAGCGTCGGCCTGCGGACTGAGAGGTCCCAGGTTCGATTCCGGTCAAGGGCATGTACCTGGGTTGCGGGCATATCCCCGGTGGGAGATGTGCAGGAGGCAGCTGATCGATGTTTCTCTCTCATCGATGTTTCTAACTCTCTATCTCTCTCCCTTCCTCTCTGTAAAAAATCAATAAAATATAAAAAAAAAAAAAAAAAAAGAATTGGGACCCTTCAGTCCGCAGGCTGACACACTGTCCACTGAGCTACACCTGCTAGGGCTCCTCTTTGGGTTTCCCTAGAAACATCTTAAAAAAGGTCTGAGATATGCAGGTTTTTGAATTGTGGTCTCCTGAACTGGAGCCCTAATGGTAAGACTTTGGGGTAAGGGAATCAATCTATAGTCCTGTAATTGGGTGTCAGTCTTTTAGTGAGCCTGTGCCTCTAAGCTGTAATCTTCAAGTGTTTCTCAGTCCCCTCCCCTCTTAGATGAGAGTGGAAGACTAGGGGTGGCTAGAATTGAGTATGGGTTGCTTAGATCTGTTAAAACCCCAATTGGTTAGGCTCTGGTGAGATAGTTTCTCTTGGGGGTAGGCTTTGTTAAGAACATACTATTCTGGGCTTATTTCAAAATAGTGAGTTTCCCCCTTTCCTAGCCAGAAGAATTAGGGCATTTTTCTCTGATCTTAGCTGTGAAAACCTTATAGGAATCCTGGAGGTAAAAATTCACCTGCGGGCCCATTGGATTTTTTTTTACTCTCAGATTCATCTTTTCTGAGCCTCCAGCAACTGTAATTTATCAATTACAGTTTAGATTTACCTAGCCAGGTAATGAATGGTTCGTGCAGAGAGGCTTGCAAGCTTTTGTTCTGGTAAGGTTTGATTCTCTTTTTCTGCCTACCTGTCTCCAATTTTGACAGCAGCAATTTGCCCTGTGACTTCAATTATATCTAAGAAGAGTTACTGATTTTCAATTTGTTCATTTTTTTTCTTCTGTGGGGTGGGAGTGACAGCTTCCAAGTGTTTACATGCTGGATGGGAAACCATAAGTTTACTCCATTTATTTTTGTTTGTGTCCCCTTAAATTGTACCATAATTCTTGTTGATATCCCCCAGTTGTTGGATACTTAGATTCTTGTTTTTCATCATATGTAACTAGAGGCCCGGTGTATGACATTTATGCACTGGGGGTTGTGGGGGTCCCTCAGCCCGACCTGCACCCTCTCCAATCTGGGAGCCCTCAGGAGAGCCCTCTCCAATCCGGGAGTTTCTGTCTGTCTTTGCAATCATATGAGCAGATTGCCTGATACCCCAACTCAGTTTGGTTTGTTGCTCACAGAATGTTAGAGGCATTTTTTTTCTTTGCTGCATTGGTGGAGATTTCCTGGAAGTTTTAGGATATCTTCCCTTTAATTTTTCCTAGACACTCTGATTTTACTTATGTCTCTCACCTTTGCTTTCCCTCCATCCCCCACCGCAACAGTAACTTGCTCCAGGCTCACTTTGCTCTAGTGTCCAGGAGATCCATCTGCCATCAGAACTATGATTCCCAGCATTCCTGGTGCTCCCTGCGCTCTGGGCTTCTGCTTCTGGTCCTGGGGCTGCCACCAAAACTATTCCCAGAATTCCTGGTGCTCCCCGTGATCTTGGTTTTCCCTTCCTGCTTTGTCTCCGTCCCATGGCCTCCCACTCTGCCAAGTCCTCCAATCCGCCAGCTCTTCCTTTCTGCTCTCCATCTGGCGGCTTGGGAAGCTATTTCCCCAAGCTGCTCCACTCTCCTCCGGCTCTCCCGCTCTGCGCCTGTGTATGCAAATTGACCCACCATCTTTGGTTAATTTGCATACTCACTCCTGATTGGCTGATGGATGTGGAGGAGGGACGGTGAAATGAGTTTATAAGGTAGTTTCTGGGAGTGGGACTACTGGTTTAAAGAGTATGAAAATTTTTATGGTGTTAATATTTTTTGCATTATTACCTTTAAAAAAAGGGCTTATGAGCTTTATTGGTATCACTTTGACCTTAACCAGTGTTGGGTATTAAGAATTTTGCCAGCTTAACCCACTGGGCTCAGTGGTTGAGCATTGACCTAAGAACCAGGAGGTAGGTCCTGGTTCAATTCCTGGTCAGGGGATATGCCCCTGTTGTGGGCTCAATCCCCAGTGTGGGGCATGCAGGAGGCAGCCAATCAGTGGTTCTCACTCATCGTCAATGTTTCTATCTCTCTTTCCCTCTCCCTTCCGCTCTGAAATCAATAAAAATATTTTTTTAAAAAGAAAGAATTTTGGCCCTAACCGGTTTGGCTCAGTGGATAGAGCAGCCGTGGGCAAACTACGGCCCGCGGGCCGGATCCGGCCCGTTTGGAATGAATAAAACTAAAAAAAAAAAGACCGTACCCTTTTATGTAATGATGTTTACTTTGAATTTATATTAGTTCACACAAACACTCCATCCATGCTTTTGTTCCGGCCTCCGGTCCAGTTTAAGAACCCATTGTGGCCCTCGAGTCAAAAAGTTTGCCCACCCCTGGGATAGAGCATCGGCCTGCGGAATCAAGGGTCCCAGGTTCAGTTCCGGTCAAGGGCATGTACCTTGGTTGCGGGCACATCCCCAGTGGGGAGTGTGCAGGAGGCAACTGATTGATGTTTCTCTCTCATCGTTGTTTCTAACTCTCTATCCCTCTCCCTTCCTCTCTGTAAAAAATCAATAAAATATTTTTTTAAAAAAAAAGAAAGAAAGAATTTTGCCATTTTAGGGAGGGGGTGAAGGTGAAGGGGGTCAGTGGGGGCGAAGGGAAAGGGGGATATCTGCAATACTTCCAACAATAAAGATAAATTAAAAAATTATTTTCCAGTTTAAAAAGTTAAATATAATGTAAGATTACTTTGTTCAGTTGTTCTAGCACCATTTGTTGAAAATGCTATTCTTTCCCCCCATCAAATTACTCCTTTGTCAAAGGTCAGTTGATTATGTAAGTCTGGGCCTGTATCTGCGCTCCCTATTTTGGTCCATTGTTCTGTGTATCTAAATTTCCAAGCTGAAGTCAGGCATCTTGATTTCAGTAGCTTTATAATGGCCCCATCAGAAGTGGGACTGAACTTCAACCAAAAAAAATGGAAAAGGGAAGGTGATTGCTCTCATAAAAGATGAGGTGAAGTAATGTACAAATGTGGGCTATGAGTGTCATTGTTGCTGTATGTATAACTGATGTAATTGTGAACATTAGAAAATCTTAAATCAGGCACATTTCTCTTCAAGCCATGTATATATATATTTAAATATATTTTTATTGATTTTAGAGAGGAAGGGAGAGGGATAGAAACATCAATGATGAGAGAGAATCATTGATTGGCTGCCTGCTGCACGCCCCCTACTGGGGATTGAGCCTGCATCCCAGGCATGTGCCCTTGACCGGAATCGAACCTGGAACCTTTCAGTCCACAGGCTGACGCGCTATCCATTGAGCCAAACCAGCTAGGGCTTGTCTTAGCTGGTTTGGCTGTCCCCTGACTGGTAATTGAGCCATGACCTCTTGGTTCATAGGTTTGCCCTCAACCACTGAGCCACACTGACTGGGCTGAGCATGTATATTTTTTACAAGTTGGATGTAAGCCAGTTCTGAAAAGTATATAGTTCATACAGTGTGCTAGGTTCTGAATTAAATTTAGATCCTGTTCATAAATAATCTCTCCCAATATGTATACTTAAAAGATGATTGTGGCAGGGGTCACAGTTAAGACTTGATTCCTGAAGATTTAATAGCTCACACTAGTAGGGTAGGAAAAAGGTAGGAGTTCTTCATCAAGGATAGAAAAGCAAGAAACCTATACAGCTATGTTGACCTATGAATATCTTTTTCTCCTTTCTTGATGTAGATTAAGTGTTTTGTTCTCTTCTTTAAGGCCAGTCATTTATTCTCATTTTAGACTTCACCCTTTCTATCTTGTTCATTACATTATCTGTGCTGTTCTTATTTTTAACCTCTCCCTCTCCCATAGAACTGCCCTTTTTTTCTCTAACTACTGCCCTATTTCTCACGTTTCTTTCATAGCCAAAATTTGGAGGAGTTATCTTTCATCATGGTGTCCATTCCCTCACCTTTCATGGACTACCCAATTATGGTGGATGCTTTTACCTTTTTTTCCGTCACTTTGCAAGGACCTCTCTGTTGCTCATTTCATCAGCCTTTATAAAGTTTTTTGCAGCAAAAGTTACATGTCTATGAAATCATTTTCAGACAGTACCATGTTCTCCATCTACCCTAGATCCACAGTTCTTAGTTTTCCTACCCTAAGGGAGCCAGTCTTGCCAGTTTTCTTTCTTTCTTTATTTAAATATATTTTTATTGATTTCAGAGAAGAAGGAAGAGGGAGAGAGATAGAAACATCCATGATGAGAGAGAATTATGGATCGGCTGCCTCCTGCAAGTCTCCCACTGGGGATCGAGCCCACAACCTGGGCATGTGCCCTTGACCAGTATTGAACCTAGGACCTTTCAGTTTGCAGGCTGACGCTCTATCCACTGAGCCAAACCGGCTAGGCTCTTGTCAGTTTCTTATGTACGCTTGTGGAAGTATTTTGTGTGTATGAACAAAATAACTATTTTGCTTATTTTTTTCTTAATGCAGTCTATGTGTAATGTATGTAAAATCTAAAGTCTCTTTAATTGTAAAATAGCAGTTCTAAATGATAAAATATTGTATAATAATGTGAGTGGTGGTGTTTTTTTTAGTGGCATATATCAGGGCATCCTATAATTTACGGTATTTTAGAGTCAGTGAAATAGGTTGACTTGTGAGTCTGTTTTTTTGTTATTAATCCTCATCCAAGGATATTTTTCCCATTGATTTTTAGAAGGAATGGAAGGGAGAGAGAGAGACAGAGAGAGAAACAACAGTGTGAGCGAGAGACATCGATTGGTTGCCTCCCACATACACCCTGACTGGGACCAGGGATCAAGCCTGCAACCAAGGTATGTGGCCTTGACCAGAATCGAACCCGAGACTCTTTAGTCCGTGGGCTAACCACTGAGCAAATAGGCTAGGGCTTGTGAGTCATTTTTGAAACCTTGCTTCACTAATATCTCTGTAGACCTCTTTGTATCTCTGTTTACTGGTTGGTAAACACGTAAGATTGTACAAGGATTAAGTGGGTTATTACATTTAAATCAGTTTGAGCACTGCTTATAAAGGGCTATGTAAGTATGAACTGCTATTATCATTGTTAACTTCTCAGCAACATTAGCTAGCTACTCTGTCCCTGAAACATTTTTCTTCCTTTTGTACCAGTGGTAACAGACTCTTGATTTTTTTTGTTTGTTTTGCTCATCATATCTTTGCTACAGACCCATGCCTGAGCTTTAGATCTGTGTTTTCAACAGTCTACTTGGCCCTTGGAGATTTTATAGATTTCATACTTCTTTTCATCATATCTAAAATTGAATTTGATTTTCCCTTTTTCCCAAACTCTGACCCTTCAATTTCTTATTTCCTTATCTTAGTTTATTATACTATCATCCACCCAGTTGAAAACCAAAACTATAAGAGTGATCCTTGTTTCTCCTTATCATACACTTTTAGTATGTAATAACTAAATCCTGTAAGTTTTACTTCCAGTTGTAGTAGGCAGTTCGGCATTGTAGGAAATAAGCCTCTGTGATCCACCTTCAACACAGTCAACTTTTAATGGAACCGGTCACTGAATTTTCCCAGGGCAAACAGAATGTAGGAAGGAGGGAAGAGGATGTAAGAACGAAGAACTGCGGACATGAGCCAGCATCATGATGGAAACCCCCAGACTCCTGTCTCAACTAGACGGGGAGGTGGAGACAACTAGAAAAGGCCTCAGCCCAATTTTTTAAAATGGCCCAATGGGAGACAATAAGACCTAGGTGATGTACAAGGAAACGATGTATGAGGAAACCGGTGACCCATAGTACTTAGCCTATGGGAACTGGAGGAGGGACTGGATAAGCCTGTGATTGATACTACATATGTGCCTGTACAACCAGACACCAGCTCTCGAGAAGGTATTAAAAGATTTGTTTTCACCATACTCTGTCTCTGAGTCTGTTATTTGCATTCGGAGAGGTGAGCATTTCTCACAGGCATGAGCAGGGCAGGAACGAAGGGCCAAATGCAGAGGGTCACCAGGGCAGAGAGCCCTGTACCTAGCAACAGGCCCTTGCAGGACCACTCCCTTAAGTATTAACCCCTGGAGATGACATGTAGGCTTCAGCTGTGTTTCAGCTCCAGGCCCAGAAAAGCAGCAAAACCAGGTGGAGCAATGCCATGGCAGACATCAGGACCAGCTGCAATGACTAATGACCTCCTGCCCTGTCACCGTGCTATTTTGCGTACATTATGTATACCTTAATAAAATAGTTTATTTAAAAAATGTTTACTAGGAGCTGTATAGCTTCTGTTCATTTCTTTTCCTATTATATGTTAGAAATGCATTGGAGCCACAAGGGAAAATTATAAAAATCCGGACTACCACTGGTCCCATTTCGTGTTTAGCTGAGTTGGGAGAAGAAATTATAGAAAAGCAACTTTGCAGCTGTCCTCTCAAAAAAAGTAGTGCATTGATACCAAACAATTCTTTGAGTTTTCATCCAAAAGACTTATTTAGCCTCCCTGGTCGTTACAGTCATTAAAATGAATAACATTCTGTTTTTTGTGTTTTTTTAAAAAAATTTTCATATATGAGTGTTTATTCCAATAATGCCAGCAGTATGGGAGAGCAGCTGGTCATACACAAAAATCTGCTCTACCCCTCCCCATAAACCAGCTGCTTATATTGTGTACAAGGACAAAGATTACATTGGAAAGTAACAATTAGGAGCATGGGAAAGTAGGCAAGGTATAATAGTTATAGGTTACAGGCAGTGTGGGCTGGGTTGAGTGGCATAGGGTGGGTGACTCTGGGACTAGGTTGTTAATCTTTCCATAATGATAGGTAGTTCTCCGAAAAGGAGGATGGACTGCCTTCTGATGTTGGCTCCCATGTCCCCAGGGGCATACGGCTTTCAGCCAGGTTAGAATGTGCTTTCTGCCTTCAATTCAAACTTGATCTTTTAAAAGTATACTTTTGCTAGAGCCAGTAAAAGGGAATGAATTGGGGTGCAAAGGAAAAGAGGAAGGAAGTGGCTAATGGTAAAGTAGAAGAGTGAGGCTGCAGGATCCTCCAGAAAGAACTCTGGGCCTTACCATAGAGACTGTCTCAGAAAGACAGAGTGGAATAGTAGGCAAATGGTGGGGTAGGGTCCTCCTGCTCCATCAGACAGACCTCTCTTCCAGCCTCAGAGTGAACTTTGTAAGGTGCAGAACTGACAATGTCCCTGCCCTGCTTTGGACCCTTAAAGACACCTGACTCTCTGATCATGCTGGGAAGACCCAAGGAATAGCAGCTTACCTAAAGGGACACTATTTGTAGGGGCACTGCCAGCCTGCCTGTTTCACTCTAATGAAGTCATACCATCTAGAAAGTCTTAACTAATGGTTGCCTCACTGCTGCACTGTTTCCTGTGCCTGCACGTAACAGGTGCTCATCTTTAGTGAATGAAGGAAAGGGAGCCTGTTGTTTATTTTTAGAAATTACTTTCATATTAGACTGAAACAGAACTGTGAATACATTTTATAAAAGAAGGCTTTGAAAGCAAGGGTTTTTGTAATGTTGTTAGAGGAACAACATCCCCTACTTCTATCCAGGATATTCTCATATGTAATTCTGAGAGATGTATTCTCATTTTACAGTAATAAAATTGAGAGAAGTTAAGTGACTTACCTGAATTAATACCACAAGTAATTGGCATAAGTAGGATTCAGCTCACATCTATCTGACCCCAAAAGTCATGCCTTTTCTAATACTATTTGTCATCTTTTGCCATTTTCCATGTCTTCCTTATAGCTCAGTCTTAAGTGGAATTTTAATTAGTTTGTGGGGGCACGGAATTGGAGTTCTGGATTGTGGAATAATTGGATGTTTGAATTAAACTGTGGAGGTAATAAAGGATAATTGTATAATGGAAAAATTAAGCTGAAAAATCTTTGTCTTTAATTCTCCATTTTCTCGGCAAATAAAGACCCTATTCTAGATCATATAGAATGCTTCTTTATAATAGATTTCATCATGGTGGTTGTATTTTCTTGAGCTAATCTAGTAAATATTTCATAGAGTGAAAAACCCATTTTTCTCAATTATAATTTGAGGGTAGTGAGGACAAAAATAAAGACGAGGTATAAAAATTAATAACGTTGGTTTACCATTTTACTAACCAAGACAATTGGGGGCAATCTAGAAGGCAGATTTTCTAATTTGTTACCTTCTCCTCCCTTTCTCCAGACTTTAATCCTATCCTTTAGTATCCTCACATTTTTGGTTATTTACTTCTTTTTGGTAAAGGTATATTGTGGGAAGCAGTAGAAACTTTGAAAGTATTGATGATTTGCAAGATCTGATTACTCTTGTTTTACTTAGAAGTCTTAGGAGAGAAATGGAAATCTGTAGTTATACTTGTGGCTCCTTAAATTGGTCTGTGAAAGTCTAATGCCTTAGGTTTTTATTTTAACATTAATGGCTGTGCATACTGGACAAAATTCTTTATAATTGCTAAAACTGTACACTTAATCCTCTACTACAAATACCAGGGTGATAATGATTTTTTTAGAGCACAGAAAGATATTTCTCATTATGCATATTTATAATTAATTTTAATTTGGGGATAAAATTATCTTCAGAAATATATGAAATACTTTAATCTCAAGTATAAAAAATGATAGTAAACAAACCAGTACTAATTAGGATGTTTAATTTTGAAATGCATAATGTTTTTTATCTTATGCTCTTATTAAAAGATAAAATTAATTAGGAGTCATGAAACTTTTAAAATTTAGGTTTTAAATTGTTTTTTTCTGTACTTAACATTCTGTACTAAAACAGTTTAGTATAGAAAAAAGAGTAAAAATAGTATCTTCTATTGGGGTGGGGAGAGGAAACAAGACTAAGAAGAAGGTAGGTTCAAAAGCAAAAGTTTATTCTTGAAATCTTGCCAGGCTTACTTTCATAAGAGTAGATAATACTGTGTTACTTAGGTAAAAATATGAAATCCTAACCAAAAAAATGAAAACATAACTTGTATATTAAGGCTTTATATTTTTAAAAGTTGAGAAAAGGGGAGGATAAACTATTAAAAGTATAGACCAGTAAGATGCAAGTATAGGTCAGAAAATATAAATGGAGAACCCATTTGCAGACAGATACTTGTGAACATTAATGTGAATCCCACTGTAGGGTTTTCTGAATCACCATTGATCAGCTCTGATAACAGATTGAGAGATTTAAGTGATACTATTGATAATAAAGTACTTTGAGAAGTAGTGTAATATGCAGCATAGACAGATGGTATGCAAATTTAAAATAAAAATCTGAATTAAAAGTAGGCACCCAGGAGCAGGTCTCTGTGGCCTACAGCTTCTCTGCAGGCAACCAGTTACCCGTGGAGATACCCAGAGACAGACTCTGAGACTGAAGAGAGCAAGAGAGAGACTGGCTGTGGCTTTGAGGGCAGATAGGCTGGCCAGAGAAGCAGAGAGCTAGGAGCCAAGAAGAATGTTTTGCTTTCATACAAATCTGATTTCATTAAACTTGCTATTATATCTCAAAAAAAAAAAAAAGTAGGCTGTTGCCATTGAAGTAAACTAAGCAGAAAAACAAATTGAAGAAGGCATTAGACAATTCTAGGGAGGCAATTAGGCTTCAGGAATTTTTATGGAAAGGGAAGGGAAGTTAATTAGCTGCTTAGAGCTTTTACCATAATATTTCAGTTTACCATCTGGGTGGATGGTGTAATATTTCAGATATTTAGATATTTTAGATATCTAGAGTAGTGCCTAGTTCAAGTGAGAGCTTATAGCCTAAATGGCTTTTATTGACACCGATTTTTCTATTTATATGGATAGAGCCCATGTAATCTGGGGGTATAGTATCTCAGTGTAGTCTACAAATGAATAGATTTATCACTTTGTACCTAACATACATGAAGTTGGCAAATATAAATGTCTGCTGTTTTTCTCTGAACATTCCTATAAAGTCAGTAGCCATTGTACTATTGTTCAAAGTAGTTTTATTTCATTGAAAACATTGAAGTGAAAAATATTTAGTTTTTTTGTTTTAAATATTCTTAAAACTGGCTAGTTAAGTCCTAGGAAAACACAGACTATTATTTTTACTAGAGCAGATAACCAAGCTAATGAAAGAGGGGGTTTCAAAATTTTTATAGATAATACTTTATAATAGGTTTTTTTCTTGCTGATATAACTAACATTTATTTTCTGTTTATTTTTAAGACGAGCAAAAATCAAATTAAAGTAGATCTTGTAGATGAGAATTTTACAGAATTAAGAGGAGAAATAGCAGGACCTCCAGACACACCATATGAAGGCAAGTACTTTTTTCTGTATCAAAATATTGTGCGTATTAGAACTTGTCTGAAACATTAAATCAGAATAACTTAAGCATATATTATAAATTAAATGGAAGGTAATTTCACTTGGCTTAGGATATACAGCAATTTTTAAATAATAAAAATAGATACTTATCTGGACTTATTTTTCTTACCGAATTTTAGCTAATTTTTTTATTTTCCCAAAATAGATTCAGTAGAGTCTAGTTACAGGTTATATAGATTAGAATTTAATAGTATAAGTTAAGCCTCTAAATTACATGGACTATAGACTTTCAGTTACCCTTTCATATGGTATCTATAATAAGCCTTGCCTTAAATTTCTGACTGAAAAAATACTTATATATTTTTTAAATTCCTCTCCACTGTTTGTCACTTAGCATTTCATTCACTCATATGTCTTCTTATAGGCTGTATTACAAATACTTGATTTTTTTATTCAGGAAAGCTTTGCGTGATTGTTTCAAGATATATAAAAAAGAAAAGAGGCAGCTTTGCTGAATTTTATGTTCACAGACTAAGTCTCTAGCTACATTAGACCATGAAATTGGGTGATAAGATACAGAAAAAAGCTTTATAGCTTTTTATTTCTTCATTAGGCACATCTTCAGTAATGAATATAAATTTGGGTTATGTAGCATAACCAAGGTTCTTGCATATAATAGGCTTTCAAATATTTAATAGAAATCATATAACTATTTGTAGTATTAACACTAACTGAGTTTTTACTTGTTAGAGTTTTACATGTCTTTTTTTCATTCAGTTTTTACAACAAATCTTATGAGGTAAGTACAGTTGTCACTGTTTCATAGATGAAGAAACCTTAAACTCAGAGAAGTTAAGTAACTTGTCTAAAGTCATCTGAGTGGCACAGCTGGGATTTCAGTCTCAGCCTTTGACTTCAAAGCCTGTATTTCTCATCACTTTTCTGTTTGTTTGTTTTTTAATAAATCAGGGTTGACTGAATATTAGAAGTGGTGGTTGTGTCTACTTTGAATGTTGTGGTTCTATAATCCTAGAATGAACATTTACCTCAAATTTTTCAGAAGAATCTAATATAGTACTAGAATATTTTTGTTTTTATTTAAAATTTTAAAGACCCTAAAATGTCTTTGGTATAGCTTACCAAATCTTAAATAATAAAATTTTATTTTGTTTTCTAGTTCATATGAGTCATTTTTAGATATTTAAATTTTTATATTATTCATTGAGTGCCTCCTATATGTCAGCCCTCAATCAGATGCTTTCATGGAAGCTTTTCATTTAGTCCTTTTGACAATCATTAGATAATAGATCTTTGTTATCTTATAAAAATCAAGTTCTTGTCTTAATAGCAGGTGTTGTATGTAATGATATGATATACAGTTGGCCCTGCATATATCCAGGTTCTACATCTGTGGATTCAACCAACTTCAGATGAAAATATTTGGGGGAGGAGGATGTTACATTGTTGCTGATGTATATTATGTAGTTAGGTGTATGGTGGTTGTGTCTATACTGAACATGCACAGACTTTTTTATTGTCATTATTCCCTGAACAATATAAATACACTATAACAACTATTTGCATAACATTTACATTGTATTAGATATTATAAGTAATCTAGTAGGGGTGATTAAAGCACATGGGAGGATATGCATAGGTTATATGCAAATACTATGTCATTTTATATGAGGGACCTGGACATCTGCGAATTTTGGAAGTTTGTATGTCCTGGAACCAATCCCTTGTGGATATTGAGGGACGACTATACTAGCTTTTTTCTGAAGGCAGACATTATAAATATTCTTGAATTACTTTTTTTAGGTTCAGATGTTTTAAAGATAATAGGGCAGTAACATCATTCTAGAGTTCTTTCAGTAGTTTGATACATATAAACAAGGTACTTCCTGAACTAAATTAGATAGGCAGAATGTTCTCTACTTTCTTGGCAACCCTTAAGAGAGGTAGATAAATTCAAAAAATTGGGACATAGACACTATTTGTAAGATGATTAAGTTATAAATATAACATTCTTTGCTAATTAGAAACAAGTTTGGTGGTTGGTTTTTAAGTGCTTATTTCCACTGCTGCCACTATATGAGACATAAATATTTGATAAGATTAGTTTTAATGTTTTGGGAGTATATATTTAAGATAGATTAATTTAAATTATATTTTTATCATAAAACTGTTGCAGAGAAGTATTCACTTTGTTTAGGAAAAGCATCATTCAAAGGCATAAACATATACTACTTTTTAAAAATATATAAACACGGATAAATAGTTTGATAATATTTATTGCAGGCTCTCACTAGTTTTTGAGATTTTTTTAAAAATCTCGATTTAATAACTAAGGCCAAAATTTACCTGTGGAATGTTAAGTTGTTTATAATCATTGTTAAATAATGAGGCAGCTATTTTATGCAGTGTTAAAAGTAATCAGATTGAGAAGTAGAACACCCATGGAAAAATTACAGTATTATACGTGTTACTTAATTCTCGTTTCATAATGGCTCAGTGGGAAAGGAGCAATTTAGTTCTTGAGCCTTTTTCCCTAAGAGTTGTTTTGAATTTGTAGAATTATTGATATTTTTTAAAAATCTCATCCCTTACCATCCCTTTGGATTAAGTTGAATATAAAAATGATAAAATTTTAATATTAAGTTATTCAAAAAATAAATGTTTTGTAGGGAAACCTGTTATAATATGAATAATCCTATATAATAAAAGCCTAATATGTAAATCGACCAAATGGTGAAATGACTGGTTGCTATAACATGCACTGACCACCAGGGGGCAAATGCTCAATGCAGGAGCTGCCCCTTGGTGGTCAGTGCGCTCCACAGTGGGAGCACCATTCAGCTGACTGGGATGAGCAGCTGCTCCTGCAGCAGGAGTAGCCCCTTAAAGGGCAGGTCCACAACCACTCTGGTAACAGGGATGAGCCGCACTCTCACAGCGGCCAATTCTTGCAGGCCACGCCCCCTATTATCAGTGCACAAATCTCGTGCACAGGGCCTCCAGTGTAGTTATAAAGCTCCCTTATTTGTGTTGCTCTGATGTATACCAAATAATGCCATGATTAGATATTGAAAGTTATCAGATAATAATTCAGGACAAAAAGAATAATTCAAGACAGAGCATATTAATAGGATGTGGGAGTAGAAATAGGATTGGGGACTCTAGGATTCAGCATTATTTATATATCTGGGTTCTCATACTACTCTTAATAGATTGTTTTTGGACATTCATGAAGGAATAACTTTATATAAAAGGTTATAGAGACACTAATCTGGAAATAAATTAGAAAAAAAAGTAAGGTTCTTAGGAAAGAAAAAGAACCTACATATTTTTCAGGCCAGATTTATTATGCCTGTATTTGAAGCTAGCATTTATAACTGAACATAAAGAGTTATCTCTGTATTCACAAAATTTCTTCAAGTACTCATCTCTTACCTATCTTATTTTTTGTTTCTTTTGTTTTGACTACTTTCCTGTATATTTCACTGCTGCCATATGATTTTTGATTCAGGCATACAGTTCCAACTCATGTATCAGTTACTTTGGGACTCTATTAAAAAGAATTAGCAAGAAAAGAAGAATTGGAACCAAAAAGGGCTTGAAGAAACGGGAACCAAGTGAATTGCTCTTTTATTTTTCCCAGATCCACATTCACCTATCTATTTCTAACAGTGGAGGAGGAGGATTTGAGAGAATTCATGATATACTGAGAGTTGAATGTATGGAATTTTGAAGTTAATATTGCTTCTAGCACATAGTTTTTATTTTACTTTTTTAAAAAAATATATTTTGTATTGATTTCAGAGAGGAAGGGAGAGAGATAGAAACATCAGTGATGAGAAAGAATCATTGATCGGCTGCCTCCTGCATGCCCCCCTCTGGGGATTGAGCCTGCAACCCGGGCATGTGCCCTTGAGTGGAATCGAACCCAGGACCCTCAGTCCACAGGCCGATGCTCTGTCCACTGAGCCAAACCAGCTAGGGCTTACTTTTTATTATGGAAAATTTCAGATATCTATAGAAGGCAGATGGTATAATGAATTCTTCATATAGTCATCAGCCAGCTTTATAGGCTTTCAACTCTTGGCCAGTCTTTGATCTGATCATTCCATGATTATTTTGAAGTAAATCCCAGGCACAATTTTATATGTAAATATTCTGGTAGCACAGTTTTATTTGCTATAGTTTCAAATAGTGAATGTTCTATTTTAATGAATCTTAGAATTAGGTTCTTTAGAGTTAATATTCAAATCCAGGTTCTCATCCAGTGCAAGACTTTACCCTTTAGAGTTTCCTGAGAGGCTGTTATTATTCTCCCAGGTATGGGAAGCTAGATAAACTTTTTAAAATATGTATTTAGCCAGAACCGGTTTGGCTCAGTGGATAGAGCGTCGGCCTGCGGACTCAAGGGTCCCATGTTCGATTCCCGTCAAGGGCATGTACCTTGGTTGCGGACACATCCCCAGTAGGGGGCATGCAGGAGGCAGCTGATCGATGTTTCTCTCTCATCGATGTTTCTGGCTCTCTATCCCTCTACCTTCCTCTCTGTAAAAAATCAATAAAATATATTTAAAAAAATAATAAATAAAATATGTATTTAGCTGCTAATTGCTCAAGATAACTTCAAAACAGAATGTTGCTTTCTATTTATATATTACTGGTCAGAACAAACTCTTTGTAAAGCTTTCCATTTTGTACACCAATTTAGAGACAATAGTTTTGTCTTTAGGTGTACCTGTTGTTGAATTTTGTTTTAAAAATTTAGCAAGCAATGTTAACATTTAATTTAGGGCACAAGTTAAAAGTTTGGGACATTTTTGCTTATGAGAGAACCAGCTAGAAATAGATTCTTTCCATTTATAGCATAATCTATATATCCTTTACCTCTGTACCATCAATGCCTTTATACCTCCCTGCTTTCTTTCTATTTTTCTTTTCCCCACTCCCACCCCCCAGTTATTTAGCAACTCTTGTCGGTGTGGACTAGAAGAAACAAAAGGAGACAGAGTCTGTACTGCTTAATTATCCCAATTAAATCTTTGGCATTGGATTGTCTGTGGGTTTAATGTATTTACCTATGTCTAGCCCTATTATTCACTGATAAGCTAATATAGTTGTATAAAATGGGTATTCTGTATGCTTTAAATTAAAAAATTATGCGTTTGATTATTTCCTTTTTGGGTTGCAACTTTAAAATGAGTTTGTTGTAATTGAATATAAAATACTACATGTTTTGAAAGTTCTACCACTATATTTGGCTTTACTGCTCATGTTTCAGATGAGCAGTGTTCTTATCTTTCTGTTCTCCCATTTTTTAGGAGGAAGATATCAACTAGAGATAAAAATACCAGAAACATATCCATTTAATCCCCCTAAGGTATTGTAAGCCTATTTTTGTGCATGAACTTCTAAAATATTTCTCTTGGCCCATTTAATTAATACATATATTTTAGTGCTTATTAAAATTAGAGTGTTTTGAGTTGTTGACTATGAAAATTTAATGTGGACAAGACTTCAGATAATGGAAGACAGCTTCTAGAATTATGATGAAAAGCAAGCTTACTCAGGCAGCTAATAATGGCTCTAGGCAGGAATAATAGGAGGTGCATCTGACAATGGCTTAAATTCTAGGTCTGGAAAAACTTGATGTTCCTAGATGTTGGAGAACTCACATAAATTATTTTTTTCATTTCTTTTTTTGAATTATTATTATTATTATAAAGGTAGTTTGTTGTACAGGAAAGTTATATAGTGAAGTACAAAAAAATAGAAAACAAAATTTCAATATGACCACTTACAGATGTTCACTGTTTTCATCTTATGTTTGTGACTTAATTATATATATATTGATTTCAGAGAGGAAGGGAAAGGGGAGAGAGAGATAGAAGCATCACTGATGAGAAAGAATCATTGATCGGCTGCCCCCTGCACACTCCCCACTGGGGATCGAGCCCTCAACCCAGGCATGTGCCCTTGACCAGAATCGAACCTGAGACCCTTCAGTCCGCAGGCCAATGCTCCATCCACTGAGCCAAACCAGCCAGGTCTGTGACTTAATTTTATCCTCATCCTGGTTAATTTTTATCTTCATCTGGGTTACCATCCACTGGATTCAATCTAAGTTGTCAGTATTATCATTAGAATGAGTAAAGAAGATTTAGTGATAAGGATGACTTCATAGTCTAAATCTTTTTAATGGAAATGAGTTAGAAATAAAAGACCTCAAGAGAGCCCTAACCAGTTCGGCTCAGTGGATAGAGCGTCAGCCTGTGGACTCAAGGGTACCAGGTTCGATTCCGGTCAAGGGCATGTACCTTGGTTGTGGGCACATCCCCAGTAGGGAGTGTGCAGGAGGCAGCTGATCGATGTTTCTCTCTCATCGATGTTGCTAACTCTCTATCCCTCTCCCTTCCTCTCTGTAAAAAATAAATAAAATAAAAAATTTTTAAAAATGTAAAAAAAGAAAGACCTCAAGAGAGACTATTTTCAACCACTACATTTTTGCTATTGAATAATGATAGTAGCAGCTATCATTTGCTTTGTACTAAGAATTTTACATGCCTTTTCGGAAATAGTCTTTAAAATAGTCCTAATAAATGAGGGAATTTAGGCTAGAACTCAATAGAAAAATTTCATAAAGCTCATGCGCTCTGTTTCCATGATCCTGATGGAGTAAGGACAAAATCTCTCAGCGAATATTGCTCTACCAAGAACAGTCAACCAGAGTTTAAATCTTCCTTTTGCTTTTTAACTGGTTTTGTGATTTTTAGGAAGCAAACTATTACCTCAGTTTCCTCATTTATAAAGTCCTCTCATAGGATTATAAAGATTAAAGGAGTTAATCCATGTAAAGAATTAAATTCCAATAATTCTGTGAAACATTTTTAACATCTCTGAAATCAGGACACATCTTTCAATGGATGGTATGTCATAATTTAATTGGCAGAATTTTCTTCTTAAAGGGTACATAAAATTTGTATTTAATAACTGATGATATTTGAGATTTAATGAAAGGCAATATTTATAACAGTGCCTGTGTAGAGTAAACACTCAGAAATATTAGCTAGCATTAACCATTGATCACCACCCTAAGAGGTCCTTGAAGTCATCTGTTGTATTTATTCTATAGCATCACTTTTTAAAAAATATGTTTTTTATTGGCTTTAGAGAGAGGGGAAAGGAGAGGGATAGAGAGATAGAAACATTGATGAGAGAGAAACCTTGATCGGCTGCCTCCTGCGTGCCCCCCTACTGGGGATCAAGCCCACAACTGGGGCATGTGCCCTGACTAGGAATCGAACTGGTGATGGGTTCATGGGTCAATGCTCAACCATTGAGCCACCCGACAGGACATGTACCATCATTTTTAAATGCAGTAGCATTGACACTTAAATTTCCTCTATAAATTGAAATTCTCATACATTGCTAGTGGGAATGTAAAATATTGGTAGGTGCTTTGGAAATACTTTGATTAAGATGGTAAAAGTAGAGTTTTAACCATTTGACCTAACAACTCTACTTCTAGGTTTCTAGTCAGTAGAAATGAAAACATATGCACACAATAATTTGTACAAAAGTGTTTATACCATCACTGTTCATGATAGTCAAAAAGTGCAGGCAACCTAAATATCCATCAATTGAATGGATAAATAAAATGTAGTGTGTCCATATAGTCAAATGTTATTTGGTTATAAAAATGAATGAAGCCCTAGTTGGTTTGGCTCAGTGGATGGAGCATTGGCCTGTGGACAGAAAGGTCCCAGGCTTGATTCCTGGCCAGGTCATATGTCCAGTTGTGGGCTTAACCCTCAGGAGGGGGTGTGCAGGAGGCAGCTGATCAATGATTCTCTCATCATTGATGTCTCTCTCTCTCTCTTTCTCTCTCTCTCTTTTTCTCTCTCTCCCTCTCTTCTTTCTCTCCCTCTCCCTCTCCCTCTCTCTCTGAAATCAATAAAAATATATTAAAAAGACAAAAATGAAGTGAAGTACTGATATGTGGTACAAGATAGATGAGCTTTGAAAAGAGTATGCTAAATAAGAGGTCCGGCAATCATTGATATGAAACTTTGGAAGAACCAAATTCATAGAGGCAAAAATAGATTGGTAGTTGCTTCAGACTTGCGAGGTAGGGAGGAATGGGGACTGGCTGATGAGAGTTACATGGTTTCTTTTTGAGGTGCGAAATGGTAAAAAAATTCTATTGTGATGGTTGCACAACTCTGTGAATATACTGGAATCCATAAAGTTGTGCACTGAAATGCTCTCAATAAAAGTGTTTCATTTTTAACCTCTAAAGTCATTATTATAGCTTTAAAGTGATTGTATAGCCCTGGCTCTGTTTTAGGCACCATTAGGTATTATTTCACTTGCTTAAACCATAAGCCTTCTGACATCTTCAGTAGTAATTTAAAATTCTGTTTTCCAATATAATTTTGAACCAACTTTTGTTTTAAAGTCACAAAAGGCTGTAATGTCTGAATTACTGAAATTCTGGCATAAGAATTATATTTTGAACTCAGTGGTAAAATTTAAGATGATGTGAATATTGAGGTTTTATCTGTTATGAAGAAATGTTTGTTGTACATAAGCTCTGTATAGCCTGTCTTACTTGACCTGCACTATATTTGAGAGGGATACTGTTTAGCCTTGTAATAACAGGATTGTCATTATGTTAATTGTATGTGTATTCAGTATGAGGCACATTAAATACTGGGATGCTCTTGTAGACAGGAGAGAGAAAGAAAGGTGTGTAAAGGCCCCAAGGCAAAAAGAAAAAAATCAAACTTTTTAAAAATATGACTTTTGGAGCAAATGCATGGAATATGATGTAGAAGTGAGATTTGAGAGATAGGTAGGGCCACTTTATGAATGTGGGCTTGCACAAAAGGAATGAGAAGCCATTAAAGGGCCTTAAATAGAGTAGTGGTATGAATCAGATTTGTTTTAAAGGATTCTCTTTGGTTTCAGTGTGCAGAATGGATTGTAGGAAGCAGAACTGAAGGTAGTAAAGTTAGCAAATTGTTCAGTAACCCAGATGAAGAATGATCTATAACAGCGGTTCTCAACCTGTGGGTCGCGACCCCTTTGGCGGTCGAACGACCCTTTCACAGGGGTCGCCTAAGACCATCCTGAATATCAGATATTTACATTACGATTCATAACAGTAGCAATATTACAGTTATGAAGTAGCAACGAAAATAATTTTATGGTTGGGTCACAACATGAGGAACTGTATTTAAAGGGCCAGAAGGTTGAGAACCACTGTCCTATAACGAGACGGTGGTTCTGTGAATGGAGAGAAGTAGATATCGTTGAAATCATTAAGCTTATTTTAAGAATAAAAAAAGGATCAAGGCAATGAAAGTATCCATTAGTTTTAGGTGTTTTGAAGCCATTAGTGACTTAAAGTGCTTTTTCAAATGGCATATATGTTAGTGAGTAAGTAGGTGAGGAAGTTAGAGATAAGTAGAATAGACAGATCCAAGTCATAAGGAAAAAAAGTGCAAGTTGTTTAGCCTCTTTCCTTAGCTTAGATTTGGAGCATATATTAATGAGTTGATTTTTTTATTGATTTCAGAGAGGAAGAGCGAAATAGAAACATTAATGATGAGAGAGAATCATTGATTGGCTGCCTCCTGCACAACTCACACTGGGGATCGAGCCTGCAACCCGGGCATGTGCCCTGACCAGGAATCGAACCATGACCTTCTGGTTCATAGGCTGACACTCCACCACTGAGCCACACCAGCTGGGCAATGAGTTGATTTTTTTGATTTTTTAAATTTTATTATGTATTGGTTCTAAGATTAGAGACTTAGAATCTGAAATCAGTTTATGAGTTTGTACATTGTTCTGTTGCTAACTAGTTGTTTGATTTGGGATCAATATGTTAAACTCTAAGCCTCAGTGTCTCTTCCATGCCTGGCACATAATAATAGGCAGTTGAATTCTTTTTTAAAAAGAATTTGCTAGCCGAAACCGGTTTGGCGCAGTGGATAGAGCGTCGGCCTGCGGACTGAAAGGTCCCAGGTTCAATTCCGATCAAGGGCATGTGCCTGGGTTGCGGGCACATCCCCAGTGGGAGATATGCAGGAGGCAGCTGATCGATGTTTCTCGCTCCTCGATGTTTCTAACTCTCTATCTCTCTCCCTTCCTCTCTGTAAAAAAAAAATCAGTAAAATATATTTAAAAAAAAAAAAAGAATTTGCTAAAAAAAATTACTACAGAAAAATTAGGAGCAATCTTACAACCACTTACTACTTGTGCTTCCATTTACTACTGATTTTGCTCACTTTTTCCTTCAAACTTATTCTACACCTTACTTCACACTAAAAAAGTTTGTTTACTATCTGTGAACACCTAGTAATGGTTGGGTTTCTTTAAGGGCGGAGCATTTATTAAAAGGTTTAAAAGGAATGTATGTCAATGATAACATTTGGCTTACTACTTCAGTGCTTTTTCTTCTATACCACTCCCTTCTCTTAGGCAAAATGATGTAAGTATGGGCACTCTTTTTAAATATGAGGATTTCTTTCTCTTGTAATTCTATTTAAACTATATGTGTTTTATTTCTGTTACTTAAAAACTTGTATGCTTTATATTTTTAGGTCCGGTTTATCACTAAAATATGGCATCCTAATATTAGTTCTGTCACAGGGGCTATTTGTTTGGATATCCTGAAAGATCAATGGTAAGAGATTTTCAGTTTACCTTCTCTCCTCTCCCATATAAATTCCAAGACTATATTTGGAGTGTTAAATGAGTACTGCTTCAAAGCATAAGCTGTATATACAGAGGTGGGCAAAAGTAGATTTACAGTTCATATGGTAAATAATGCAATAAATAATAATGCAAGAATAAACTGTTTTGCATATGCATAACTGTAAGCCTACTTTTGCCCACCATGTATTACAGTTTCTCTTATTTGGGCATTGACTTTAAGATTTATGTAGTTAAGTACGTAATTGAAAATGTGTTATAATTGAGATCACAGCCTATATTTTAATACAGACTTATTAAGTAATGTCAGATGCTAGCTTACCTCTTGAGATAAGTCTTGGACTTCATTTGTTATTTTGGTAAATTTGATTTTTTGTTGTCTTGAAGATATTTGTGAAGACTAAAAAAAAGTATTGAAATAATCAGCTCTGACTTAGATGGTGTTACCCAACAAAAATGTGAAAATTTGTGTTAATTGAGCACATTTAAAGTTTCAGATTCCAAGAAGAAGTACCTTTGTAGGTGATATCTTCATTTGCACAGTAATCTATAGTACTTTCACATATTTTGTCTGATTTTATCTTAACAGTGTTTTAAGAGATTTTACTCTGACCCAGGTCTGTGTGGCTCAGTTGGTTTTGCATTGTCACATGCCTCTAGAGCAGAGGTGGGCAACTCCTGGCACGCGTGCCAAACATGGCACACCAGTAACTTTTGCTGACACGCGAAACCCTCTCTTATAATCGTCCATTTACAATTATTTTATTTTTAATTAAATCTTTATTGTTCAGATTATTCCATTAGTTACTCTTTTTTCCCACCATAACTCCCCTTCACCCAGTTCCCACCCTACCCTCCGCCCTCACTCCACACCCATTGTCCTCATCCAGAGGTGCACGATTTTTGTCCAGTCTCTTCCCTCACCCCCACACCCATTCCCCCCCCCCCAAGAATAGTCAGTCCATTCCCTTTCTATGTCCCTGATTCTATTACAATCACCAGTTCATACTGTTATCAGATTATTTATTCACTTGATTTTTAGATTCACTTGTTGATAGATGTGTATTTGTTGTTCATAATTTGTATCTTTACCTTTTTCTTCTTCTTCCTCTTCTTAAAGGATACCTTTCAGCATTTCATATAATACTGGTTTGGTGGTGATGAACTCCTTTAGCTTTTTCTTATCTGTGAAGTTCTTTATCTGGCCTTCACTTCTGAATGATAGCTTTGCTGGATAAAGTAGTCTTGGTTGTAGGTTCTTGGTATTCATCACTTTGAATATTTCTTGCCACTCCCTTCTGGCCTGCATAGTTTCTGTTGAGAAATCAGCTGACAGTCGTATGGGTACTCCCTTGTAGGTAACTGATTTTCTTTCTCTTGCTGCTTTTAGGATTCTCTCTTTGTCTTTTGCTCCTGGCATTTTAATTATGATGTGTCTTGGTGTGGTCCTCTTTGGATTCCTTTTGTTTGGGGATCTCTGCGCTTCCTGGACTTGTAAATCTATTTCTTTCACCAGGTAGGGGAAGTTTTCTGTCATTATTTCTTCAAATAGGTTTTCAATATCTTGCTCTCTCTCATTTCTGGCACCCCTATAATTCGGATGTTGGTACGCTTGAAGCTGTCCCAGAGGCTCCTTACACTATCTTCGTATTTTTGGATTCTTTTTTCATTTTGCTTTTCCGGTTGGGTGTTTTTTGTTTCTTTGTATTTCAAATCTTTGACTTGATTCTTTCGACCCTCTGGTCTGCTGTTGGGAGTCTATATAATATTCTTTATTTCAGTCAGTGTATGCTTAATTTCTAGTTGGTTCTTCATCACAACATCGAGGGTCTCATTAGATTTCTTGAGGGTCTCACTACATTTATCGGCAGTCTCACCAGTCTTTTCGAGGGCCTTTTTAAATTTATCGGCGGCTTCTAGACAGTTCTTTAAAGACCTTAAAAGTGTGGTTTTGAACTCTATATCCAACAGTTTGCTTTCCTCCAATTCTGTCATTTGTGTCCTGTTTCTTTGTCTCGGCATTTTTTATGCTTCGCTATGTCGATAGAGTGCCTTTCTGTGCTAAGTGTCCCAATTACCTGAGGTAGACACTCTTGGTGCACCCCCTTGTGGGCTTTGTGCACAGTCTTGTTGTAATTAAGCCTTGATTGTTGTCGTTATCACTGTGAGGAATTGACCTCCAGGCCAATTGGCTGTGAGAATCAGCTGTGCCTGCAGTGGGAGAACTTCTGTGCTGGAGAGACCCCTTTGGGGCTAGACTTGCTTTGATGGGGCTTTGGTGCTCACTGAGTCTGCCCCCTGAGTGTGTCTTTTATGGTTCCACGGAGCTGCAAACTGGATGGTCCCACTCTGACCTCTGGGCTTTCTGGCTCCTGGATCTCTAGGGAGGTACTAATCTAGCCTTTGCCTGAGGCTATCCAGCAAAAGTCTCCCTGCAGGGCTTGGGCGGGGCAGGTCCCACGGGATCAACAGGGCGGGGTTAGCAATTATGGCTGCTCTCAGTCTTGCCCTCAGAGGCTCTGCTTCTCAGTTTCCCAGTAATCGCTGCAAGCCGCACAGAGAGAAAGCTGCCCTAGGGTTCTGAGCGATGCCAGACAGTCCCGCTTCTCCCGTATGAGTCTGGGTCCCTAGAGACTCGCCTGGAACTGGAGCTTAGAGCCTGAGACGCCCTACCGATTGAAAACGACAACCGCGCCTTCAGCCGCCAGCCTACTCCACATGCACTCTGCACCTTATTTTACTTCAGCACTGCGCCTCCTCTGAGTCTCGGTATGCTTTTCTCTTTCCTCCTAGTTGTAGAACTTCCACTCAGCCAGCCTTCCTGTGGTTCTGGATGATGTCCATTCTGTCTTTTAGTTGTGTTTTTGAAGTGGTTGTTCAAGGCAGCAAACTCCGGTGTTTACCTATGTCGCCATCTTGGTTTTTACAATTATTTTAATATCAACTTTTTTATTTTTCAGATAAATTTAGTGTAGGTGCATCTTAGATAAATAAATAATTTTACATAGCATGTATACATTAAAAAATAAATGTATTTTTCATCATCATATACTGTGTTTTTGTCGCTTGAATGAATTTTATTATTTCTTCAAGGTTTTCCACATATGTACACCTTAAGAGATATCAAGTAGGCTTAACATGTTCTCAAAAAATTAGGGTTGGCACGCAGAAGAATTTTGAGTCAGAGATTTTGCTGGTTTTGGCACGCACTCACCAAAAGTTTGCCCACCCTTGCTCTAGAGGTTTGATTCCTAGTTGGGACACATGCCTGGATTCCAGGCTCAATACCCAGTAGCAGGCAGGAGGCAGCTAATCCATGTTTCTCTATCTCCCTCTCCCTTCCTCTCTTTCTCAAAATCAATAAGCTTTTCTTTTCTTTCTTTCTTTTTTTTTTAACTTTCTTACTCTGTAGCCATTATGTTCAAAATGTTCAAATCTTGGTTCTGCCATTTACTGAACAGTGTAGTCTTGAGCAAATTACTTAACGCAGTGGTTCTCAACCTTCCTAATGCCGCAACCCTTTAATTCAGTTCCTCATGTTATGGTGACCCCCAACCATAAAATTATTTTCGTTGCTACTTCATAACTAATTTTGCTACTGTTATGAATCGTAATGTAAATATCTGATATGCAGGATGTATTTTTATTGTGACAAATTTAACATAATTAAAGCATAGTGATTAATCACAAAAACAATATGTAATTATATATTCAATATGTGTTTTCTGATGTTCTTAAGCGACCCCTGTGAAAGGAACGTTCGACCCCCGAAGGGGTTGCGACCCACAGGTTGAGAACCCCTGACTTAATGTTTGTGCCTTATCTGTTCACTCATCTGAAAAAAATGGGGTTAATACTTTCTTCATAAGGCTGTTGACAGGATTGAGTGAATTGTTTTATGTCTGGCATATTCTGAAACTGGATGAAAAGACTAAGACAGAAAGGTATAAAAAGACATTGGGGCCCAGCTGGTGTGGCTCAGTGGTTGAGTGTGGACCCATGCACACGGAGGTAACTGGTTCAGTTTCCTATCAGGGCATGTGCTCAGGTTGCAGTCAAGCAGGGAACATAAAGACATTGAAGTGGGAGAAAATAGTAGTAATGTGTTTGATTTGTTAAGGAAGGGAAAGAATGTAACCTGAACAAGGTGAGACAGGAATGACAACATTCAGTGTGTGGGCGACTTGGTTTATTTAGTAACTGGATAAACAGGCAAGAGTTGCTGGTTTTTTTTTTTCATTCTAATAGCACATCTGTGTAAGGCTTCTCCCTCAGTATATCATCTCTTGGGATCTAGTTTCTTGATCTACATTCCATATTGTTAAACATTGAACAGTATAGAATACATCTATCTAAGTAGATCTTCTGTCATTCATTTGATTTTTTTACTTTTTGCAACTTACTGAATTTCTTGGCCTTATTGTTTTTACCTTTAAGGTCATCTCCAAGACCCCTAGCTCTATCATCATCGTTCAGTGATATTAATGAATATTTGCTGTGTTAAGAGATACCTTTTTTTTTTTTTTCACTTGGTTTCCACATTATCAATTCTGTTCTTCCCTTTTTCCTATGCCCACTCTCTGACTCCTTAACTGGTTACTCCCTCTCTGGAGCTTTACATATGAGAATGCCTCTGGACTAAGTCCTGACCTCTGCTCCTTTCCATCAGTACTCACTTCCTTGGTGAACTCATCTGATCTCATAACTTAATGGTTTACATACTAGCAACCCACAAATTTATCTTTCCTGAACTCTAGGCTTATCTCTAACTTAAACATGTTGGAAACTGAATTGATTGATATTCCCCCTAACCAAAAACCTGGTTCACCCCATCTAAGTTATTAGCAATTACATCCTCACGGTTGCTCAGAACAAAGTCTCATCATGGTCCTTAATTCTTCTTTCTCTGGTACCCTGTACCCTGTCTTTAAATTCTGTTGGTGGAACTTCCAAAATCTTAATAGCTTCACTACTACCACCTTGATTCAAGTCACCTTAACTCTTGTCTGAATGATTATGGTAGCTTGCCTCACTGCTTCTGATCCTTCCCTGCTCGGGCTCTTCTCAACAGCCAGAATGATAGCCACCTCTTTTAAAATAAATAAAGCTCCAGACTAAAATCTTCCACTGACTTTCCTTTTTGCTCAGAGTTAAGCCAGCAGTCCTACCACCTCTGATTATCTCTCTATAGATAGTTGAATGATTATGGGGAATATATAGGGAGAGAACTTGAATTTTTGTACCAAAAGACTTTTTATCAACTATTTCCATTTCCTAAGGCAGGTGATATAGCTGAAATTTAGTCTTGTTTGATACCTATATAATTGAAATATTAAAAGATAGCAAAGATACATCAGATAAAATAGGTGAGATTGGATATCCATGGGTTTGTTCTCTCCCTGCCTCCCCAGCTTTATTTATTATTTTTTTAAATTTTTTTCTTTATTGATTAAGGTATTACATTTGTGCCCTTATCTCCCCATTTGCCCCCCCACGCCACCCCCAGCTTTATTGAGGTATAATTGACATTTAGTAGATATCTCTGCTTAAGTGTGGATGTTTAGACTTTAGAACTTGAATTTGATAAAGAAAACTATAGCCTGGCCAGCATGACTCAGTGTTTGAGCATCGATCTATGAACCAGGAGGTCACAGTTCAATTTCTAGTCAGAGCACATGCCTGGGGTGTGCAAGAGGCAGCTGATCTATGATTCTCTCTCATCATGGATGTTTCTGTCTCTCTCCCTCTCTCTTCCTCTCTAAAATCAATTTTTTAAAAAGAGATAAAACTATAGGATCGTAATCTTGGGAAAAATAAATTGAATAAACATTGAATTATCTGGGACAGGTATGCTAGAAAGCAGTTTGTTAATCTTGGTCTTTTACTAATACATGTAGATGGTGGTTTACTTTTAATAATATTTAACAACTTATATTAGTATGGTTTATTTCTTAACTCCTACACTTAGTCTATGTGGAAACTGTTTTCTGATTTTTTTCCCACCTATCATGACTAAAGATGTCTAATTTACCTGGGGAAGAAAATGACAACACATAAAAATTGCTCTCGATACTGCCCTTTCAAAAGACATGAACAGTCATTAAGAGATTATTTAGATGGTCGATAAGCTGTGCTCAGCATCTTTAGTCATCAGGGAAACAAATTAAAGTCACAATTAGATACCACTACACACTTGTAAATGGTTCTCATGAATTGCTGGTACAAATGTGGTTTAACCACCCAACCATTAGTATGTACCAAAGCTAAACATACAATTTCAATATGGCCTAGCAGTTCCAGTGCCAGTTCCACTCATAGGTATATATCCAAGAGAAATGAGTGCATATGTCCACCAAGAGACTTGTACAAGAATGTTTATAGCAGATTTACTTACATTGGAAATAACCCAAATGTTTATCAACAAGAGAATGAATATCTAATGGCTTTATTGTACAGTGGAACACTGCATAGCAGGGGGGCAAAAGCACATTAACACAGTCAGCATGGATGATTCTCATAGACGTGCTGAGTGACAAAAGCCAGACAGAAAGGAGTATGCACCATGATTCTGTTTTTATGAAATTCAAGATGAGCCAAAACTATTTTATGATGATAGAAATTAGGACAGTGGTGGGGGTAGGTAAGGATTGCGAATGGGAGGGGCACAAATGAATCTTAAAATTATATATGTGTGTGTGTATTTTTTAATTGATTTCAGAGAGGAAGGAAGGGGCGGGGGCAGAGTGATTGATAGAGAATCATTGATTGGCCACCTCCTGCACACCCCTTACTGGGGATCGAGCCCACAACCCCGGGCATGTGGGAATTGAACTGTGACCTGGTTCATAGGTTGACATTCAACCGGCTGGACAGTTTTCAGATTTCTTTATTCAACTAATTCCTAATGGTTTATAAATACCTCCCCAACATATTAATTATTTTCAAGCATATTGAAAATGTACAACTTTTTCATTTTGAGAGCAAACAATATAATCCCTTTTAACATGTTCACCTTTAGGTCTTTAACTTCCACTTCTTGAAGTGATAACTCAAGAAGGTCTATAATAGCTTGTGAGTGTTTTCCCAATAAAGACACTACAAATAAAGGAAGTAGAAAGTATCTACACTAATAAAAGAGAAACATGGTAATTAGTGTCACTCCACTACCCTTCCCATTGGCTAATCCCCCTGTCACTCACAGAGTATGGCCGAGATATGAAAATTAACTGGCAGCCAAAATGGCGGCCGGCAGCCAGGCAGCTGATGCGAACAGGGAGGCTTGCTTGCTTCAGTGACGGAGAACTCCAACATTCCCCGCCTGACTTGCCGGCCTCTCAGCTGCAACTCTAAGCAACTATGTTGCGAATAAAGAAGCTAAAAAAAACCCAGAAACCTGCTTTACTCAGCGGAGCTTCAGCCAGCCGGACCGCAACATTGTATCAAATACAGACGGTAAACAAAGGCCAGAAACCTGTTTTCAGCAGCCAACGCCTCAGAGCTAAAGCTGGCCCAGAATAAAAAAAAAAGAGAGAGAAAACGGAGCGGTTGGGAGCTTCAGTCACATCCTGAAAACAGCCCTCAGCCCCTCAGCCAGACTGGCCAGGCACCCCAGTGGGGACCCCCACCCTGAAGGGTGTGTGACCAGCTGCAAACAGCCATCATCCCCTCAGCCAGACTGGCCAGGCACCACAGTGGGGACCCTCACCCTGATCCAGGACACCCTTCAGGGCAAACCCAGCCAGCCCCACCTATGCACCAGGCCTCTATTCTTTTTTTTTTTTTTTTTTTTTAATATATTTTATTGATTTTTTACAGAGAGGAAGGGAGAGAGACAGAGAGTTAGAAACATCGATGAGAGAGAATCATCGATCAGCTGCCTCCTGCACATCTCCTACTGGGGATATGCCCGCAACCCAGGTACATGCCCTTGACCGGAATCGAACCTGGGACCTCTCAGTCCGCAGGCCGACGCTCTATCCACTGAGCCAAACCGGTTTCAGCGCCAGGCCTCTATTCTATATAGTAAAAGGGTAATATGCCTCCCAGCACCGGGATCAGCGGAGCCGCAAGGCCTCCCGGCACCGGGATCAGCGTGACGGGGCAGCGCCCAAACCCCCTGATCACCCTGCAGCTCTGTGTGTGACAGGGGGCGGGGCCCCAAACCCCCCTCCCCCCACGGGCCCTGCTCTGTGTGTGACGGGGTAGAGCAGTAACCTCCCCATTGGCCCTGCCCTGCGTATGAGACTGGCGGCGCCCCAACCACCTGATCGGCCCTGCTCTGTGGGTGATAGAGGGCGGCGCCCCAACCCCCTGATCCACCCTGCCCTGCGTGTGACGGGGCGGTGCCCCAACTCCCCTATCGGCCCTACTCTGTGAGTGACGGGGGAGCTCCTCAACCCCCTGATTGACCCTGCTCTGTGCATGACAGGGTAAGGAGCCCCAACCCCCCTGATGGGCCCTGCTCTGTGCGTGACGGGGTGGCGCCGCAACCTCCCCATCGACCCTGCCTTGAGTGTGACGGGGAGCTGCCCCAATCCCCTAATCGGCCCTACCCTGAGCGTGACTGAGGGTGGCATCGCAACCTCCCAATCTGCCCTGCTCTGTGCATGACAGGGGAAGGCGCCCCAACTCCCCAATCAGCCCTGCTCTGAGCCCGACCAGGGGGTGCACCTAGGGATTGGGCCTGCCCTCTGCCACGCGGGAGCAGGCCTAAGCCAGCAGGTCATTATCTCCCAAGGGGTCCCAGACTGCAAGAGGGCACAGGCTGGTCTGAGGGACCCCCCCTTCCCCCGAGTGCACAAATTTTTGTGCACCGGGCCTCTAGTTTATAATAATAACTTACGAATCTCTAAGGAAGAGTTTATCACTTAACGTTTTTAAAATATATTTATAAAGTATATATAACAAAGTTACCATCTTACCTGTTGTTTTTAAATTGACATAACATTGTAATTTTAACTTTTTAAAAATGTACAGTGTGTAACAAGTATATTTACATTGTTGTGCAACCAGTTTGTAGAATACACCCCACCTCCCTTTTAATAAGTCTTTATTTTTTAGAGCAGTTTTAGGTTCACAGCAAAATTGAGAGAAAGATAGGGATATTTCCCATATACTCCCTGCCTCCATAATACAAGGATAGCCTACCCCACTAGAGTGGTATGTTTGCTACAGTTGATGAACCTACATTGACACATCCCAATTACACAAAGTCCATAGTTTATATTACGGTTCATGCTTGATTTTGTACATTCTATGGGTTTGAACAAACATATAATGATTTGTATCCATCATTATGATATACAGAGTGTTTTCACTGCCCTAGAATTTATCTATGCTCTGCTTCTTCATCCCTTCACCCTATTCCTCCCCTCCCAGAACCCTTTTTATCTTGCAAAATTGAAACTCATTCACCCATTTAGCTTCCCATTCCCCCTTTCTCCAGCCCATGACAGCCACCATTCTACTTTCTGTCTCTATGAATCATAGTGTTTGTCTTCTCATTCCTAGTTTCACTTAACATAATGTTCTTAGGATTCAATCACATTGTAGCATGTGTCAGATTTTTCTTTCTTTTTTTTTTTTCCTTTCTTTTTAAGGCTAAATAATATTCTATGGTATATTTTGTTTATTTGTTGTGTTTTTTTTGTTTTGTTTTGTTTTTTGAGGAATTGCCATGCTGTTTCTGTTGCAATCCCACCAATAGTGCAAAAGGATTCCAATTACTCCACATCCTCACCAACAACTGTTATTTTGGATTTTTATTTTATTTTATTTTTTTGTAGTAGTAGACATCCTAATGGGTTGGAGGTGATATTGTTTGATTTAAGTAATGTTAAGGATCATTTTTTTAAGTTGATTTTGAGAGAGAGAAAAAGAAACATTGATTTGTTCTACTTATTTATGCATTCATTGGTTGACTCTTGTAAGTGCCTGACAAGACATCCAACCCGCAAACTTTTTGTATTGGGACACACACTAACCAATTGCACAACCTGGCCCTGGCCGTTAAGCATCTTTTCGTGTGCTTAGCAGCTATTTGTATATCTTCATGGGAGAAATGTTTAAGTCCTTTCTCATTTTTTAAATAGTTTTTTTGTTGTTGTTGAGTTGTAGGCATTCTTTATATATTTCAGATATTAACCCTTTATCAGATATATGATTTGCAAATATTTTCTGCCATTCTGTGAGTTGCCTTTCACTCTGTTGATTGTAACTTTTGCACAAAATGTCCCTCCCCCCTCTCTACACAGTTTTTAAAACTTTGATTGAGTTGTATATAAATTATTCTGTTTTTTCTTTTGTTTCTTGTGCTTTTGATGATGTCCAAAAAATTATTGCCAATTCCAGTGTTATGAAGCTTTTCCCCCTATGTTTTCTAAGAACTTGATAATTGTAGCTCTTACATTTAGGGCTTTGATCCACTTTAAGTTTTATATATGGTATAAGGCAAGGGCCACTTTTATTCTTTTGAGAGCTTGTCAAGTTTTTAAATGTCTATTGCCTTGTTGGGATATAAATGTATAAAGCTACCTTGTGGAGATGTTAAGATTTTGCTGAGACTTGATGGTTTTTATTTTACACTCTAGAGGCCTGGTGCACAGATTGGTGCACCAGTGAGGTCCCTCGGCCTGGCCTGTGGAATTGGGCCAAAACCAGCTCTCCGACATCCCCCAAGGGTTCCCGGATTGTGAGAGGGCGCAGGCCAGGTCAAGGGATCCCACAGGTGCATGATTGGGGCCAGGGAGGGACCATGGGAGGGCTCCAGGGTGTGTCCGGCCCATCTTGCTCAGTCCCAATCTGCCAGACCCCAGCAGCAAGCTAACCTACCCATTGGAGCTTCTGCCCCCTGGTAGTCAGTCAGTGCACGTCATAGTGAGCGGTTGAGTGGCCTTAGCATATTATTAGCATATTGCGCTTTGATTGGTTGAACCGATGACTGGACACTTAGCATATTATATAGGACTAGAGGCCTGTTGCAGGAAGATTCCTGCAAGAATAGGGCTTCCTGAGGCCGGAGTGAAGCAGAGAAGGCTGCCTCTCTCCCTCCCGCCTCCGCTGCCTCGGCTCCCTCCCTTCTCCACTGTCTCGTTCCCTCCCTTCTCTGCTGCCTCGTTCCCTCCCGTCTCTGCTGCCTCGGCTCCCTCCCTTCTCTTCCGCCTCACTCCCTTCCGTCTCTGCTGCCTCGCTCCCTCCCGTGTCCACTGCCTCAGCTCCATTCCCTTCTCCGCTGCTTTGCTCCCTTCTGCAGCGCTTGGCTTCCTTCTACACTCTGACCTGTGTATGTAAATTAACCACCATCTTTGTTGGGTTAATTTGCATATCACTCTGATTGGCTGGTGGGCATAGCAGAGGGACAGCAGTTTGCATGTTTCTCTTTTATTAGTGTAGATAGGATAGGATGGTTTTACCTTTTTATTGTGAGTTAAAATAATTGTGAGTTTAACTTTATTTAAAATGAAATAATTCCTCTGAGTGAATATTTTTCTTCAATAATTCAAATAAATTTTCTTCTCTAAGAAACAATTGTATTAACTTAAAATTATATAAATTAGGATTTTTATTAAAGTGATGTCATGTGTTTTTAAGTTAGGACACTTAAGTGCATTGGGATATTAGAGTAACCAGCTTAACTTTTTATATCTACTTCTGTGATATTTTGTATTTTTGTCCTTTTTGGGTGGTTTAAGTCTGCTTCAAGCTGGTATATTTAGGTATCTTTTTTTTTTTTTTTTTAATCCTCACCTGAGGATATTTTCTCATTGATTTTTGGAGAGAGTGGAAGAGAGAGGGAAAGACAGAGAGAGATATTGATATGAGAGAAATACATTGATTGGTTGCCTCCTGCAAGCACCCTGACAGGGCAGGGGAGGAGCCTACAACCAAGGTATGTTCCTCTTGACCGGAATCAAAACCGGGACCCTTTGGTCAGTAGGCTGACACTCTACCCATTGAGCCAAATCGACTATGGCTATTTAGGTGGCTTTACAACAAATACTCATTATTTCTTTTTTAAAATATATTTTTTATTGATTTCAGAAAGGGAAAAAGGGGGAGAGAGAGATAGAAACATCAATGAAAAAGAAACATGGATTGGCTGCCTCCTACATGCCCTCTGCTGGGGATCAAACCTGCAACCCAAGCATGTGCACTGTCTGGGAATCGAATCTGTGACCTCTTGGTTCCTGGGTTGATGCTCAACCACTTAGCCACCACACCAGCGGGTTATCTAGGTAGTTTCTGATGTGCATGTGTCTGTAAACATTCTCTTTAAAATTACCGAAGCATAAAATGAAATTATAGTAGTGAATTTCTAATTAAGAAAGATTCCAACCTTGTTATGGTGATAATGACAGGACAACAGTGAACATTTAAGGACTAAATTTGTGTTGTTTATGCTTTGACATCTGTCTTAGAAGAATATTGTCCGTATAAAGATGTTAGAACTGTTGATTGAAAAGAACTTGTGTAAACTTTAGGAAATTTTAAAGCTTAGTCTAGAGAGGCACTTTCTATTTCCCCAGCTCTAGAAATAGTAATTTCTATTAGATAAGATTATATAATGGTTTTTAAATCCTATTCTCCTTTTAATACTAGTTTAGCATTTCAGCCAGTTTTTAGCATAACCAGTTTTTTCTTATTCCTGTAGCTTCTCTAAAAGGATAAATTAGATTAATAAAGACTTACTCTGATAACATTTTAAAGAACAACTTGTGTAAATTTTTCTCTAATATATAGAATATATACATGCAGATGTGATATTTATTTTTTAGGTTTAGAATAGCCTTTCTCAGTGAGCTTAATCTGTAATGCACCAAAGCAGTATTTCTGAAAGATTATTGTACTTCAGAATCACTTGGAGTACCTGGTAAACCACCCTAGAGTTCCTAATTCAGTAGGTCTAGGATAAGGCTGAGAATTTTCATTTCTTACAAGTTCCCAAGTGCTACCGATATTACTAGTTGGTAAAGCATACTTTGTTATTATGCTCACTGCCTTAAGCCATCATCCATTCTTGGTAATAAACATCTAGGATGGTATTATTTATATATTATCCTGGGGAAATTGAGAAAACAGTCACTTAGTAATTTTCTCTTTGTGTGGTTGAAATGAGGACCCCTAACTGAAAGGAAGTATTTTAGAATGATATAATTAGTGTGGTGAAAATGGGCATATTGTTTAATATCTTCAGGATCTTAAATATTTCACTGTTATGCTTACATTTATAAACATTTCTGTATTTTTAACAGAAATGCTATGAATCCTTGCTCGTTAGGTAGATACCATTTTCTAGATACATATTTGCTTTATAAATACATTTAGAAGCAAATGAATTTAGTCAACGGTCACCAACCGGTGGTTCGTGGACCACTGGCGGTCCGTGAGGTCCGAAAGGTTGGTAACCACTGAATTAAGTGATATATTTTAAGCAAAAACTTGCCCTATTTCAGAATGCTAAGGAATCTTTTCAGACTTTTTTTTTAACCCTCACCCGAGGATATGTTTCCATTGATTTTTTTAAAAAAAATAACTATTTTGTAATTTTTCTATTTACTTTTTGTTGTTGTTGTTAATCCTCACCCGAGGATTTTTTTTTTTTTCCCATTAACTTTTAAAGAGAGGGGAAGGGAGGGGAAGAGACAGAGAGAAACATGTTAGAGAGACAGCATTGATTGGTTGTCTCCCACACTTGTCCCAACGAGGGCCAGGGATCAAGCCTGCAACCCCAAGTTACGTACCCTTGACCAGAATCACAGCCAAATTGGCTAGGGCAGGGGTGGGCAACCTTTTTGTGAGTGCGTACCAAAACCAGCAACATCTCTGACTCAGAATTCTTCTGCGTGCCAGCCCTAATTTTTTGAGAACATGTTACGCCTACTTGATATCTCTTAAGGTGTATGTATGTGAAGAACCTTGAAGAAATAATAAAATTCATTTGAGCGACAAAAACACAGTATATGATGATGAAAAATACATTTATTTTTTAATGTATACATGTACACTGATAGTCTGACAGAAAACTTTATGACTCCGTTTGATATTATCAGTGGGACTTTTGCTGCGGCATCACTGATGACAGAGATTTTACATCAGGTTTATATTTCGTGACCTTCAGAGATATACACGAGCTACTACTTTCATCCGTCAGGCTACTCCTATAACGAGACTTAACAAAATTCATCACTGAGAACAAAGATTCACAAGCGTATGTGGATGAAACCAAAACACTGGTTGGATCTAGGAAGGCAGGGAGAGTTAAGGCAGAGGCATAGAAATTGCTCTTCCCCTCTCTCGTCAATCCATGATGTCTATGGTCTTTAAGATAACTTGTTATGTAAAATTATTTATCTAAGATGCACCTACACTGAATTTATCTGAAAAATAAAGAAGTCGATATTAAGAAAAAAATTGTAAATGGAAAATTATAAGAGGGTTTTCGCATGCCAGCAAAAGTTACTGGCATGCCATGTTTGGCACGTGTGCCAGGGGTTGCCCATCCCTGGGCTAGGGCTTCCATTGATTTTTAAAGAGAGGAAAGGAGTCAGGGAGGGATAGAGAGAGATTGATTGCCTCCTGCATGCGCCCTGGCCCCGACCTGGAGATCTCGGATCTGAGGGCCATGGTTTTAACCACTGACTCAAACAGGCCAGGGCTTTTTTTTTTAATATTTATTTTTTATTGATTTCATAGAGAAAGGAAGAGGAGGAGAGAGAGATAGAAACATCAGTGATGAGAGATAATCATTGATCATCTGCCTCCTGCACGTCCTCTATTGGGGATCAGTCCCACAAACCTGGGCATGTGCCCTGACCAAAAATCAAACTGTGGCCACCTGGTTCATAGGTCGATGCTCAACCACTGAGCCACACCGACTGGGCGAGGTTTTCTTGAAAGTAAAAGATATGTGCTTGATGATGTTTTACTTGTTTTTAGAGTGCCGTTGAAACTAAGTTCCGCATATTAGTATATCACTATTTTTACTTTACGTCTAGAGAAATGGGTAGGAAATGAGTCAGTGGATACAGCTTACCTGAAGATATCAGTAATAAGAAAAAAACAAAGCCAGTTCAAGGTAGTTTGAATTGTCTTAAGAAATAGAATGATACCCTTTGTAATACTTTAAGCAATAAAAAAAAAAAGAAAAAAAAAAGAAATAGAATGACTCATAGAGAGAGAGAAACTTCAATGCAAGAAACATCAGTCAGCCCTAGTCGGTTTTTGCTCAGTGGATAGAGCATCAGCCTATGGACCGAAGGGTACCGAGTTCGATTTTGGTCAAGGGCACCTACCTCAATTGCAGGCTCCTCCCTGGCCAGGCCCTATTCAGGGCGTGTGCAAGGCATGTGTTTCTCTCACATCGATGTATCTATCTTTCCCTTTCTCTTCCACTCTCTGAAAAACAATGGAAAAATATCCTCAGGTGAGTATTAAAAACAAAAAGAAAGAAATAGAAAGACTCGGTCATTGTAAAGAAGAAAAGGTACGGTACACAAATATGTAATTATAAATTCTATAACTTAATTATATAATTAAGATAAAGCCTGGGTTACTTTTCACTCCAGTAGTTATCTTTTATTCAGAAAACATCCACTTTGCTTTTGTCATGTGGAGCATTTTTAACTTGATCTTTTCCTATTTTTAATTTCAGGGCAGCAGCAATGACTCTCCGCACGGTATTATTGTCATTGCAAGCACTGTTGGCAGCTGCAGAACCAGATGATCCACAGGATGCAGTAGTAGCAAATCAGGTAAGATAGCTGCTGCTTTTGAAAGACGCTTATATATTTATCTTTTGAAAGACGCTTATATATTTACCTTTTAGTCTCTAGGTTAGTGGTTTTCATTGTTAACATATGAGAATACTTCTATCAAACCTAAATTTGGAAATGGTTTCCTTTCTTGCAATAAGGTTATTTTGTCAGATATAATAGTGAAAAGTTAATGTCTTCTTTTATTAATCTGAAAAGGTAATTTCTTGATTTTTAATATATTAACTTAATTGGGTATATGGTAGATTTTTTAACATATTATAAAAATTTTCAAACAAATAATGTTAAAAGAATTAGAGTGGTCCCAACCAGTTTGGTTCAGTGGATAGAGCATTGGCCTGCGGACTGAAGGGTCCCAGGTTCGATTCCGGTCAAGGGCATGTACCTTGGTTGTGGGCACACCCCCAGTAGGGGATGTGCAGGAGGCAGCTGATTGATGTTTCTCTCTCACTGATGTTTCTAACTCTCTATCCCTCTCCCTTCCTCTCTGTAAAAAAATCAATAAAATATATATTTTTTAAAAAAATAATTAGACTGAACATCCATATACCTACCTAACCTATATTCTATGATTAACATTTGCCTACATGTACTTTATCATGTGTGTATCCATTTATCTGTTCCTCCATTAAATGATGATCCCTTCTGGATAATTTTAACCAGCTTCTGTGGCACTGAAGTGTCATGGTAAAGTTTACCGAAGTGACTTTATAATTGCCAATTGGAATATTATTTTTTAGTTTTGATCTTCAAGAAAGAGGATATCAAACTATAGTCAGACTGTTTTTGTAAGTAATATTTTATTGGAATACAGCCACACCTATTTGATTACTTTCCAGCTACAAGTGGTAGAGTTGAATAGTTGTGACAAAGACAGTATGGTTTGAAAGCCTGAAATAATTATTATCTGGTCTTTGAAGAAAGTTTGCCAACCCCTATCTAAATCCTTAGGATTGATTTTTTTTACCTAGAAATTTTTTCTTCGCTTTATTTCTGAAATAACAGTTCTCTTTTATCTTCATAGTTGTAGTCGTTCCTTCTTAGTTCCCACAATTATTTCTCTTCTTTCTCTTCCCTTTTAAATATAGTTTATTGGTTCTGTTATATACACTCACTTGGATGATCATATCCACACTGATTTACCATCTGTATATTGATAAAATGTTCAGGCTAGATCTTTCTCCTGAGCCCAAGAGCCAATTTGGAACTGGATAGCTCTATCTAAATGTTCCATGAAAACCTCAGCACAGCAGTCCCAAAACTGAATGCAGAATCTTAAATCCTGCAAACCCGTCTATCTTTCAGTGATACCATCATCAATTTAGTTAAATATCCAATCACAGTCTTGGTATTCTTCTCTAGGTATTTTTTTCTCTTGTTGATTCTCTTCCCATTATCTCTTTGTCATCATACTTCTATGATTGCTGCAGTACACATTTTTAAAAATTTCTCATTTCTACTGCTGTGATAGAACTTCCCTTCCTCAGCCTCTTCCTTCCCCCATGTTCTACATTGATACCAGTTAGCCTTATAAAGTGCAAATCTTACTTTACTACTAAAAACCTATTAGCTCTATCATCTGCTTGGTAAGTCTCAATTCTTTTGTTTTAAGATTTTTTTTATTGATTTCAGAGAGGAAGGAAGAGGGAGAGAGAGATAGAAACATCAATGACAGAGAATCATTGATTGGCTGCCTCCTGCACGCCCGCTACTGGGGATTGAGCCCGCAACCCGGGCATGTGCCCTTGACTGGAATCGAACCTGGGACCCTTCAGTTTACAGACCGGCGTTCTGTCCTCTGAGACAAACTGCCTAGGGCATAAGTCTCAGTTCTTGAGTTTGCAAAGTTCCTCCATGATTTGAGCTATCTACATACTCAGCTTAATTCCCTAAATTCTTACTGTTCCTCAAACTCAAGCTTTTTCAAGATGCATTCATTTCACCCAATCTGCCATGTTTCCTCTACCTTAGGACATTTTTTGTTTGTTTGTTTGTTTGTTAATCCTCACCCAAGGATATTTTTCCATTGACTTTTAGAGAAGGTAGAGGGGAGCGTGAGAGACACAGAGAGAGAAACATTGCTGTGAGAGAGAGAGACACATTGGATTGGTTGCCTCCAGAACTGCCTGACTGTAACTGATGTAAGTGTCCTTGAACAGAGTTGAACCCAGGACTCTTCAGTCCTTGGGCCGACACTCTATCTACTGAGTCAAACTGGCTAGAGGCCTGAGAGAACATTTTTAGTCCTCACCCGAGGATTAGAGAGAGGGAGAGAGAGAGAGAGACACATTGATATGAGAGAGAAACATTGGTCACTTGCCTCCTGTATGCACCCCAACCAGGAATAGAACTCACGCCTTTTTTTTGGTGTAAAGGACGACTCTCCAACCAACTGAGCCACACCGGCCAGGGCTACCTGATGAAACTTTTCCTCTTAGCAAGCTTCTCTTTTCTCTTGAAAAGTTGTTCACTCCTTGTTTTATATATATATTCTTGTTAAAATATTCTATTTGTCTCCAAGTGCTTAGAATTATGGTTTTACATGTTATATATATGTATATGCTATCCATTCATTTTTGGTACTTAAAAGCATAGCCTTAGTCCCAGCTTTGGTTTCCTATTTAGTGGTGAGTTGTACTCAAAGATTTCTTCTAGCTCCTAAACAAGCCAATAATTTGACTTATTTTCTTGTTAAGAATTAATATTAGAAACTATATCATTTTAAATATAACAAAATTTTGGTGTTAAAATACTAAAGATGTATAAAATACTTCTGAAAGAAAGTGAATTCCTCAGTTATTTTAAGTGTATACTTTGCTTTATTAAATAATGGAATATTTGAGAATAAATTTACCTCTTTTCAATCCATATGGGAAGTTTTATCCTTTACAAGTGTTGTATAGTAAGTTCATAATCATCTCAAAACATGTGGTATAAATTAGGGCTTTGCATATGTGTTCTTTTTTTTTTTTTTGAATCTTTATTCTTGATATATAGGGTTTTCTTAAATCGCTATACACTGATACAGCTCTAGCAAAACAGTAAAGTCCAGTTGTGTACAGCCTGAGCTATGGTTAATTAATGTCCACATTATTTTAGAAACTAGTAATTCTATTTAGTTGTATAATATTTGCCCTACCCAGTATTTAGAAACATCTCTATTAGAAACAATCTCTAACACCTCACTTGACTTAGTATTAGTTTTCGACTACTTACGTTTGAAATTGGAGATCAGAGTTGATAAATGTTATTTGTCTTTATTTCATCTATACAACTTATGAATTCTAGCTTATGTTATAATAATGTTAGTTTTTTTGCAGTGGAGAGTGAATCAATAACATTTAAAACCTACATTAGTTTTATTTAGAAAAAGCAGGTTATTAGGCATTTAGAACTTAGCTAGTTATAACTCTATCGTCATGTCAATCCAATTTTTTTTTTTTTTCTCATGTAGTACAAGCAAAATCCTGAAATGTTCAAACAGACAGCTCGACTCTGGGCACATGTGTATGCTGGAGCACCAGTTTCTAGTCCAGAATACACCAAAAAAATAGAAAACCTATGTGCTATGGGCTTTGATAGGGTAAGTAACATAAAGGCATGCTGTTTTTTATATTTTCATTGATTTTAAATGATTGCAGCAAATTCTTGGCTGACAGAATTGGTTCAAAAATACTCTGAATTTAGTTTTGATATATGAACTTTTTGTTATTAAAAATCAGTGATTTTTCTTTTCCTTTTGCTCATTCCAATCATTTGTTTTAGAAGCTTTTTATGCACAAGTGCAACTCAGCATAAAGATAAAAAAACAAAAATAGGGTGTGGTTTCTAAATATAAAAAGACAGGGAGTGATTTAAGATATTTCCTTGAGATTTGATTTTTTTTTTTTTTGTCCCCCTTTTTATTTCTACAGAATGCGGTAATAGTGGCCTTGTCTTCAAAATCATGGGATGTAGAGACTGCAACAGAATTGCTTCTGAGTAACTGAGGCATAATGAGAGAGCTGCTGATAATAGTCAAGCTTGCCCCTTCTTGAGGAGCATCAACATCTGTTATTTTTAGGATTCTGCATAGATTTCTTTTAAACTGGCATTCTTGCCTAATGATGTTATCTAGGCACCATTGGAGACTGAAAAAACAAAACAAAACATCCCTGCTCTGTAAATAAAGCTAATTAAACGTCTGTGTAAATTTAAAAAGGGGAAATACTTTAATTTTTTTTCTTACTTAATAGTGTAAAAATTTTTTGAGCTAAGCGAAACCATGGAAAAAAACATGCTACTTTAGTATTTAGCAGTGTACCAGAATAGCAAGAGTTTGCTTCAGGGTTTTGTTGAATAATTAGGTAATATTTTGAGTGTGTCAGGACCATTCAAATTGTTGGTGTTTGCATCACAGCTACCTTAACTGTTTTTAACATGGATCCTCTGTGCCTGTGAATTTACTTGCATGCTTGTACTTGACTTCTTAAGATGGGTAGCTGAAAAGACCACCATTTTAAGCATTTGAGAATTCTTAAACTTGAGGTTTATCTAGAATGAAGATGGTGACCTATTCAGAGCCTTTTTGTCCTGGTCAGCAGACTGGGACACTATATTTATTTTTCCTCTCTTGCCACACACAGCTAATATCCTAATAGTAAATTCTCTGGGAAATGTGCTGAGGGACAGTATCCCTTGCTTCATTTTTTAGGTTGTCCATATGGAATGTTATGTCACAGTTCTTTATTCTTAAAAACGTTCCTATGTTAAGTAATAATGGAAAGATGGAGCTGCCAATTTTGTTTCTCTTGCAAAATCAGTAAATACTTGATGTTGCAGTATTCCCAAGATTTAATAAAAGAACCCAACTTAGTTTTTCAAGTGAATTTGACATCTATTTTCAAGCTGATGAAGTTTTTCTTTGAGAACTCGAAAAGATGAAATAAACCAACTGCAGTTTTTTAGCCAAATTTTGGCTTTATAGAGATTGCTTTATCAGATACTTTAAAAGTCACTCTTGCTTGCATTTCCCCCTATTTACACATGAAAGCTGTGTTGGTGTTTAACTGTACATACTTCAGATGCACATAGGAATAGAAATGTGTTATAAATCTAGCTTTCTTTATGATGTTTCTGATAATACGAAAATTGAAAACTTTACCTTCTCTTGTACATATAGTCAGACTTTCTGTGTATTAAACTTACATTTCATTCTAAATTCTAAAGTTTGAAAATTTTTAGTTTTGCAAGTTCAAACACTAATGTGACCATTTTATGAAGGTTGAAATGAATTTATGCAGGCAGTTCTATGCATAGAAACACAGTTCTTATTAAATTTTCAGGACAGTGCAAATAATAAAAATGTAATGGAATTGGAATTAATTAAAGCAAGGCTGTACATTGAAAGTCCTATTATAAAAGGTTTGCTTTCTTCAAGTGTTATTTATCCTAAATTATAATTGTTAAGTGTTTGGAAAATATTTTTAAACCATAAATTCATCATAATTTCATTGAATTCTCAATAATCTTAGAAGCAATAAAAGAGCCATTGTTAAATATATTGTAACGTTAAAGATGTGAAGGTTCTTCCAAAAACTTGTAAGGCTTTCCTAATCAATAGTAAACTCTAGTAGTAGATATTGCATACTAAACACAAGTTGCTATGTTTTTTTCCCTATATGTTTGCTTAAGCATAAATTTCTTTATACAATCACCTCCTTTAATTGTAGTTTAGTTTCTTCCTAAAGATGCCAAAGGAAACAAGATTTTTCTTTATTTATTTTAAATAACTAATACCTTGTACTTTTCTTTATATTTTGAAGTAAGGTTGGAATTATGTGAAAATGTGGACAGTTTTGTTGCATTGTTGGTTAGAATTTTTTTTTTAAGTGGAGGGCAGTTTGGTAATATATTTGGATTATTTTAAATATCAAACATCTACCCAGTTTACTAATTGCTTATATTTTCAGGGTATATTTAATTGTCCTGTGGTTAGACAAAGGAGAGAGCTCAGAGGTTACTAAATGTCAAGCATTACTTAACTCTGGGAGGCAGCTATACCTTGCCTTTGATTTTTATGCACATTAGCCCATAGGGTATCTATTCATCTAACTATAATTCAACATCCCAGTGCCCAGAAAATTGAAAAGTAAAATATTTGGTATGAGAGGTTCTCCAAAATGGATTTTTCATTTCAAAATTATTTACCTCATTTTCATTTAATGTGATAATTCTCCTTTCTGGAACACTGTCATCCTATTTTGTTTTTTTCATATTTCTCTATAAGTGGATTTATTTTCCTAAACAAAGAAATTAAAGCAATTTCTTTTTTTCTCTGGTCTTATGTTTAGAAAAAGGACACTAAAAGTACAGGTCTAGGTAAAAGGTACCCTGATAAAAAATTATTTTTATAATTCTCAATTTTTTTTGTGATTTTCCAGTTTTTTTTTAAAGGCCTCAAAAACAGTGGTTAAAAATATGTATTTAGGGATGTCTTGTTTATGGCAGGCAGATTTGCTAGAAGACACTGATACTCCAGCAGGCTTTTATTATAATCAAATCTATTCTGTGAGTATGTGCCTGACTTTTACAACAACAAATAATTGTATAATATTTCAGTACAGATAACTGAAAGAATGAATAGCTATTTGTGACCCAAATAAGTATATAGTAAGTAGTATATAAATATTTGAAGGACTTGTACTAAATTAGATGCTCTGAGTTGGTTCCCACAAATTTTTGGAATTGTGACTATGGTTTACTTAAACACAACACATTCAATTATATAAATATGTTTGGATTCTGAGTATTTTGCTTTTAAGGAGAATAATCTATGAAATGAAAGTAAGACTGATGGGGAGGGGAGTTTTTCACATTTGTGGTTGTTGGTGACGCTTAAAACTATGCAAAATAATTTTTTTAAGTATCCAAGAGAATTGGCAGTTGGGTGGGTATTGCTTACTTATGCACTACAGAATGTAGCATATCGTGTTACTGTTTAGGCTGCTTAATAAGTTTATCAATGTGAAAGTAGATCTTGGCTATAAGTTTACACCTGATTTGAGCTTTTAAAACTCTGCAATAGGAGTAAGATAATGTTTCCACAATCTTGTAGCAACAGAGGAAAGAAAGCATTTTGTTGTTTCAAAGATTTCAGATAAATTCAGTCAGGGAAGAGTTGGAGCCAGGTATACTTGTATATAGATGGAAACAATGTTTGGATATGAAAAAGGAAGCCGTCTGTTTACAGTTAACTTTATTTCATGGACTTTTACAAAATGATGTATTAAACACTTTTTCTAGTTCAAGAAATTTCAATTCCAGGGTACAAACCATTGATTTAAGAATTTTGCATTTCTATTCTTTTAGTATCAGTTTAAAATAATGCTTAATACCAGCTCATTGCTACCACTAGGGAAGAAGGCAACTTGAAGTATTTACTGATAAATAGCCTTTTCCCCAAATGCGACTTTTCTGCAGTGTCTGCATATTATGTCACATGTTCTATTTGCACTGCTGCAACATGGATCAAAAATCTTGTGGCACAGGGGTAGAGGAATGTCAGTATCTCTCCTGTCCTGTTCCCTTACCGCTTTATTGGACTGATCTACCCTCAGAAACCTGTGATCATCACCTAAATGTAAGTTGAGAATGTGTCACCTTCTGCTTGGGTATTTTAACCGTGCTGCTCTATATGTAATCAGGTGTGGCACAGTTTGTCAGTTTGGCTCTAGCGGGTGGGTGGATACAAATCATTGCACTGTGCTGTTAACCAATCCTGTGTGCTTGCTGTACCTACTTTCTACAGGCATCATCATAAAAGCTAGACTATTTCTTTTGGGGGGAAAGAGACTTATTTAATGTAATTTAAAGACTTTTCCAATAGAAAATGAAATACTATTGAAAATAATATCTATTTTTTAGCTTTCAGCAATTGATGGTGCTTTGTTGTGGTGTCTGCTGGAAGTCTACTGCCATTGTAGGGATTCTCATTAACCTCACTAAGAAAGAACCTTGCTTGTTAGCTTCTCTAGATCTCTATTCTAAACCATCTGTTAGTGATGATAAATCTGTAGGAGGGTCTATCCTAAGCCGTTAACTTCCTGTATGGGGAAAGTGGGTGGGTTACCAGAAAGACCATGAAGCAGGGTGGGCTGTCGGGGGAGGGTTGGGTATTTGTCTTGAGAATTAAAACTACGAAACACTTTTGTACACAACTGATTTTTTAAAAAAAATAAACACATTTTTAAAGATGTTGAATTTTTTTTCCCCCTTACTGGGAATTCTTAAAAATAAATGCATGCATGTTTTCCCCTGAAAATGGTTTATATCTTCTTTCTGGGTGTTCATATATGGACAGGCGGTTAAGCCTCCATATAACTTTAAACAAGAAAAAGAAGTGGGTAGCTGTTTCTCCTAGACAAGTTTTAGAATGATGAGCATATAATGATAGATGCAATAAATTATATTGGGTCTGTATTTAAAAATGAGTTGAAATTGTTTAATTCTAGTTAAAATTATTTATTTGAAAATAGAACATTGTTTAACTAGGTTCTAATTCAAAAATTAGTGTAATCCAGAGTGAGTATTCAAAGTAATTTTGTTCTGTTTTCATAGTGCACACAAATCTTTCTAGAAAGAGTCCTATTACCATAGAAAGGACTCTGAATTGTTTCAGAAAGTCTTGGGTCACTATCCTTGGATTACTCCTGCCTCCATTAGGAATGATAATTAGAAGAGGTCATGCTGATTAGGATTTGTGCTAGTTTTTTTACAGAGCAAACTGATCATTACTTTGTATCTCTAGGGCATTCATATCGAGCTTTCAGCAGTCCTTAGTTTCTCTAACCTGAAAATGGAATTGCTCCTGAATGGAATGCCAGTATGAAGTGCTCTTTTCATGGAGCAAGCTGGAGCTTTTCAAATTAAAAATCAAGGATAACAAATGGAACTCAAGTGAGCTGTCATGCCAATCCCCAGCAAAGAATGGTCAGATTTAAAGCGTAGTAAACACTTGGTACGTGTTTTGATTCAATCATCAAAGATTTAAAGATTTTCAGTAAATAACATGAATTCTCTAATAAAGGTTTTAGGAGTATGTCCTATAGCAGTGATGGCGAACCTATGACACGCGTGTCAGAGGTGACAAGCGAACTCAGTTTTTTGGTTGATTTTTCTTTGTTAAATGGCATTTAAATATATAAAATAAGTATCAAAAATATAAGTCTGTTTTACTATGGTTGCAAATACCAAAAAATTTCTATATGTGACATGGCACCAGAGTTAAGTTAGGGTTTTCCAAAATGTTGACATGCCGAGCTCAAAAGGTTCGCCATCACTGTACTATAGTAACATACTATCTATGTATGCATGTAATGTTCATTTCACCCCATTTTATTTTAGTAAAAATACATTAAAGCACAACTTTATCATTTAAATTTCCTATTATAAATTACCTTCTAAGATGTTAACGCAAAGTTGTGTAAATATTCAGTTTACAATACTTGTAGACTCTTTTTCCTTTTAATATATTTTTATTGATTTCAGAGAGGAAGGGAAAGGGACAGAGAGAGAGAAACATCAATGATAGAGAATCACCGATCAGCTGCCTCCTGCATGCCCCCCACTGGGGATCAAGCCCACAACCCAGGCATGTGCCCTTGGCCAGGATCGAACCTGGGACCCTTCAGTCTGCAGGCCGGTGCTCTATCCACTGAGCTGAACCGACTAGGCTGTAGACTCTTTTTCTTTTCTTTTTTTTAAAATATATTTTATTGATTTTTTACAGAGAGGAAGGGAGAGGGATAGAGAGCTAGAAACATAAATGAGAGAGAAACATCGATCAGCTGCCTCCTGCACTCCCCACTGGGGATGTGCCTGCAACCAAGGTACATGCCCTTGACTGGAATCGAACCTGGGACCTTTCAGTCCGCAGACTGACGCTCTATCCACTGAGCCAAACCGGTTAGGGCTGTAGACTCTTTTTCAATGTACATACATAGACAAAATTTTAGAAACCCAGAGTGTATTTTATTTCTTACTGAGTAAACATACCTCGTACTTTGCTGCATGTACAGACTATACCTAATTTAACTTAAGGGCAACTAGTAGTACTTTTTCTTCACTTAACATTTAGCTCTAATTATTGTATTCTGTAGCTCTTCGTTTTCAATATGTGAAATACATTCCTTTGCTATACACATTCATCATTATTTGCATTATGTTGATAGATGAATGAACTTTCCTAACCAATATTGAGGAGCAGGGTTAATGACATTCTACTGATACCTTCTAACCATATTTATAGAATTTTAAGGAAAAGGGAGACCTTCCAGTCTTTTACCCCCTAGTTTTATAAAATCCTTTAAAAAATAATCAATTAAATGGATTGGATATCCAGAGTAAAAGGTTATTTTTGATAGAAGTCCCATAATACTGCTATTTATATGTGCCTTTCTAGGTAGCATTTTCAAGTCTAAAATATTCTTATTTTTGTTTTTCCTTAAAGATAGGAAATGTGGAGGGGTCATTTGCAAGCATGAAAAGGAAAACCCAGTTCAGGTGGGAGTGAGGTCTTCAAGGAACGTACCCAAACCAGTTTTCATGGTGTGAGTTGAGCAGAATGTTTTGGTGAAGCAGTGCCATCTGTATTTAGGGCTCCATGACTTCCGCTGAAGTGTAAAATGCACTAAACATACTTTTATCCTATTTTTGGAATAATAGAATGCATAGCAGTGTTCTTGGTTTAGGGGGCCCACAGAAAATTAAGTGGCAACATCTCATTGGCCCTAACATTTATTTTTTTCCATTACAGATACTTTAGTTCTCAATTGCATAATGGCGTATTTCTGTGTGTACGGAAAGGTGTAGCTCCTCTGAGGTTAACCTTGTAGAGGGAAAGTACAAAGGCAAAATTTTTGGTAAGGAAACATTCAGGATAACCATCTGCTGAGGTGGTTATTAGCATGGTTCATTGTTTTCATTTAAAAACTACATTTAAATTTTTATACTGAGTAATGGAAGAGTTCATTGTGGAAAACATGATTATCATTCTACCTTTAATACTAAGCCATAGAGACAACAGTTATTTATTTTTATTTTATTTTTTAATTGAGACAACAGTTTTCAAATGTCTGATTTTTGTTTTTAGGTTATCCCTCTTTAGGTAACTCTAGGCTTCTTTTGGAACAGTCATATTTCTGTCCCATCAATTATACCTGGTATCTCTTGATTCTCTAATTTTATCCCTAACCTTTATCTTTAGGTACTAATGGGATTTAGGTTGAGGGAGGGCTGTTAAATGCACAAAAGGACTGAGATGTAGAATCCTGGGGGCAGGGTGTATATAAGTAAAGGGCATCTCACTGATGCAACAGCTTGGAACTGAGGTAGAGATACGGAGAAAGTATAATGGAACAAGGGGGCTGCTTAGAGTAGAGTAGCAATTAATGATGAAGAGATGGAAAGATTATGTCCAAAGTGGTCATTGATATGGTTGATTTAAAGTCCTCAACAGCTATTTTTAACGCCACATCCTACATTCCTGAAGGGGAGGCAGGGGCACTCCTTGTTACTTACCTTTACCCAGCGTATGTCCCGTGGGCCATCACTGTAACATCTCGTCCCTTGCTTCCTGACATTCCTGGCAAAATCTCATTTCTCTACCCAGTCACCTCATACCTGCATAACAATTTACCTGGAGAAAACAGTTGTGCGGACTTCTCACTGTCAACTGGTAACCACTATTTTCGACTGGGCCATTATCACTTAGCTTTAATCTCTATCGCCCTGATCATAGCATTCCATTCTGTGAGGTGACAGTTGCGCAACTTACTTGCCTTGAATCTCTGACAGCTTCTAATCCTACAGCTAACAAATTAATTTCTTGTATAAGAGAAGCAAGGAGTACATCTCATCAAGTGTATCAATAGAATTTATGCTTCTTACCATGGTGACAGTATCTGACCCTCGTCACTCTTCAGGCCTTATCCCTTTCTGCTCCCCCTAGTAGACACACTGGCCTCTAGCATTAGTCAGATGCACCAGGCTTCTCAACCTCAGCCCTTCGAGTAGCTGTCCTCTGCCTGGAATGCTCTTCTCCCAGATCCTCACATGTCCTGCTTAATCATTTCATTCATGTTGCTGTTCAAGTGATCATTCTAACTGAAATCGCTTTTGCCTCCATTCAGCTCTCCTCCCTGCTTAATTTTTCTTTATGATGCTTCCTATTAACCTGCTTTTTAAAAAATTATTAATTTCAGAGAGAGAAAGGAAGAGGGATAGAAACCAATGAGAATCTGATTGGCTGCCTCCTGCACACCCCCTACTGAGGACTGAGCCTGCACGCTGGGCGTGGGCCCTGACCAGGAATCAAACCTGGACCTCAAACACTGAGCTGAGCCACACCAACAGGGCTTGACCTGCTTTTTAATTTTGTCCAACAGGGTTGGGACTTTTTTTTTTTTTTTTTTTTTGAGGGGTGGTGTCTTATTAATGTATCTACAATGCCCAGAACATTGACTGGAACATTAAAAAAATAGATCAGTCATCAGTAAATACTTGTAGGGTAAATGAATAGAAGGGTGGTAAATAAAATAAAGGACGTCTCAATGGGGGAAAAAAACACTCAAATGCAGATAGAAAATAGAAGCAAAGATATGAGATGCCCGAGCTGGTGTTGCATGGGGCACCGCTCAACCAACTGAACCACACCTACCAGAGCAGGTTCTAGTGACTTTAAAAAAAACACACAAAAAAAAACCAAACTCGTAGAATAACAAAATTGAAATAAGTTTCTCATCACTTTGAATCTAGGGCCTTCTGTCCAAAGCTTAGAATGTAGAAAGCTAGAAAAAAAATAATCCACAAAGTCAGAACTTTTCTCGAACCCATCAGAGAACTTAATAAACCTAAGGAAAGGTCCCTCAGACTCGAGTTTATGCCTGTTCACAGGTGCTTTATGGGCCCTGGGAGCGCGCCTACCTGCAGGTGGAGCCCAGAGATAAGCTCTCGGGATGACTGGCTGCTGCCGCGGGAAGGAAACCACGCCCTGCCCGACTCTCCTCCCCTAAGTAACACTAGCTGCCGGAACGGAAAGCGACCGTTCCTGAGTAGAGGTGAAGATCAGGTGGGGCTGGGGATAGAAAAAAATCCCTGTCGCATGTGGAAGGGACAGAAACCCATCCTGGAGCCAAAGGCTCCTGCTGAGGAGCCCACCCGAGAGGTTTCCTGCCGGGCTGTTCGCTTTCTCTTCCTGGACTGTAGATGGACAGGACCTTGCTGTGTCCAGACATGGTTTTTCCTATGTGCGCAGGCGGAGAGAGTGCTCTGGTGTCTTGTCTCAAGAATACGAACCCTGTTGGGTCACTGCCCCCCTCGTATGACTTCATTTAACCTTAATTACCTCCTAAAAGCCCTGTCTCCAAATGCAGCCCCTGGGGCTCAGGGTTTCAGCATGTGGATGTGAGGGCCTCTGATGAACTTTTCACTACTCTGTCCAGGTCTGCTGAAACCCACCCCTAGTCCCTGCTCCATTCGCACCGCCTCCTGCCCTCACCACGCCCAGGAGCTAACCCAGGTGACCCCATTTCCCTGAGTGCTGCCTACAGCTACTGGCACTAATTTACGAGAAGTCAACTAGCTAATTCAAGAAGAAAAGAAGTTTATTAACAGGTGTTGAGCCCTAGCTGGTTTGGCTCATTGGATAGTGCATCAGCCTGTGGACAGGAGGGTCCCAGGTTCGATTCCGGTCAAGGGTACATGCCTGGGTTGCGGGCTCGATCCCCAGTAGGAGGCGTGCAGGAGGCAGCCAATCAATGATTCTCATCATTGATGTTTCTATCTCCCTTCTTCTCTGAAATCAATAAAAAATTAACAAGTGTTAAGTAGCTCAAACCCTCTGGGAAATGGTAGATGTTATAGTGTCAGAAATAGTATCACATTATTGGCCTCCCCTGCCAGCGCCCGGGGCACCCAGCCAGCCTGCAGCACCTGTGCCACCCACGGTGGGATGTGGGCACCGCTGCCCAGCATTCCCAGGTGGTGTGGTCCCCATTCAGCGTGACCCAACCCACATCTCAAAGGGGCAGGAGTTTGGTTGACAGCTCTCAGGTGCCAGCTGAGACTGAGCTCCAAGGGAGGTTAGGAGGTGAGTGTTCTCAGCTCTTACAGAAGTGGCCGTTGTGAATGGTTCCCCAAACGCAAAAAGGGCCTTAGTTTACTGACTGTCCCAGAACAGGGGTCCTCAAACTACGGCCCGCGGGCCACATGCAAATACAAATATTGTATTTGTTCCCGTTTTGTTTTTTTACTTCAAAATAAGATATGTGCAGTGTGCATAGGAATTTGTTCATAGTTTTTTTTTGTTTTTGTTTTTTTTAATATATTTTATTGATTTTTTTTTTTTACAGAGAGGAAGGGAGAGGGACAGAGAGTCAGAAACATCGATGAGAGAGAAACACCGATTAGCTGCCTCCTGCACACCCCCTACTGGGGATGTGCCCGCAACCAAGGTACATGCCCTTAACCAGAATCGAACCTGGGACCCTTCAGTCCCCAGGCCAAGGCTCTATCCACTGAGCCAAACCGATCAGGACCATAGTTTTTTTTTTAAACTATAGTCCGGCCCTCCAATGGTCTGAGGGACAGTGAACTGGCCCCCTGTTTAAAAAGTTTGAGGACCCCTGGTCCAGAAAGTGATGAACTTTTCCCGTAGATATGGCCTCTGGGCTGAACTGTATGGAAACGTGAGGCAGTGGAAACTGGACCCTGGCTCAAGAAAGAGAATTAACCGAAGTGGGGTGGCGGTGGGGCAGGGGGGGAGCTGGCCTGGAGCCTGGAAACAGACACAACAGGAACCCAAGTCTCGGAGCGTCTGCAGGTGCTGCCCAAGGAGTCTGTGGTGGGAGCTGGGGCTGCAGTGCGCTTGACCGGTGGCAGCCGCTGTGGGCAGGCGGGCCCTTACTGTTGGCCCAGCATTGTGTGAGGGGCTTTCCATAGTTACCTCATTTTACCCTCACAACCATCTATGACGTGGTTATTATTTAACAGGCGAGATAGTGCCCTCCGTGGTCCTGGATCTGTCTCTTGCTTCAACGGTATTCGGCGGGAACAGACCCAGGGACACCCCTTCTTCCAGCCTCCGGCCACTCTCCTGAATCTTATCTAGTCACCACCTTCAGAACCACCTCTGAGACCAGCCAACAACCAGTTATTTTCTACTTTAACTCCTTATTGCTGAACAACCATGAGCTCCCAAATTCATCAGAACCATTCCACCCGGTGGAGGCTGTGGTCAACCGCCTGGCCAACCTGCATTTGGCCTCCTGCACCTGCCTCTCCCTGGGCTTCTGTCCCACACCTGCCTCTCCCTGGGCTTCTGTCCACACCTGCCTCTCCCTGGGCTTCTGTCCCACACCTGCCTCTCCCTGGGCTTCTGTCCCACACCTGCCTCTCCCTGGGCTTCTATTTTAACGATGTGGCTCTTGAGGGCCCAGCCACTTCTTCCAAGAGTTGGTGAAGAATCTGGAGGGCTCTGAGTGTCTCTTAAAGATGCAAAACCAGTGCCATGGCCTCACCCTCTTCCAGGACATGCTGAAGCCTCCCCAGATGAGTGGGCAAAACTCAGGACGCCAGGGAGGCCGCCAAGGCGTTGGAGAGGAGCCTGACCCAGGCCCTTCGGGAGCTGCAGGCCTGGGTTCTACCCGCTCAGACCCTCAGCTCTGTAACTTCCGGGAGAACCACTTCCGGGATGAGGTGAAACTCGTCAAGAAGATGGGCAGCACCTGACTCACCTCCGCAGGCTGCCAGCCCCCAGGCTGAGCTGGGCGAGTATCTCTTCGAAAGGCTCACCCTCAGGCACAACTAGGAGCCTTTGGAGCCAGAGGCCTTTGAGGGACCCCTCGGCATCCCCCTGGTGTTTGGCTTGCCTGAGTCTCTCCCCGAAACTACTAGCCATTCTTTTAACCACCTGGAGCCCTCTCCCATGCCTTGGACCAAATGGAAACAATAAGGCTTTTTGAAAAAAAAAAAAAATACACACACAAAACACACAAACCTGAGTGGTAGGAGGGCCTATAAGATTTCCAAGATCCCACTGTTGCAGGTGTATCAGAAGAGAGGTGGGTTCCACAGGGTGAAGCTAGAGGCTGGTCATGAAGGTGACCCAGCCAGCTCTCCCTGCAGAGCCCACTTCCCAGATCTCCTTCACACTTGGCTTCCCACAGGGCTTCCCAGGCAGAGAGCAGACCTGTCAGCCACGTGAACCTGTGGGCCTCCTGTTACTCAGGTCTGCTTACTAAGACCAGTCCTGGGCCTGTGACCATAGTGGAGGAAACTGTCAGGCCTTCCTGGCTGAGAACCAGACTGATGCCAGCAGGGAAGCCTGTGAGAGGTGGAACTCACCCATGGGAAGGGTACTTGGCCTGGAAACTCAATTACTGTTAATAATGGCACTTTCTGCCCTGGCCGGTTTGGCTCAGTGGGTAGAGTGTCGACTTGTGAACCGAAAGGTCCCAGGTTCAATTCTGGTCAAGAGCACATACCCGGGTTGTGGGTCTGATTCCCAGTGGGGGACTTACAGGAGGCAGCCGATCATTGATTCTCTCTCATCATGGATGTTTCTATCTTTCTCCCTCCCCCTTCCTCTCTGAAATCAATAAAAATATACTTTTAAAGTGCCATTATTATTTTTTTAGGCATATTTTTATTGATTTCAGAGAGGAAGGTGGAGGGAGAGAGAAACATCCATGATGAGAAAGAATCATTGATCGGCTGCCTCCTGCACGCCCCCTACTGGGGATTGATCCCACAACCCTGGGCATGTGCCCTGACTGGAACTGAATTCAGGACTCTTCAGTCTGCAGGCCGATGCTCTATCCACTGAGCCAAACCAGCTAGGGCAAAAATGGCACTTTTTAAAAAATACATTTTTATTGATTTCAGAGAGGAAGAGAAGGGGGTAGAGAGAGAGGGAAACATTGATGTGAGAGAGATACATCAACTGGGGATTGAACCTGTAACCCAGGTAGATGCCCTTGACCGGGAATCAAACCTGAGACCCTTTGGTCCAAGGACCAATGCTCTAACCACTGAGCAACCGTTGGCCAGGGCTAAAGTTCTAAAAATTGACAAAAGTCATTTTTACTAGCTTTTGGTGTGGAATGGTAGACTAGACGTTAGGTAGAACAAATAGCCTCTTCTGTGCTCACTTTCTTCACAGTTGAAACAGCCAGGGCAGACAAGCAAGCAGGGACCAGCACTCTGATCTGATGGTTCCTGTGGGAGAGGTGCTGTGTGGCTATTTCCAAGGAGAGGAAGGGGTCTTTGGGGTGAGAAAATGAAAAGCATCAGTGGTGCTGAGCTTTATGAAGCCCAATGAAGCAATTCTTTTTTCCCCTCTGATATGTTTGTACTGATTTCAGAGAGAGAGGGAGTGGGAGAGAGAGAAACACTGGTTGGCTGCCTGCTGCATGCCCCCTACTGGGAACTGAGCCCACAACCCAAACCGGGCATGTGCCCCGACTGGGAATCAAACCAGCGACCTCCTGGTGCATGGGGTAATGCTCAATCACTGGCCACACCAGCCAGGCTCAATGAAGCAACTCTTGATATTCTGGTCTCCTCCACACAATCAACCAGTTCCAACAGAAATGAAGGCCTAGGTGCCAAGCTCACACCTACAGCCTCTGGAGCTCCTTTACTGGGCTTCCCTTGGGGCATTGCCCTGCTGAGCATCCAGGAGATGTGTGAAGGTCTTCAGGAAACCCTTTTCTCCAGCAAAACCAGGTTTGGCCTCCTGGACTCTACATTAGTATTATTTTTTAAAAAAATTTTGTTTTTAAAATTGATTTTTAGAGAGTGAGAGGAAGGGAGACTGAGAGAAACATCGATGTGAGAGGGAAACATCTATTGGCTGCCTCCTACATGCCCCCTACTGGGGATTGAGTCCACAACCCCGGGCATGAGCCCTGACCAGGAATCAAACCAGCAACCTTTTGGTATATGGGATGAAGCCCAATCAGCTGAGGCACACTGGCCAGGTCGTGGACTTGGCGTTATTTTAAGGCACATTTCCATCACCTCCTGGTTGCTAGCACTTGACACTGGGAAGTACTCAAGCCAAACCTTCCAGGCTTTCTGCCCGAATTCACAGAGCAAATGCTTCTCTTGAGTCCGAGCAATCTGTGCTCTCATGATTCAGTTTTCCTAAAATGCAGCTCATCGAGTTGCCATTCCAGCCCTTTCTGAGCCTCTCTCTCAATTGTTATTGTTGGAAAATATTAATCATAAGCCGGGATATTAAGATGAAAGTGAGCTCAGGCAGAAATTTTTCTGATCTGCTCCTTCCCACTTTCAGCACCGGTCCTCCCAAGTCAAAGGGCGGACAGGACATGCATGTGCACAGTGGCTTTCTCCTTGCTTCCGCTTGTGGGGAATTTGTGATTTCCTTCATCCTGCCAGAGCCGTGGTTCTCAACCTTGGCTGCACATTAGAATCACCTGGGAATCTTTTTAAAATCCTGATTTCTGGGCCTCAGGTGACTCTAATGTGCAGCCAAGGTTGAGAACCACCGTGCCAGAGGAAGGGTAAGCTCCGGGTCACTCTCAGCCTCTGCCAAGATTATCAGTAAGATAGAAATCATGCACAGACGAAGATCAGGCCTTCAGACAATAAACACGCCACTGCCACGTATGCGGTCATTGTTAGGAAAACGTGGGGTTTGCAGGAACCCGGAGGTGGTCTAACATTTGAGTTTATAAAATCTTTGTGGAAGTTTTCCTCTGGGTCAGCTTTGGAGACAGGTTCTGCTCAACTGCCGTGGTGGGGGGATCCCTGGCGAGCCAGGGAAGATCCCAGTTAAGTGGGTGTGAGAAGGGAAAGCGATCTGTCTAGTTTTGATCCTGATGAGCCATGACTTCTAAAACGAGGCAGCAGGGTCTGCTGCACATAGTTCTAAGCCAAGCTGCCCAACGGTTAATGAACGCAGAGCCCCAGACGTCCCGGGCCGATTCCACATACTAACTGTGAAAGCCCCAGTGAAAATGGTCTGCCTTTCAGTGCGCAGCCTGCAGTGGGATGAAAAAGGGCAGGGCCTCGTCCGTCTCTGCAGCTGACCTCTCTCTGGGAGGGTACACTCCATCACAGGTAAGGGAAACCAGATGGCAAAATGGCCCACACCTTCCTGAAGAAAGGGGTTCAGCAAGGGGGAGGGGAGGTGGCGTGTGGCCACCAGGATGATCATCTGCTAAAGAAGGCCCACAGCAAGACTGAAATGGGTGCTTGGGTCCCACAAACTTGCTTCCTGGAGAAGCCCAGTCCCTCAACATACAGTTTGTCCAAAGGAGCCGTAGGAATGATCACACCCGTTTGTGCTTGGGATGGGGTGCACTTGGGATAGTGGATGAGCAAGAAGTTTGGAGGCTGGGACCAGGTGTTCTAGCCTGCAAGTTGAGCGATGCTTTGCACATGGCAGCGTTCACGCGGCGTTTGTGTTGCTGAAGTAGTGGCCGTCTCCTGGCTCTTCCCCAGCCGGGGTTTGCCCACCCTTATGCTCATCTCCACTTAGGGGCCCTAAACCTGGAGGCCTGTGTCCTGGTCCAGCTCATGTCTGAGGTGGCACCTGCTCAGCCCAATTTCTTTAGGAACAGACCTACACTCACAATTGTCCAAACTGCACTTCTCTATATCGAAAAGATAGGGATTTCTCTGCTTCTACAAGCATCTATCAGGGGTCTGAAGTCCAGACTTGATGTTTCACCTGAAGTCACATCTCCCTGTGTTGTCCTAATGTTCTCTATTGGGAGTCCTTCAAAGGCACCAACCAGTCTAGTGTTTCCAGTGTCAGCCCTTGGCATTGTGCCCAACACTGAAGTCCTCAGCACCAGCTGGTCCTTACAAGCGGAGCCTTGTACATGTTCCTGTTGGACTTGGAGCTCTAGTTTGCAGGAGGAGGTGGTGCGTGATTACGCATGCTCATTCCATTGCTCTACACCAGTGATGGCGAACGCGTGTCAGAGATGACATGCGAACTCAGTTTTTTGGTTGATTTTTCTTTGTTAAATGGCATTTAAATATATAAAATAAATATCAAAAATATAAGTCTTTGTTTTACTATGGTTGCAAATATCAAAAAAGTTCTATATGTGATACGGCACCAGAGTTAAGTTAGGGATTTTCAAAATGCTGCCACGCCGAGCTCAAAAGGTTCGCCATCACTGCTCTACACTGTCGCTGGCTTGCAGCACTTTTGACTTGTAGGCAATGCCACTATTACTATCTAGGCAGGTTGCAAAGCTCCTTGTCAGACTGCTGGAGACTTCTTGGTCTCCAGTGGTTTCTATTGATAGTTTATCCATGTGAAAGTGAAGACAGAAAAGTCTTGACAATCAATATAAGTATCAAGGTGTGGCATCATAGTCCCATTGAGGGTAAAATACGGGAGCAGGCAGAATAGCTTCTCATTCTATTCACCTCTCATTCCAGACACATTTATGTAATCTACTTGTTCTCCATGAAGTAGCTTTTAACTAAATAAGCATGTTTGGAATTTACAATAAGTAGACGTATCACACTTAGTACACATGAAAGGCCACTTTTAAGTTCTTAGGTTAAAAGCAACTTCTAAAATTTCCCAAATGTTAATCAGAATTTATCACCTATTATGCTCTCCTTCAGTCACTGTAGGAAGTCTGAAGGTGGCATTTAATTTCTGAGGAAGATCTGTAGACTCCAGAATCTAAACAGAAAATACACAGACATTTCACCAGCTTGTAACATACCAGGAAATACATGAATATTCAGGGTTCCACACTACTATATAATGCTGCATTTCTTGATTTTATTTGAAACAATGCATATTTTTTATCACTTTATGGTAGGATTTTACATGTGTCATTTACACAAATAACAAGGTTCTGCTTCAAGTCTTTAAAAAAATTTTAAAAATTCGGCCCATGTGCAGCACAATAATATGCAAAACTACTTTACATTATACACACTTTTTATCAAAGGAGATACAAAATTCTGGCTTGTAGTTTTAGACAAATACAAGAAGCTTCAAACTAGACACAAAGGGTTAATTAACATTAATTCTCAAATATAAGTCTGCACTTTGTGTTGTATTTCTCTGAGATGTAAATACCAAATTCCTAAGGGATTTTACTTTTTCCTTTTTCAAAGGAAAACTGACCAACTTCCCTTACACAAGTCCCTCTCCACCAGCTCCATCTCTACCATCCCACTGTCCCTTCCCTTAGTGCCAGACACTTGCATATTACAAATCAGGGTATTACGTGCTTGTTTGTGGACCAGATCCTTTCCATTAACTCCTCTCCTTCAAAAATCTATGCAGGCAGAGCTGATGCAAATGCTTCATTATTCAATAGGACAACACTAGGTGATCTAGTCAGCTGTGATGCTGAATCACTTAATGAAAGGAGTGGAGAGAAAGGAGGTCCCTACCCAGTGTGCTTTTCATTGGTGACAAATTCATGGCGTTAAGAATCGAGCTGTCTGATGCTAAGAGAACTTTAAAATCTTTCTAAACAGAACACGCCCACTGATTGCTTGAGGGACTTCTCTGATGCTTATGCATAGATATTTTTCAGTGTGTTGGAGGCAATATTTTATACGTTACATCTAAAGTGTTATAAAAAGAGGCAATAAGGAAGAGTAGGGCTTTTTCTGCCCTCTTAAGATATTTTTCTATCACTGGCATCCATTGTTCCCTAACCATCATCTGATACCTAAATGTGTGTATATGCATATTTAAAAGAATTACCCATCTTTCACTCAGTCAATATACAGCCAACTCTTGATTATCTATTAGAACATAAGTGACATTTACTACAAGTAAATTTCACATTTAACATAATCATCCTTTTGGTACACAGCTCACGTTCACTGTTTTACACCCCCTGTAGGCCATAGCCTATCAAGACCACGTTAGAGCACACAGAATTGTTTACGTTCTCTAACCACGCTGGGGATGTGAGGAACCTGGGTGAACACATTCAGCAAGGGCTTTGGGAAGGAGCCTAATGTGGAGAAGGGGCAGGCTCCACCTCTGAGTGTGAGAAAGGACAAGTTTTTAGTCGCTCCTGATTTATCGCTTAAAATATGCCTTCATTATTTTGTTTTAAGTTTATGATTACTACAAGATTCAAAACCTGAGGCATAGTCACTATTTTATATAGATAATGGAGAGTTGACTATAATCATGTTTTTTAATGACTTTAGCCCTTTCACATAAAAAAATTTCACAACATATGATAAAAAGATTAAAAAAGACTACCGTATGACATCTAGAAGCATTTATTTTATGCAAAAAACTTAAATATGATTATGTGTACACAGAAGTGCACACATTACCTATGCTGAACAATACCAAGAAACAATATATCGATGCAACAGTTGTTTTCTAAAATAAACATTAAAATGGAGCCCAGACTGCCCAACAAAAGCAACACACTTCTTTCCCAATAGCACAATGCTGGAGGTCAACAGCATCCCACACCTCCAGCTTCCTCACAGAGCCGCCCAACCCCAACTGTTTAAAAAAACTGACTTTTTTTTACATCAATAAAAATATGGTGACAAACATTATAAAACCAAATGCTGGACAGTCTTTACTCCTTTAAAATTTCAAATATTCCAACATAATCATAGGAGTAAAAACCACTTTAAAATGATATGCTTTATGAAACAATAATATGTACATTTATTGCAAATTATATTAAACTAAAATGGAGGGGGGGAAATCAAAATATGAAGTGATATGAATTAATAATTTTAATTATTTTCTCATTCTGATAAAAATCAGAAATCAACATTTATAAAATTGCCACCACATCACTTTTCATAGCAGGGAACTGAAATCTGTACATCTCATTTTTGCAGAAAAGTAGGCAGGCAGAAAGAATTATACATAAAAGTTTCCAAAAGGAAAAACAAATATTTCATCTGATCTCTTTTCCTCTAAAAAATTAAATTCAGTAGGCTTCTACTTTTTTCTTGTGTAACGCGGGAATTCCTGGCTCTAAAATTGATGAATTTTTCAGTGTCAGTGTAAGGACATCCTGTTACTTTCTTTAACATAAAAATATGCAGCATGTAAATTAATGGTGTATTTACGCCTTTAAACTCCAGATATGCAGGAACTGGAACCAAGTGTTAAGCAATTTGCTTAATTATTGACTTTTCATAAGAAAAGTCGGGGGAGGGGGGGTTTGAAGAACAGAGTTGCTTTTAGCCTCTCTCTCTCTCTCTCAAGAGTTTCTGCTGTACATTCCACCAGAGGGCTGTGGTCATGAGAAAAGGAAGTAATAGTTTCTTTCAGTTTTCAAGGCAGAGAGTGTGTCTGAAGTTCGTTTTCTGTTCAGGGACACTTTGAATTCAATTTTTTGTAGAAGTTGAAGCTACTTCTGTTTGGCCTTCATTTTCTCCCTTTGCAAATGAGTTTTCTTTTACCTTGGGGACAGACGAAAGCAACGTTAGAAAATATGTCAACATGAAAATAAACTGGAATTATTTCATTTCTATAGTTATAAGCTAAAACCTGAAAATATTTGTTTTTCACCTGAGACTTTACTTGGTTTAAGAAATATTTCCCTAACTCTAAAAAACAAAATGCCAATGAAGAAGTTTTTCAACTATTAAGTGCTGCTACCCAATGTCCGATATGCTTACAACAATAAAATAGGAGCTGTTATTTGAAATAATTGTCATTTTAAATTAATACTTTCATCAAAATGATATTGTTATGGAAGAAAATTACTGGATACTATGGCAAAATAAATTATAAGCAGCAGAATAAGTTTTGATTCCTGAACTGGGTAAACAAATACATTTTAGCGTACTCAAAGAACAAGGAGAAAATTTAGCTTAATTCTGTTAAGTTAGCAGAATCTCCCATGCTTCTGGAGGGCCCATCTAATAGGTGAGGGAGGGAGGACACACAGGACTTGGCCTCATCTGGACGTGTTCTCTTCTGCTCCCAGATCGTGATTTTGGTCTGCCTGCAGTTGTCCAATTCAAGGGCAAGGCATTAGTAGCCACCTGGCCGGTGCAATTCCGCACTTGAAATCAGCCAGATCAGTATTAAGACTGTGTCTCCTCAACAACTTCAAACTTGGGAGAGAAAAATAAGGGAGTTTTTTACTTATAGCCCCATCACTACACAGACAGATATTGTTTCTTGACCATACTATACAAATGGCTGATTTTTATAGATGTATAGAGTGAATTCAAGGGATTTTCTCATAAGTTAACAATACCAAATGCAGACCAAAATATAAACAGTAACATTTACTGGAACATACAAATGAACACACACACAATAAGTAGCTAAGGGAACACATTTACTATAAAAATCCAAAGGGATCTAAAAATTCTAATTAAGGTGACAACTTAAAACGTTCAGCATCAACTCCCAGATTAAGTAGTAAAAATCTATGCCAGTAAATTTTTGTACAGATAATCCATGTTTGGTGAGATAAAATATCCATTCTTGAGTCAGTAAATAAATTATATAAGTAGGAATCATCTTTGAGCGATCAAAGATGAGCAGCCTGTGAGGTTGTTTCATTGGGGCAGGTGGGGAAGAGGTTAAGTTGTTGATTTATATTAAAATTAACTCTAACAAGAGGAATTAAAAAGTAGAAATATACCTTGTTCATGTGTCAAGACTACTACTTTCTCCATTCTGGAACTTTTATATCTAAAAGGTAGCTATTTATTTTAAGTAAATCCTGTGCAAGGACACCAAAGGACACCAAACAAAAGATTATACTGTTCTTGATATATAGAAATATCAAAATACCATATCCTAATTAAAACTGAACCAAAGGGAAAAAGGAAATCTTTTCAAAATGATGTCCTGGAGGTTATGAAATCAAAACAAGTGCCATCATAACCTACTCAGGAAGCCAAGGGCTGTGTTCACTCCTCAATGCCAAGTGTTTGGGGGTGACTGACACCTACTAAGCACAAGGACAAGTTCAGGAAGAACAATGTGCGTTACCTTTGCAGGTCAATCTGTCTCTCTGCTGGCGCTGCCTTTTTGGCTCCGTCCTGCAGTTTGGGTGCTTTGGCGTTACCTGCTTCCAGGCCGCCGGGGCCTTCCTGGCTGCCCGCGGCTCTCTTCCTTCCCTTGCCAAGAGGTTTACTGGCATCATCAGTTTTGGTTGCATTGCCCTGAGATTCAGACTTGGGTCGACGTCCTCTCTTGGGCTTTGAAGGGGCAGGTGGTCCCGATTCATCTACTTCCTCATCTGTTTTTTGTTGGATATTCTCTGCACCAGCGGCTGTGACTGTTCTTTTCTTTCCTCGGTCACTGCTGATGTTGCCCTGGGTAGCCTGATCAGAATTAATCTCCTAAAAGAGCACAAGACAATTCGATAATGAGCACATATGAACAGGCAACTCACAGAACACATGCAAGTGTTCAACAAAAATACTGGTGGTGAGAGAAATGCAAATTAAAATAACAGTTGGGCATTAGTTTTGATATAGGAAAATGAAAAAAATTCAGAACTGCAAAACCTTTGTTGGTGGGTATGTAGAGAAAAACGTACTCACATACCCTGCTGGTAGAAATGTCAAATGTTCCAAAATTTCTTTTCTCTTTTTTTTTAATCTTATACTCCCCAGGAAAGCAAAGAGCTCCTGGATTTGGTCCAATAAGCTTTCTTTAAAATGCCCTAAGTGTTCCAATTTTTCATGAAAGCAATATGGAAACATCTAAAATCTGTCATATCTACTCTTGACCCAGCAACCCTCGCTAAGAGCCTGGCCCACAGAAATAAAACCACAAGTATAATGCCACACCGTTTGTAGTGGGAAAAGCGGGGAAAGACAGTATTTATGCTCACACACACACACAAAATAATAAGTGAAAATAACACTGTAAAGGGAAAAACCGAACAGAGATAAGGCTGTTTAAAAGGGGAAAAAAGACTGCATTAAAAATCACACATTAGCATATTCACACATGCATGAACATTATGAACACGTGCATATGTATAAAAAACTCATGGAAAAGCCAAATGAAGAGGAAACCAGTTGGTTAGCTACAGGTATGAGGAAAAAGGTTCCTGCCCTGGCCAGTGTGGCCAGTGTTGGCCCATGCACCCAGATCACAGGTTCAATTCCAGGTCAAAGGCATGTACCTGGGTTGCAGGTTCCATCCCTGGCCCTCATCAGGGACATGCTGGAGACAACCAATCCATATGTATCTCTCCTTCTTTCTCCCCCTTCCATCCTCCCTTCTACTCTCTAAAAACCAATGGAAAAAATTACCCTTGGGTAAGGATTAACAACAACAACTAAGAAGATTCCTAAAGGATGACGGTGGCAGTACTGCTTGCCTGAATCCAGAGATGTGTCTTTGTTCTTCTTTTAACCAACTCCCTTATTCATCCTTCATATTACAATCTGATTCCTCTCATAAGAAAACATCAGGAGAGAATGTGCTGATGTATAACCATGCATATTCAGCCTGCTGAATAATTTTTATATACATAACTAAAAAACTGGTTTATGCATCAATCTCTTTGAGAAATTGGCAAGCAAGAAACACTCCCGTAGATCTTTACCTTCTTTTAGCATACTAACAGAATAGTTTTTGAGCCTACAAGACTGAGGACCAGACCCTAAGAAGAAATGACCCTATCAACTTACGGGAGACCTAATAAGGAGGCTATCTACTGGGCTTCTGTCAAAATATAACCAATCCATCTTCTCAGGTTACAGTGCGTTTGTTAGAGCATTCTTTGAAAGTGAGAAAGAGTTAAAATAAGGGTTTGGAACAATATAATATTATAAATCAATTAAAACGTATCATTTTAGTCTCTCAGAAATTAGAATTCAATGTCCAGTTTATCTTATATAGAATTTTGCAATGAGGCTGGAAAGATCATGTCTGACTAAACACTTGTCCCTGTACTACCTCTTAATATTTATTGTAAGTATGTTTCACTGAATGACGGTGGCAACATGCAATTTTGCATCTAAATTTGTTTACATTAAGACTGTTTAATTCTATACAAGGATCTAACAATATTCAAATCTATTGCTTTCTGAGTTCCAACAATGTTGAGAGATTCCTTATATTGGTTAAATCCACTGACATAGTGAATGTCATACAGCAGACGGCAAGGGTTTGGAGGAGAGACTGATCTAAAATATATCCTTGGGGGATTACTTTGTTAACTATATAAATGTCCAACCACTATGAATCTGGACAGAAAAAATTCAGCTACCATGGGATAACTGTATAGTCATTATTTTATGTCCCCAAAGGTAATTCCTAAAAATTTGATAAATACCATAAATACATGGTGGGCAATACAAAGATAAGTATATCAAGAATATAATCTGGTCCTAAGCAGTTTGACTCAGTGGATAGAGTGTCGGCCTGCAGACCGAAGGGTCCCAGGTTTGATTCCGGTCAAGGGCACGTGCCTTGGTTGCAGGCACATCCCCAGTAGGGGGTGTGCAGGAGACAGCTGATCAATGTTTCTAACTCTCTATCCCTCTCCTTTCCTCTCTGTAAAAAATCAATAAAATCTATATTTTAAAAAAAAAGAGAATATAATCTGTGTGAAGAAAAATAATAGTATCTTCATGTGCTTCCTACTGAGGAATGTTATTAATTTCATTCTATGGTTGAATGGAAGCTTAGAAATCAAGCAATCTGCCCAAGTAAACACACAGCCAGGATTCAGACTCAGGTGTGTCTGATGATCCTACAATATTATACTCCTTTCTATCCTACCAAAAAATTGTTAAGAAAACTGGGTGCCAGAGTTAAAAGGTCAACAACAAAGACTGCAGCTATTAAACAAAAACTCGAACACATTATAAAAAGTTAATTCATAAATTTAACTTTTAAAAGTAAAACAGATACAAAGGAATGGTGACCCAGTAGGAGTTAATAAACTTTTGAAAGTTAGATCCTAAAAAGTCAAATCCTAGTCTTTCAAGGCCTGGGAGAGGGTGGAAGAAGGATACCATTATCACAACGGGCGACCACATAAACTCCTATAAAAGGAAGTCAGGGGATGTGGGTAGAATCATTGTTGGAGAGTGAAGCATACTAAATGCAGCAAGGGGTGGTATACACACATGTGAGATATGTAGTACACATTAACTTCTTGACTGTGGGTTTCTTGCCCCTATAATTTATAATAAGGATCTTCATGAGAGAAATCTACTTGTTATATTTTAAAATTTACCTTATTCTTTACTGGGTCAATATTCTTTGCAGGTGTGACAGAAATAATCATCACAGGGTTCTCTTCATTTTCACTAACTCCAGTTTCTGCTGCCTCTGAACTCTGCTCCCTGTGGAAGAAAAATAAACCAAAGCTTCTTTATGTCACCACATGAATAGAAAGTTTGCTCTCTCACCATACCAATAAGGAAACAAATGTTCAGGCTGGTTTAGAAGAAGCAATGTTAGCAAGATTCAGATCTGTGGTTACAGACCACTCACTGGTCTCTTATTAGTAAGGTTATTGATTTCCATTTAATCTTACTAATATAAGATAGAAATGACTATCGAAAACCACCTGAGAGAAAGATTAGTTGTCAAAAAAACAAAACAACACAACTATTCTAAGCCTATCTCTTGGGGGTAAAAAATCCTAAAACAAAACAAAAATATAATGATAGATTCTCCAGTATAGCTATCTCTAGTCTGTGTTCTTAATGCTGTGCAAAGGTGGAGGCTGCAAGAGGCCACAGGGGAGGTGACTGAGCCCCACCATCTCTGGAAACCATAGATTTCACATTAATTTATTCTATAATTTTGAGTTCGATTGATAATTCTCTCACTTCTCTCTGAAATCAATAAAAACATATTTTTTAAAAATATATTTTATTGATTTTTCACAGAGAGGAAGGGAGAGAGATAGAGAGTTAGAAACATCGATGAGAGAGAAACATCGATCAGCCGCCTCCCGCACATCTCCTACTGGGGATGTGCCCGCAACCCAGGTACATGCCCTTGACCGGAATCGAACCCGGGACCCTTCAGTCCACAGGCCGACGCTCTATCCACTGAGCCAAACCGGTTTCGGCAATAAAAACATATTTTTAAAAAATTCACAATTAAGAACAAAATCTCTGAAAATCACAATATTTAGTGTTGATAAGAGTGAGCTGGAAATTCTTATGCAGTAGCTACAATAGCACATGTTTGACATCTATATATAAGCCTAAGCGACCGGCCGACTGTACACACAAAAGTCTGACAACATGTATGAATGGACTCATTTCTCAAAAACCATCCAAACTACCACAACTTATCCAACAATCTATATATACATAAAAGCCTAAGCGACCAGCAGACTGTCCAGTAGCTACGATACGCACTGAACACCTGGGGGCAGATGCTCAACGCAGGAGCGGAAACCACAGGCATGGAAACATGGAACAGACTGATGAATCTCAGAGGGAAGGGGGGAGGGAAGAGATTAACCAAAGATCTTATGTTCTCATTAGTCCTGATCAGGCCAGGCTGAGGGACCCCACTGGTGCATGAATTCATGCACCGGGCCTCTAGTGTTAAAATAAACAGGGAATATTTTTATAAGTGGAATGGTTATTTTTACTCAACTCATGCATATAAATTCAATTTAATTAAGAATTATATTTTTGCCCTGATCGGTTTGGCTCAGTGGATAGAGCAGCAGTTCTCAACCTGTGGGTTGCGACCCCTTTGTGGGTCGAATGACCCTTTCACAGGGGTCGCCTAAGACCATCCTGTGTATCAGATATTTACATTACGATTCATAACAGTAGCAACATTACAGTTATGAAGTAGAAACAAAAATAATTTTATGGTTGGGGGTCACAACATGAGGAACTGTATTTAAAGGGCCAGAAGGTTGAGAACCACTAGGGTAGAGCGTCAGCCGGCGGACTGAAGGGTCCCAGTTTCGATTCCAGTCAAGGGCATGTACCTTGGCTGCGGGCACATACCCAGTTGGGGGTCTGTAGGAGGCAGCTGATTGATGTTTCTCATTGATGTTTCTAACTCCCTCTCCCTTCCTCTCTGTAAAAATCAATAAAATATATTTTACAAAAAGAAAAAAGAATTATATTTTTGCCTGGCTGGTATAGCTCAGTGACTGAGTGTTGACCTATGAACCAGGAAGTTATGGTTTGGTTCCTGGTCAGGGCATATGCCCAGGTTGTGGGCTTGATCCCCAGTGTGGGGTGTGCAGGAGACAGTCAATCAAATGATTCTCTTTCATCATTGATGTTTCTATCTCTCTTCCTCCCTCAATGAAATAAATTTTAAAAAAGGAAAAAAAAAATTATATTTTCCTATGTTAAAATTTCACATATAGATATAGATAGAAGACATTTCCATGTAAATTAATTATATTATAAACCCTGTGTTTTTTCCATTTAACTTTTCTACATACTTAGAATGCTATAGTACACTCAAAATTTTCATCATTAGTGCTAATTTAGCACTATTATTTGTACCAAAATATTTCCTAAAGGCTATTTTTATGATATAGTGCTTTAGGAAAAATTGAAAGATAAATCAAGTTGTGAAACAAAAACAAATGGGGAAAAAAATTACCTTGACCGATTTCCTGTTGAAGGGTTTAGCTCTGAATTGACATTAATGTTGCTTCCAGTCTCAGTTCCAGTGCTCCTAACATACGGTTTCCTTCCCGTTGCTGATAAAGGCTTGTTTACTGCACCTAGTACTCCAGTAGGTTTTGGCTAAAATGAAATATACATGTTATTTTATACCTTACTGAAAAGAATACATACACATTTAGGCACATGTAAGAAATATTGTTTAGCTTAAGCCAAGGAATTATTGTTATTTTTATAAAGTCTATCCTAAATTTCTTAGAAAAGACAAGTCTATGAAACTACATTTATTTGAATATATTAATTACAAGTCAAGTATTACCTGTACTTAATAATTAGGCAATATTTAATTATTTCTTATTGCTCAATTGAAATAAAAGTGCCCCCAAAACACAGTGAATATAATAAATAAGACATAATAAAATGTATTACAAATAAACTATTGAGGGTATATAGTAATAGTTCAGATAGTGTTAATTGAAAATTAAATATTTACATTTGCTCTTTTAGGGGTCATATTACTTTTATATAATATAAACTGTCTAACTCATTAATACTTTGAAATTATTTCTTCTCTTTATCTTACACATCTAAATTTATTATACTACTTTTCAGGAAAATCTGCTTTGTGGATTCTAAACTTTAGAATCAGGACTGATGAGAACACATGATCGTAATTCAAAAGTGTTGTTCATGGCAATAAAAGCTCCAGAGCTCAGCTGGTGTGTCTCAATGGTTGAGCACGGATGCATGAACCAAGAGGTCCCTGGTTTGATTCCCAGTCAGGGCACATGCCTGGGGGTTTCGGGCTTGATTCCCCAGGAAGGGGGGAGGTGATGGCAGAAGGAAGCTGATCGATGTCTCTCTCTCATCAGTTTCTCTCTCTCTCCCTTGATCTCTAAAATCAATAAATATATTAAAATAAATAAATAAATAAAAGCCCAAGAGAACAAATGCTTTAGATGATACAATCCACAACATGATCCCTAAGAATCAAAAACTATAAAATCTGGGGGACAGTTAATGGTTGTATCTCAGAGTATCAGAAGTGACATACACATGAAATAAAGATCCCCAAATTATCTAGTACATAGTACCTTTCCTGTTAACAGAAGTACTCTCGTCTCTTCTGAAATATAACTCTTGTCATTACAGAAATCCTATTAAAAAAAAAAAAAATCAAAGTGAACATGTGTATTTTCATTACATTTGTGTTTACATATCAATTAATCAAATAAAGCATATTTAATGCACCATGCCATAAGTCTAGCTTTAAAATTAAATCCATGGCACATAAGACTTAGGCAAATGTCAGAGATAAATTACTTAAATCATATTTAAGATGAAACGCTTGCATTTTTTCATATTTTGATTTTGTCCATATCAAAAAGGTAAATACACCATCAAAATATAATTAAGTGAATTAAAACAAATGTGGACACTGAAAATACTTTCCTGAAAATTGTATCTAGAGCTCAAATTTGATACTTCCACGCTTTTCTGTTAAATATCCTGGGAACAGCACACAAATAATCCACAGTGGTGTCAAAGAAACAAATGCTTTACTACAATCAAGAAGTTCATTAAAGTCACATTTTCTTTTATTATGTTTACCTTCATACTAGTGTTACAGGAAAGAGCAGCGAGCTTATATGTGCCCATAAAGAAATCACTTTTGACATGTGTTCTAGGCAAAGCTGTATCTTTTTTCTTTTATTCTTGCACAAAGGCTTTATGTAGCTATATTACATGTTACAAAGCCTAGGCACGAAAGTTCATTTATTTTATTCATGAAGATATGCTATAGCCTCACTAGCACTGTCTCAATATGCCTAGTTTTCCAGTGTTTCAATTATACCAGATTAAAAGCAACATATCAGAAAAGGAAATGAGGAAAGTTGTTCACTGAAAACAGAAAAAAACCAAGTTATTATTATGAAGGAAAAAAACCCACCAAGTCTCAAATATCAAATTAAAAAAACTATTAAAATTATGTGTAGTGACAAAACAATTTAATTGTTGAGAACAGGATCACTACTGTATGAAGATTCTATTTGGGTACTATTCCAGTCATGACAGTTCTGGGTCAACAATAAAGTAAATTTAAATTCAAGAGGTCACTTAAGAATATTTGTAAATTCAATTAAAGGGCAAAGCACTTTATAATCCTTATTATTCCAATAAAACAGGCACAATAAATGCCAAATACTAAATCATTAAAGAAAATCTGATTAAAATTTTTGTCAAAGTATGGCATTCAAAGTAGGAAGTTTCATTTCCTAGAATGTTCTTCTGTAAAATACTGTGTGTGAGGTTGGGGGCGGGGGAAGATATTACTCTGAAGTCTATCTTCAGGTTTAAAAATGTGTAAAAAAATTTTTAGGTGCTGTATTTTTTCCAATTATAAAGCACAGGAAAATTAAACAAACTTCAAAATACCACCTTAAAGTAGGAAATAAAGGATTAAAAGAGTTTTTAAGAATGTTAACACTAAATCATTATTAAAGGATACAGTCAAAAGAAAAATATTCCCTACTCAATATTCTTTCTCTCCTTGATATGACTAATAAAAATATATTTTAAAAAAAAAGTTAGCTAGAGAAACATAAAGGAGATTGAGTTAGCTGGAAAACTTATTTACACGAAAAACTTGATTTGCTGATAGTAGAATAAATGTACTATGCATTGCCCTAGGTTTGGCTCAGCGGATAAGAGCGTCATCCTGCAGACTGAGGGATCCCAGGTTAGATTCTGCTCAAGGGCACATGACTGGGAGAAACCAAGATGGTGGCATAGGTAAACACCAGAGATTGCTGCTTAGCACAACCACTTCAAAAATACAACTAAAAGATGGAACGGACATCATCCAGAACCACAGGAAGGCTGGCTGAGTGGAAATTCTACAACTAGAAGGAAAGAGAAAAGCATACCGAGACTCAGAGGAGGTGCGGTGTGGAAGTAAAATACAGAGGTACAGAGGTGCATGCGGAGAGGGTTGGCAGCTGAGGACGTGGTTGTCTTTTTCAATCGGGAGTGAGTCTCAAGCTCTGAGCTCCAGTTCTGGGCGAGTCTCTGGGGACCCAGACTCATACGGGAGAAACTGGACTGTCTGGCATCAGTTGGAACTCGAGGGCAGCTTTCTCTCGGGGTGCTTGCAGCGATTGCCTGGACACTGAGAAGCAGGGCCTCTGAGGGCAGGACTGAGAGCAGCCATAACTGCTCGTTCCACCCTGTTGATCCCCTGAGACCCCGCCCTGTCCAAGCCATGGAGGCTTTTGCATATGAAAGGCCTGGCCCTTTGCAATCTGATAATTACCTAACAAACTGCAGCTGGCCCAAGGCCCCTGGGCAACTTGCATTGCATCCCAGCTGGCTCCTGCTGAATGGCCTCAGGCAGAGGCTAGATTAGCACCTCCTTAGAGATCCAGGAGCCAGTGTGCCTGGTGGTCAGAGTGGGACCATCCAGATTGCAGCTCCTTGGATTCATAAAGGACACACTCATGGGGCAGACTCAGTGAGCACCAAAGCCCCATTGAAGCAAGTCTTGCCCCAGAGGGGTGTCTCCAGCACAGAGGTTCTCCCACTGCAGACACAGCTGATTCTCACAGCCAGTTAGCCTGGAGGTCAATCCCTCCCAGTGTTACCTACAACAATCAAGGCTTAACTACAACAAGACTGTGCACAAAGCCCACAAGGGGGTGCACCAAGAGTGTCTACCTCAGGTAACTGGGGAAGGCTGAGCCACTGGGCCCTATAGGACACCTAGCACAGAAAGCCACTCTATCGACACAGCGAAGCATAAAAAAATGCGGAGACAAAGAAACAGGACACAAATGACAGAAATGGAGGAAAGCAAAATACTGGATATAGAGTTCAAAACCACACTTTTAAGGTTTTTCAAGAATTTTTAGAAACCGCCAATAAACTTAATGAGACCCTCAAGAAATCTAATGAGACCCTCAAGGTTGTGATAAAGGACCAACTAGAAATTAAGCATACACTGACTGAAATAAAGAATAATATACAGACTCCCAACAGCAGACCAGAGGATCTCAAGAATCAAGTCAAAGATTTGAAATACGAAGAAGCAAAAAACACCCAACCGGAAAAGCAAAATCAAAAAAGAATCCGAAAATATGAAGATAGTGTAAGGAGCCTCTGGGACAGCTTCAAGCATACCAACATCCGAATTATAGGGGTGCCAGAAGAAGAGAGAGAGCAAGATACTGAAAACCTATTTGAAGAAATAATGACAGAAAACTTCCCCTACCTGGTGAAAGAAATAGACTTACAAGTCCAGGAAGCTCAGAGAACCCCAAACAAAAGGAATCCAAAGAGGACCACACCAAGACACATCATAATTAAAATGCCAAGAGCAAAAGACAAAGAGAGAATCTTAAAAGCAGCAAGAGAAAGAAAATCAGTTACCTACAAGGGAGTACCCATATGACTGTCAGGTGATTTCTCAACAGAAACTATGCAGGCCAGAAGGGAGTGGCAAGAAATATTCAAAGTGATGAATGCCAAGAACCTACAACCAAGATTACTTGATCCAGCAAAGCTATCATTCAGAATTGAAGGTCAGATAAAGAGCTTCACAGATAAGAAAAAGCTAAAGAAGTTCATCACCACTAAACCAGTATTATATGAAACGCTGAAAGGTATCCTTTAAGAAGAGGAAGAAGAAGAAAAAGGTACAGATACAAATTATGAACAACAAATACACATCTATCAACAAGTGAATCTAAAAATCAAGTGAATAAACAATCTGATGAACAGAATAAACTGGTGATTATAATCGAATCAGGGGCATAGAAAGGGAGTGGACTGACTATTCTTGGGGGGAAAGGGGTGTGGGGGATGCAGGAAGAGACTGAACAAAAATTGTGCACCTATGGATGAGGACAGTGGGGGAGGGGGTGGGAGGGTGGAGGGGGGGGTGGGAAACGGATGGAGGGGAGCTATGGGGAGAAAAAAAGGAACAAGTGTAATAATCTGAACAATAAAGATTTAATTAAAAAAAAAATATAGGGCACATGACGGTTGCCGGCTTGATCCCTATAGGGGGCGTGCAGAAGGCAGCCGATCAATGATTCTCTCTCATCATTGATGTTTCTATCTCTCCCTCTCCCTTCCTCTCTGAAATCAATAAAAATGTATTTTAAAAAGTGGTTGATTAGAATCCAGGTTTATCAATTATCAAGACCAGTACCATTAATTCTAACTCTTTATTTCATACATATGCAGTATATAAAATAAATGTATTTCACTGTGGCAAACATTACATACTAGAAACATCCAGAAAGCTCACTTAAGAACACCACCACTGAGCAGAATTTGTACTCTCCCACCCTGTAAGGTGAGAATGATACTGTTCAGAGCTCTGGAAGACAAGCCCCCATTTCTTCATAAACCCACAGAGGTATTTTTTACTCTATAGTCAAGACAATCTAATATTTGCCACTAGGGTTGATGGTAACGGAATCTTAAATCAGTTTGTGCGGTAGAAAAATGAAGGGAAAGAAAATTACCTTTTCAGGTTGTGTAAAAAATTTCATTGGAAGTACTGGATCCTTTGGTGAGTCTGCATTGCACAAAGCACTTTTACTATTTATAACACACAGAGCCACATCACATACAGTATAAAGTTTCTAGGGAGAAAAAAAAAGAAAGGTCATATATAGCTTTCAGTAGTGCAAAACAATTACAAGAACCAATTCTACCCAATGCATAAAATGGAATCAAAAGAAGAATGTGTGGTTATTATTTATTCCTTGAACATTCCGCATTTGTATTTAAATGTCCTCTGTTAATGCCAAGTATGCATTAACAACAGCAAACAAACCAAATCAAAGTAAACCAAAGGAAACAGAAAAAAATAGATCTACTTGTTTGTAAATCTCACTAAAAGTTTGTCAGACAGTACATTTGTAAAATGTATTAGTTCTCATCCCCTTGCTCTGGAGAAGTTTTAATGTCTTTTCAGAGTAATAAACAGGCCTCAAATAATAGAATTCAATAGTAACGAAACACAATAAAAACTGACTATAAGTATATATTGGTATATTCTGTAATCAATGTATTATGTAATAGCAAAAACAATGGGACAATAGTATTTTTTTCCTGTGACATCTTACGGGACCAACATCTTACTTCATTTGTCTTGGATTCATCTGGAGACTGGGCATCTTTTGTTAACTTGATGTTCTCTGCCATCTTCTTCATAAAGGCATGGCTATTGTTTTCATTCTTTGTCATTAAAACTTCAAGCATGAACCATAGGCACCTAAATGGTAAACATTATTCACCTATTACAGAGACTAAATGTAGGTGTTTTTGCTTAAATGGATTAAATATCTTCTTGGAAAGTTCTGATACTTGAATATAATAAGAGTAAAATATACAATGGGGGGGGGGGAGACTTATGTAATACTTTAAACAATAAAGAATTTAAATTAAAAAAATATAAAGAAAACCCTAATAATAGGAATATCCTAATAATATTAAATTAAAATGGAAAATTAAATCACAAAAATATTAAAGACAGCTAATAGTGAGAAAATATGACAGTTTCATGAGGCACATAAAGACTCATTCTAGCTCAGCCAGCGTGGCTCAGTGGTGGAGCATTGACCTATGAACCAGGAGGTCACAGTTTGATTCCCGGTCAGGGCATATGCCTCACAGTGTGGGGCGAGCAGGAGGCAGCCAATCAATGAATGGTTCTCTCTCATCACTGAGGTTTCTATTTCTCTCCCTCTCCCTTCCTCTTGAGGGGGGAGGGGGAGAAGACTCATTCTAACCCTGACTTGTGTGGCTCAAATGGTTAGTGTTGTCCTGTATTCTGAAAGGTCTTGGGTTTGATTCCCAGTCAGGGGACACACCTAAGTTTTGGCTTCCATCCTCGGTCAGGGTGCATATGGGAGGCAACTGATATATCTCTCTCACGTTGATGTTTCTCTCTCCCTTCCCCTCTCTAAAACCAGTAAACATATCCTCAGGCGAGGATTAAAAAAACAAAGAGTAGCCCTAACCAGTTTGGCTCAGCGGATAGGACGTCGCCCTTCGGATTCAAGGGTCCCAGGTTCGATTCCGGTCAAGGGCATGTACCTTGGTTGCGGGCACATCCCCAGTAGCGGGTGTGGCAAGAGGCAGCTGATCGATGTTTCTCTCTCATCAATGTTTCTAACTCTCTATCCCTCTCCCTCCCTCTCTGTAAAAAAAAAATCAATAAAACATATATTAAAAAACAAACAAAAACCAAAACCCACATACACCCACACGCACAGAGCACAAAGCAAAAGCCAGCAATGGAAAAGAAAGTAAGTACCGCTTTAGAGTTTCTTGGAGGCCATTTGTAGACAAGCCTAGGCCATCTCTCGCTCTTTCACCCCGCATCACACACCAAATTCCGGTTACATAAAGAATACTCTTAGAACCAGCGTTCTGTGATCGTTTACTTGCCTGTCTTTCCTCTAGAGACCAATATGTACCTGGTGTAACAAATCCCATTTGTATTACCCCAGTTTTGCCACAGAGTATTTTGCATGTTCACGCATATTCTCAGGCATTATCTTTTGAGGTTGAAAATAAAGATCGTTTAAAGCAGAGAAATTTTTACTTCATGGCTTTCTTTCTAAGTTGTCAAACTAAGTAACTGAAGTATGTATTAATATAAACAGCAAAAATAACAAAACATAAAACTATAAAAGGCACATAAAAGACCAACCAGATTGAGTTAGCTGGAAAACTTATTTACACGAAAAACTTAATTTGCTGATAGTAGAATAAATGTACTATGCATTGCCCTTGGTTTGGCTCAAGCAGGATCTTTGAGGAAACTGCATTTTTCTTATGGGGTCAGCAGTATGGCTCAATTAGAACACTTTGCTCAAATGTCAGTGTCAGTGAGTAAAGAATTACTCTAGCTTTGCCAGGGACCCTCTATATCAGGGGTGGGCAACCTTTTTGTGAGTGTGTGCCAAAACCAGCAAAATCTCTGCAAAAATTCTGTCAAAGTATGGCATTCAAAGGAGGAAGCTTCATCTCCTGGAATGTTCTTCTATAAAATACTGTGTGTGAGGTTGGGGGAGGGGGAAGATATTACTCTGAAGTCTACTTTAATAGGTGAAAATAGGTGCAAAATAATTACAAGAACCAATTTTTGCTTAAATGGATTAAATATCTTCTTGGAAAGTTCTGATACTTGAGTATAATAAGAGTAAAATATACAATGGGGAGGGAGGAAGGAGACTTATGTAATACTTTAAACAATAAAGAATTTAAATTAAAAAATATAAAGAAAACCCTAATGATTAATAGAAATATCCTAATATAAAATTAAAATGGAAAATTAAATCAACAAAATATTAAAGACAGCTAATAATGAGAAAATATGAGCTTCATGAGGCACATAAAGACTCATTCTAGCACAGCCAGCGTGGCTCAGTGGTGGAGCCACTAGGCACCAAAGTTCATTTATTTTATTCATGAAGATATACTATAGCCTCAGTAGCACTATCTCAATATGCCTAGTTTGTAAAAATTGCAAAATTTTTTACAATTTTTTTTTAGTAAACTGTCTTATTTCTTTATTAAATATATATTTAAATTGGTTCTTGTAATTATTTTGTACCTTTAATCCTTAAAGTAGGAAATAAAGGATTAAAAGAGTTAATTAAGAGTCTTTTATTAGAATAAAAGTGTTTTTTTTTCCTAATGGGAATAGTAAGAGAAAAAATTAAGCATTGTTTTTTTAGTAAATTGTTTTATTTATTTATTAAATATATATTTTATTGATTTTTTTTTGCAGAGAGGAAGAGAGAGGGATAGAGAGTTAGAAACATCGATGAGAGAGAAACATCGATTCAGCTGCCTCCTGCACACTCCCTATTGGGTATGTGCCCACAACCAAGGTACATGCCCTTGACCGGAATCAAATCTGGGACCCTTGAGTCCGCAGGCCAACGCTTTATCCACTGAGCCAAACCGATTAGGGCTAAGCATTTTTTTAAAAGTAAAAATAATTTTAAGAATTAATGAAAATCAACATGACTTACTCTTTAATATCACGAAGCTGATCAACATCTTGTGATCTTGTAAAATCTGGATCATGGGCTAGCAGATGAATCATGTATGGAACTACGTATTCAGGCAACAGTGATAATAATTTCTCTAAAATGAAAACATTATTAACAACAGTAATGGTAGCTTTTATACCCCCCTCAGTTATTCTACATTAAAGGCAACATAAAACCCAATACTAAAATATTTTATTTCTATTTTAAAGGTTATAAAACCAAAAGAATAAATTAGATGATATAGAGCAGGGGTGGGCAACCCCTGGCACGTGTGCCAAACATGGCACGCCAGTAACTTTTGCTGGCACGCAAAACCCTCTCTTATAATCTTCCATTTACAATTTTTTTCTTAATATCGACTTTTTTATTTTTCAGATAAATTCAGTGTAGGTGCATCTTAGATAAATAAATAATTTTACATAACAAGTTATCTTAAAGACCATAGACATGGATTGACGAGAGAGGGGAAGAGCAATTTCTATGCCTCTGCCTTAACTCTCCCTGCCTTCTTAGATCCGACCAGTGTTTTGGTTTCATCCACATACGCTTGTGAATCTTTGTTCTCAGTGGTGAATTTTGTTAAGTCTCGTTATAGGAGTAGCCTGACGGATGAAAGTAGTAGCTCGTGCATATCTCTGAAGGTCACGAAATATAAACCTGATGTAAAATCTCTGTCATCAGTGATGCAGTAGCAAAAGTCCCACTGATAATATCAAACGGAGTCATAAAGTTTTCTGTCGGACTATCAGTGTACATGTATACATTAAAAAATAAATGTATTTTTCATCATCATATACTGTGTTTTTGTCGCTCAAATGAATTTTATTATTTCTTCAAGATTCTTCACATACGTACACCTTAAGAGATATCAAGCAGGCGTAACATGTTCTCAAAAAATTAGGGCTGGCACGCAGAAGAATTTTGAGTCAGAGATTTTGCTGGTTTTGGCACACACTCACAAAAAGGTTGCCCACCCCTGATATAGAGGGTCCCTGGCAAAGCTAGAATAATTCTTTACTCACTGACACTGACATTTGAGCCAAGTGTTCTAACTGAGCCATACTGCTGACCCCATAAGAAAAATGCAGTTTCCTCAAACAGTATCATGCACTATAGAGGACTCAGAAACCAGAACTTTAGTTTGTAGGTACATCATAATTGCAAAGAGAGCATTCTACAAAAATCCCAGTGTTATTATAAATTACAATAGAAATATATAAACTACTCCCCCCAATGACATAGTGACAGGATATGCTTGCACACTAGAAACTTTCCCGGTGACTTACCAGTAGCCATGGGGTTCTGCTTAATGTACTCCCTGCGTATACTGATATTCTTTAGTAAACACTGTCGTGCATGTGCTCTTCTCTCCTTCACAGGATCTTTGGCACATAAGGCAAAAATCGCCATATACTCCAATGGAAGAAGTAACTTCACAAGGGCCTTATGCAGTTTCTGAGCAAATATCTGCCTTACTTGGTAGCACTCATCCTACAGCACAAAACCAAAAATACTTAAATACAATCTCTTTTATACACATATCCACACAGTAAATGGATCTATATCCATAGAATACTTTCTATGTACTTAACTTTGAAGGCTAAGTAACTGACAAAAATAAGATGGTTACTTACATTAATAACAAGTGCACAGAGCTGAAACTGTTCTGGGGTTATAATTTCATGGTAACAAGGTTCCTGAGCAAGCTTCATTATGGCACTACCAGCAGCTAATCGCAAGCGAGACATATCAGATTTACTATAAACAAAAAAGAAATAAACATTTCCTATAACCATTATCATTCATAAAATTACTGTGATCCCTTTTTTGAGTATTAAGTATCCAGCACAATTTATGCTTAAAATGACAATGTACAAATATGGGAAAGCTACTTTGAGTCCTTGAACTCAATATAGATAAAAAGGCTCGAATCATTGTGACTATCTGGTAATATATTCATGTGCTTTCATTTTTAGTTATGGTCTAGCTTAGATCCTCCACACAGCCAATAAACTCTGCTCACAATCACAACCACACTAACTGCAGCTCTCAGAAGAACATTAGGAACTATGCTTCTCATTTTAAGAGGAATACAGGTTCATTGTAGAAAATCTGATATAAAAAAAACACCAAATTAAAATTACCTATTATTTAAAACATATTTCCAACAATTTTTAAATGCACATGCTTGTATACACACGTTTAATAGAATTCTATCTTAAGCCTATTGTCTGATGAAATGAATGGCTAGAAATTAGGAAATGATTTGTACCAGAAAAGGGCAGGTATTAGACAAATATCTAAAAGGAAAGGATACCACCCTCGCCGGCATGGCTCAGAGGTTAGAACATTGGCCTGAGCACTGAAGGGTCAAGGGTCTGATTCCCGGTCATGGGCACGTACCTGGGTTTGATCCCTGGCCGGTCAGGTGCATGTGAGAGGCAACTAATCGATGTGTCTCTTTCACATCGATGTTTCTCTCTCTTTTTCCCTCAGTCCCTTTCACTTTCTCTAAAAATTATTGGGCCCTAGACAGTCTTGCTCAGTGGGTAGAGCGTTGGGCCTGGGGACTGACAGGTCCCAGGTTCGATTCTGGTCAAGGGCACATGCCTGGGTTGCAGGCTAGATCCCCAGTAGGGGGTGTGCAGGAGACAGCCGATCAATGATCCTCTCTCATCATTGATGTTTCTGTCTCTCTCCCCCTCTCCCTTCCTCTCTGAAATTTAAAAAAAATAAAACAAATCATTGGAAAAAAAAATCTTCTGGTGAGGATTAACAACAAAATTTAAAGGAAAGGATATGGAGATGAGAACCAGTCTATTTTGGGTACCAATCTCCGAGGAGACTTTCTTTTGCACCATCAGTTTTAAAAGGGAAACTGGGATGTCCATGCACTCTCACTCAGTCAACTTTTTATCACCTAAATCAGAGGTGGGGAACGTCCGGCCTGCAGGCCGTATACGGCCTGCAAAATCATTTGGTCTGGCCCTGCCAAGGTATTAGGTGTGAGTTCATGAAATGTTTGACCAAATATAGCAGGCTATTTTTTTTAAAAAAATATGTTTTATTGATTTTTTACAGAGAGGAAGGGAGAGGGATACAGAGTTAGAAACATCGATGAGAGAGAAAGATCGATTCAGCTGCCTCTTGCACGCCCCCTACTGGGGATGTGCCTGCAACCCAGGTACATGCCCTTGACCGGAATCAAACCTGGGACCCTTCAGTCCGCAGGCCGATGCTCTATCCGCTGAGCCAAACTGTTTAGGGCAGCAGGCTAATTTTTAAATTGATAATTTTGTATTGCTTGTGAATGATGCTATAAATATCTAAATGGCCCTTGGCAGAAAAAAGGTTCCCTACTCCCGATCCTAAATAGTAAAAAGTGACACTGAATGGGATGAAAGGACGATCTTCTCCCCTCAACTTCTATGCGAAACATAGCATGGCTTTGAAGACAATAGGAAATGTGAAAATCTGGTCAGAATTCATAAGGGACTATTCTTTAGCGTAGCAGTCGCCAACCTTCTGGACTTCACAGACCACCAGTTGGCAACTGCGGGTTTAGCATACAAGAAGAGAAAGCATGGCACTCTTGGGTAACAGGACTGTCAAAGTGAGCACTGGTAACAATGAGGGACCCTTAATTGGCTTCTGAGGCAGCAAGAGAAACACTTCACAGGCTTGATCTCATTTAATTTTCATTCCATAAGATGAGGAAATTGAAGCTTAGAAAAGTGATTTAAGTTCACAGTTAGTAAACAGATTATATAATTGTATTAAGTTTCTGATTCTACAGCCCAAGTTATACCATAGGTATGTAATATCAAATTATAATCTACCTAATATTGCATGATATGTGTTCTATAATTAACCACTCCCCTATTTTTTTGTGATAATAAAAAATGGTGGAAAGAGCATGATTCTTTTACTATTTCATGAGCGTTAAGAGTCTAAGGATAACATTTTTAATAATCTAGACAAAAAATGACAAACTGTCCTGACAAGACTGTGTCAATATATATTTACTGGAATAATGAGGGAATCCATTTCCCTGATCCCATGGAACTACTGCTTTAAAAATAAATAGATAGCCCTAAGTGGTTTGGCTCAGTGGATAGAGCGTCGGCCTGTGAACTGAGGGGTCCCAGGTTCAATTCCAGTCAAGGGCATGTACCTTGGTTGTGGGCACATCCCCATTGGGGGAGTGTGCAGGAGGCAGCTGAATCGATGTTTCTCTCTCATCGATGTTTCTAACTCTCTATCCCTCTCCCTTCCTCTCTCTAAAAAAAAAAAAAAAAAAAAAAAAAAAATCAATAAAATATATTTAAAAAAATAAAATAAAATAAATATATATTTTTGCCCAGCTGGCATGGCTCAGCAGTTGAGCGTTGACCTATAGGTCACGGTTTGATTTGGGTCAGGGCACAGCCAGGGTTGCAGGCTTGATCCCCCATAGTGGGCATGTAGGAGGCAGCTAATCAATGATTCTCTCTCATATTGATGTTTCTTTCTGTCCCTCTCTGAAATCAATAAAATAGAAATTAAAACAAATATATAAAATACTTTTGCTGATCTAATAGACAAGATGCATCACTTAGGTTTAAATCGTATTTAGTGATGTTAAACATTTAAAAAAAAACATTTTTATTGATTTCAGAGAGGAAGGGAGAGGGAGACAGAAACATCAATGACGAGAGAGAATCATTGATCGACTGCCTTCTGCATACCCCCTATTGGGGATCAAGCCCGAAACCCAGGCATGTACCCTTGACTGGAATCAAACCCGGAACCCTCCAGACCACAGGCTGAGGCTCTATCCACTGAGCCAAATTGGCGAGGGCATGTTAGACATTTTTAAAGGTAAAGTGATACATAGTCTTCTGGGGATCCTGCCTATTTATCATTGATTTGTAAAAGCTCCTTTTATTAAGCCTTTGCCATGCACTATACATAGTTTCCCTAAATTTAAAACTTACTATTCCTAACTCAGCTCTAATCTTCAATCTGTTCATACAAAGCTGCCCTTGGCTTATTCTATGATAAAAGTAATTTTTCATGATTTTCTTCAGTTTATCAAAACATTCAGCATCTCTACTGTAAATGCTCATTTCCTATCTCTTCCACCAGAATGCATATTCCTTGGAGGGAGAGATTTTTGTATGTTTAAAAAGCATAGCAGTACCTGATATGAGAGTGCTCAATAAATACTCTGAATAAATGAATAATAAAATCTGTCCTCTAACACCAGTTTTAAAGTAGGATGCATCACCAGTAGAATTCTTTAGTTATTTCTGTTAGTGCTTTCGAAATCTAGTATATCAAGAATTTGAAATAAGCTAGGATCATAAAAACTTGTGGGTTTTATTTTCATCTTAGAAAGAACAGAAAGTAGAGATGGTAATTTCACAGATTTGAAAAGCAAAAATGTGTAGAAATGAAAACATTTATTTTGCATTTGCAGGACCTTGTAGTCTTCTGCAATCCATTAGACAGTGGTCGGCAAACTGCGGCTTGCGAGCCACATGGGGCTCTTTGGCCCCTTGAGTGTGGCTCTTCCACAAAATACCGACTTCTGTGCATGGGCCAGAAGTTTCAATCGCACTGTACATGCGTGCCCGCACGTGGTATTTTGTGGAAGAGCCACACTCAAGGGGCCAAAGAGCCCCATGTGGCTCGTGAGCCGCAGTTTGCCGACCACTGCACTAGGAGGCTGCAAGCCGTCTTTTTTTGGAACCTACACTGAAATTTTTATTCCTTTCATGTTACCAAGTCACTCCACTTTTTTAATCACTATCCTATACAAGTAAGTTCCTTAAAGGAAAGAATGGACCCGAAACCAGTTTGGCTCAGTGGATAGAGCGTCGGCCTGCGGACTGAAGGGTCCCAGGTTCGGTTCCGGTCAAGGGCATGTACCTGGGTTGCGGGCACATCCCCAGTAGGAGATGTGCAGGAGGCAGCTGATCGATGTTTCTCTCTCATCGATGTTTCTAACTCTCTATCTCTCTCCCTTCCTCTCTGTAGAAAATCAATAAAATATATTTTTTTAAAAAAAGGAAAGAATGGAATCTTACCTGTTTTTGCTGCAACGTTTTTCATAGTGTTTTGTTTGCAAAGAGTAGTATTCAACAGATAATTGTTGAAACAAATGCTGATGCTAACTGTAACATTACTACAGTGATAATGACTAAAAATGTATTGGGAAGAGTTTAGTCTTTAGGAGTGAAGAAAAATATAGCATCACTATTGAGATGTAAAACCCAAGTGAGTACATGAAAACTGATTCCAAAGTACATGGCGCAATTACAATATTCAATATTAATTAAGTAAATAATTCCTATGTAAGCTCTACCAACATTGAGCTAAAAAAAATTAAAAACGAAAAAAATCTCACCTGATCCTCTTCTGCTCTGTCAGGTCACCCTCACTAACCAACATCGCTGATAATAACCGAAGAGTTGAATTGGCAGATTTAGACTGGTTGTTTTTCATACCCAACAGCCACCTTACCAGAAGTTTAATTGCCTGTACCTATAAAATATTAACATGCTAAAAAAAGAAAGCAACCTAAAATACCGTTTAATGGAAGATTAATTTAGTTAATTAGATAAGTGAAAATACTTAATTGCCAGCAGACATGTTTTATTAAACAAGTCTGCAGAATAATAACAATAACAATAAGGACTAATATTTATTCCATTTAATCTGCCACCAGGCACTTTTCCTAGGGCTGTAAATGTATTAACTTATTTAATCTCCAAGCAACTTTATGAGGGAAGTATTATTTCCACAATAAAGACAACTGAGACATTATCATGACAGATAACTTGCCCAAGGTGTGGCTCCTGAACTCATGCCTTTCACACTCTAACACTTGCCCAGTGTTTTTAAAGTATGTGAAAATATATTGTTTAAAATAACTATTTAAACTATGTCAATTATAGTGATTAAAAATAACTATTTAGATAGACTGATATTCTTTGTAGTACTGAAAAACTATTTTGATGAAACCATCAAATCTAATTCAGTCTAATTTAACATTCTGGTGGGAAAAAAAAAACAACCAACACTAGGAGATTCCATTTGTGGTCATAATTACTTGGAAGCTTATACTCAAAAGACTGCTACCAATATATGTAAAAGCACTAGCTAAAGGATCTAGGTGTCATTTAATATATTTACTGACAACCTGGAAAAAGGAACTGATGGAATATATAATGACTCTGAAGTTACACAAGGTGAAACAGATTATCAAGGAAAGTGATAATGGAGAAGTCTTGTTTTAAATCCCAACACTACCACTTTAAAATTAGTGTTATGAGGTACAATTTACATCTACTGAAAGTTACCGATTCGATGACAGCCATCTGTTTTTGGCAAGTTAATATTAATATGCTTATAGGTAGGTAGATAGTGGTGGTGAGGCTAGATTTGAGATCTAGATTTTGAGCATCAACATTCTGCAAACAGTCACTTGAGTGACTCACTGAAAATGTTTTAGCAGCAGAAAGGTCTACATAAGATGCAGACATATTATCTATATATAAATAACTCAGTGAAAACTATGGTTTCTTTGAGAAACACACAACTTTTGATTTAAAAATAAAGCAACTCATTTGAAACTGATTCTTAACTATTAGGTTAAAAAAAGGTTATCTATGAATGTTTATTATTTTAACATAAACGTTATCAAGACCTGCACAAATTTACCTTTGCTAGTACTTCTGGGGAAACCTCTTCATCTGGAGACCACAATTTTCCATTCTTCTCACCTGTTGACTATAGTCAATTGAATAAATTTAATTTTTAGAAAAAAAATTAAAGTTTTTCTCATTAAGTTTTTCATGCTGAACAAGGTAGCGCTATAGGAAAGTCATCAAGAATAGCTTAGGCCCTAACCGGTTTGGCTCAGTGGATAGAGCATCGGCCTGCGGACTGAAGGGTCCCAGGTTCGATTCTGGTCAAGGGCATGTACATTGGTTGCGGGCACATACCCAGTAGGGAGTGTGCAGGAGGCAGCTGATTAATGTTTCTCTCTCATCAATGTTTCTAACTCTCTATCCCTCTCCCTTCCTCTCTGTAAAAAATCAATAAAATATATTAAAAAAAAAAAAAGAATAGCTTAGAAAAGAACAAAGTTGAAGAACTCAAACGTCCTTATTTTGAAGCTTACTAGAGATCTATAGTAATCAAGATAGTGTGATTGGTACTGACATAAATACAGGCATTTAGACCAACGAAATGAAAGAGAAACCAGAAAACCCTCATATACATATATGTTTAACTGATTTTTTAAGGGTGTTAAGATCAATTATTAAAGAAAGAAGAGTCTCTTCAACAAATGGCACTAGATATCCACAGGCAAAAGAATAAAGGGTAACTTACCATATATCATATAAAATATGAACTTGAAATAGATCAAAAGATCTAATTTAAGAGTTAGAAAACTATAAAACTCTCAAGAAGATATAGAGGGAAATCTTTATGATCTTGGAGTTAGCAAATATCTGACAAAGGTTTAATATTCAGATTATATAAAGAATTCTTACAACTCAACAACGAAGACAAACAACTCAATTAAAGGTGGACAAAGGATTTTGACTATCCAAAGAAAATATATAAATGGCCAACAAGCACATGAAAAAAAATCCTCAACATCATTAGTCTTTAGGGAAACATAAATCAAAACCACAAGATAATGCTTCTTGTATAGCTATTATAAAAAAACACCCAGAAAAGAATAGTGTTGCAAAGATGTATTGGAACTGGAAGCCTTGTGCATTGCTGGTGGGAATATAGAGCTGCTGTGGGAAACAGGTGATCCCTCAAAAAGTTTAACATAGAATGACTATATGACTCAGGAATTCCACTCCTAGGTATATACCCCAAAGATCTGAAAACAGGGACTCAAATGTTCATATCAGCATTATTCATATAATCAAAAGGTAGAAAAAATCCAAGTGTTTATCAACAAATGAATAAACAATATGTAGGCTACACACACAATGGATTATTATTCTAGCATAAAATGAAGTTCTGACACATACTACAATATAACACAACCTTGAAAGCATTATACTCAATGAAATAAGCCAGACACAAAAGGACAAATACTGTATGATAAGAGGTATGTAGAAAAGGCAAATTGATAGAGCCAGCAAGTAGAACAGAGTTTACCAGGGGTTGGAAGCAATGGGAAGTCATTGGTTAGTGAATACAGTTTCCATCTGAGATGGTAAATTCTGGAAGTATATAGTAGTGATGGTTCCACAACAATGTGGGTGCATATGTTAGCTGGTAGTCTGGGCCATTTCGGAAGAGTTACTTGGCTTTCCTGAGTGTCTCCCATGTACTGGTATACAAGAGGTATGTATATGTTATTAAACTTGTTTGTTTTTTAAAATGAATCAAAACAAAAACATCCAACAAAAAGATTAAGAATGTGGTTGAATATAGCATAAACTGTACACTTAATGGTAAAAATGGCAAAATTTATTTTATGTATATATTATCACACAAAAAAGTCATTTTAAATTAGGATCCTTGAACAATTAAGTCATCATCTAAGAGGTGCCTTAAATTTCACATTTGTTGCCAGCCACATCTAGCAACAGTTCGAAAAACAGCACAAAAATGTGGAATAGGAATGAGACTTTGGCCATGCTCTTCCATCCTTGTCTATTACATCCAAATGGGGGAAGGGAAAAAAAAAAAAAAGAGTGCACTGCCAAGTATCTTTCTATCTAAGCCCAGATACTTCAAAATGCTAGTCAAATACAATTCCACTTAGATTTTTAACAATGCTTGATAAAACAAAATTCTGGCATTCAAATAAATTGTCCTTTGACTTATATTTTTTACATCATAATTTATCCATCTCATGTTCTCATTTTTTTCTTTCTTTTTAAAAAAATTATTAAGGAAGGGAGAGGGAGAGAGAGCTAGAGAGAGCTAGAGATAGAAACATCCATGATGAGAGAGAACCATTGATCAGCTCCCTCCTGCACGCCACCCACTGGGGGTAGGGTCCACAACATGGGCGTGTGGCCTTCGACCAGAATCAAACCTGGGACCCTTCAGTCCTCCGGCCGATGCTCTATCCGCTGAGCCAAACCAGCTAGGGCTCATTTTTTCTTTCTTAAATGTTAATATCTAGTAATAGCTAAACAGAAGTCAGAATGTCATTAGGAAACTAAGTAAATAAGGAGGGAAAGCATACAATAATTTAAAAAGAATTATATATAAAGAAGCAGAAATGTGATAACGATGTAGATAGATAATAGTCTTAATCTCATGATTCTAAATTCAATTAAATGAGAGACTTACCCTGTCATTCATTAGCAGATCTTTCACAATAAAATTTGCTACTACAGATTTCATTGGAGAAGCAAATTGATCTGGAGCTAACATAGAAATGTGGCCCAATGAAACTAATGGAGTTATAAGTTGTTCTGGTACATCAGCATTCAGACTTCTACTGAGTGGCTATAAAAATAAAACAGTCAAAATTACCAGTTTGTTTTGTAAACAGCTAGACATTCTACGGAAGAGTAAATGTTCCCAAATCCTCCTGAATTTATCATGCTCAAACAAATCTGTTCTAATGATATGATCAAAAGTAACTTCAGCCATATCAGACACTTGACTCTTATTTCACCTACTAAAATTTAACAAGTCTGAAGAATGCAGAAAATAGACAATAGAAAAAAATAAAGCCCAATTAAAGGTAGGAGTGAAAACAAGAACATTTCTGCATCAAATCAGCATTATTTCTTGAGCCATGTACAATAGTTTTGTTATGTTAGAGGATTTTTTATCCTGTGGGAACATTTTAAACGACCTTTCTAGTAATGGAATCAGGCCAAGAATCATACATAAGAAAAGGCCAACAGGACTAATTTTCAGGTAGGGGTGTCAGGTACTTTTAACTTGGTGGTTCAAAGTCATCTAACTAATACTTTTTGAGGATTAAATGGATCACTGACCCAATTAAGTAAAATGTCATAACAAAAACATAAAAAAACACCTTTCCATATGTAGTATTTAAATATATAATCTGACCTAAAGGCTGGCAATATATTACTGAATAAACAGAGAGAGTCCCTGCTCCTATGGAATTTATAGTCTAGGGTGGGATAAAAAAACAACAACAAAAAACACCTTAAAAACAAAAATAAAAAACCCCACAACAAACAAAAACCTACCTTCACAGATAATAAAAATCAACATAAAGACACCCTACATATTATATATACCTCAAAAATCTGTGCAAGCTGGACTTCTTTATTTGTGAATATGGCATGTATACAGTGAACAGCCTGTTTTGCTTGGTGTGGAGTACCTCTCTTTGCTTTCTGATGTAAAATAGGAATTAAAGTCCTGTAAAAAATAATATCATAGTTAAAAAAAAAAAAAGTCCATAAACTACAGGTAGTTCTTTTGGTTACCTCCTACGTTCTCTTTCATAATTATTTGGATGTATGCTGACAGAAAAGTCTCTCTTAAAAACTATCAGATTTATAAAAAGATCTAAAGTTCCTTCTCAGTTTCCAAGTATGATTCAAGAAATACAAGTAGCAAAAGACCAAGTTTTATTTAAAAGCTGAAATTATTATACCAGTGAAAGAAAGTATGCAAGGACATAGACATATATACACTGAGTGGCCAGATTATTATGACCACCCCATCAGTACTTCGTTGGACCACCTTTTGCCTTCAATACTGTGGCGATTCTTCGTGGCATTGACTCCACGAGATGTTGAAAGGTGATGCGAGGAATCTGACACCATGCCTGATGAATAGCACTGTCTAGTTCTGTGAGATTTGATGGTTGTGGAACCAGCTGCCTGATGGCTCTTTTAACTTCATCCCACAAATGCTCAATTGGATTGAGATCTGGTGATTGTGGGGGCCACCTAAGCAAGGTAAAGTCTCCCTCATGTTCATGAAACCACTCCTGCACAATACAAGCACCGTGGCATGGCGCATTGTCTTGTTGGAAGAAGCCATCTCCATTGGGATACGCCATCATCATGATAGGATGAACTTGATCAGCAACTATACTTAGGTATGTTGTGCTATTCAGACGTTTATAATGATCTGGCCCTCTAGCAACGTCAGCGCAAAATTATACCTAATCTGCCTACAAACGTCAGGTGGTCATAATAATCTGGCCACTCAGTGTATATTGGTAGAAGAGTAATAGAAACATCTAACAATGATTGAGTACTTGATGCCAATTATGATTCTAAGAATTTTTACGTGGTTTAATCCTCAAATCACTCAAGAGGATTAATTATTACAGTCAATAAACAGATGGAAAAAAACAGTGCACAAAAATATTATTTAAGCTTCTTAAGGTAACAGAGTTAGGAAATGGTAGAGTTGGGATTTGAAGATAAGCATTTCTGCTCCAAAATCCCTATACTTAACCTCCATACTGACAATGAAGAACAAAATTAAAAAATCTTTCTATAGGACAATGTGGAAATACGAATTAGTCTTAAAGTATTAAATGTTGATGATATGGGAAACAAGTGTAATGAAGAAAGAAGCATGTTTGTATCAACTTATAAAAAATAGACATACACATCAAGTAGACAAAACATTTCATAAAAAATGTTAATAGTGACTTGTTCTTTATATTTTTTAAAGTTTGAGCTTTTTACAATGAGTATATATATATATATATATATATAGTGTTTTTCTAATTAGGAAATCTATAAGGAAAAAATAAAAGGAAAGATACGTGTCATAATTAAATGTAATACAATTATCCTATTTTATAGATCATAAGGTCAGTGGTATTAAATACAGTGCTGACAAAGGGTCCTCTTATGGTAATGGGAGGCTAGACTCAATGTCATGCACCTCAACAACAACAAAATGAGAACATAGGCTAGTCACTGTAGGTCTGATTTGATCCGAATATGCCATGTTTCTCCATGCAGGTTTGGAACAGGGATTTCCATGCCCAAAAAACCTCTTTGATAGAGTACTACTTAAGTCTTTTCTTTCACAAAATAATTTACCAGAGTAACAATTCCTGTAAATAATTCAAGTAACAAAGGAAGATGTATTGTTTCAATTTGTTGTTAAATGCATTATTAATTCTTCTTAGCCTCATGAAATGATGATACATAAGTCAACTTTAACCTTTCTCGTTGCTTTCCTAGTGTGCTATAATTCTATGATGCATCAGGGTTGTTATTTAGGTCTATAGTGTTGTGCTTCTCTGCTTTTCAGTGATTCTCTCCTTCCTTCCCCATTTGTCTTTTAGAAAAAAAGGTTTTATTTCTTGTGTCCAAAGTTAACTATTCCATCCATACCCGCTTTTTCCACTACTTCCTTTGGGATAGAATTCCTTCATGACTAAATCTTTTACCTTAAAAAAATATACAGAGATTTTCCTACTTTCAGGAAATGCATGAGAAACTTTATCCTACAGCTGATATTTGGCTCTTGCTCTATTTTCTTCAATGTTTTTTTTTTTCTATAATATACAAATATAAAGAGTATTATCTCTAGACTATAAACTCCTTGAGAGCAGGGACTGACTGTGGTAATTCTTTCAGATTAGCCAGTACAGCACTGACAATGAAGAAAAGGTACAATAAATATTTAATTGTTTCTCAAATTTAACCATAAGCTCACAAATTTAATACAAACTTTATGAGTCATGAGGCTTCTTGTTCTATGATTACTCTCTAAGAAAAACTGGTTTGATTTGGATATACCCCAAACTATCTGCATATACTCTGAACATGTGATTCAACAGCTATAAGCTATAATTCTTCCAAAATTTATCTCCTAAATTTTATGTCCAAATATAGTCTCAGCACAATTCTGATCCTAAGAAACCTCTTTAAGATGCCAAAATGAACAAAATGTATGTCATTCTTATGAGAAGGGATCAAAACAATAAAAATCACCTCTGTCAACAACCATGCAACTAAGAAATATTTTATTAAGCTTACTACTTGATTATCTCATTCTGTGGTCGGTTATGGTAGGAGCTTTTGAATTTATAACCAGTTGGAAAGAAAAAGGTGAACATACATAGGTTAGAAAAATATATTAACCACAAATTCTAAATTCTGTGATAACTCTTGATCATTAATATTACTATTTTAAAATCATATTGTAATAAACAAAGTTTCAGTTTCTTCCTCTACCTATATTCTAAAGGTAGGGGAGAAATGAGGCAGAGAAAAGATGAAACAAAGAATACAGAGAAGTAGCTTCGAAATACAAGTTGTCTTTCCTCTCCCCTGTCTTCCTATGCGAAAGGGAAACAAAGATCCTATGGCTCCCACACTTAGAAGCCTCTTGTGTTTACTACAAGAAAAAATATACTCACGATCGTATCTGGGGTAGGTCTGTTTCTATTTTGTGGCCTGTATTTCTAAAAATTTGTATAGCAGCTTCTGCTACTTTGTCATCTTCCATTCGGAGGCACTGTAACAGGGACTCATAGGTCTCTGCAGAGTGGAACGAGGTAGGATGTGTGAAAGACAGAACCTGGAGGAACAGATATAGCTTTAGAAGTACAGACAATGGTTTTAATCCATTAAAAGAAGATAACTATAAATATGATTTAAAATATGGGCTTCACAAGCTGGCTACACAGAATTATGATTTATATCTAGTAGTCAGGCATGGCTAATAAGAAACTGACAGAAATACTGTGAAGTAGATTCCTTAAGACAGCTGATATCCGGCCCTTGCCTAATTTTCCTCTTATCTGAGAGTCTATTCTGATACTGGGAATGCAGAAAATGTGGCTCCTCTTTCATAGTGTATGATGTTATGATGTAAACAAAATGCTAACCAAGAGCTTTATTTCATGGCAAAAGATACTCTACAAGGAAATATTTTAATATTAAAAAAGTTCACTCATCATAACTATAAACAAAAAAGACATTATTGATAATTTTTTAAAGAATTTTCCCATTTTTTAAATATTTTTTTTTTTAAATATATTTTATTGATTTTTTACAGAGAGGAAGGGAGAGAGATAGAGAGTTAGAAACATCGATGAGAGAGAAACATCGATCAGCTGCCTCCTGCACATTTCCCACTGGGGATGTGCCCGCAACCCAGGTACATGCCCTTGACCGGAATCGAACCTGGGACCCTTGAGTCTGCAGGCCGACGCTCTATCCACTGAGCCAAACCGGTTTCGGCTAAATATTTTTTTTATTAATTTCAGAGAGGAAGGAAGAGGGAGAGATAGAAACATCAGTCATGAGAGAGAATCATTGATTGGCTGCCTCCTACACATTCCCCACGGGGTATTGAGCCTGCAACCTGGGCATGTGCCATTCACCAGAATCGAACCTGGGATCCTTTAGTCCACAGGTCAATGCTCTATCCACTGAGCCAAACCGGCTAGGGCCGTGGTCGGCAAACCACGGTTTGCGAGCCACATGGGGCTCTTTGGCCCCTTGAGTGTGGCTCTTCCCACAAAATACCACGTGCGGGCACGCACGTACAGTGCGATTGAAACTTTGTGGCCCATGCACAGAAATCGGTATTTTGTGGCAGTACCACCCTCAAGGGGCCAAAGAGCCGCACGTGGCTCGCGAGACATGGTTTGCCGACCACTGGGCTAGGGCGATTATTGATAACTTTTAATCGTGACTACAAAAATATAATTATTCCCTATTTATTATGACCTAAGTTCCAGCCTATCCTTAAGGAATTTACAGCAAGTTAGACATAACATGTCTACAAAGTTACATGTTATGGAAACAATTTAGTTAGCATAATATTGGATATAAGGGTTAAAGTTGAGAGGCAGGGAGATGGGGGAATGGATTATATAGTCTTCAGTAACTTATAAGATAATCATTTAATGAGCAATAAAGTGGAGAGATTGTCTCATTTGGTGAGATTTACAGTGATAATATTTAGTTAGGAGGTTTTAATAACTCAGAAAAATGGAGAATCAAATTTGAAAAACCAAATCAAACAATCTATGTTCTAATGTCTCTGGTTTGTCTCTTCTCTCTTAATTTGTATGTTATCTTTGGGCATCCTCCCATGTACGGAAAGGTTGCTGGTTTGATTCCTGGTCAGGCACATGCCCAGATGTGGGCTCGATCCCTGGTAGGGGGTGTGTAGGAGGCAGCTGAGTGATATTTTGCTCTCACCTTGATGTTTTTCTTTCTCTCCTTTCCCCTCTATCTCTAAAAAATGAACTTAAAAAAAGTTTTAAAAAATGTCTATCTTAAAGATGATTTTACTCTTAAAACTATTTAAAAAATATAACCCTATTATTAAAAGTATAATTAAAATATTTCTCATGAAGCATATAAATTCTTTCCATGATATAATATTTAAGACCATTCCAGTACAACCCTCTCTTCTTTCTTTTTTAATCCTCACCCAAGGAACTTTTTCTACTTATTTTTAGGGAGAGTGTAAGAAGAGGGAAAGAGAGAAAAACATCAATGTGAGAGAAACACACCAATTGGTTGCCTCCTGCACAAACCCCAACCAGGGCCTGGGCCAGGGAGGAGCCCTTGACCAGAATCGAACCCGGGACTCTTTGGTCCACAGGCCGACACTCCCTCCACTGAGCCAAACTGGCTAGGGCACAACCCTCTTTCTAATGTCCATTGATTGCACTGGTTTGCATCTCCTCCCTTAGTTTACATGTTACAGTGGTCTAAATGTTTCATTGACTTCAATTTCTTCTCTTTAGTCCATCCAATAAAAACTCTATCAAATGTTGATATCATATTAAAAACAAGGTTAAAAAGTCCTGATAAGCCTGAACGGTGTGGCTCAGTGGTTGAGCATCAACCTATGAACCAGGAGGTCATGGTTCGATCCCCCATCAGGGCACATGCCCAAGTTGTGGGCTTGATCCCCAGTGTGTGGTGTGTAGGAGGCAGCCGATCAATGATGATTCTCTGTCATCACTGAGGTTTCTATCTCTCTCTTCCTCTCCCTTCCTTTCTGAAATCAATAAAAATAATTATATTTTTTAAAAAAGGAAAAGAAAAAAGCCCTGATAATATCTTTCTGCCCCAATGGCACTTCACAATCTGGAACCAACCTCGTCTCGCATTACGCCCCAAAGCAATCCTTTTCTCTAGTCAGGCTAGATTCCTAATGATCCCTAAAATATGCCAAGAATTATTGTCTTTGATGATGTTTGTCTCCTAGATTAAGTCCTACCTTTTCTATTAAGTCTTGCCTGACCTTACTAATTGGCTCAATTCACTGAATATTTTGACATCTATTACAATTACCAATAATTTAAAAATTCCCTGATAAGACACACGTTGTCATATAATATTCTCATGAGCAATCCCGCTACTTCAGATGCAGGTTCTTTAAAAGGTACTAGATCATTTAACATATTCTATTACAAGCACAGCAGACATGCAAATGATCTATTTATGGGTTGCCTCCTGCATGTACCCTGACCAGGGCCAGAGATTGAGCCTGCAACCAAGGTATATCCCCTTGACCAGAATTGAAACTGTGGCCCTTCAGTCCGCAGACCAATGCTAGTCTAACCAATGAAGCTAGGGCTCAAAAATGTTATTTTATAATGTAAAATAAGTACATTATTATAAATGTAAAAACGTATTTTTATAAAATATGATCGCTACAAAAAGTTTAAATCTTTTGAATAGTTTCCAATGAAATAAGGCCTAACTCTTGCATCTCCTTAACAAAATTCAAATTTTGATTCCTTGTGGAATCTAATGAACAAAATAAACCGATGAACAACATGGAACCAGAGCATGGATACACGGAACAGAGAGGAGAGAGCCAGAGGGGAGGGGTGGGGGTGGAGGTGACTGGATAAAGAAGTTGAAGGGATTAGCTAAGGAACATATACATGCATATCCCATGGACATAGAAGAATAGTGTGAAGGTTAAAAGAGGGGGAGATAGGTAGAGGTGGGCAAAGGGGGGGGGGAGAATCTGTAATAATGTCAACATGAAAAGTTTTTAATAAAACAAGTGATTACTAAACTGCTAGAGACAAAACTGTTTCAAAAATACCTTAAGAAGTTCAAGTCCTGAACGAATAGCTGTATCTGGACTTACACCCTCCTCTTCATCATCTGCTGTCCCCTCTATTGATTTGTTCATCAGTTTTACCAGTGCACTATTAATAAAAGAAAATCTAAATTAGTAACATCATAGTATTCAGCTTATCAACTAGAAAAATAATTAGTGCAAGGGAAAAGTATTCACAAAAGTACAACAGGAAATCATTGGAAACAACTGAAATGTATGAAACTATGGGAACAGTTAATAAAAAACAGCTATCAATTATGCCAGGCTCCTTCCTTTTGTTTTGTTAACCCTCACCCGAGGATATTTTTTCCCCATTGATTTTCAGAGAGTGGAAAGGGAGGTTGAGAGACAGAGAGATAGAAACATCAATGTGAAAGAGACACATTGATTGGTTGCCTTCCACATGCACCCTGGGCTAGGGATCAAGTCTGCAAACGAGGTACCTGCCCTTGATTGGAACTGAACCTGTGACCCTTCAGTCCACCGGCCAACACTCTAACCACTAAGCAAAACCAGTCAGGGCCAGGCTCCTTACTTTTTATATGTTATCGATAAATCTCACAATCATCCAAAGGAGATGTTACACCCATACTAAAGTAAAAAATAAATTAAAAACTCAGATAAATTAGAGGGCTTTTTTCAAAAGCCACAAAGCAGTATTAAACAGGTTTTGAAACCAGACCAGTATGATGGTAATCTTGTGCTCTTTTCAAAACATGATTCGGTTTTCACATACCTCAAGTGAACAGTGATGTAATACATACTGAAGAATATTATGCAATCATTAAAATGGTTAAAAAACCCCAAAGATAACCCTGGTCAACTGGCTCAGTTGGTTGGAGTATTGTCCCGTATACCAAATGGTTGTGGGTTTGATTCTCAGTCAGGGTGAATACAGGAGGCAAACGATTGATGCCCCCCACCTGCCCCCCACAAATCCCCCCTCTCAAAATCAGTAAAAATATAACTTCGGTGAGGATTAAAAAATAGAGTCTCTGCCCCCAAGTTCTGTTCTCCCATAAACTTCTAAAGACTTCTTTGTTGTTGTTGTTGTTTATTTTATCTGCTTAAACATACAGAAGTTACAGATGTTTATATAGTAAAATCTGTGATTCTTTGGCTTTTGGTGTTATAAGATTTCATTCTTTAAATTAAAAAAAGAAAAACTCAAAGATTGATTGATTGATAGTCTATATATTTAAATTTTCTTCTCTGTTCTTATGTCCTAGGTTTTCTTTAATGAGCACATATAAACTAAAAATAAACACAGGAACTGTTAAAAAATAAAAAAGCATTGAAGTAAGCCAAAGACTGGAAAATAAACAGGCCATTCTTTCAACCTGTATGCTTCCATTAGAAAGGTATACAGGGAACATTTTCAGGTCTACTTAGAAACCAAGAATTTAAATTTACAACACTAGTTTTAGATTATATTTTATTTTTGAGTAAATATATTTCCTAGCTTACCTTATGGCTTCGGAATCAATATGCACAGGTGCAATTCTTTCCAACAGAAATTTGACCATCTCTAAAAAAGGATTTGTTGGCTGTTTAGGATTTGCAAGTTTCCGAGCTATTTCTCTCTAAAAAGCAAAGAGTTTTACCATAAGTATGATTCACTTTCATGTTTTTCAAAATAAATATGATTATATACATCAAAAGCATTTAAAGATTCAAAACCAGCAGAACACACACACACACACACACACACACACACACACACACACACACACACTTCTGCTTTAGACTCTGACTGAAATTATGCACTCCTTAGGCAATTACTGCAAAATCTGGACTGTGGAGAACAAAATAGAAATAATATGGTGTGATTTATGCCTTTGTCTCATATTTCTCCCATAAAATTTTTGATGCTTTACTTTTAAAAAAACAAAACAATGTACACTTTCATGGATAAGTTTCTTGGTTTATTTCATAATTTGACAGAATAATGTGTTTTAGGTCAATCATTTGTTTTTTAAAAAGAGACAGATTCATAAGTGTATAAATATTTTTATAAAGATCTTCACTTTTGGATAAACAGAGCTGAGTCGAAGATGGTAGCATTACATCAAATAGAAACTACAAAGAAAAGACACTGCTGTAAATGTCTAAAGAATACAGCACTTAATGATTATAGGGACTGAACCACCTAGAGACAAGGTCAAAGTTACAATATGCTGGGCACTGGATAAAGAAATTTACTCTAATGACAAGGCTTTTAATTGAGTATCTGAGGAGTAAATGTAAATTTTAGCTGAGAAGATAAACACATTAAGTGCGTTCAAACGATAAAGTAGTAACTCTATTTATAAGCTTATTCTAAATGTAAAGCTCTTTTAAGATTATAGTTGACATACAGTAATATATTAGATTCAAGTGTACAACACAGTGATTTGACATTTATATACCTTAAGAAATGATCAGCATGAATCTAGTAATCATCTGTCTCTGTAGTTATTGTGATATTATTGACTGCATTCCCAATGATGTACTTTACATCCACACGACTTACAAGTTTGCATCTCACAATTCCCTTTACCTTTTTGCTCATCTGCCCATCATCCCAACTTTGTGGCAACTATCAGTTTCTTCTCTCTCTACGAGTCTATCTTGTTTTGTTAGTTCATTTGTTTAGTTTTTTATATTCTGCATATAAGTGAAACAGTACAGGCTTGTCTTTTTCTTACTTATTCCACTTAGCATACTACCCTCTAGGTCAGTGATGGCGAACCTTTTGAGCTCGGCGTGTCAGCATTTTGAAAAACCTTAACTTAACTCTGGTGCCGTGTCACATACAGAAATTTTTTGATATCTGAAACCATAGTAAAACAAAGACTTATATTTTTGATACTTATTTTATATATTTAAATGCCATTTAACAAAGAAAAATCAACCAAAAAAATGAGTTTGCATGTCACCTGACACGCGTGTCATAGGTTCGCCATCATTGCTCTAGGTCCATTCATGTTGTTGCAAAGGGCAAGATTTCATTCTTTTTCATGACTGAGTAATAGTCCAGTGTGTGTACAACTTTCTTTATCCATTCATCTATCAATGGACACCTAGGTTGCTTCCATATCATGGCTATATAAAATATATCCATGTATATAAACAATAATACTAGAAATAATTATTGGTCTTTTTAGATCCACTTAGATACCCTGTATCCCCCGACTGAATAAATACCTAACTCCATGCTCTCAAACAACTTTGTAAACATATATTATAGTTCTTATACCTTATTACATATTTAAATAATTATCCCATCCTTATTTTTTCTAGAACCAAGTTAGACACAAATATCTAAATTTTTCTTTCTTTTTTTCATCTATTAAGGATTGGTCCCATACACAGTGCTTGTTATCTATGTGTAATACCATAGAAATACAATTTACTTAACTCTTAAAGGGTAGTGTAGGGACAAGGATGTATATATGTGTGTATACACGCGCGCACACACACACACACATCAGAGGCCTGATGCACGAAATTCATGTAAGAGTAGGTCCTTTGCAGCCACGGCTGCCTGGATTCCGCCCTAGCAACTGCTATGGCTGCCTCAATCCCGCAGCTGCAGCTTTTGCTTCGTCCCAGTAGGACGTCTGGTCTAATTAGCATATTACATTCTTATTATAATACTAGAGGCCTGGTGCACAAAAATTTGTGCACTGGGGGGGAAGGGGGGGCCCCTCAGCCCGGCCTGTGCCCTCTCGCAGTCTGGGACCCCTCGGGAGATAACGACCTGCTGGCTTAGGCCTGCATCCAGGTGGCAGAGGGCAGGCCCAATCCCTAGGTGCAGCTCCTGGTCGGGCTCAGAGCAGGGCCGATTGGGGAGTTGGGGCGCCGCCCCGTCATGCACAGAGCAGGGCGGATTGGGAGGTTGCGATGCCACCCTCAGTCACGCTCAGGGTAGGGCCGATTGGGGGGTTGGGGCACCGCCCCGTGACACTCAAGGCAGGGTCGATAGGGAGGTTGCGGTGCCACCCCCTGTCACGCACAGAGCAGGGCCCATCTGGGGGTTGGGGAGCTCCCCCGTCACTCACAGAGCAGGGCACATCAGGGGGTTGAGGAGCTCCCCCCTGTCACTCACAGAGTAGGGCCAATAGGGGAGTTGGGGCACCACCCCCCGTCACCCACAGAGCCGCAGGGCGATCAGGGGGTTTGGGCGCTGCCCCCTGTCACGCTGATCCCGGTGCTGGGAAGCATATTACCCTTTTACTATATAGGATAGAGGCCTGGTGCACGGGTGGGGGCCGGCTGGTTTGCCCTGAAGGGTGTCCTGGATCAGGGTGGGGGTCCACACTGGGGTGCCTGGCCAGCCTGGGTGAGAGGATGATGGCTGTTTGCAGCTGGTCACACACCCTTCAGGGTGGGGGTCCCCACTGGGGTGCCTGGCCAGCCTGGGTGAGGGGCTGAGGGCTGTTTTCAGGCTGGCGGGTGATGGAAGCTCCCATCCGCTCCTTTTTTCCTTTTTTTTTTTTGAATTCTGGGCCAGCTTTAGCTCTGAGGCTCCAGCTCTTAGGCCTCCGCTGCTGAAAGCAGGTATCTGGTTTGTTTGCGTTCTATAATCGAAACAATGTATAACTCCAGCTCTGAGATCCTGGCTCCCTGAAAGCAGGTTTCTGGGGTTTTGTTTAGCTTCTATATTTGTTACAATGTTTCAAACTGCAGGCTCAGAGGCCGGCAAGGCAGGTGGGGAACGTTGGTTTCCTCTGTCACTGAAGCAAGCAAGCCTCATGTTAGTTTCAAGCTGCCTGGCTGCTGGCCGCCATCTTGGCTGGCAGTTAATTTGCATATCTCCCTGATTAGCCAATGGGAAGGGTAGCAGTCGCACGCTAATTACCATGTTTCTCTTTTATTAGATAGGACTAGAGTCCCGATGCACGAAATTTGTGCAAGGGGCTTGGCCCTCCCAGCCCTGGCTTCATCTGAAGGTCATCTGGAAGGACATCTGGAAGGTCATTTGGCTATTAGATCTAATATTATGCTATATATATATATATATATATATATATATATACATACATACATATATATATATACACACACACACACACACACATACATACATATATATAATATATATATATATTATATGAATGAATATATATATATATGAATGAATGACAAATCTTCTAACAACCCTATGAAGGAGTTAAAATTTAGAGATGAGAAAAATGAGGCTTGCCTGGCTAGCATGGCTCATAAAATGCTAAATAAATGAGCGAATAAAGTTTTCAATGATACTGATTTTCTATAAAATAAAAGAGTCCAAGAATAGAATGAAGACAAAAGCCTAAATAGGAATTACCTTATCTATAAATACATAGACAGCAATGTAACTATTGCTGATTTCTTGCCAAGGGCTATCTCCTTGCTAATATATGGTAGAAGAAAATGTATACACAAACAAGCATTTAGAAAATTCTTATTCACTTAATGAATGTCTACTAAATACAAAGCATTTTATCTTGCTCAGTTCCTAGGACCAATCTCCCTGGCTTAGTTCTCTAATGTTTTTCCTGGAATTTTGGCTGAAGAGTGGTTAAGTAAAGAGAGCTAAGTTGACCACAGATATATTCCCTAGGTAAGCCAGAGCTCACAATACTGGTAAATTCACACAACTAAAATAACCTCTGTAAAGCAGATTTTAATAAAATATAAATTTCTATAAGCAAAGTTAGAAGAACAAATGTAAAAGTATAATTTACTAACCACACAAACATCTGCCTGTTTACATGAACAGGTTGGGCTGATTAATAACTCCAATTGAGACCGCAGTTTCTCATCATCACCGAGAACCTGGTTAAATTTCTTCACAAAATCTTGTGCTTTCCCAGGGTCAGGCAAATTCTCTATAAAATTAAAAGAGCATCAATAATACATTAAGAGAAACTACTCTACTAAGCTAAAAGAAAGTTGCCTTAAAAATAAAATAATGCTGAGTGCCCTCGGGTGTGGCTCAGTGGTTGAGCATCAACCCAGGAACTAACTGGTTCCATTCCCGGTATGGGCGCATTCCCAGGTTTCAGGCTCGATCCCTAGTGGGGGGCATGCTGGAGGCAACCAATTGATGAAGTTTCTCTCCCATCAATGTTTCTATATCTCTATCCCCCTATCTCTTGAGCTAGCAAGAGAATATCAGCCTAACTGGGACTTCGAAATAAAACTACTAAGGAAAGGATCATTTTCCCTTATTTAAATTGATAGTCCCATTGGGAAAATTATTTGTCTGTTTTGATGTTTATTATATATCTACAGAGTAAATAAACATACTCACTTGCTATGGTCATCAGTTTTCCAAACATGGCAGAACAGTTAGTCTCTGACTGAAATTTAAAACAAAAACAAAAGAAGTGATATGTACTACTAAATTTCTGGAAAAAAATCTATGCTCAGGATTATATTTTTTAAGTTAAAAATATTACCATATCTAGTATTATCATATCTACACCCTAAGTTGATAATAAAAAACTGTGTACTAGCAACAATTATTAAGTTAGGACAAAAAGAAGGAAAGGGGATGTCAGCAGTAACAGGTATTTAAAAATTTAGAGTATATAATTTTCATAGGGAAATTATCTTGCCAGAAGATTGAACAGGATAACTTTGATATAAAGCAATTATATGGAAATTACTATGAAACCATACACCAAAGAAAATAAACTAATAATGTGAAGACTAGAAATGTTTTCCTCCTGAATAAAATTCTATTAGCTTTTGTGTGGCCTTACATAAATAACCTCAGAAAATCACCTCCCCTCCAAAATGTGCTCCCCTTTCCTCCATTACAAAAAAGATGACTTAAATTTGTATGAAACTTGAGTAATTTGTATCAGAAATTGGTAAACTATGGTTCCATGGACCACCTGTTTTTGTTGAACTTTTGCTGGAACACAATCACGACCATTTATTTACATATTGTCTAAAACTGTTTTTGCACTACAAAGAGAGAGTTGAGAGTTCACCACAGAGTGTATAGTTGGCAAAGCCCAAATTTTACTATCTAGTTATTTACAAAAAAAGTCTGTCAACTCTTGCTTTAGTGTCCATGAACCCTTGAAAGGTTTCAGTCTATGGTTCCCTGATTAATAACATGTATTCTAGCCCGGCTGGTGTTGCTCAGTGGTTGAGCGTCGACCTATGAACCAGGTCATGGTTCAATTCCGGGTCAGGGGACACGCCTGGGTTGAGGGGCATGCAGGAGGCAGCCAATCAATGATTCTCTCTCATTACTGATATTTCTATCTCTCTCCCTCTCCCGTTCTCTCTGAAATAAATTTTAAAAATTATATTTTAAAAAAAGAACATGTATTCTAACAAACACATTTAGAGGTATATTAAGAGATCATTAAATTTCTTTACTCCACCTTCCAGAAAATGTTGGACAGAATTTCTTTTGTTAATTTGAATTTGGCATATTTATATGATTGATACCTGATTTGACACTGACTCTCCACTGAAGGACCAGAAAACATGGAGTAAAAAAGATTATTACTTCTAATATAATTTTATCTTGAGGTTTAATTTTAATTATTTGAATTTTGAAAAATTATGCATAATATATTAATGTCTAAATACTTGATAAATGAGAAAACACGATTTCTTTCCTTGTGGTGGAAAATAAAATTTTGTTATACTAATGTGTAATGGAAATTTTGCTTGGATAACTACAGAAATTATGTTTAACTGACATTTGGTAAATAGAACAATTCAGATACTTCCTATTTGCTTCATTATATATAACTACAGAAAATCTGGATAATGACTATAACAATGAGTTTAAACAAATCATGAACTTACTGTAGGCTGCTTGTGCAAATCCAAGAGTTCTCGTACATGACTTCTAAGCATGTTCTGACATTTCCACATTTCATTGAGAGCTCTGAAAATAAAGTTACAAATATGAAAAAAGTGCATAATATAACAATACTGGTAAGTGTTTAATTTCATTACTTTTCTTGTTGCATGATGTAGGTGCATCATTCTTCTACATTTACCTAATATTTTAAGCACCAGAAAATACAATTATTAGTATTAAGATGGTTTAATGTAAAATGATAAATATAAGGTTTCTTATGAGAGAAAATATAGGATAAACAGCATCTGACAGGTAAATGAAGGAATTGAAAGACATTCTAAATAGAGATAGCTAGAATGTTCTGGTATAGAGAAAGATAAAATGTTATCAAAATGCATGGCATATACTACAGAAAAGGATGAGATGATGAAGGCCTTTTTATGCCAGGCTAAGGGGATATGCATAAAGGTCAGTAGACTATTTCAAAATATGAATTGCTCAGAAATGATGTAGATCTGAGATGCCACATTTAAAACGGAGTGTGTTTATTCAGAATTCTTTTCTCTCAACGAAGCAAATTTTCTTCTCTCATAAACCCACTCCATAATTCCAGGTGCCCAGAGGACCTCAGAAATTAGTCTAACTCTAAGTATTCTTTGCAAAATATTCTGAAATATAAACAGAGACCAAACTTTAGTTCAGGGGTTTACTATCTAGATAATTAGGATCCACTTGCAAATCTTTTAAAAAAGATAATGCCTCCTAACATGATACAATCGTACCTCTGTGGAATTTCTGCTGAAAAACTATAATCTCAATCTAATAAATACCAGGTGAACCCAAATTGAGGGAACAATCTACAAAATAAGTGGCATGCTCAATATTCTTCCAAAAACCATCAAAGTCATAAAAGACAAAAAAGACCAAGGAAATCGTTCCACATTAAGAGACTAGAGATATGACAACCAAACATGCAATGTGTAAACCTACAATGAGAAAATAAATGTCTATAAAGAATATTACTTGGACAATGGAGGAAATCTGAATGAATATATATTGGATTAGAAAATAATAGTGTATCAATGTTAAACCTCTTGATTTTGATAAGGGTACTCTGTTTACATAAAAGAATATCCTTGTTCTTAGGGGATATAGACTAAAGTATTCAGTGATGAAGAAATCCAATGTCTTCAAATTACTCCAAATGGTTCAGAAGAAATATGTATATGGACATTCTACATAGAGGTGATTTGGACATACTTGCCTGACAAAGAACCAGTCTGAGGTTTAGTGTGGTAAAGCTCCAACAGTATGATTTACACCTCAGTCAAGAGGTAGACAATAGGTAATTTTGACATGGGGACTTAATTGAATCCCCGAAACGATATTACTGATTCAGTTGCCAAATATGCCTATAGGCATATTCTTGCTTTTGACTAAGTCTGAACTTATAAAAATTTTCTCTGTATATATTTATCTAAGGTTCTTGATACAACCAGAAGCAATAACCCCATCATGAACAATTAATTAGATCAGATAAAGTAATTTTATAAAATTTTCAGAAAGTAATCCAAACAATCATTAAAAAGTAACTTACTTGACAGCATTTGGATCCAAACTAGCATATAAATAATACAAGCATTTCATTCTCTCTTCTGTTTCCAGATTGTGGGGAACAAGATACTGAGCAAAGATTTTTTCTACCAACAGCCTACGAAACAAACACCCAATAACACAATTATTCTACTTTTTAGAGATTTTTATCTATAGTCTATGAAACAAACGAAAAACCTCCCAGATAACACTGTTTCGTTTTTTAAAAATAGCCATTTTGTGTTAGAACCACATTCTGCAAAGATAACATGCCAAGGGTAGTATGAATATGTGTAAATACAATGAAAATGATCAATATGTGACCAGTTCTTTTCCCTGGAGATAGTTTTGTGGCTTTAATGTCTAATTTGTCAGTATGAAATAGGTGTTCTAAAAGGGTTGTATGTCATTCCTAAACACAGGGTGCTAAGGTACTAAGTCACCTATTCTTCCAATGGTCTGGAGCTATAACAAATGACTTAATACTAATATATAAAGCTATGATCTCAAGAATAGCTGATTCTAAAACAAAACAACCTACCAAAACCCCACATTAATTTCCTTTGATTACAGTTCAGTTCCTTTCACATGTTGTCATTAAAAAAAAAAAAAAAAATCAGGGGGTTCTACCTTCATACTACTTCCTGAAAATTTAGCTTTTCCTGTGTACAGTTGATATCTCTTCTTTCCATGATCTTGCTAAGCTTATATTTATTATTCAATGTCATTGGAATAAGATAATACAAGGGCTCTTCTTCATTAATCAATAAAATACATATCCAGTGATACAAAGTAGTCAGTCAATTTAATTCAATAACACATTACCAAGTATTTTACAAAAACCAAAATCATTATTACAATCCAATATAAAATAATAAGTAACATTCAAACAATGAAAATGACAAAAGGCCTCATCACATGAAAAAAATCATAACTATTATGTATGGGGACGAATGTTAACCAGACTTACTGTGGCAATCACTTCTCAATATATACAAAGATGGAACCACTATATTGTATGGAACCACTATATAATTATGTCAATTATACCGCAATAAAAAAATAACACAGTAATACCTCTATTGGTACTTACGGTGTTGTAAAAAGGAAAAATAATAATTAATAATTATTAAATAGTGCTGTATTGCCAGGCATAGAGCTAGGGGGCTTTACATTCATTATTTTACTTAATCCACATGACAATTCTTTAAGGAAGGCTTTATTATTCCTTTTTAGATAAAACTGAAGTGGCATAGAAGTTGTCAGTTGTGCAAGAGCATACACCCAATAAAGGGCAGAATGAACATTTGGTCTCTAGTCTGAATCCAAAGCCTATGCCTATTTCACTATTATTATGCTACCTTACAATCTTGGCTAGAGTCTTATACAAACACTAGAGGCCCGGTGCACAAATTTGTGCATGGGTGGGGCCAGGCCGGCTGGGAGGAGGGGCTGCGGGCAGTTGGCCGACTGGCCCCACCCCCTGGCCAAACTCCCAGTCAAGGGGACAATTTGCATATTAGCCTTTTATTATTATATGGGCTAGCATGCACAAATATATGGAAAATAGTTTCTAAACTTAGAAGTTATTAAAAAATTAAATAGAATTTCTATTTTTTTAGAAATTAAAAGCACCTTTATATTCAACCATTCTAGCAACATATTACTCACTTGTCATCGATGCTATTCTGATAATAAATATGCAAAAGTTTGTCTTTTATCCAGCTCACTTTCTCTGCAGCTTCCTTTCCTGCTTCACCATGAAGACAGTATTTCTTATAAAGCTGAGCCAAACCCATCATAGCTTCTTTTCTTACTCGCCACTAGAAAGTATAAAGTTTATTGAATGAGCTAGATATCAAACTTTAGTATACCAATCTGCAAAAATTGCCAATTCTTTACTAGGTTGTACTATTAGACTTATGTGTACAAAAACAGCACAATATTTTTCATAAGAGGCAGACAAACTGTTTAACCAACAATTTTGAATATGCTCTGACTTAAAAATCAGGCTACTTTAGAAATTATCCAATGCCCTGACCGGTTTGGCTCATTGGACAGAGCATTGGCCTGTGGACTGAAAGGTCCCAGGTTCAATTCCGGCCAAGGCTTGCGGGCACATCCCCAGTAGGTGTGCAAGAGGCAGCTGATCGATGTTTCTCTCTCATCGATGTTTCTAACTCTCTGTCCCTCTCTCTTCCTCTCTGTAAAAAATCAATAAAATATATTAAAAAAAAGAAATTATCCAACGCAAATTCTGCTAAATCATCTGCCAACTTATTTTCCTCAAAGCCAAGCAATTGTAAATCTTAAAAAGATTTCATTCAATTCTGTCTAAAAAAAATTTGGCCAAGTTTTAGAAGCAATTAAAGGGTAAAAATATATGAAATGCACTCTGTACACAAAAAAGAATGGTTTATCCTAGTTACATCCCATTTGATGTTAGCTGAGAACAAGAGAAAAATTTAATACCAAGATCCTGGAATTACTAAATTGGAAAGCACCTTGGAGAGCTTCTTATGTGAACTTCCCTACCTTAGAGATTACGAGGGCAAATGATTTACCTAGCCACATCCTAGTCAGTGAAAGACTCTGTGGAACTTCTAGAGTTTGGGATGGTTTACTAGTTGGAAATAAAGGTAGTTGGAGGAGGGTGTACAGAAAAGGAGACTATAAAAACATAGTTAGAACCATGATAAAAATAGATAACCAGGAGAACCAAGATGGCGGCATAGGTTAACACCGGAGTTTGCTGCTTTGAACAACTACTTCAAAAGTGAAACCAAAAAACGGAAGGGACATCACCCAGAACCACAGGAACGCTGGCTGAGTGGAAGTCCTACAACTAGGAGGAAAGAGAAACTCATACGGACACTCAGAGGAGGCGCAGTGCTGAAGTCAAATTCTGAGGTGCGGAGTGCGCGGAGCGGGCTGGCGGCAGAGGGCGCGGTTGGCGTTTTCAATCAGGAGGGAGTCGCAGACTCTGAGCTCCAGATCCGGGCGAGTCTTTAGGGACCCAGACTCAAACGGGAGAAGCGGGACTGTCTGGCTTCGGTCAGAGCGAGTGCAGCTTTCTCTCTGAGCTTTGCAGCGGGTGCTGGGACTCAGAGAGGCAGAGCCCCTGGGGACAGGACTGAGAGCCGCCATAACTGCTCTCTCCGGCCCACCCTGTTGATCCTGTGCGACCGGCCCCGCCCAAGCCCTGCACAGAGGCATTTGCCAGATAGCCTCAGGCAAAGGCTAGATTAGCACCTCCCTAGAGGACAGAAGTTCTCTCACTGCTGACACAGCTGATTCTCATAGCCACTTGGCCTGGAGGTCAAACCCTCCCTGGAATTAGCTACAACAATCAAGATTTAACTATAAGACTGCGAACAAAGACCACTAGGGGGTGCACCAAGGAAGCATAACAAAATGCGGAGACAAAGAAACAGGACAAAATTGTCAATGGAAGATATAGAGTTCAGAACCACACTTTTAAGGTCTCTCAAGAACTGTTTAGAAGCCGCCGATAAACTTAATGAGATCTACAAGAAAACTAATAAGACCCTCGATCTTATATTGGGGAACCAACTAGAAATTAAGCATACACGGACTGAAATAACGAATATTATACAGACTCCTGACAGCAGACCAGAGGAGCGCAAGAATCAAGTCAATGATTTGAAATGCGAGGAAGCAAAAAACACCCAACCGGAAAAGCAAAATGAAAAAAGAATCCAAAAATACGAGCATAGTGTAAGGAGCCTCTGGGACAGCTTCAAGCGTACCAACATCAGAATTATAGGGGTGCCAGAAGATGAGAGAGACCAAGATATTGAAAACCTATTTGAAGAAATAATGACAGAAAACTTCCCCCACCTGGTGAAAGAAATGGACTTACAGGTCCAAGAAGCGCGGAGAACCCCAAACAAAAGGAATCCAAAGAGGACCACACCAAGACACATCATAATTAAAATGCCAAGAGCAAAAGATAAAGACAGACTCTTAAAAACAGCAAGAGAAAGAAACTCAGTTACCTACAAGGGAATACCCATACGACTGTCAGCTGATTTCTCAACAGAAACTTTGCAGGCCAGAAGGGAGTGGAAAGAAATAGTCAAAGTGATGAATACCAAGAACCTACAACCAAGATTACTTTATCCAGCAAAGCTATCATTCAGAATTGAAGGTCAGATAAAGAGCTTCACAGATAAGGAAAAGCTAAAGGAGTTCATCACCACCAAACCAGGATTATATGAAATGCTGAAAGGTATCCTTTAAGAAGAGGAAGAGGAAGAAAAAGGTAAAGATACAATTTATGAACAACAAATATGCATCTATCAACAAGTGAATCTAAGAATCAAGTGAATAAATAATCTGATGAACAGAATGAACTGTTGATTATAATAGAATCAGGGACATAGAAAGGGAATGGACTGACTATTCCTGGGGGGGAAAGGGGTGTGGGAGATGCAGGAAGAGACTGGACAAAAATCGTGCACCTATGGATGAGGACAGTGGGTGGGGAGTGAGGGCGGAGGGTGGGGCGGGAACTGGGAGGAGGGGAGTTATGGGGGGGAAAAAAAAGAGGAACAAATGTAATAATCTGAACAATAAAGATTTAATTAAAAATAAAAATAAAAAATAAATAAATAATAATAATAAAAAAAGAACCATGATAGTAAAATGTAATAAAGCAATAACAAAAAAATATATTTGTCTCAATAACAAATCAGAGAATACAATCTTTAGTTTAAATTTAAACTCCCTAATAAATTTGTGTAGTGGACGGAATGAAACTTTGTTCCCATACAACAGGTAATAGATGGTTTGTAACATTTGTTACACAAAACCAAATAATTTAAGCAGTAAAACCTAAGATTAAGTCCTGTCCTTACATTTTATAGAGAAAACAAATTTCAGAAAGGCTATACCCAAGGCCATCTAATTTATTACTTCTAAAATATCCAATAAGGCTGGGCCGGCATGGCTCAGTGGTTGAGCATTGACCTATGAACCAGGAGGTCACGGTTCGAATCCCAGTTAGGGCACATGCCCGGGTTGTGGGCTCGACCCCTAGTAGGGGGCGTGCAGGAGACAGCTGATCAATAATTCTTTCTCATCATTGATGTTTCTATGTCTCTCTCCCTCTCCTTTCCTAAAATATCCAGTAGTGCTATTATGAGCATATCACATCATGCAGTCTCAGGAAGATTCATTCAGTCACTCTTTCTGAAACTATAAACAAACATTGACAGAAATAGGAACGAAATGTTCCTAAAAAGAGGAAATAAAACAAACAGCAATACTTTAAACTGGTATGTGTGGGCTGTGGGGTGGGCCAATTATCAAGTTACTACTATGCAGAGTATCATTTCATTTAAATTAAAGTCAAGGGGGGGAAACTTTTCAAAGTCAGAATTATTGACATACCTGAACAAGTTAAACAGTGTCTATGCTACATAACTGCCTTTCTTGACTATTTCAAAAGGACTTAAAGAATACAGCTTGCTTTATTTCATAACCAATAAATATCACTTCTATCCTGAAATTATAATTAAACTACACTGGATTTGGGAGAACAGCAGGTTTTCAACTACGCCCCAATAAAATAGCACAGTGCAAAGACAAACCTTTGTTAAAGACGTTTATAAGTAGCACATCTAATCAGCCTGTCTTGCATGTCTGTCTTTTGCTCATGGATGACACTATGCCTTAGCAATTGCTATTGCTGTTCTTAATACTACTTTTCCATATAACCCACATGTATGTGTTTTAATTTTTAAAAAAATGTATTGATTTTAGAGAGAAAATAAGAGGAAGAGGTATTTTTTCCCCACTTATTATTTATGCATTCCTTGGTTGATTCTTATATGTCCCCTGACTGGGGTTTGAACCCACAACCTTGGCACATGGGGATGACGCTCTAACCAACTGAGCTACCTGGCCAGGGCAACCCATGTTTTTAACTGCTTCCACACGGTGGACACCACACAAAAAGAGCAAATAAACACACAACTGTGATTTCTGCCCTTAGATTGGCATACCAATATGAAAACATCATAGTCAGATAAAGTATGATTATCTTTTAGTTAAATGAATGACAGCATATCCACCTAAATTACAGAATACAGTCCCTTTTGAAAATATTTACAGGTGATCAATCACTACTCTTTCAAAACTCATCATACAAGTGAAAAGGTAAAATAAAACTTTAGCTTTTAAAAAATATATTTATATTGATTTTAGAGAGGAAGGGAGAGGGAGAGATAGAAACATCAATGATAACAGAGAATCATCAATTAGCTGCCACCTGCATGCCCCCTAATGGGGGTGGAGCCCACAACCTTGGCATGTGCCTTGATTGGGAATCAAATTGTGACCTCCTGGTTTTTGGGTTGACACTCAACCACTGAGCCACACTGGCCAGGCTAGCTATTCTTTTTAAAAGGTAAGCTAGAAGCAAACCATGCATGCCTTAAGATCTGAAAAGCTATAGAATACAGTGTATCCATTTATGAAGGTAATTTAAAAATACACAGAAATACAAATTATTAGCTCTTTATTTGGCAGTGTATTAAATTTGATTTTCACACAAAAAAGCTTTAAATATAATAATAGAAAATAAATTCTATTGCAGTTAGTAAACAATTTAAACAAAGTAAATTACAAAAGAGTAAGATTCCTCAGAGTTTACCCGTTTATCCAGTGTTCTTTCCCTTACAAAGCCAAGTAGCTGATCATTTACTAAGGCAAGGTCTCTTTTGGCAGCTGTTATTATGGTAACAATGACATCATGGCGAATAGCTTCTTCTGGGTCGTGTGATCTAACTTTCAAATATTCTGTAAAAAGAGAAAAAACTAAAAATAAATGTTGGCTATCATATCTGTCATGTTCAGAATGATAGAAGAGTCTAATGCTTTAAGCTTTTGTCCACAATGTTTACAATATTTATAAAATGTGCATAAATTTAAAGCATTTTATTTTTGAGGTGGCAATACCCTATGTAAACACAAAATAAACTATACCATAGTATTTACTACTGCACAATCATATCCAAATAAATAATGTATTTTACATCAACTATTCTGGAAAAGTCAAATCACAACACAGTATCTAATTAAACAGATTACAGTTTAAGTTACAGTACAAATTAAGACTGAAAAAAGAAAAACAGTAAAAAAGGCTTATAGTAAGTTTGCTGATAGGTATATATCTGCACATTACACAATATAAAATACAGAATTAACATTCTATGGCCTATAAAAAATTCCTGAATATTTACAATATAAATAAAATCAAAACAAAAAAATGTTACTCCCTCTTTTTTGGTGAACAGCATTTTGATAGAAGCCATTTATTTGCCATTACCAAATAAATAGGTTCAAATGCTCTATGTTCAAGTGAATAATAAGAAATTCTAGTCTAGTCCAGAAGGTAACCACTTTCTTAGTTATTAATTGATGTTACTATGTTTAATTTTCACATAGGTATAGCGATTTCATAATAATATATCATAAAAGCCTACTTCCTCAAACTATGATTTCCAAAAAATTCTAAAGGATTACAATATGAAGATTTCAAATATACTTTTATTATATTAACATGAAATCATTTACTACTCCATGGCTGATATAGACCTGAAATAGTGCCTGCCAGAATTAAAATCTAATTCAAAAACTGAAGTTAAGGTTAAAGGCCACATCTAAAATAATATAAACCAGCTACCTTACCTGTGAGATCCTTTGCTAAATCTGGGTGATTCATTAAACAGTGACTGGCAAATTTCACACTTTCTAATCTCACAGGAACATGAATGTCATTAAATCTACATATGAAAAGATTGCTAAATATTAGTTGTAAGGCAAAATAATTATTTTCAAATAAGGTACACATATCTAACATTATGTAAATGCCTATAAACATGAAATTACTGATTAGAAAGTGTGATTATTCTGACAATTAACATGTTCTGAAGGAAGAATATAAAGTAAAACAATAATTTCACAAAAACAGTTTGAAAACAGAATTTATTTACCATTCTAAAACAAACAAAAGGCAGTCTAAACACATCTCCCAACCCACACTACCAACAACTTTGTAGAGCCCAAAATGTAAGAGTTTAAAATTATTCTATAAAACAAACAAAATAAATATTTGAAACACACAAAATCTACTTGAAAATATTTTTCTATGAGGAAAATACCAGGGAGATGTGAGGTAGAAAGAAATCATATATGAGGCAGATCCAGAAGTTCAAAGATGAGTACATGAAGTGCATGTGTCATACTGCCTCACAAACAAAGTTTCATGTGGACAGGACCAACATTAAAATGCTCTTTTAAAGGTATAATATATTGTAAGAATTCAACACCTAAGAAATACCACATGTGAATTCAAAACTGCACATAAAAAAGACTGCATATAAAATAATAATAAGCTGAATAACTCAAATTTTAAAATTTTGGACAGTTTGAAAACCAACTATTAATGATAATGTGATTTTAAATAGCAGGAAATATTGTTACTTTTTAAGTGATCTCATAAACAACCAATTAGCCTGGCCAGTGTGGCCCAATGGTTGAGTGTGGACCCAGGAACCAGACAGGAGGTCACAGTTTGATTTCCCAGATTCCCAAGCAAGGCACATGATCGGGTTTCTGGGCTCAATCCCCACTAGGGGGAGTGCAAGAGGCAGCCAACGGATGATTCTCTCTCATCAATGATGTTTTTATCTCTCTCTCCGTCTCCCTTACTCTCTCTGAAATCAGTAATAAAAACAAAAACAACAAACAAACAAAAAACATATTAAAACAAAAAAACTCCACAACCAATTAAACTAAAGCTATTTAATAAATGTTTTAATTTTAATGTCCATGCCTACTTTCTTATCCAGAGATAATCAATCATATTTTAATAAATTCTTGCATTTAGGGTTTATAATTTTCTAACTGCCAGAGAAAAATAAAAACGCTATTTATGACCAAGTTAATTACAAAGTATCAAAACACTTATTGCTAAATAATTAAGGAAAATAAAACAGACTGTTAATACTTTTCCATGAATCAGAAACCCATTGCGGGAAATAGCAGTGAATCTAAAACTATAAAGAAAGCTCTGCCCAGCCGGTGTTGCTCAATGGTTGGGTGTCGATCTATGAACCAGAAGGTCACAGTTCGATTCCCAGTCAGGGCACATGCCTGGATTGTGGGCTCGATCCCCAGTGTGGGGCGTGCAGGAGGCAGCCGATCTATGATTCTCTCTCATCACTAATATTTCTATCTCTCTCTCTCCTTCCTCTCTGAAATCAATAAAAATATATTTAAAAAAAGAAAATTATTTTAAAAAAAGGAAAAAAGAACACTCTTATGGTTTAGTTTTTACAAGTAACACAAGTAAAAAAAGGATTCTTGAATTTTGTTTTGTTATAAATATTGAAGTCAATCACAAGGACAGAATTACTCCTCTACATATTGACAAGTACACTTCTTCATTCTTTCTACTCTAATTCTTATAAATTTAAGCTTGGTTATTTAAATATTACTTAATCCTATTAAGACCTTCAAAGTGTAAGTAAGTTATCATTATGTCAGTGTCCGAAATTTCTGATTTGTTCTATTTTAGTGTTTAACCTAAGACTATTATTACAAGGAGTATTATATCGAATTTACTTTAAGAAAATTTCTGAGCACATTTTCTGAATAGGTTCAATTAAACAATGGTAAATCTCAAATGCTCTCCAGAATACTAATAGTAAAAATTGACTTTTTAATCAAATTTTGAAACAAAGAAATATGTACAGGAATGCAAAGGGGAATTTAATACATTGCATAGATTTTTTCCAACCTTAACATCAAGTTGATAGAAATGTAATAATTCTAAGTTCTTGAGAGGGAACCTTAAAAACTATTTGAGTGAAGAGGAATGGTATTTTCAATTTCAAAATCAGACGATACCAAATTAGTTCAAAACATACACCATGCAATTAGACATGCTACAGACCTAAAAGATAAGCACTAGTAAATGAATTGGTGGACTGAAAAATGGCATAAGTATGCCTTCACTTACATGTTTTATTTAAAAATCTTAAGATTTTGAACACTCTTAGATGTTTCCTATTTATTCTAATGACATTATTTAGCACAAAAAAGATTAAAACTGTTATGTGGATAAGCAATAAGCCTTCTTCATAAAAATCTGTCTTCTGCCGAAACCAGTTTGGCTCAGTGGATAGAGCGTCAGCCTGTGGACTGAAAGGTCCCAGGTTCGATTCCGGTTAAGGGCATGTACCTGGGTTGCGGGGACATCCCCAGTGGGAGATGTGCAGGAGGCAGCTGATCGATGTTTCTCTCTCATTGATGTTTCTAACTCTCTATCTCTCTCCCTTCCTCTCTGTAGAAAATCAACAAAATATATTAAAAAAAAATCTGTCTTCTAATTTGTTCTCCAAGAAAGATAGCAACACAGATACTAAAGAAACAAACACTTATCAATTAAAGTTTTGATATATGTGTGGTTTTAGTGGACCATATTGAATGGTCTCCAAAATATAAAGAATCCATAGAATTGTATGTTCTCTTACCGTCCAAGAAAACACTGCCAAAGAGGACGATTCTGTGTTGCCAAATCAGAATCTTTAGAACCAAACAATTTAGCTAAAAGTCGAACAACGGCTAATCGCTCTTCTCCATCATTGCTCTAAGGGAAAAGAGAAAATAAATGAATCTGGCAATTTATTCATTAGATCATAGAAAACAAAATGAAACATTCCCCAAAAGCTAAAGTTTCATATTCTGCTTATAGTGATATGAGAACTTTAAAATACATGCTCTCCTTTACTATGCTGATATTGTTTTGATTCTATGTTAGATCATATCTGGCTCTTTGCTCTTACTTCAAACCCTAGCAGCTGCTAATATATGCCTACTTCCCTGCTCGTTTTCAGTCTACACAGATGTTACAGAAGTAAGGTAATCTTCAATTTTAACGTTCCCTAAGGCTCCTAGAAAAAATTCTGTGAAAGGAGAAGCTGCAAATAATTCCCATCCTAATAAGCCTTTTTTTTTTTTTTTTTTTAACAAGAAATCGTTCCTGCCGAAACCGGTTTGGCTCAGTGGATAGAGCGTCAGCCTGCGGACTGAAGGGTCCCAGGTTCGATTCCGGTCAAGGGCATGTACCTGGGTTGCGGGCATATCCCCGGTGGGGGATGTGCAGGGGGCAGCTGATCGATGTTTCTCTCTCATCGATGTTTCTAGCTCTCTGTCTCTCTCCCTTCCTCTCTGTAAAAAATCAATAAAATATATTAAAAAAAAAAAAAAAAAAAAGAAATCGTTCCTATAATTTGAGCTCCAAAATAAACCCATGTCAATTAAGGTTTTGATATGTAAAGTTTTAAACAAGGATCGATCCTCTGTTGACTGAAGAATAAAACACAGAAGAATGTCATAATTCAGGGAAACTCATTTTAATAGAAGAACAAGAATGTTAATAAGAAGATATTAAACTGAGTACTACAAAAAGCAAAACTTAAAAGTTGTTTTTGATAGGGGCTTCCTATTTTCTTGTCCTGAATCAATATGTTACGAAAATTTTGTTCCAATTTCACTAGTGATGTCATGTCTTAATATAAATTAAGTTACTCTGAAACCATAAGGTGTTTTTAAAAATCAGATATTCACTAGGAAAATAAAGGCAATGACTAAAAGCAACTGCTGATTTTTTAAATATTCAAATACAATGTCTAAAGCAATACCAGAAATCCAATAACAAATATTCATGAGAAAAAATAGTAAGTTAAAGAAGAAAAAGGAGCATGAGATATAATCTTTTCTTTATGATTCCTTATCTTCACTTTCAGGAATAGGGATTTTATGGATAAAATGGGCACATGTATCAAACATGAAAAATGAAAATGTTATGAAGCTTTATTGAACACTTATAATCACAAAACGACTTACTTCGGCAAAGTTTTTCTCAGGCAATGTGACAAGCAGATTAGTGCTGCCTTTTAGTAAGTACAATCGACTAGCCAACATGATTTATTTTTTTAAAGAAATCAATCTATCTCTTAAATGTCAAACACTAGAATAAGGGGAAGTCTTATTCTATTTACAAGTGACTACTTTAGTAGCTTAGTGATTATTTCAAATGATGTTATATTTCACATCTATGTATTTAACTACTGAAATAAAAATAAGTGAGAACTCCGAATATATCAATACGTGGAACAACAATTGATATTTTTCTCTCTCTCCCTCCCCCCCCCTTTTCTTCGCTTCCTCCCTCTCCTTCTCTCTAAATCAAATAAAACATTTTTAAAAATGAAAAAAAAAACACTGTTTAAAATAAATTCCTTGAGTGAAGTTGGAATATAATTTATAGTGATGGTATAATTTTTTGATGCAAAAATGATGTACAACTATATTATTAATCTATCCCAAAGTGTAAAATTATCTCATTAAGATATTACATAATACATTGTTTGACTATAAATACATATATACATCTTAATAATTAAAACAGTGGACAAATATTAGAGATTTTGCATCAACAATTTGCCAGTGACTTTCTAAAAAAACCCCACAAACCTTAAAAGGCTGCTTGTAGTTTTCATTTCTTTTTAGAAATGGTAACTAGAAAAGATACCTAACTCTAACTGATTCAGAATAATTCTCGGAAACTTCACTCTAACCAAAATAAGGCAATAGTAACTGGGGTTTGGTGTGTTTTTTAAAAAGATTTTTAAGGAGAGAGGAAGAGAGAGGGAGATAGAGAAAGAAAAATCAGTGTGAAGGCAGAACATTGGCCGGTTGCCTCCTGCACCAGCCCTACTGGGGAGGGAGCATTCAAATTGGGCATGTGCCCTGACCAGGAATCGAACCAGCAACCTTTGAGTGCATGGGACAATACCCAACCAACTAAGCAACACTAGCCACTGCAATACAGTAACTGTTTTACAGAACTTTTAAATTTGGGAAATAAATATAAATCTCTCTCTCTCTGCATGCCATGAAAAAAGGCTTAAATGTAAAATGTGGCAAATTTCATGATAACTACAGCCAAGACTGCTAAGTAGGACAACTCCAGGGTACCCCTGAAACTTAAGAGAATAGCACTTTGTGGACCCATGCAGTAGCCCAGTACAGACTAAAATCAAACAGATTGTAACCTGTGACTCTTAACTATTAAAAGTTGTAGCTATACTCAGAGATATAACTACAGAAAAATCACCACAGTAATACTGGTAACTCAAAAAGGGGCACCCTAATTATATATAGATAGTACCTAAACTATTCTGAATTTCAGTTTCATTATTCAGGATGAGAAAAGTAACACTGGTACAGTATAGGGCTGCAGCCAGGAGCAATTAATAACACAGGTGATGGCATCTGTTTTAAGACAATAAACAAATATTCCATCATTATTATCTAGACCAGTGATGGCGAACCTATGACACGCGTGTCAGAGGTGACACGTGAACTCATTTTTTTGGTTGATTTTTCTTTGTTAAATGGCATTTAAATATATAAAATAAATATCAAAAATGTAAGTCTTTGTTTTACTATGGTTGCAAATATCAAAAAATTTCTATAGGTGACACGGCACCAGAGTTAAGTTAGGGTTTTTCAAAATGCTGGCACACCGAGCTCAAAAGGTTCGCCATCACTGATCCAGACAGAGTATTGAGTTCAGTATAAAGTTTAAAAAGACAAATTTATTTATGAACATAGCAAAACAAAAATCAATGGCTTTGTTTTATATACATTCTAAAACAGACTACAATAGAAATAACATGTTAATTTCTTTTAAAAAAGGAATTAAGAGTAATTGGGGACTGGGGTAAACTGAGAAGTTCATAATTCATTTAAGGTGTTTCTGCTCTGTTTTAGCCATTTTGTTGTCATATAGAAATATGGACCCAATGTTGCCATATCACCTGATTTTTTTTATTGTTGCTACTATTATAGATGTTCCTCATAAAAGAAAATGCATTCATCTGAACTTTTAAACGAAATTTGACCTTTACACTTACATATTCATTCAATGTTAGTAACTAAAGAGAAGAGTCTTTCGCCCTGACCGGTTTGGCTCATTGGATAGAGCGTCGGCCTGAGGACTGGAGGGTCCCGGGTTCGATTCCTATCAAGGGCATGTACCTTGGTTGTGCAGGAGGCAGCTGATGTTTCTCTCTCATTGATGTTTCTGACTCTCTATCCCTCTCCCTTCTTCTCTGTGGAAAATCAATAAAAATATATATAAAAAAAAAAAAAAAAGAGAAGAGTCTTTCTTATGAGATTAAAAAAAATCAAATAGAACCTATTTTCAGGCTGGACTCAGCTTGTTAGCAACCTCTGCTTTAGATTAAACGAACCTACTGAAGTATGCGGTATGAACAACCACTACAGTTTAGCTTCCCTCAGTTTACATTAAGTCCATACATGGAAATCTGAAAGTTTAGTTTCTAAATCCACCCCATCACCTATCATGGCAATCTTGTTTACAGATCAAATGGGTTTGACTTTCATGTTGAGACACTGGGAGAAAATATTTTAATACTTTATATCTAGAAGTAACTTGGCACATAAACATCTTTAGGCTGTTGTTAAAATAAACTCTTAATATACAAATAAGACGATGTTCTCCATATAACATTTTCTACAAAAGAGTTTCTGATATCAATGTCCCTTATACTAAACTAGTGTCCCGGTGCATGGGTTCATGCACATTGAAAGGAAATTAATTAGAAAAAATATTTTAATATTGCCATTTGCCCTTTATCTTATTATAGAAGTGTCAACCAAATTCATGATCGACAATGACAGATCGAAACACACGTGTGTGACTGGCGCCAGCGAGAGCTCTGTATGTATCGTGCAGGCACGAGTCAACTTAGCCTTTTATATATATACTAGAGGCCCGGTGCACAAAAATTTGTGCACTCGGGGGGTAGAGGGGGTCTCTCAGCCTGGCCTGTACCCTCTCGCAGCCTGGGACCGCTCGGGAGATAATTACCTGCTGGCTTAGGCCTGCTCCCAGGTGGCAGAGGGCAGGCCCAATCCCTAGGTGCAAACCCTGGTCGGGCTCAGAGCAGGGCCGATTGGGGAATTGGGGCGCCGCCCCCTGTCATGCACAGAGCAGGGTGGATCGGGAGGTTGCGATGCCACCCCTAGTCACGCTCAGGGTAGGGCCGATTGGGAGGTTGGGGCACCGCCGCGTCACACTCAAGGCAGGGTCGATGGGGAGGTTGCGGCGCCACCCCGTCACGCAGAGCAGGGCCAATCGGGGAGTTGAGGAGCTCCCCCCTGTCACTCACAGAGCAGGGAGGATAGGGAGGTTGTGGCCCCGCCCCGTCACACACAGAGCCGCAGGGCAATCAGGGGGTTGGGTTGCTCCCCCCTGTCACGCACAGAGCAGGGCTGATCAGGGGGTTGAGGAGCTCCCCCGTGTCATGAACAGAGCAGGGCATATAGGGAGGTTGTGGCCCGCCCCCTGTCACACACACAGCCGCAGGACAATCAGGGGGTTTGGTCGCTGCCCCATCACGCTGATCCCGGTGCCGGGAGGCCTCGCTGCTCCACTGATCCCGGTGCTGGGAGGCATATTACCCTTTTACTATATAGGATAGAAGCCTGGTGCACGGGTGGGGGCCGGCTGGTTTGCCCTGAAGGGTGTCCTGGATCAGGGTGGGGGTCCCGCTTGGGTGCCTGGCCAGCCTGGGTGAGGGGATGATGGCTGTTTGCATCTGGTCACACCCCCTTCAGGGTGGGGGTCCCGCTTGGGTGCCTGGCCAGCCTGGGTGAGGGGATGATGGCTGTTTGCATCTGGTCACACCCCCTTTAGGGTGGGGGTCCCCACTGGGGTGCCTGGCCAGCCTGGGTGAGGGGCTGAGGGCTGTTTTCAGACTGGCGGGTGACTGAAGCTCCCAACCGCTCCTTTTTTTTTATTATGGGCCAGCTTTAGCTCTGAGGCTCGGCTCCAGCTATGAGACCTCCGCTGCTGAAAGCAGTTTTCTGGCCTTTGTTTACCTTCTTTATTTGAAACAATGTTGCAGTCCTGCTGGCTGAAGCCCGGGGTTTTGTTTAGCTTCTATATTTGTTACAATGTTGCTTAGAGTGCAGCTGAGAAGCCAGCAAGGCAGGCGGGGAAGCTTGGCTTCCTCCGTCACTGAAACAAGCAAGCCTCCCTGTTCGTGTCAGCTGCCTGGCTGCCGGCCGCCATCTTGGTTGGCAGTTAATTTGCATATCTCACTGATTAGCCAATGGGAAGGGTAGCGGCTGTACGGCTAATTACCATGTTTCTCTTTTATTAGATAGGATACTAGTAGCCTGGTACACGAAATTCATGCAGGGGGCGGGGCCTCAGCCCGGCCTGCACCCTTTCCAATCTGGGACCCCTCGGGGGATGTCCAACTGCCGGTTTAGCCCTGATTCCTGTGGGACATCCCTCTTGCAATCCTGGACTGCTGGCTCCTAACCGCTCACCTGCCTGCCTGCCTGACTGCCCCTAACCACTCTGCCTGCCAGCCTGCTTCCCCCAACTGCCCACCCCCTGCCAGCCTGATCACTCCCAACGTCCCCCCCCCACCAGCCTGCTCGCCCCCAACTGCCCCTTCCCCCGCCAGCCTGATCACCCCCAATGGCCTTATCACCCACAACTGCCGTCCCATCCTGGCCTGACTACCCACAACTGCCCTCCCTTCTTTGCCCCTAACTGCCTCTACCTCGGCCCCACCACCATAGCTTTGTCCAGAACGTCCGGAAGGTCTCCTGGAAGGTCTCCCAGTCTAATTAGCATATTACCCTTTTAATAGTATAGAGGCCTGGTGCTGGGTGGGGGCCAGCTGGTTTGCCCTGAAGGGTGTCCCGGATTAAGGTGGTGGTTCCCTTGGGAGGCAGGGCACCCTGGGTGATGGGCCTGTGGTGGTTTGCAGGCTGGCCACACCCCCTTTGGGGTGGGGGTCCCCACTGGGGATGGTGCCGACCTGGGCGAGGGGCTGGGCCAGTTTGCAGGCCAGCCACGCCCCCATGGGATGAGGGTCCCCACTGGGGGGCCGTGGACAGCCTGGATGAGGGCTGATGGCTGTTTGCAGGCTGGCCACGCCCCACAGCGGGGATCCTCACCCCATGGGGGCATGGCCAGCCTGGGTAAAGTGCTGAGAGTTGTTTTCAGGCTGGCCACACTCCCTTCAGGGTGGGGGTCCCTGCTGGGGTGCCTGACTAGCCTGGGTGAGGGGCTGATGACTGTTTTCAGGCTGGCCACTCTCTTCAGGGTGGGGGTCCCTGCTGGGGTGCCTGACTAGCCTGGGTAAGGGGCTGAGGGCTGTTTGCAGGCTCCTCCCTCGGTAGCCGGCCCGGCAAACCAAGCCTCCCACACACTCAGGCTGGCTCTGTGGCCGCCTCCCACAGGCCCCTCCTTCGGTGGCAGCCCTGGGCGGGAAGATTGGCTTCCTCCTTGCCAGGGGCGACCCAAGCCTCCTGCCCGCTCTGTGGCTGCCACCATATTTGTCCCGCTAATTTGCATATTCCCTCCAGATTGGCTGTGGGGTGTTGTGGAGGTGTCAATTTACATATTTATCTGTTGTTTATATGTGTGTGTGTGTGTGTATACACATATATTTTATATTTTGTATTTTATATATGTGTTTATATATATAAACTTGTTTAATTAGACCTGCTTTCTGATTTAGCTAAACTTTTTCCAGCTCAGTGAAGCACCCCAACTTCTCTTTCAGGTAATTGTCAGCAACACAGCAGCAAATATCAACATGAAGCAATTATCATAGATCATGCATGGAGAAAAAAAGGGTAAAATATTTAACCGTAGCAGTGTTTGACTATATTCTGCGTAGTGAGAAAACCTGAAGTCATTTTCAAGTTCCACCATTTCTTACTTCTTTTCAGTCAGGTCAAGTTTCTAAAATTTCTAAATCTCCGTTTTCCGGTTAATGAAAAGAAAATAGGATTCTGCCGATTCTCCTATCTACCTACTCCAGGACTTCTGTGAAGATCAAATGAGATGAGGCACGGGAAAATGCTTCACAGACATTTGGTTAAAGTGTAAAATGTTTGCATCTGGCTATAAAGCAAGTCGGGTTCCTGGGCTGAAGAAACTCCAAGGAGGCTAGTCACTAGAGAGAGGAAGCTGGGCACTGCTACGTGATGTCATTACCCAGCGCCCACAGCCACTGTTTCCAGGCTGGGCTGGGCTGTGGGCCACATTTTGCACCATGGGGTACTGGCAGTGTCGGCTGTGGTTTGGTGGGGTGTTGCTCCAGGGTCATGGCGGGGCCTTTGTCCCACTTGGGGCTAGCCAAGTATAGGTTTGTTGGCGCCAGATACATGGTGCCGGTTGTTTTTTTGCGTCTGCCCCCTGGTGGTCAGTGTGCATCATAGCCACCAGCCGGATGGACACTTAGCCATTTATATATATATATATATAGATAAATGCTTGTAATAAAGATAGTGTGGACAATTCTTATCTGTTTTAACTGTATAACTGAGCAAAACATTTTATCTTATGCTTGTTATCTCAAAAATATAAACTGTAATGTTGGTACTAATTATACTATAGCTTGGTTTACGTATCAAATAAAATATTGTACATAAAAAGGCTTTCAAAAAGTCTAGAACATTAAGCAAACGTAAGGTGTTATCTTGTGTAAGGTAGAACAGAAGATCAAGAGTTAAGTTTTTCATATTTTTTGAGGAGTCATAAATTTCTTGCTTAGTTATAAAAAAATACATTCCCAAGTCATACAGTAAAATTTCTGTCCTTATTCTATACTATGAAAGGGTAAAATAGTTGTAATCAAGACCCTGTGAGCACTCAATCTGAAATCTTTTGATGTTCTAAAATATATCTACCTAGTATGGCTCAGTGGTTGAGTGTTGACCTATGAACCAGGAGGTCACTGTTCCATTCCTGGTCAGGGCACATGCCCGGGTTGTGGGCTCATTCCCAGGAGGGGTGTGCAGGAGGCAGCCAATCAATGATTCTCTCTCTTCACTGATGTTCCTCTCTCTCTCCCTTTCATTTTCTCTCTGACATCAATAGAAATATTTTAAAAATAAAAAAACCATATCTAATACTATACCATTTAATAACATGAATCATAAGTTTTGGGATACTCTATATTTCATATCTTTGTGTCACTGTGTTCATCAAATATTTAACAACTAGGTAAGTTATAATTTTGCAATGTATATTCTCCTATGACCCAGATAAGAGATACTGCTGTATTCAAATGATTCCAAAATATATACCTTAACTAAATATTAAAGGATAAATTGAACTCATATTTTACAGCTAAAGAAAAACTAAGATATATATATATTTTCTTAAAGTTTAAAAGGCTTAAAAATTATAGTTAGTCCTACCTTCAGTTTGAATTCAAGCTGCGGCATGACAGATAATAATAAGTGAGGATCTATAGCAAAAAGCTCCTGAATCAGATCAAATACATGTTCTGACAAATCACTTACTGACGATCTTCCCAGCACCAGGACTTGATTGAAAAACTATAGGAGATATTAAAACAAAAATAAAATATCCATTTCATTTAAAAACTTGGATAGGTTTTTTAATAAACATAGTTTAAAAAACTATATAATTAGGCATTATATATACAACTGAAGGGGATGAAACAGAACAGATATTTCCATCGACATATGATATGACAGTCACCCAAACAAATGAAATGAACTTCTACACATCAAATTACGAATGTTACATGGAAGAGAAAGGTAAAAAAGAACTGGTTGTTAGCTGCCTTTGAAATTAGAATGACAGTCCTAGCCAGTTTGGCTCAGTGGACAGAGCGTCAGTCTGCACACAGAAGGGTCCCGGGTTTGATTCCGGTCGAGGGCACATGCCCACATTGCTGGCTGGATCTCCAGTAGGGGTCATGCAGGAGGCAGCCGATCAGTACTCTCGCTCATCACTGATGTTTCTCTCTCTCCCTCTCCCTTCCTCTCTGTAATCAATAAAGATATATTTTTTAAAAATTTAGAATGACATTTGTAGGAATCTTAATTTTCATTAAAATAGAACAACTTAGTTTATGTAATTCATCATAGAACACTTTGTAGAGAAATTTCCTAATAGCAGAGAAAATAATTTGTCTTAATCTTTTTTATTTGAGTGTGTCCAATTTTTCCATGACTTTAGTAATAAAGACAATTTAAAGGTAGTAATAAGTTTTTTTTAAAAACGCAGAGAAAGTCAAATACATTGTGAGTCAGAGGACACAGAGAAGGAAAAGCTGTGATATAAAAGTTAAACTGATCATTTAAAAAATGTTAGGAAAAAACAAAGATAATACAATGTCAAGAGCACAATTAGATGCAACTTCCATTCCCTGCCAACACATACACACTTAGAAAAAAAATTAAATTTAAAAATGCTAAAAAGGCAATTGTATGCAACTGATACAAGTATATACTTTTCTGATAGTATCATCAAAAGATATTTGTTTTGAAAGGCAACATACTTTTGTTGTAAATGAAGCTGGTTATAGGCTAAATAAACCTATATGTGAAAGTTTCTAATAAATTAGTACATGGATTAAGAATTACACAATTATGGAATAAATACAAGCTGAAATACATACATTAGCAATGCAGGCCTCAATAGTCTGGACTGTCCTTTTCAATAGGCCTTTTGCGAGGTCAAAGGACTGTTTATTTAAGTTCTGAAAAAAATACAAATATGCAAAGTTACAAATGATTTGGTGAATTTATCCTAGCACCATTAGAACACAACAGTCTTCAAACATACAAAATATAAAGCAAAAAATACAATGGACCCTGGCTGGTTTGGTTCAGGGGTTAGAGTGTCAGCCTGTGGATTGAAGGGTGCTGGGTTTGATTCCGATTAGGCTCAATTCCCAGTACGGGGCATGGCAGGAGGCAGCCGATTAATGATTCTCTCTCATCGTTGATGTTTCTCTCTCTCCCTTTCCCTTCCTCCCTGAAATAAAAACATACTAAAAGAAATACAATGGAATCCCAGTTAAGGTTTTACCCAATATCCGTTAGTCAAGTGGTCTTAAATGCAGAATTTGAAAATAGCACTATTATGAATAAAAAACTAAAATAGTACATTCGTTAGTCATAAACTATATTAAGTTTAGTTTTATTAAACTAAAAATCAAAGGCTTTTGGTTTTGTTAACCAATTTAAATTGGCAATTACACCCATGTATCCTAAACACACACACACACCCCTCTCTAACTCATGATCTCAGTATTTCATTGTCTGGTCAACATGTGCTATGAGGCAGAGTAGACCTAGAAAGTTTTCCAAGTAAAATTGCCAATAAATTATTATTCTGAAATGCTGAATACTATGTTCACTCTTCAAGATTCCCAATGCACTACAAAATATTAAAGGGTCTAAAAATGACTAGAAAAAATACACACTTAATATTTAAAAACTTACTGAAAATGGAATTCTTGTTTTGGAGAATACCTATTAATATCTCTATACTCTGAAGTTTTAGACCAAACTGAGACTCATTCAACATCACTTTTCACCTCTCCCAAAAAGAGACTATGCCAAGAGCCAGATGGTAAAATTGTAGGCTTTGTGAGCCATATGGTCAATGCTGCAACTATACAACTCTGCTGCTGTAGGGTGAAAGCAGCCATAGACAAAATAGAAAGAAATGAGCATACTGTGCTCAAATAAAACTTTATTTGCACAAATAGGCAGTGAGCCAGACTTCTGACCCTTGTTTTTATTCCACTGGCAAAAGGATAAGATTAGCTCAAAATTAAGGCAACCTTTATATTTCTTAAACTGGTATATTATTGCCCTAGCTGGTTTGGCTCAGTGGATAGAGCATTGGCCTGTGGACTGAAGGGTCCCAGGTTCAATTCCAATCAAGGGCAAATGCCTGGGTTGCGGCTCAATCCCCAGTAGGGGGCATGTGGGAGACAGCCGATCAATGGTTCTCTCTCATCATTATTGATGTTTCTCCCTTCCTCTCTCTAAAAATCAATAAAAAATATTAATAAAATAAAAAAATGGTATATTATTTCCTACTCATAAAAATACTAACTAGAATATAAATACCAAATGCACTATTTCCCTCAAAGTTTTCCTCTCTTATTTTGCCTGACATATACTAAAAAATTTGACCAATTACAGATTCATTTAAGTCAATAAAATGCAAATGATATTTAGAGAATCAGAGAGTCAAGAGAGAAAGAATTTATAATGAATCACATCTAACATCTGGTAATAGTTCAGTGAACCATTAGAGAAAAAAGTAGGAGGGTAAATATCAATGGTAGGGTAGGCCTAAGTATAGCCCAGTGGTGGAGCTTGTGAGGACTATATTCTTCAATTCCTTAGGAGGACCTAACAGAGAGAAACTGAAAAAGGAACAGGGAGGAATACACAGCTGTGAATCATCCTTTCTCCTTAACATTATCTACAGTTAATGTTAATAACTAATGTTAAGTCTGACTGGTGTGGCTCAGTGGTTGAGCATCGATCAACCTATGAACCAGGAGGTCATGGTTTGATTCCGTCAAGGGCACATGCCTGGGTTGCAGGCTGGATCCCCAGTATTGGACATGCAGGAGGCAGCCAATCAATGATTGTCTATCATCATCATCATCATCATCATCATCATCATCATCATCATGTTTGTTCGTTTATTTACTTATTTATTTTAATCCTCGCCTGAGGATATTTTTCCATTGATTTTTAGGGAGAGTGGAAGAGAGAGGGAAAGACACAGAGAAAAATTGATGTGAGAGAAACACATCCATTGCTTGCCTCCTGCACAAGCTCTGACCGGGGCCTACGCAGGGAGGAGCCTGCAATCAAGGTATGTACCCTTGACCGGAATCAAACCTGGGACCCTTTAGTCTGCAGGCCAACACTCTATCCAGAAGCCAAACTGGCCAGGGCTCATCATTGATGTTTCTATCTCTTCTTCTCCCTTCCTCTCTAAAATCAATAAAAATATATTAAAAACAACAACTACTACTACTACAACAAAAAACACAAAAAACCCCCACTAATGTTAATTAACTAATGTTAATAACGATGATTAACATTATCCATAGTTCCTGCTTCTGCCCAAATCTTTTTCTACAAGTGCCTAAGAAAAATGTAGGGTATGGGTTCTGAGAAGAAATACAAATTCCTACATTACAAAGGAGAAAATTTTCTTTCTTAAAAACAACAACAAACTAGCCAAGACAGTACTCTAACCCCTTATAATTCCCAGATTAGATATGAGTAGTGAATTTGAAACATTTTTTTCCAGAAAATAGAGCCACTTAACTGAGTGAAAATACATGTTAATCAATGTATCTTCTAAAAACAATAATAGTTCCAAGACTGATGTGTGTCACTCCATTTTATTTGGGCTAGATAATGATAGTAGGGATATTTACGTGGGATGGCAAATGGTGAAAATAATTATTTTATGTGTAGTACTACCTTTATTTTTATTTTATTTTATTGTTTAAGGTATTACAAATGGTAGTACATATGTCTCTTGCCCTCGTCCCATCGCTCCCAGTGTCTTGCATCTGTTGGTTGTGCTTATATGCATGCATACAAGTCTTTCGGTTGATCTCTTACCCCCCACAACCCTCCTCTACGTTCCCGCTGTAGTTTGACAGTCTGTTCGATGCTTTTTTGCCTCTATTTTTGTTCAACAGTTTGTAATGTTTTTTATCATCCATAAATGAGATCATGTGGTATTTATCTTTCACTGACTGGCTTATTTCACTTAGCATAATGCTCTCCAGATCCATCCATGCTGTTGCAAATGGTAAGAATTCCTTCTTTCTTTACAGCAGCATAGTATTTCATTATGTAGATGTACTACAGTTTTCTAATCCATTCATCTGCTGATGGACATTTAGGTTGTTTCCAAATCTTAGCCATTGTAAATTGCGCTGCTATGAACAATGAGGTAACATCTCACAAAATGGCTATCATTAGCAAATGACAAGTGCTGGAGAGGATGCGGAGAAAAAGGAACCCTTATTCACTGCTGGTGGGAATGCAGACTGGTGCAGCCACTGTGGAAAACAGTATGGCTTTTCCTCAAAAAATTAAAAATGGAACTGCCATTTGACCCAGTAATACCACTTCTGGGAATATATCCCAAGAAAACAGAAACACCATTCAGAAAGGATATATGCACCCCTATGTTCATAGTACTACCTTTAAATATTAACCTTTAATATTTTCATATATACAGACCTTATGTGCAGGAATGAGGTTAATAAGAATGGAGTCCAATAATTCTTGAGTAACTCCATCACCTTCCATGATGATAGAACTCATCAAGTCTAGCATGTGCATTTGTACCTTCTTATTGTGGCTATTGCTAAAAAAGAGGAAGAAACAAAAGGAAATGAAAAAAATCCAGGCATACAAAAAGAAAATTAAAACTTACCAATTTAAAACAACTGTGTCAGATATATAAGGATTTTCAGTTGAAGGAACCATGCCAATAATGGCAAAGGAATTTTGGCTGCTCTATGTACTTTCTCCTTCTGTTGTTCATTACAATAGCCCTAAGGTATTGTAAAGTATTTCAGGAAACAAAGAACTTTAAAATGAATTAAGTCCTTACACAATTAGGATTCAAACAGCCAGTTAAATTCATAAAACAAAAATGTCAACTTGAAAGAAAGACCATCCATATTTTCATGGCTCCAGATTTAAAAAAATTTTACGTATGAAAACAAAAATATTACAAGATAATGAAGGCAGACAGTTTTTCATTCTTTTAGATCTTAATACCCCAAAATAAAACAATAAACACACAAAAAAGTCTAAGCCATAAACTACATGCAAGTAAGTTATGCTGCATACATTTGCCACGACAAGTTTTAGTTCACCAATACTGAAAATCGAAAGTTTGATATAAAATACTTATGGAAACTTATGACTAGAAGGTCCTAAAAATGTCATCCTGGTATTTCTCAAAGAATTCTAAACAATCAAAAAAAAATCAACAAGGTATAAAATCAAGAATCAGTTTTGGTCCTGCTTCCTTAACCAGTTGAAGAGTAAACTAGTCCTCAATAAATACATCTACTGCTGATACAAGCTTACCTAAAGAGATTGGCTACAAAAATGTTATAACTAGTAGAACATCTAGACTTCTCTCCTTATGTCTGCATCTTAACTAAAGACTTGACTTGTCCATTTTCACACTTGTCAAAATATATATGCAAAGACAAATCAAGAGAAATGTTGTAATTTAGCTATACTACCATAGATACAGGAAAATTTAAATCAAGACCAAATTAGCCTGGCCAGTGTGGCTCAGTGGTTGAGTGTTGACCTTGTGAGCTGGATCCCCAGTGTGGGGCGTGCAGAAGGCAGTGATCAATGATTTCTCTCTCATCATTGATGTTTCTATCTCTCTCCCTTCCTTCCTCTTTGAAATCAATAAAAATATTTTTAAAAAGACTGAATTAAATTGTAATATAATTTATGTATTCATCACCTATAATTTTTAAAAACATTTATTTTGAAATAATGTATAATGGACATCTTGGGCATTCAGTGGTGAAATGTACAGATGAAAAATTTAAAACTTGGTGGAAAAATTATGTCATTACATACACAGTTTTCCATAACTTTTAGAAAGACACCCCTTTTGCAAGTCCTTCCAAATATTTTCATGTTGTCTTCTAAGAAAAACATTTCCTTGTAACTCTAAAAGATCTTAGTGTATATGCACAGCAAAAAAAAGCCAAACAAAATGCTTCAAAAATAACTTACTTGATCACTGAGAAGAGAGTCCTAAAAAGCTGAATAAAAATCTCATTGCAATCTTCCAATTCGAAGCAGATGTTATATGATTTAACCCAAGCTAAATTCTTAAATAAAAAAATAAAAATTATTTACACATACAAAAGCTACACAAAAGCGAACTCATTACTAAAACTTAATTTTTAGAATTAAAAATCTATTTAAAGCTTATAAAAGTCCAACATACAAAATTACAACTGTTAAAGTAGTCATGTACTCTGACTTTTAAAAAGACATTAACCTTCTCTAATTGAAAAATACTAAATAGTTAAGACATATATAACATACAAAATATAAAAAGCAGCAAAAATTTTGGATTAGAAAAAAATAAAAAAAGAAGTATGAAAATAAAGTCTCAAATAATATAAGTTTTCCCAGTAGAATATACTTTATCTTTTCAGGACATGAGGAGCAAAAAAATAAAATAAAAGACATTTTATTAAGTGAGTTTTGTATAAAATAAAGATTCACTTAACATTATGAAATTACTATTAAGAATTTTCTACTATGTGAAATAGGGTGATATTTTTAAAATAAAAAATTTTTTTTACCTCTAATAAATAAAAGTATCTATTAAACTGCGGACTCTTTGTATCCTCCAAACCTTTTAATTGTCTGGTAATAAACAAAAATATGTCCTGTTAAAAAAATGATAAAATATATTAATTTAGACACAAATACATATCATTATTTCACAATACACTAATATTCTTAGATACTGTTCTTCAGTGTGTTTATTCTCTCTTACAAACTACAATAAAAGAAAATTCTCCTTTGGCCAAATGACTTGAGACTAGCCTATTCAAAATAACTGGAAAAGAGCAAATCATATAAAATTACATCCTTTAAAAGCAGATTTGATGAACTCTAGTGAGATGTAGGCCTCTTCTCAGGCTGGAGCTCACTGAGGGAGAGGCCATGTTCAGTTTGAGCACCAAGACCATGGAGCTCAATGGCAATAAGCCAGAAGAGTTCATGTCCAGCAGCTCCCAGGCTCTGCCTTCGGCTGGAGATAAAGTCGGACCTCAAGTACCAGCTAAGGGAGCTGAACATCACAGTGACCAAGGATATTGAAGTTGGTGGCAGTAGGAAAGCTATTTATAATCTTTGTTCTGGTTCCTCAACTGAAGTCTTCCCTAAAAATCCAAGTCCAGCTGGTATGAGAGTTGGAGTAAAGTTCAGTGGGAAGCACACTGTCTTTATCACTCAGAGGAGAATTCTGCCTAAGCCAACTTGAAAAAGCTGTACAAAGAATAAGCAAAGGAACATAAACAGCCCCAGAGTTTCTCGGGCCCAGGCTCCCGCTCGGCGGCGGAGGTCCTGGCCTAGGAGGTTCTCGCAGTGAACGGGAGTCGGGAGGCATCAGGCTGGTCCGGCGAGAGCGGTGCAGTCAGGATTGGAAGAGATGCCAGCCCCAGCTGCCACATATAAGCAAATAGTTTACAAAAATCCCTCTGAGCACCACTACATGAAAGTCTGCCTAGAATTTCAAGAACATGGGGTTGGACTGAATGTTGCACAGTTCAAACAGCTGCTTATTTCAGCCCTGAGGGACCTATTTGGAGAGGTTGACGCTGCCTTACCCTTGGACACCCTAACCTACGAAGAGGAGACCTTGTCAGCCATCTTGAGAATATGTAGCAGTGGTCTTGTCAGATTGTGGAGCTCTTTGACCCTGTTCGGATCCTATAAAGGCAAGAAATGTGCCTTCAGAGTGATTCAGGTTTCTCCATTTCTCGTTGCATTGTCTGGTAATAGTAGGGAACTAGTATTGGATTGAATAGTCTTCAATTTCAGAAACATTCCTCCGCTCTCAAAACTATCTTTTGGTGCCAGCATAATGCTTAAAGACTGAAACAGGCTCAGTGCTCCTGTTGATGGAATTTGAGGGTGCCGAAGATGTTCCCCGTAATTTCCAGCCATCGTCTTTGGTGGTATAGCCTTTGGAGGAGAATATGCCTGAACCAACCAGTTGCAAGCAGGCAGCACTTTCAGCATATGCATATCCGAGTTGGAGACCGGGCTGAACTCAGCAGAGCCTTCACACAAAGGGATGTGGTTGCCTTCTCAGAACTAATAGGGGATGTCAATCCTTTGCATTTAAATGAAGATTTTGCAAAACACACCAAGTTTGGAAAGACAATTGTGCATGGAGTTTTGATCAATGGACTTATTTCAGCTCTCCTGGGTACTAAAATGCCAGGCCCAGGCTGTGTATTTATTTCCCAGGAAATTCACTTTCCAACCCCTTTATATGTTGGAGAAGTTGTTGTAGCTTCTGCAGAAGTGCAAAGGCTGAAGCGGTTCATTGCAGTTATTGCTGTGTCATGCTTTGTAAGAGAAAGTGAAGACTGTTATGGAAGGCTGCGTTAAAGTTATGGTCCCAGAAGCTTCGAAGTCCTGAAATATGTGTTTAAAGATGCAAGTTCAGGCATCAGTGTTACTGTTATTGAAGAGCCTCTGAGGAAAACGGATTGCTGCTCTTCAACAAGGAGTGTCCAGCAGACCCAGCAGCCCACGGTGGGGGAGGGCAGCAGGTCGCGAGGGGTTCACATGCCCACTTTCTAATCTGGCCTTATGCTTCATATAGACGAGTCTACTTATCATCTAAGTTTGTAAATTTGAAAAAATATGGGGAAAGTTACCATTTAGCTCAAGGTTCTAATTTTAGGATTTCAAACCAAGTTAAATTTTCATTTGGATAACACAAACTTACCTATATCTGTATAGAATAACTTTCTCAGTGAATTTATAGCTAGGTAGCATTTAATTTTTGATGGCAATTGGAATAGAAGTTGGGTTGTCTTTAAACACCTGTCTTTTACCAATAAATATTCTTAGATACTGTTCTTCAGTTAAAAAAAAAAAAAAAAGCAGCAAAAACATCCCAGGAGATGCACTCTTGACAGTCATGCATGACACGATCCTGGAGGGCTTGGTTTTCCCAAGTAAAATTGTGGGCAAGAGAATACGCATGAAACTGGATGGCAGCCAGCTCATTAAAGGTTCATTTGGATAAAGCCCAGCAGAGCAATGTGGAGCATAAGGTTGAAACTTTTTCTGGTGTCTATAAACTCACAGCCAAGAATGCTAATTCTGAACTCCCAGAATTTCAGTTGTAAACAAAAATGACTAATAAAATATTGTTCTCAGTAGAAGCAAAAAATAAATATTATTACCACTACAAATTATTAGGCTTTCTCATTCTGACAGAACCTTAGGTTCTATGTGTTGTTACTCTTCTTCTACAACAGAACTTCCATTTTACTATTTTCAGTGTGCATCATGACAAACAATTATTTTCATTTTGAGGACCTGGACACTAGTCTTTCCGTTACTATTGCCTACATGTAAATAATAATTTTCAGTACCTACTTTTGAATTTGATGTGTGACTTCAAAGTTGTGTGGAACAAAAGCAGTAAGACTGGTCCAAAGGTTGTACTTTTCAGGATGATAGCGCTTCATTACTTAATAAGCGTTCTTTAGAAGTTTTAATCCAAAATATTATTAATATGGGACAAACCCATTTTAGGACTACTTAAAAGAAAGCAGTCAGGCCCTAAGCTAGTTTGGCTCAGAGGATAGAGCGTCAGTCTGTGGACTGAAGGATCCTGGGTTCGATTCCAGTCAAGGGCACATGCCCAGGTTGCAGGCTCAATCTCCAGTAGGGAGCGTGCAGGAGGCAGCTGATCAATGATTCTCTCTCATCATTGATGTTTTTATCTCTCTCTCCCTCTCCCTTCCTCTCCGAAATCAAGAAGTGTGAGATATATATATATATATATATATATATATATATACATACACACATATATATATACACACACACACACACACACACACATATATATATATGTGTATATAGCAGTGAGAAGGATTAACATTTGCCAAGAATAAAATTGTTCAAAATATGAAATCAGCTCAAGATTAATTCGAAATAGTAGCTCCTCAAACATTTCAAACAAAGGCAGAACCACCAAGATGAACATAGTTTTGCATGTAGAATAACTTGCAGGGAAGATAATCATTTGAATGTGCAAGGTCTGTTATACTATTGTTTTAAAAGGTGTCATTAATACATTATTATCCCTTCATTCAGCCATCTGGGCTTTGTGATGAGTAATCTTGAATGTTAGATATGAGCAGACATGGACTAGCTTTGATGTTTTCAACATCTCATAAAAATGCCAGGCATTTTTTGTAGATATTCAATAAAAAGTAACTTAATTAAAAGCTTGTTTTGCAACTTACAATAAAATCTTTTTTTGCTTTTAATCTTTTTAAAGCATCTTTTTAGAGAGAGAAACACTGATTTGTTGTTCCACTCATCCATGCACTCATCAGTTGATTCTTGTATGTGCCCTGACTGGGGAACGAACCTGCAACCTTGGTGTATCGGGATGATGTTCAAACCAACTGAGCAACCCAGTCAGGGCTTATGGTATAATCTTATTATGACAAGACGAACAATATTAAAGCTATGTTCCTAAAGGTAAGATAAACTATAAAAGTAAACCAATTCTGTAAAGATTGTCTTTACCTTAAGTTTATCATGGGAAGTATATGGAGCTTCTGGGGCATAGATTCGAAAGATGTCAGCCAAACAACATGCTACAAGGAGACGCACATCTTTATTGGGATTCCTGAGGAAAAATTCAGATGCAAGATGCAAGGCTAGTGGGAGATACTGCTGTTTTTCATCTTCTGAGTCCTGATCCATATCCATAAAAGTTTTTACTACCATCTGTAAAAATGTATAAAAGAAAAATATAATCAACATCTGATATTTAGAAATCAGTGGTGGACATACTTTTTTTTAAAAAATTATCATTATGCCCGGCCAATGTGGCTCAGTGGCTGAGCATTGACCCATGTACCAGGAGGTCACAGTTCCATTCCCAATCAACGCATATGCTAAGGGGGAAAGTACCCAATTGATGATTCTCTCTTATCACTGATGTTTCTATCTCTCTCTCCCTCTCTCTAAAATAAATAAAAATGTATTTTTTAAAAATTATTATTACAACACAAATGAACTGAATAATCAATTAGTATTAGAGGATTCACAATCAGTTTTTATAAATATCCACTTAAGAATTTGGGTAAAGACATGAGCATGAACAAGTATCAACTTTTGGATTACTCACAGACACATTATCTACATTTACACCAGATTTATGAAGAATTTAAGATTCTCATTATTCATTTTATATCTAGTGCAGGTAAAATATTTTGGGCCTCATGTGCACAACCAAATTCATTTGATATTCTGCAATATTATTGATGGTTCTTTTATTATCAAAGCTGCCTTAATTTAGGCTCCTTAAAACTGTTATTTTATTTCACACTTTAAGAGTTTTGCAATTCACAACAGAAAGCCATGTTTAAATATTTTTATGTAGTTGTACTTCTGATTAAAAGCTTTAATTATAAAATAACCTCTGCTGTTACTTATGGTTACAAAAATTAACAAATTCACACTTTAGAATTACTCAAAAGCCAAAAAAGTATAATTGTAAAAATCCGTAATTTCTCAGCCTCAGAAAATTACCACTATTTACATTTTTGTGTATTTTATGCTGGCTTGTTTTCTCTGTAAAGATGAAAGTAACCATCCCATAATTCTTCATTTCTCAAATCATGATCATTTCCTCATGCTTTCGAATTTCTTTAAATAGACTTTAACCAGTCACCATTGTCAAAACACTAAATTTATACATTTGTTTCTATTTTGCCAACACTTTTATTCATGAGTCAGTGTTGAATTTTATCAAATATTTTTCTGCGCCTACTGAAGTGATAATTTTCCTACTAATTCTGTTAATAGAGTAAATCCTACTGACTGATTTCCTAATTTTAATCCAAGTTTGCATTTGTAAAATCTAATTCTAGTATTGCTAGATGTGATTTTCTATTATACAGGGTGGGGGCAAAAGTAAGTTTACAATTTTTTATATGGAAAATAATACAAGAATAAATAATATATAAGAATAAACTCTGTGTTTCATGTACTCACAACTGTAAACCTACTTTTGTGCCACCCTGTATTGTGTCAATTTTGGAACTTCTATTCATAAAAGAAATTTACCTATAATTTCTTTTCTTAAGATAACCATGTCAATTTTAGCACTGAGTTTATAATGGCTTGAAACAAATCTGTAAGTGATCCTTTTCCCCCCCCATTTTATGAAAAGTCTATAGTAAGACTGGTTTTTTCTTCCTTAAATGTTTGTTTGTTTATTTATTTTTAAAGTAGGTTTTTATTGATTTCAGAGAGGAAGGGAGAGGGAGAGAGATAGAAACATCAATAATATCAAGCCTTCCCCTGACATTCTGCTGTTGCAGCTTCATATCTTGGCTTAGTTACATAAATCACAGTCTGTTGAGAGTCTGCTTCTAAGTTACACACATCCCTGTGAGATTTAATAGCTAGCAAGCCTTATATCTTGGTTATCTATTAACATTCTGGTAGACATTGTTATCTAGTTGGAATTAAGAATGATATAGAAGAGCCCTAGCTGGTCTGGCTAGAGCATCAGCTTGCAGACTGAAGGGTCCCCAGTTTGATTCCAATCAAGGGCACATGCCTGGATTGTGGGCTTGAACCCCAGTAGGGGGCATGCAGGAGGCAGCTGAACAATGATTCTCTCTCATCACAGATGTTTCTCTCTCTCTCTCTCTCTCTCTCTCTCTCTCTCTCTCTCTCTCTCTCTCTCCCCCCTCCCCTTCCCTCCCACCCCCGCCTTTCCCTTCTCGGAAATCAATAAAAATGTATTTTTTAAAAAGTTAAAAAAAAAGAGAGAATGATATAGAAGATAAATACCTGAAACTTGGGAATTCTTAGAGAATAAAGAGCATCAAAATGGAAGTTGTGAAGAGATCAAAGATAATTATAACATTCACTTTGGTAGGACTAGCCAGGCCACCTGAAATCATCTTATATAGAACCCTTCTACTCAGACATAATTCACCTAACCTCAACCAACAAAACTCATATTTACAGATGAGCAAACTAAGAATCAGTTTAAATCCTAATGCAAGTTGACAAAAGTAAAAGGAGAGAGCACACAAACCAGAGATATTTGGCCCTTATTTTATAAGAAAGAACCACTTAATTGTTATTAAGCAATACCATAATATGGTCAGATTTGCATTTCATGAAAATTAATCTTCCGGTAAGAGGTAGCCAGCCAATAAAGGAATGCTTCGTTCACAAGGTTAATGGATCCATGAAAGCTAATTTAGCAAGACTTTCAAGTCATTAGAGACATCTAACCAACTATTCTGAAGTAGTCAGAGCAAGAGGGAGGTGAGAGATGAAGTGAAACAGGCAAATGGTACTTCTAAATGCTACAACAATGGAGCCTTAAATAAGATTATATAGAGTCATACAAAATGTTTTTTGGTCAGTTAAAAAGGTGGAAGATGGGTATTTGTCATTTATTGCTATGTGACAAAACACCCCCAACCAATAATAAACAATAATAAGTATTTATTTATCACACAGTTTCTGTGGAAAAGGAATTGGAGAGTGGCTTAAGAAGGTGGTTTTAGTTTGGAATCTCTCATGAAATTGTACAATCAGTCAAGGTTACAGTCATCTGAAGGCTTGATTTGTTGAATTATGAATGAAATAACTAGTTCAGATAATCTCTAAATGTACATTAATCTTTCAACAATAACACAATCCACCCATCTGGGGTGAAAACATGTAAATTTTGGAGTTTAATAAGCCTTACTATTTTTATATTAAGTGATGGTTCACTCACAAAGTATATACTTATGGACTGCCAGATGAGAATGAGCACTGAACTATTTGCCAAAATATAATCCTTGCTAGTTTCATATTATTATTTGTAACAAATTATTTTATCTAATATACATTTGAGGTGAAATCTAAGAGAAGCAGATGAAGCAGGGGCAGTTAATGCATATGCCATTAGAACTACAAAAATTAAAACTCTACCCAATAAACATTCTAATTTTGGAGTTCAACACATTATAGCAATTTTTGGGTCTACAGATCAAAGATAAAGCGACTAACTGACCAAATCCATATTAGTATTGTCTTTTCTAATTAGTATTAGATTGTAAATTTTTTTTAAAAGAAACCCCCAATATTAAGGGCCCAGACTGCTAATTTCAAGTGAGTTAGCTCCATACTGAATACAACTTTAAAACTTACATTGCATTATTATCACACTTAGTTTAAATCAAATGAAGTACTTCCAAGTAACTCTTTAAGTGTCCATCGACAGATAAATGGATAAAGAAATTGTGGTGTGTGTGTGTGTGTATACACACTGAATATATAAACACACTGAAGTGTCCATTGACAGATAAATGGGTAAAGAAATGATGTATATACACACAGAGACAGACAGACACACACACACAGTGAATATACACACATTGAATTATTACTCAGCTATAAAAAATTATGAAATCTTGCTACTTGTAGTAACATGGATAGACCTTGAGGACATTATACTAAGTGAAATAAGCCAGACAGAGAAAGACAAATACTGTATGATCTTTCTTATATGTGGAATCTTAAAAACAAAACAAAACAAAACAAAACAAAACAAAACACCAAGCTCATAGATACAGAGAACTGACTGGTGGTTGACAGAGGCAGAGGGTGAAGGGTGGGAGAAATGAATAAACGATTTGTGAGTTGTTTTTCTGTTTAAATAAATTAAAAAATTTATAATTTTCAAAAAGATACAAAGAAACACTGCATCTGAACAGAAGGAACAAATAAACAACAGCAAAGCTTCAATATAGCTATTTCATTCCATTTCAACAAATTAAATTATTGTTTGGGTAAAATTCAATAATCTGCTTTTCTAATAAGTCACTAGCGACTACCTGAACATATAATTTCTTTTGCTACTAACATAGTCAAGTTTAGTGTTCTTTAATGAAGCAAGTTTATTATTTCATATCTAAGTTGTGTGGTATGGAAAAGTTAGATGTTACACATTCACTATCTGCTTCCTGAACTCCAAACCCAATTCTATTTAGGCCCAAACCATTTAATAAGCATGTGCTACAAAACTACAATTTTAATAATTACTGAAAGTTTCTAAATGAGAGGGTATATTTTACCCCATTTATTTTACCTTAGAGATAACCAGTACTATTAGGGTCCTAAAAAGAACCTTAATAATGATCACAACAGAGACAGTCATCATAAAAGCTATTTTTAGCTTCAAGAGAAATTTCTGAGGTCCTAAAATTATGAGTAGCCTTAAAAAGCTTTATAAATTCTAACACTTAAATTGAGGCTTCAGCGGTTTTGACTTTGGTTTTAATAAAACCTTAGATGTTCTCTAACTTTATTAGGGAGGTAGAAGGATAAAACAAGTAAAGGCAACTTTGACGAAGTAAAACAATGAATTAATTCTACAGTTTGACCTTTATATTATATAAAAAATTTCAATTCAGAAACCATATTTTGTATAGGAGAAATATTTATAATAGTACTTTTTATAGTAATATCATTTGAGCTCTTTCTGTGTGCCAGACATATTTCAAGTAATTTAAATGTACTGTTAATTCATCTAATACAATGATTCCTTGTGGGATGATTATAACCATCCCCATTTAATAGACGAGGTAACTGAGGCTAAGTTGATTACTCACAGGCATAAAAAATCAAATCCAGGCAATGTGATAACTACTCTTATGTACATTTACCACTCTTAACCTATATTACATACTAGAGGCCCAGTGCACGAATTTGTGATGGGTGGAGTCCCTAGGCCTGGCTGGAGATCAGGGCTGATCGAGGCTGTCTCACCCAGTCCCCATCAGGGCCGGGGAGGCTGGCTGCAGCTGGCCTTGAGGGATGGATCGTGGGAGGTTGGCCAGCCAGCCCCGATTGGGGCGGATCAGGGCCAGCCGGCTGGGGGGAGGGACCAGCCATGGGGAGGGATTACAGGAGGTTGGCTGTGGGAGCGCACTGACCACCTGCGTTGGGTGTCTGCCCTCTGGTGGTCAGTACGCGTCATACCGACCGGTTGTTCTGGTCGTGTGGTTGTAATGGTCACTCAGGCCTCTATCTCTCTCTCTCTCTCTCTCTCTCTCTCTCTCTCTATATATATATATATATATATATATCTCGTAGAGTAGAGTAGGACAAGGGGTAATGCAAAATGACTAGAGAAAAATAATAAGAAATATATAGATCTATATATTATATAGTACTATAACTTTTAAGTGCTATAACTATTAAGTGGTCATGTTCCCATGTTCAATTTGTTGACTACTGCCAGTGTTCTACCGTAAACTTTATCTTCTATGTATCCCCATAAAAAAGTCTAAAGGGTAAGTTTTCTTTGTTGAAAGCTTAGTCTGGTTTCACCCCATCATTTCAAATCAGTTAAATCTGAAAAGGAGTAAAAATTAAGCGAGTTATTAGCTGTTAAAGAGTGTATATTGCCCTGACTGGTTTGGCTCAGTGGATAGAGTGTCAGCCTGTGGACTGAAGGGTCCCAGGTTCGATTCCGGTCAAGGGCATGTACCTTGGTTGCGGGCACATCCCCCACAGGGGGTGTGCAGAAAGCAGCTGATCAACGTTTCTCTCACACTGATGTTTCTAACTTCTAACTCTCTATCCCTCTCCCTTCCTCTCTGTAAAAAATCAATAAAATATATTTTTAAAAAATATATTGTTTTGGGGACACTGTGTCTCAAAAAAATGTATACACATTTTGAATAATTATAAAGGCAGTGTCTGTACTTCAACTGCATTTTTAAACTTCTGGTAATGTTTTAGGGTGAATTTCCCTTGTTCACAGCTTAGTCTAGCTGTAAAGAAAGAAACACCAACTGGGCTATCAGCTGTTAAAATGTGTATACATGTTTTTTGGACACCCTGTGGATGCCTTTAATATATTAATTTAACTAAGTGTTCTAGCTTTCCTTTTTCTTGATAAAGGTGGATCATTTGCCCTACTCTTAAAATGATCAATTCTTTATTACTTAAAGTCTTTTTACTTTACTAAAAAATGCAATGAAAAGCAGTTGGCTTTTCTTTTTTGGCTTTTCTTAAGGTTAAATGAATTAGGATTAGGAAGAAAGAAGGAAAGGAAAAATGGGGTTCAAGCAGACAAGTGTATAAATGTGGGGGGAAACACAGATGGAATTAATTATTGTACAAAAGCAGTGAGAGCCAGAGGATAAGCAAAAGTAAGTCCAGGGAAATTCCCTAAGGACAAGATGAAAAGGGAATGGTGGGAAAGAGTAGATAGCCGCAGAGAAGTGAAACTGGGCAAAGGTTCCCTGTATCAATTGCCAGAAAATACCTCTGCCCATAAGAACTTGAAGACTGCTAGAGAAAGGAAATATCAAAAGCAGCTTCTTTGAAAACATCAACAAAATAAATCTTTAGCTAGGTTGACCAAGAAAAAAGAGAGGATTCAAATGACCAGATTAATAAATGAAAGAGGGGATATTACTGACCTTACTAAAAAGGATTATAAAGGAAAACTATACACAAAGAAAAATGTAGACCCAGATTTAATTCAGATTCACTGTTGAATCCTACTGAACATTTCAAGAATATCAATTTTCCCGAAACTCTTCCAAAAAATAAAAGACGGTAAAATACTTCCAATTTATTCTATGAGGGCAGTATTAACCAGTTTCCAATACTAGACTAAAATTTTTTTAATTGATTTCAGAGAGGAAGGGAGAGGGAGAGAGAGAGAGATAGAAACATGAATGATGAGAATCATTGACCAGCTGCCTCCTGCACGCCCCACACTGGGGATGGAACTGGCACCACGGGCATGTGCCCTGACCAGGAATTGAACCGTGACTTCCTGTTCACGTGACTCAATCACCACGCCACATTAGCAGGGTCTAACACCCTTTGATGACAAAAATACTCAAGAAACGCGGACTATATTAGAGAGATGCAAATTAAAATGACAAGGAGGTATCACCTTACACCTGTCAGAATGGCTACCATCAATAAATCAACAAAACACAAGTGCTGGCAAGGATGTGGAGAAAAGGGAACCCTAGTATACTGCTGGTGGGAATGCAGACTGGTGCAACCATTATGGAAAACAATATGGAGTTTCCTCAAAAAATTAAATATGGATATAAGCATAACCAATGGACATAAGACACTGGGGGATAGGGGAAGCTGGGGGAATGTCAAGAAGGGGGAAAAAAAAGGAGACATATATAATAGTCTTTGTAATACTTGAAGCAATAAAACAAAATTTAAAAAAAAATTAAATATGGAACTGCCATTTGATCCAATGATCCCACTTCTAGGAATAAATCCTAAGAAACCTGAAGCACCAATCAGAAAGAATGTATGCACCCCTATGTTCATAGCAGCACAATTTACAATAGCTAAGATCTGGAAACAGCCCAAGTGCCCATTAGTAGATGAGTGGATAAAAAAGCTGTGGTACATTTATACCATGGAATACTATGCAGAAGTAAAAAAGAAGAATCTCTTACCCCTTGAGATAGCCTGGAGGGACCTGGAAAGTATCATGCTAAATGAAATAAGCCAGTCAGAGAAAGACAAGTATCACATGATTGCATTCATATGTGGAATCTAAATAACAAAATAAACTGATGAACAGAGTAGATCCAGAGACATGGAAGCATGGAACAGACTGTGGAATCTTGGGAGGGTAGGCAGGGGAGGGTAAGAGGTAATTAACCAAAACCTTGTATGCATATATGCATAGCTATGGACACAGACAATAGGATGCTGAAGGCTTGGGGTGGGGGAGAACTGGAAGGGGTCAATGGGGGAAAAGGGGACATATGCAATACTTTCAACAATAAAGAATTAAAAAAACAAACAAAAGAAAGAAACTAGGACTAGAAGGGAAATTTCTCAATATGTTCAAGGGCATTTGTGAAAAATCCACAGCCAACATAATACTTAATGGTAGAAAATTGGATGCTTTTCCACTAAGATCAGGAACAAGACAAGGATATATGCTTTCACCACTTCTATTTAATGTTATACTGAAGGTTCTAGCCAGGGCAATTAGGCATATTAAAGACATAAAAGGCATCCAGGTTAGAAAAGAAGTTACCTCTATTCATAGACTACATGATCTTACATATAAAAACTCATGAGAAATCTATTAAAGCCAATTAGAATTAATGGTAAATAAGTTTAGCAAAGTTACAGGATACAAGATCAATATACAAAACTCAATCAAATTTCTAAATACGTGGCATGAACAATCTGAAAATGAAATAAAGAAAACAATTCAATTTACAATAGCATCAAAGAATTGGGAATAAATTTAACAAAATAAGTACAAAACTTATACCCTGAAAACTACAAAACACTGTTGAAAGAAACAAAATAAGATCTACATAAATGGAAAAATATCCCATCTTCTTGGACCAAAAGACTTGGCATTATTATGATGGCATCAGTCCCACCCTGGCTGGTGTGGCTCAGTCGGCTGAGCTTCATCCCATTCACCAAAGGGTTGCTGGTTGGATTCCTGATCAGGGCACATGCCAGGGTTTCAGGTTCAATCCCCCATTCAGGGTGCATATGGAAGGCAACCGATCTGTATTTCTGTCTCACATTGATGTTTCTCTCTCCCCTTCTCCCTTCCTCTCTCTCTAAAAACCTATAAACACATATTCTTAAAAGACAGCAATAACCCCCAAGCTGACATACACATTCAATGCAATCCTCATCAAAATCCAAACTTTTTAAAAAATATATATTTTTATTGATTTCACAGAGGGAGAGGAAGAGAGAGATAGAAACATCAGTGATAAGAGAAAATCATTGATTGGCTGCTCCTGCATGACCTACACTGGGGGTCAAGCCCGCAACCCAAGAATGTGTCCTGACCAGGAATGGAACCGTGACTTCCTGGTTCTTAGGTCGATGCTCAACCACTGAGCCACGCCGGCTGGGCCTACCATGCTTTTAAATTTTATTCATCTGCAGCCTTCAAGGCTAATGTCATGTGACGAAACTCTTCAGACTGTATCATTTAGAAATGGATTACTGTTCAACTGAAGATGCTATCTGGTCTAGACATGAGGGAAAAAAAGACTCCACAAATTAGCTACAAAGAAAGTGGTTTATTCATGTGCTTAAGAAACTGCTTGGTCATGCTTAGACACATTACTCTTCAGTTCAAATACCTGAGAGATTTTTTAAAATATAAATTTGTTTCTCTGACGTTTAAAGACTTTAGTATCATAGGTACCATCCTCTTTTTTCCTCCCAAACTACTCTCTTTTAAGATGTTTTGGCAAAACTGTTCTATTCATTTTCTTCAAACACACCAAGCTGCTATGGCCTCTCAATCTTTGTTTTGCTATTCATCTGTCTGGCCTGCTTTATCACCCATTTGCCTATCAAAGTCTGAGCCTTCAAATCCCAGTCCAACCATCACCTTTTCCATGAAACTTTTCTTGACCATCAAAATTCTTAGTATTTGTTTATCCAAAGAAAAAGCTGCAATACTAGCACATAATTGGCATTTAACTTATAAGTTTCAAACATTCTTCATGTAAATGGAAATCCATTTCAGTGCTAGTCTAGTATAAATTCAGTTTCCCCTGTGAACTATTTAAAAAATGCTATTTAAAAATTGTCTTAGCCTGGCTGAATGGCTTGATAGTTAAGCATCTATCTATGAACCAGGAGGTCACGGTTCGATTTCTGGTCTGGGCACATACCTGGGTTGTGGGCTGGATCCCTAGTGTGGGGCCTGCAGGAGGCAGCCAATCAATGATTCTCTCAGCCAATCAATGATTCGCTCTTATTGATGTTTCTATCTCTCTCCTTCTCCCTTCCTCTCTGAAATCAATAAAAATATTTAAAAAAATAATAATAAAAGTTGTCTTTATTAGTACCATTTATAGTATCCCTACTACAGTAGAGTTTTAAATGTGATTTAACAATAATTTTATAACATGAAAAACAATAAAACACACACACACACACAAACCAACAAATATTATGGCAGTTCCCAACTTTTAAACTACCACATAATATTCAAAAAATGATATATTTGTAACCTTCAAAGGCTGAGGGTTTTTATATTTAGGCACACCTATAACTATGTAGAAGCACACAAGTTGGGAAGAACTCTGCTTTAATGTAAAAGACCAAACAGCAACAGCAAGGAAAATAAATTTAGTAAATTCCTTTGTTATGTCTGTGTGTGGTCTTCCATTGAAACTGTTATACAGAAACTTCCTTATTTGTTGTTAGGTTTTCATATAATGTGTAAACTTCACTCATTTTATCTTTCTGAGCAGAGAATTCAACTAGACATACTTCCAGGTGCCAACAACCTCAGTTGAAGTAGTGTTTAAATTGTTTAAATTAAACAATTAATTCTGAAAATAGAATAGAATAAAATTCATAATGTCCTTAAATCTATTCTCCTATGAGCACCAATCTGTTTTTCCTTGGACAACTACATATTTCTGATATAGGGAAAATAAATCTGTTATTGGTGTTCTATTTGCCAATGTTACTTATTTCATATATTATCTCCACTAATAAAAGAGAAAGATGCAAATTGATCGAACCTTTGTGACATCCTTACCTTCACTACCAGCCAATCAGGAGTATGCAAATTAACTCAACAAAGATGGTGGATTAATTTGCATATGCAGGCGCTAAGCAGCACAGGCGTCCTGCACACCCCAGCTGCTCCAGGCCTCTGGGGAGTGTGGGAAGGCGGAAAGGCAGCTCTGGCAGGAGTGAAGGTGGTGCCAGCAGCCAGGGGAAGGAAGGCCTATCTTGCATGAACCTTCGTGCATTGGGCTTCTAGTTTTTAATAAGCCCTCACCTAATTTCTATTCAACTCAAGGTCTTGAATTAAGACCCTAGGTGAGGCTTGATTTCAACATCATATGCTACTAACATTTTGTCTCCATCTCCACCCCCCGCATTTTGTTAAACAAACTCAAAAAAAAATCACTCAATTTCTTTTGAGTTTTTAGGAAAATCTAAATAGACTTCTTATCCCTCTGAACTTCATGTGACACATTTATTTAATCATTCACATGAAGAATTTCTCTTGTTGCCAGGAAGCAATAAAATGGCTTTACTTCCAACATATTAATTTTCCAATTTGACTGCTAATTTAAAAGTAGGTATTACTTAGTAATCCATGGAGGGGGAATTTGGCTGCCTCTAACAAAATCACTCACAGATTTACCCTTTTAACCCGATAATCCCATGCCTACCCTAAAGCTACACCTCCACAAATACAAAACAACCTGTGAAAAAGGTTATTCCCTTTAGCATTATTTGTAATAGCGAAACATTAGAAACAATCTCAAATGAAACAATGAGAGACAGGTTGAATAAACTATGGTACATCTATAAATGGAATACTATAAAACCATGATAAAAGAATAAAAAAAGATTTCCAGACATGAAGTGATTTCCAAGATATGTTGTGAAGAAATCAAGTGCAAGAGAGTACATAGTACATACAGCAGTCCATTTTTTAAATTTAAATTCTTTATTGTTGAGTATTACAGATGTCTCCTTTTCCCCCCACTGACCTCGCCACTCCCATTCCCGCCCCCCAGCACATGCCCTCACCCCCCTACTGTCTGTGTCCATTGGTTATGATTATATGCATGCATACAAGTCCCTTGGTTGGTCTCTTACCACCCCCTTCAAGCCTCCCTTGCCATCCCTCTGAGGTTTGTCAGTCGGTTTGATGCTTCTATGTCTCTGTATCTACTTTTGTTCATCAGTTTTATGTTGTTCATTATATTCCACAAATGAGTGAGATCATGTGGTATTTATCTTTCTCTAACTGGCTTATTTCACTTAGCATAATGTTCTCCAGGCCCATCCATGCTATTGCAAATGGTAAAGAGTTCTTTCCTTTTTATGGCAGTGTAGTATTCCATTATATAGATGCACCACAATTTTTTAATCCACTCATCTGTTGCAGTAGTCTATTTTTTGAGTAAGAAAGCAGATAACCCAGAAAGGATAAACCAGAAATTAATGAAAATGATCATCTGTAGTGGCTGGTGGGTGGAAATGGAGTGGAAGGGATAAGGGATAAGATGGGAGTAAGACATCTGAAAACTGTAAGTTTGTATATAGTTCTGACTCTTGAACCATATAAAATTAAAAAGGATGGAAAAGTAATCCTAACCCTGAATACAAATACTCCTATAACTCAACAACAAAATAACCTGATTTAAAAATGAACAAATAACTTCAACAGACATTTCTCCACAGATACACAAATATTTGCCAATAAGCATAAAAATTTCATCATCAAGGAATTGCAAACCAAACACACAATGAAATACCACCCCACACAATTTAGAACAGTCATTATCGAAAACAGAAAATAACAAGCATTAGTGAGGATGTGGAGAAGTTGGAGTCCTTGTGCACTGGTGGGAATGCAACATGATGCAACTGCTATAGAAAAACAGTATGTTGTGGTGGTATAATATCATGAAGTTCCACGCTCCTTCCCACATACATGCCCTACGCATATCTTTCATCTGGGGTTCTTGAGTTATATCCTTTTACAATAAACCAGTGATCTAGTAAGCAACTCGTCTCTCTTGAGTTCTGTGAGCCATTCTAACAACTTAATTGAATACAAGTAGGGAGTTTTGGGAACCACTGATTTTCAGCCAGTTGGTCAAAGTACAGATAGATTCCGAGAAACCAAGATGGCGGCATAGGTTAACGCCGGAGATTGCTGCCTCGCACAACCACTTCAAAAATACAACTAAAAGACGGAACGGACATCATCCAGAACCACAGGAAGGCTGGCTGAGTGGAAGTTCTACAACTAGGAGGAAAGAGTAAAACATACCGAGACTCAGAGGAGGCGCAGTGCTGAAGTAAAATACTAAGGTGCGGAGTGCATGCGGAGCGGGCTGGCGGCTGAGGGCGTGGTTGTTGTTTTCAATCGGGAGGGAGTCTCAGACTCTGAGCTCCAGCTCCGGGCGAGTCTCTAGGGACCCAGACTCATACGGGAGAAGCGGGACTGTCTGGCATCGCTCAGAACCCTAGGGAAGCTTTCTCTCCGTGGGGCTTGCAGCAATTACTGGGACACTGAGAAGCAGAGCCTCTGAGGGCAAGACTGAGAGCAGCCATAATTGCTAACCCCGCCCTGTTGATCCCGTGGGACCGCCCTGCCCAAGCCCTGCAGGGAGACTTTTGCTGGATAGCCTCAGGCAAAGGCTAGATTAGCACCTCCCTAGAGATCCAGGAGCCAGAAAGCCCAGAGGTCAGAGTGGGACCATCCAGTTTGCAGCTCTGTGGAACCATAAAAGACACACTCAGGGGGAAGACTCAGTGAGCACCAAAGCCCCACTGAAGCAAGTCTAGCCCCAGAGGGGTGTCTCCAGCACAGAAGTTCTCCCACTGCAGACAGAGCTGATTCTCACAGCCACCTGGCCTGGAGGTCAATTCCTCACAGTGATAACTACAACAATCAAGGCTTAATTACAACAAGACTGTGCACAAAGCCCACAAGGGGGTGCACCAAGAGTGTCTACCTCAGGTAATTGGGACACTTAGCACAGAAAGGAACTCTATCGACACAGCGAAGCATAAAAAATGCCGAGACAAAGAAACGGGACACAAACGACAGAATTGGAGGAAAGCAAACTGCTGGGTATAGAGTTCAAAACCACACTTTTAAGGTCTTTAAAGAACTGTCTAGAAGCCGCCGATAAACTTAATAAGGCTCTCGAAAAGACTGGTGAGACTGCCGGTAAATGTAGTGAGATCCTCAAGAAATCTAATGAGACCCTCGATGTTGTGATAAAGGACCAACTAGAAATTAAGCATACACTGACTGAAACAAAGAACATTATACAGACTCCCAACAACAGACCAGAGGATCGCAAGAATCAAGTCAAAGATTTAAAATACGAAGAAACAAAAAACACCCAACTGGAAAAGCAAAATGAAAAAAGAATCCAAAAATACGAAGATAGTGTAAGGAGCCTCTGGGACAGCTTCAAGTGTACCAACATCTGAATTATAGGGGTGCCAGAAGGAGAGAGCAAGATACTGAAAACCTATTTGAAGAAATCATGACAGAAAACTTCCCCTACCTGGTGAAAGAAATAGACTTACAAGTCCAGGAAGCACAGAGAACCCCCAACAAAAGGAATCGAAAGAGGACCACACCAAGACACATCATAATTAAAATGCCAGGGGCAAAAGACGAAGAGAGAATCCTAAAAGCAGCAAGAGAAAGAAACTCAGTTACCTACAAGGGACAATCCATATGACTGTCAGCTGATTTCTCAACAGAAACTTTGCAGGCCAGAAGGGAGTGGCAAGAAATATTCAAAGTGATGAATACCAAGAACCTACAACCAAGACTACTTTATCCAGCAAAACTATCATTCAGAAGTGAGGGCCAGATAAAGAGCTTCACAGATAAGAAAAAGCTAAAGGAGTTCATCACCACCAAACCAGTATTATATGAAATGCTGAAAGGTATCCTTTAAGAAGAGGAAGAAGAAGAAAAAGGTAAAGAGACAAATTATGAACAACAAATACACTTCTATTAACAAGTGAATCTAAAAATCAAGGGAATAAATAATCTGATGAACAGTATGAACTGGCGATTGTAATAGAATCAGAGACATAGAAAGGGAATGGACTATTCTTGCGGGGGGGTAGGGGTGTGGGGTGAGGCAAGAGATTGGACAATAATCACGCACCTATGGATGAGGACAGTGGGTGGGGAGTGAGGGCGGAGGGTAGGGTGGGAACTGGGTGGAGGGGAGTTATGGTGGGAAAAAAGAGTAACTAATGTAATAATCTGAACAATAAAGATGTAATTAAAAAAAAAAAAAAAAAGAAGTACAGATAACAACCTGAACTTGTGATTGGCATTCAGTTGGAGGGGGTACTGGAACCTCCAACCTGTGGCCAGTTGGTCAGAAGCACAGGTAACCTGGTTTTGTGTACGGCATCTAAAGTGTTTATCTGGGGAGGGAGGAAAACAGTCTTGTAGGACTGAACCCTTCCAGCGGCTCTCAACCTGTGGGTCGTGACCTCTGAAAATACATCCTGCATATCAGATATTTACATTATGATTCATAACATTAGCAAAATTACAGTTATGACTTAGCAACAAAAATAATTTTCTGGTTGGGGGTCACCACAACATGAGGAACTGTATTAAAGGGTCGCGGCATTAGGAAGGTTGAGAACCACTGCAACCTGTGGAGTCTGATGTTACCTACGTGTAGATAGAATCAGAATTGAGTTGAATTTTGGGACACCCTACTGGTATCTAAGAATTGTTTGTTGGTGTGGGGGAACCAACCCGCCCCCGCCACTGTGGAATTGAGTCCCAAAACCCAATTAAAAATAAAATTATCATATGATCCAACAACCCTCCCAGCAATATATAGTAGGGCTATATGAAAAATAGGATCTTAAAGAAATGTATGCATACCCATGTTCACTGAAGTATTATTCACAATAGCCAAGAAGTGAAAGCAACCTAACATCCATCAATGGACTGATCAATAAAGAGAGTGTGATATGTGTATATACACAATGTAATATTATGCAGTCTTAAAAAGAGAAGGAAATCCTGTCATATGCTTACAACATGGATACATCTTAAGGATATTATGCTAAGTGAAATATGCCAGTCAGAAAAAGACAAATACCTTATGATTCCACTTATATGAGGGGATCTAAAGTAGGCAAACTCTTAGAAATAGAATGGTGGTTGCCAGGGGCTGGGAGGGCAAAAAGGGCAGTTGTTCAATGTATATACTTTCAGTTTTGCAAGATGAAAAAGTTCTAGATATCTACTGCATTAGCAGTGAGCATATACTTAACACTACTATACTGTACACTTAAAAATGTCTGTGATAAATTTTATATTATTTGTTTTTACAATAAAAAAATCAAGCAAGGATATATTTGTCAGTGGAAATAAAAAGTTGATAGAATACAAACAGAAAGAAATAAATTGCCTATAAATTAATAACATAGCCACTCAGACAAAAGAATTCAAATTCAAGTAACTAACAAACATGGTACTCTATATCAGCGGTCGCCAACCAGTGGTCCGCCAGGTCTGAAAGGTTGGTGACTGCTGGTTTTTTTTTGTGTGTGTGTGTTTTTTTTAATACATTTTATTGATTTTTTTACAGAGAGGAAGGGAGAGGGACAGAGAGTTAGAAACATCAATGAGAGAAACATTAACCAGCTGCCTCCTGCACACTCCCCACTGGGAAGGTGCCCGCAACCAAGGTACATGCCCTTGACCGGAATCGAACCTGGGACCGTTGAGTCCGCAGGCTGACGCTCTATCCACTGAGCCAAACCGGCCAAGGCGTGACTGCTGGTTTTAAGCAAACCTTTGGAGCAGCGGTCGCCAACTGTTGGTCCGTGGACCATTGGTGGTCCATGAGGTCCAAAAGGTTAGGCGACCACTGCTCTATATAACCTAAATGGGACAGAAAGAACTACAAAAAAATCTTGCAAGGGATACTGGTATAGGTCAGAATTTTTTTTTACTTAACAGTAGGTAGTACAAATAAATTTATCAAAGTTAAAGAAAGCAGGGTTTATACTGTAAGAGAAGAATACAAATATGGAATGGAGGAAGTTTAGGATAAACTTTGTAGTGCTACTTTTCAACTGAAGGTAACAGAACGAACTCATGATTTAAAGTATATGTGTGTATTTCCTAGCTCTATATACTGAAAGGGCCTGAAGAAATCACATCCTAGTGACAATGTGAACACAATGTCCATGCCCAGATCTTGGTTTATAAACACCACTCCCTACTAAAACGCAAATAGGGCTCTTTGGAGAAAATGACCTATCCAAATCTGGGGCAGGGAAGTACGAGGTGACTATCTTGTACCAGAAAACAAAGAAATGCTCAAAAACTCAGAGAGACACATCAAAAAATAAGAAGCTTCAAAAAGACATCCAAACCCAGCATGCTCATTTGGTGCAATTTGACTCTCAAAAGAAATAAAGGCAGAAGTGGATAATAATACACTGAATGAAGAATCCATGAGTAATTTCTTTTCAAATGGGGGCAGGCTCTTCTTTCTTTCTTTTAATATATTTTATTGATTTCATAGGGGAAGGGGCAGGGAAAGAGAGATAGAAACATCAATGATGAGAGAATCGTTGATCAGCCATCTCCTGCACGACCCTACTGGGGATCCAACGGACAACCAGGGCATGTGCCCTTGACTGGAATTGAACCCGGGACCCTTCAGTCCACAGGTCGATGCTCTATCCACTGAGCCAAACTAGCAAGGATGAGGGGCAGGCTCTTCTTTACAGAATGTCAGCTAATACATGTAGAAGGAATGATAGTATAAACAAAGTCAACATTTTATAAGCATTAGAGTGGATGCTAAAATGGTTAATTATGAATTGTTTAAAAACATGTTATTTTTACAAACTGTCACCTTAAACATTACTTATTAATTGCAAAGGGGAAAAGGTACCTTTACAATGGAGAGTGCTGGCCAACTGTAACCAAGTGATAAAACTTAGCATAACCAACTGGACAAAATAACATTATGTGCCTCATCATATAATGCAAAGGAAACTAATTATACACCACGACTTGCACAGTATACTTGCCCCCATAAAAGTTCAACCTGAATCTAAGCATGAGGAAATGAGACCAAAAAAATATATATTATATATATATATATAAATATAAATATAACGGATTATGGAAGTCCTATAAGACAAATGCTTCAAAATATCATGCTATGAACAATCCCCCTCCACTACCCCAAAACAGTGAAAGGACTTTCTAGATTGAGAAGACTAAAGACAAGATAAAAGCATGTGATCCTATGCTGAAGGACAACTTTTTTAAGGACAACTGGGAGAATTTTATTATAGACTGTATAATAGATGCCACTGAATCAATGCTAAATTTCTTGAGTGTGATAAAGTAGAATATCCTTGTTCTAAGATGAGGTGAAATGTCATGATGTCTCAAGTGACTTTCAAACAAAAAAGTATGCTGTGTGTGTGCCGAAACCAGTTTGGCTCAGTGGATAGAGCGTCGGCCTGCGGACTGAAAGGTCCCAGGTTCGATTCCGGTCAAGGGCATGTACCTGGGTTGCGGGCACATCCCCAGTAGGAGATGTGCAGGAGGCAGCTGATCGATGTTTCTCTCTCATCGATGTTTCTAACTCTCTGTCCCTCTCCCTTCCTCTCTGTAAAAAATCAATAAAATATATTAAAAAAAAAAAAAAGTATGCTCTGTGTGTGTGTGTGTGTGTGTGTGTGTGTTTGTGTATGTATGTATTTATGTGTAGAAACATAAAAACAAGCAAAGGTGCCCTGACCGGCTTGGCTCAGTGGATACAGTGTCGGCCTGGGGACTGAAGGGTCCCGGGTTTGATTCCAGTCAAGGGTATGTACCTTGGTTGCGGGCACATCCCTGGTGAGGGGTGTGAAGGAGGCAGCTGATGGATGTTTCTCTCTCATCGATGTTTCTAACTCTCTATCCCTCTCCCTTCCTCTCTGTAAAAAAATCAATAAAATATATATTTTTTTAAAAAGCAAGCAAAGATGACAAATGCTATCTGAGTAAAAGGATATGAGTGTTTAAGGTAAAATTTTTCCTATTTTTCTAGAGGCAAAAGAAGTCTCAAAAATAAAAAGTTGAGAGAGTAACAGTTTTTTTTAAAAAGGAGGGGATGAAAAAAATCTTCATTATAATCAGCCAGTAATAATTTCCAATAAAAATTCAACTATAGGTCCCCACGTCCCCTTGTCCCCACGTCTTCACATCCCCACCTCCTCACGTCCCCTCGTGTTTACGTCACCTCGTCCCCACGTCCCCACGTCAAAAAAAAAAAAAAAAAGAAAAATTCAACTATAAGAAACAATTCTGAGATCAAATCATAAGCCTCCCCCATAATTTTTCCTAACTAGCACATAAAAAAAGTACTACAATGTTTTTCTTACAGTTTTTAAAATAAATTTTACAAATCTAGCCAGTTGGTTGCAAATATATATTGGGGTTTTTTAATGTTTTTATTAATTTTAGAGAGAGGGGTAGGGAAAGGAATAGAGAGAAACATGGATGAGAGGGATACACAGATTGGCTGTCTCCTGCATGTCCCATATTGGGGATCAAGCCTAAAACCCAGGCATGCGTCCTGACCGAGAATTAAACTGGGGATCTCTTGGTTCATAGGTTGATGCTCAACCACACCGGCCAGGCTATACTGTTGTTTTGGAAATTAAATGTTCTTCAAGTTTTTAGGTATTCTACAAAGTGTACAGAAGGTATTCTTTGACTTGGCATGAAAGTTCCAGTGGTAGATAAAAGATGGCTACAAATTCTTTCCTACCTCTTAGATTAAGAAGTAGGGTTAACTTTTCTTCCCTTGAATGTGGGATGGGTTATGACTATTTTTGCTTGTTCTTGTCTTTTTAAAACTTTTTTGGGCTATGACTACTTTAACTAGTAGAGTAAGTTACAAGTGACACTGCCAATTCTGAACCAAGCCTTTAAAAGTACTGGCAACTTCCTCCATACTGTCTGTCTTAGAGCCCTGAGTCCAAGTACCCTATTGGAGAGATCATGTGATGAAGCTCTAAGACTACAACACAAAGTTATTGTTAAAGTTAGTGGCTACAAAGTTTCAGTTGGGAAATACGATAAAGTTCTGGAGGAGAATACTGGTGATGGTTGTACAACAATGTGAATGCCACAGACTACACACTTAAAAATGATTAAAATGGTACATTTTATTATATATTATATTTAACAAATAATTATGTATATTTAAATGTTCTATTTAATAAATATTTACATATTTAAATATGTTTAATAAATACTTCCATATATTTAAGTATATATCTATTTTTATTTACCACACAAAAAAAGTCGCTGTTGCCCTGGCTCAGTTGGTTAGAGTGTCGTCCTGATACACCACAGTTTCGGGATTGATCCCAGTCAGGGTACATACAAGAATCAACCAGTGAATACATAAATAAGAGGCTTGGTTGGAGAAACCAAGATGGTGGCATAGGTAAACACCGGAAATTGCTGCCTCCTACAAAAAATTCAAAAATACAACTAAAAGACAAAACAGACATCATCCAGAACTACATGAAGGCTGGCTTAGAGGAAATTCTACAACTAGAAGGAAAGAGAAAAGCACACTGAGACTCAGAGGAGGTGCGGAAGTGCAGAGGTACAGAGGCGGAAGCAGCAAGGGTTGGCAACTGAGGATGCGGCTGTCTTTCTGAATCAGGAGGGAATCACAAGCCCCCAACTGCTCTGAACTCCAGTTCCGGGTGAGTCTCTGGGGACACAGACTCATACGGGGAGAAACTGGACTGTCTGGCAGCAGGCAGAACTCGGAACTAGAGGGCGGCTTTCTCTCAAAGGTGCTTGCAGCAATTACCAGGATGATGAGATGCAGGGCCCCTTAGGGCAGGGCTGAGGATCAGCCATAGCTGCTTGCTCCACCCTGTTGATTCCCTGAGACCCTGCCCCACCCAGGCTGCGGCAGAGGCTTTTGCATATGAATGCCCTGGCCCTTAGCAATCTGAAAATTACCTAACAAACTGCAGCTGGGACAGACAGACCCAGAACTTCCAAGAGAAGGCCCAAGGCCCCACAGCAGCTTGCACTGCTTCACAGCTGGGCCTCATTTGGGCACCTCCAAACCCCAAAAAAGGAAGGGGAATCTGCAGTTCTCTTCGTAGCTCCTGCTGGGTAGCCTCAGGCAAAGGCTAAATTAGCACCTCCTTAGACCCAAGAGCCAGTGTACCCAGTGGTCAGAGTGGGACCATCCAGATTACAACTTGTCAGATCCATAAGGGACACACTCAGGGAGCGGACTCAGTGTGCACCAAAGCCCCACTGAAGCAAGTCTTGCCCCAGAAGGGTGTCTCCAGCACAGAAGTTCTCCCACTGTAGACACAGCTGATTCTCACAGCCAATTGGCCTGGAGGTCAATTCCTCCCAGTGATACCTACAACAATCAAGGCTTAACTACAACACTGTGCACAAAGCCCACAAAGGGGTGCACCAAGAGTGTCCACCCCAGGTAATTGGGGAGGCTGAGCCACTGGGCCCTACAGGACACCTAGCACACAAAGCCACTCTACCAACCCAGGGAAGCACAAAAAATGCAGAGACAAAGAAACAGATCACAAATGACAGAAATGGAGGAAAGCAAACGACTGGATATAGAGTTCAAAACCACACTTAAAAGGTTTTTCAAGAATTTTCTAGAAACCGCCAATAAATTTAGTGAGACCCTGGAGGATATGAAAAAAGACCAACTAGAAATTAAGCATACACTGACTGAAATAAAGAATAATATACAGAGATCCAACAGCAGACAAGAGATCGCAAGAATCAAGTCAAATATTTGAAATACGAAGAAGCAAAAAATACTCAACCAGAAAAGCAAAAAGAAAAAAGAATCCAAAAATATGAAGATAGTGTAAGGAGCCTCTGGGACAACTTCAAGCGCACCAACATCCAAATTATAGGGGTGCCCGAAGAAGAGAGCAAGATATTGAAAACCTATCTGAAGAAATAATGACAGAAAACTTCCCCTACCTGGTGAAAGAAATAGACTTACAAGTCCAGGAAGCACGGAGAACCCCAAACAAAAGGAATCCAAAGAGGACCACACCAAGACACATTATAATTAAAATGCCAAGGGCAAAAGACAAAGAGAGAATCTTAAAAGCAGCAAGAGAACAGTCAGTTACCTATAAGGGAGTACCCATACGACTGTCAGCTGATTTCTCAACAGAAACTACGCAGGCCGGAAGAGAGTGGCAAGAAATATTCAAAGTGATGAATACCAAGAACCTACAACCAAGACTACTTTATCCAGCAAAGCTATCATTCAGAATTGAAGATCAGATACAGAGCTTCACAGATAAGAAAAAGCTAAAGGAGTTCATCACCACCAAACCAGTATTATATGAAATGCTGAAAGGTATTCTTTAAGAAGAGGAAGAAGAAAAAGGTAAAGATAAAAATTATGAACAGCAAATACATATCTATCAACAAATGAATCTAAAAACCAAGTGAGCTCTAGCCGGTTTGGCTCACTGGATAGAGCATCGGCCTGGGGACTGAAGAGTCCCGGGTTTGATTCAGGTCAAGGGCATGTACCTTGGTTGCGGGCACATCCCCAGTAGGGGGTGTGCAGGAGGCAGCTGATCGATGCTTCTCTCTCATCAATGTTTCTAACTCTCTATCCCTCTCCCTTCCCCCTGTAAAAAATCAATAAAATATATTTTTAAAAACCAAGTGAATAAAAAATCTGATTAACAGAGTAAACTGGTGAATATAATAGAACCAGGGGCATAGAAAGGGAGTGGACTGACAATTCTTGGGGGGAAAAGGGTGTGGGGGTGCAGGAAGAGACTGGACAGAAATCGTACACCTATGGATGGGGGGGTGGGGTGAGGGCAGAGGGTGGGGTGGGAACTGGGTGGAGGGGAGCTATGTGGGGAAAAAGGAGGAACAACTGTAATAATCTGAACAATAAAGATTTAATTTAAAAAAAAATCAGAGGCTCAGCAAATCAATGTTTTTCTCTCTCCACCTTACTCTCTCAAATCAATAAATAAAAATTTAAATTAAAAAGTTGCTGTTTTAAACCACTGAATTTGGGGAATAGTTTGTTATACAACTGAAAACCAGAATGGTTCTACACAAATCGACGTCTAAAAGAAGAACTGTGCTGCACTAAGTACTACTGCACAAACACAAATTGGCTATATTTTGGGTTTAAGAAATCTTGCCTCTCATTTAATTTCTTAATTCTTAGCAGAATCTTCTGCATTAATACAAATATTAAAATATATGAGCAGAATTCAGTTGAAATTACATACTGAATTTTATGTAAAATTAACATACTGCATTGGCAATAAAAGTCATTTATGGAGATGAAAATAATTACAACAAAATTAAGTATTTCTGGAGTCCACCTGGAGGAAAGGAAAGCGAAAGAATTCATAGCCCTCCTGCCCCCAACCTATTCTTCCCCTCTCCCAACCTAGGTTTGATGAGAAAAGGAGACTGTCCTACCTTAAAATCAAGCCCATCAAATCCTTATTCCTATTAAACTATCAAACAGGCCAGACTATAGAAAGCAGAAGTGAGAATGTGGGGAAAAGGGAGAATGGCTGACACAAAGGAAAAGATTACAGGCAAATGCAAAAAACTACAAGACCTGGTAGGAGAAAAATGGAGGACATTTTCAGAAAAATAAAATCCTGTTATTTTATCTTTCCTAATTCTTAGCACTAAGGTAGTAATTATTTTGATTTGATTCTCCTACAGAACAAATATAGCTGATTTAGGTATAGAGTTATGGCCAGAGAACTGTCTAGGGTAGTGGTCAGCAAACAGCGGCTCACGAGCCACACGCGGCTCTTTGGCCCCGAGTGTGGCTCTTCCACAAAATACCACATGTGGGTGCAAAAGTACAGGGAACGTTGTGGAGTGAAAGAAGATGTAGTGTCGAGGATTCAGAAAGGTATGTTGAGATGGTTTGGACATATAGAGAGGATGAACGAAAGGAGATAGATGAAACAAGTACACAAGACGAGTGTGGATGGGAGAGTTGGAAGGAGTTGACCTCGGGAAACGTACCTCAATCAGACTGAGGACGTTTTTAGCAAAGGCCAGCTTAGGAGTACCCTAATTACGTTAATAACAATGTACCTACCTATATAGTTTAAGTTTAAAAAATTTGGCTCTCAAAAGAAATTTCAATTGTTGTACTGTTGATATTTGGCTCTGTTGACTAACGAGTTTGCCAACCACTGGTCTAGGGTGCTGAGCTGAAGCCAGGTAATAAGAAATGTATATCAGAAACAAATTTCACCCTGCCCATCCCCCCCTCTAAAAACCAAGGTTTATCAAGGGCCTCCCATCTCCAAAATAGCAAAAAAGGAAGGAACAAGAATGTGTGTGGCACATAGCTCTGTAGTAGCACATGATCAGAAACAGGCTGTGTATAACAAACTGTGGGTAGAATCACTTAATGGAACTTTGTACCACATTGTTTATAGGTATATTTTGAATGTTACAAAACTTATCAGACATGACCTCTGCATTAGTTTCAGAATGCTTAGCTATATAAAAGGGAGGCTATTTGTGAACTATAGATCTTCACACTTAATCTAACATTGGTAGCAAATGATTTGCTGTTCTTCCAACAGCCAACTAATTTTAGTATGGCTACTTCTGTCATTCCTATATAATAAAAGCCTAATATGCAGACTGTCCCCTTGACAGGGAGTTCGACCAGGGCGTGGGGCTGGGTGGCCAACTGCGGGAAGGGAGGCCCTATTCGGCAGCCGGCAGCCGCTAGGGACCCTACCCACGCACGAATTTTGTGCACTGAGCCTCTAGTTAATATGTAATTGGAACTTATCTAAGTAACAAAACTGTTAATGACAGTTTTCAGCTTTCTGTGTCTAGGGTTGGTGACAGCCTCTCAGACTCGGTTTTTTTCACATGGAAAATTAGAACAAAACCCAATAAACTCTAAGCTACCTTTTAGTTCTAAAATTTTAAGTATGTATGTTATCATCTCTGGTATACAGATAAAGTACTTAGCTGTAATTCAAAATATTTTCAAATTATCTTTCATTTTCAAAAATAAAAATATTTCTCTAATCCAGTATTAATACAAAGTATTCATTTGTTCATTCAACTAATACTTGTTGAGCACCTGATTATGTACCAAGCATTAAACATGGCACTGGGAGGATACAAAAATAAATATAGATATGGTACCTTGATTCACGAAGCTTACAGAAAAGTTGGGGAAACAAATCAAACATTTGCATAAGTGTAATATCATAACTATAAGTGATATGAAAAGGGTAAAAGAATATATAATGGAAAATCTAAAAGACTTCTCTTAAGAAGAACAAATACCCCTAGCTGGTCTTGCTCAGTGGATAGAGCATTGGCTCATGGACTGAAGGATCCAGGTTCGATTCCAGTCAAGGGCATGTACCTGCCCTGGTCAGGGTGTATACAGGAGGCAACCAATCAATATGTCTCTCTCACATCAATGTTTCTGTCTGTCTCTTCCTGTCCCTTCCACTCTCTCTATAAATCAATGGAAAAAATTCTTGGGTGAGGATTAACCAAAAAAAGGACAATAAATAAATGACAAATGAACTGAGGAGAATGGTACATATGGCCTACATAATGTGGAATGTGTCTAGGCAGAAATAAACATGGCATGTTCAAGGAACTGACAGAAGGCCAATGTGATTGGACAAAACAATCCTTTCTTAGAAATCCAAACTTCCAATACATGAAAGGATAGCTTAGCTTTTCAAAGGCATACTCTAGGAATTATTTTCAAGGAAGCTTCAAAGCATCACAATAGTTTCTCTCTAATGTTAAAAAAAATGCTGTCCTATATCTTCCTGCAAAAGACCAAAAGTAACTCTCATTGATTTCCTTTCTTTTCATTTTGGTGTGTTCAACTGCATAATAAAAAGTACAATTTCTTTTCTTTTTTTTTTGTAATCCTCACCCGAGGATATGTTTTTATTGGTTTTTAGAGAGGAAGGGAGAGAGAGAAACATGGATGTGAGAGAAACATCGATGGTTACCTCCCATATGCAATCTAGGTATGTGCTCTGACCGGGAATTAAACCCCAAACCTTCTGGTGTACAAGACAACGCTCTAACCAACAGAGCCACCCAGTCAGGGCATAAAAACCACAACTTCTTAGTTCTACTTAGATTTCTTAGACAAAGGCAGCTCTAAGAATAAAAATAAATATAATGCTATTGCCCTGGCTGTGCCACTAAACTGCCTTATGACTATTGATCTTAGTAAATGTTACTAGGCCACTTTGGGCCTTTTTGTCATCTGTAAAACAGGGGAGTTACAGAACTTCTTTTAAGATCCTTCTTACTCTAAAATTATGTTTTCACTATAAATATGCTTGTTCTATTCTTTAAACTAAAGAGTTTAGGCCAAATATCTCTGAATTCCATTGACATGATTTTACTTGTCTTTAAGCCCTCTTTGTATTTATTTAGCATTTGAACATTGTTGCTATGTAATAGTAATTACTGAATTTATAAAATTTGCTCATAACTAAAGGTCTAACAAACAAATTATCAAAAATACAGTTAAACATTGTTTAAAAATCCACACTTCAAATGAGACAGTAATACTTTAACAAAACAAGGATCCCTAAAAACTCAAAATAGTACTAAGTCAAAATACACTTAGAAAGGTGGGAGGAAAACAAAATATTCAGAATTATTTTTTTGTTTTGTTAATCTTCACTTGAGGATATTTTTACCATTGCTTTTTCAGAGAAAGGAAGAGAGAGAGAGAGAAACATCAATGTGAAAGAGACACATCGATTGATTGCCTCCCCATGGAAAGCAAACCCTCAGTCCATGTATGTGCCCTCAACTGGGAATCGACCCTGTGACCCTTTGGTGTGCAGGCTAACACTACACTGGGCCAGGGCAAGAATTCTTGAAAAAAGCAAAATTTTAGCATGGGACCCTCAAATTAGTTAATATATATGTCAATTTTAACTTCCAAAATAACTCATAATGAATATTCTAACCCAATGCTCATTCTAGACTTGTTTTATATCCATTTGTGGTTAACAGTACTTCTGATATTTAATCTATTTTCAAGTAGAAAGTGTATAGTTATAACTTTTAAACCAGATTATCCATCACCAGACTTCAAGTTTTAATATTCTTAATGAGTACAATAAAAAAGTCGATAAATATTTTACTTAAGTTTTATATTTCATAATTTTTTAGCATCTCAAAACACTCAATATAATCTTAAAAAACATCAATTAAAATGAAGTTGGAACTCAATAATGTGTGGTTTTGGTAACTAATAAGACCTTTGCTTTCATTTGTAGGAAAATGATCCATTACTTTTATGGTATGTAGTATTTTATTGGGGAAATAACTTTCAATCGCTAACTACTGCATTTTTTCATCAAAATAACTTGTTTTGCAAAAAGAAAGAAAGAAACATCAATTAAGACCTTCATATATGCCAAAACCGGTTTGGCTCAGTGGATAGAGCGTCGGCCTGCGGACTGAAAGGTCCCAGGTTCGATTCCGGTCAAGGGCATGTACCTGGGTTGCGGGCACATCCCCAGTAGGAGATGTGCAGGAGGCAGCTGATCGATGTTTCTCTCTCATCGATGTTTCTAACTCTCTATCTCTCGCCTTTCCTCTCTGTAAAAAATCAATAAAATATATTTAAAAAAAAACAACAAAAAAAAAAAAGACCTTCATATATAATCTTTAGTATCAATATTTACTTATAATTTTTATTTATTGACTTTTAGAGAGGAATAAAGGGGGGAGAAGAGGAGAGGGGAGGGGAGGGGAGGGGAGGGAGGGAGGGAGGGAGGGAGAGGTAGATTGACTTGTTATTCTATTTATTCATTCACTAGTTGATTCTTGCATGTGCCCTAACCGCGGATCATACCCATAATTTTGGCATCTCGGGACCATGTTCTAACCAACTGAGCTAACTGGCCAGGGCAAGAGTTATTTCAATGGAAGGTATTGTGTCCCATTTCTTCCAAAGAGGTAACAAATTACTAGATACTAAACATGAACTAAAAGAATACTTAAAGTATTCATTAAAACACTCACAGCACAGTAAACATTTACTAGGCACTATACTAAGCTCTAAGAGCAAAGGGGCAAGATCATTCCCTAAAAATACATTTCACCAAGTTGCTCAAGGCAGAAACACTATCAACAGTGTTTCTTCTCTCACCTCCCACCACGTCTGATTCTAACTCTGAATTGTCTCTTGGATCATTCCCTACTTCTTTATTCCCACTATCATAGCCTACTTCAAGATTTTAATACCTTTCACCTAGACTACTATTAACAGTTTCCTAGCTGGATTCCCTGCTTCAATCTAGCCTCAATTTTGACAACCAAAATGTTTTCAGTATTGGCAAATGTCCTCTTTTTTCATTTCAAAGATGCCCTGGTTGAGAACTACTGCATCAAGCCGATCCCTTAACAAGAATGGAACTTACTTTGTAAGGCTGTGGCCACAATCTAGCCATGCAACACAGCAAAAAACTGGCCAACATAAAGCTGAAACTTACACCCTGGACCTTAAGACCACCATGCTTTAAACCAGGGGTGGAGAACATCCAGCCCGAGAAGTCACTTGGTCTGGCCCTGCCACGGCACTGGCGGTGAGTTAATTAAATGTTTGAGCAAATATAGCAGGCTAATCTTTAAGTTGATAATTTTGTATGGCCCACGAATGATGTTATAAATATCCAAATGGCCCTCGGGAGGAAAAAAGGTCTCCCCCTCCCCTTGCTAAACTAAATAAAAATGACTCTTTATAAAAGAAGCCACAATACTTTTTCTTACAACCCCTTTGAACATATGGACCTAAAACATCACCTTACTTCAAGCCTGGATTTTGAAGTCAGTACCTTCTGTCAAAGTTTAACCATACTATATCCACACTTAAGTTTGTGGAAATTAGAAAATTGTGACAATTAAAAAAAAATACCTTTCTTACTTAAATCAAGTCTCTTCAGAAGTTGATGAAAACGGGACTTCTCAGACTAATTATTACCTACACTTAAGGTTGCAAGCTACTTTAAACAGTATTCTCATAAATATTTCTGGGGGGGGAGGGGCCTTTAAAAGTTGAATTCTTATGCTTAAAAAAAAAAAGCAAGATTAAAACACACACATAACACTCCTTTTAATTTCCCATAATGGCTATATCCCTGCCCCCCCCCCAACTTATTATTCAAAGATAAGCCAAAAAACAAACAAACAAAAACAGAGAAACGAAGATAAGCCAGGAGAGAACAATACCGTGGGGAGGGGGTGGAGACGGCGATGAGCTCTCAGAAACCCCCGTAGGTGAACCTCCGGCAGGCCTAGCCGCGTGGACGCCCCGCGAGGGCACCTCCCCCCTCGCTCCGGGGAAGGCGGACCCGCCGCCCCGACGACACTCACCTTCAGCCGCTTGATCATCTCGTCCGTGGTGATCTTGTCGGTGATCTCCTTGACCCCCGGGGGGTAGGCGATCTTCCCGTCGGCACTCCCCACGCCGCCGAGGGCAGCGGCGGGCTTGGGCTGCGCCGCGAAGTCCATCCTGGGGGACAACTTTTCTCTCGCAGTCCTCTACCGGCCTCTATCGGTCAGAAAACAAAAGTTCAGCGGCCAAGGGGCGACTTTGTAACCTCTTTTTTCATTTCAAAAACCTCTCATCTGCAAAGGGCCCTCTCGCCCGGGAGGCCGGGGACGCGGCGGCCGCCCCGCCAACCCGCTCCTTCCCCGGGGCTGGGAGTGTGGCGGCCGCCCCGCCGCCCCCACGCACGCGGGCGCCCCCGAGCCCCGAGCCCACGGGGCTCACCCCTGCGGCAGCCGCCGCCGCGGCCGCGGGAGCGCCGAGCAGCGCCAGGAGTTCCCCATTCCTTCCCTCACAATGAAACCCGTCCCCGAGCACCGAGGTCCCAAGTTTGGCGGCCTCGGGAGTCCGGCGAGGACCGCCGAGGCCCCGGCTCCACCGGAGAGGCACGCGGGGTCCCCCCCGCACGGCCGGCCGCCTTCGGGAAAGGAGACGCGAGGCCTATCGGGCTCAGCTTAGGCCGCAAAACTAGGGACCCGACCGGCATCGCACGCAGCGGCGGCTCCCGGGGACGATCGCCCTCGCCCGGCCGCGCTTCCGGACCCCCGGCGCCCCCGCCGCGCTGCCGCCCCTCCGCTGCTCCGCTCCCCACCCCCGCGGGAGGGGAAAACCAGCCGCCCTCCCCCCGACCCCCGCGCCGGGAAGAGGCTGACGCGGCCCCGCACTTCACATTTTGTTCCTGCAACTTGGGCTCAGGGACCCCAGCGGCTGCGGTCGCCCCCGGTGCCTGAGCGCCGGGTCCCGCGCCACCCAGGCCTCACCGGCACCTCCGGGCGGCCCCGCCGGGCCTCGGCCCCGCGCCCCCCCCCTCCGATCTCCCCTTCCGTCCCCTCCCTCCACCCGCCGAGGGCGGGAGCCGCGCCGCCGCCTTTACCTCCTCCTCCTCATGCGGGCGGAAGGTGCATCGAGCGCCCGGGCCTCTGTCAGGTGGTTGCGCCGCCGCCCCTCGTCGGGCTGCACACAAAGCGGCTCCGTGGGTCCCGCCGCCGCCGCCTCCCGCCCCGGAGCGGCGCTGGGGCTGGCGGTGCCGAGGAGGAGCCGCCGCCGCGGGGGGAGACGCGGGGCGAGTGTGCGCTGGGCGGGGAGACACTGCCGCTCTCCGTCCGGCCGGGGAAGAGCAGCCTCGGAGAAGGCTCCTCCGGGACCGTGTGCGCGTGTGTCCGCCCGGAACCCCCGCGGCGCGTCCGCCCGCCCGCCCCTCGCGCCGGCCGGGCCCGCCGACCCGGACCCGGACCCGGACCCGGACGCCCCTCGCAGCGGCGCGCGCCCGGCCGCCCGAGCCCCCGGAGCCGACGCCGCGCACACACGCCGGCCGGTCGCGCGAGCGGAGCGAGAGCACGCGAGAGCAGGGCGCGCGCTCGCTCCCGCCCCTTCCTCCGCCCGCCGAGCCCCCGCCTCCCTCGGGCCCGGGCGCCGCGCGTGGGGCGGACAGCGCCGCCAGCCGGTTGGCGCCAAGACCTGCCGCGCCGAGCGCCGCGGGGCGGACGCGGCCCAGAGGGCGAGCCGAGGAGCCTGGTGGCGGGAAGCGCCTGGTCCCCGCGGCCGGGCGAGGGCGTGCAGGACGCACAGGGCTGTAACTTGGGGCGCGGAAACGAGTGCGTGGCTTTTGGGGGTCGTCCTGAGGGCCGTGGACGGAACTGGTTGAAAACGGTTAATTGCTCGGTGAAAAGGAACTGCTTTTCTCCCCGAGGGACAGGAGGTCTGCAAACGGAGGAAAAGTTTTGCAACTTGGCACAACGTGGGCCGCTCATTCTTGTGCCTTCTGACAACCACCGGCGTTGAGCCCTCTCCTCTTTAGATTTTTAAAATTAATATTTTGAAAGCTGTAAAGTATAAAAAATATCAGAGTGGAGTAGTTCTCAAAAGAATGGTCCGAAACGTAGGTTCCTGGGCTCCACTCCCAAACCGTAGAACCCAGACATGAGCAGGTTTTCAAGTTAGCTAGATGGTTCTCGTGAATATGGAAAACTCATTTTTTAAAAAATGTGATAAATATGCCAAAGAATGACCTTTTCTTCCATCCAGAGGAAAACCCAATGCAAAGGCTTTGAGCAATTTAATGTACCAAGTTGAGCAAAGGAACCTGAGAAGCACATCATTTCAGAAGCCGGTCTTGAAAAAACCACAGTAAGATGAAATAGCTTTCAGCTCTTGAAACTGACAACGGCCATAGTTTAAAATGATATGCGATTATTTATTTAAATTATTCTTGATGGATATCCATTGGGCTTCCCCACATCCTTTACTACTTGGTCTTAAATGTTGAAGGTACTGCACTCACTGAATTGTTTTTCCGTTATTTCACAAGGGAGATTCCAGTGATCTTGCTACAGTTGCTGATTTGCTAGAATTCTGCCTAAAAGTCTGTGCTTTGTTCTTGGGCATCTAGATAGAGTAGCAAGCACAAGATTGTTTTTATCCAAACTATTAAATTTCCCAAAACCTACTCGTTTTACCCTGTCCCTTTCACTGTGTTGTTTTTTTTTTATGTAATTTAAATAACTAGAGTGATGTTTTTGTTGAGTGGCTGGTTAGCTCAGTTGGTTAACGAGCGGGGTGCTAATGAAGAGTGATGCTTTGTCCTAGCTGGTTTGGCTCAGTGGATAGATCATCCCCCTGCAGACTGAAGGGTGGTAAGTTCGATTCCGGTCAAGGGCATATGCCCGGGTTGCAGGCTCGATCCCCATAGGGGGCATGCAGGAAGCAGCTGATCAATGATTCTCTCTCATCATTGATGTTTCTCTCTCTCTCCCTCTCCCTTTTTCTCTGAAGTCAATAAAAATATATTTTTTAAAAAAAGACTGATGCCGCCGAACCGGTTTGGCTCAGTGGATAGAGAGCGTCAGCCTGCGGACTGAAGGGTCCCAGGTTCGAATCTGGTCAAGGGCATGTACCTTGGTTTCGGGCACATCCCCAGTAGGGGGTGTGCAGGAGGCAGCTGATCGATCTCTCTCATCGATGTTTCTAGCTCTCTGTCCCTCTCCCTTCTTCTCTGTGAAAAATCAATAAAAATATTTAAAAAAAAAAAGACTGATGCCTTTCATTTTCATTCTTGCAGTAAGTAATTTACCCATTAAATGGAGTTTGTATATGTACACAAATTTTATTATTATTGTTTAAAATATATTTTTATTAATTTTGGAGAGAGGAAGAGAGGAAGAGGGAGGGATTGAGAGATAGAAATATTGAGAGAGAACCACCCATCAGCTGCCTCCTGCACGCCCCCTACTGGGGATCCATCTGACAACCTGGGCATGTGCTCTGACCAGGAATCAAAGGGTAACCTGATTCATGGGCCCATGCTCAACCACTGAGTCACACCAGCCAGGAACACAAATTTCAATTTTATACAATGTATTGTTTTGTTAACATTGTTTGACTTTATGAACTCAAAAGATAGTAATCCCCAAGAATTACAACACATAAGTTTGTGTCATTCTAAAATTCAGGAATTTTGAAATTCCTGTTTTTACTTCTTAAACATTTGTTTTCACTTACAGTAAATGAGATAGAATAATTTGTGCAACAATTATTTTAAGGGGGCCTAGTATTCAAGGCATTGTTTTGGGCACTGAGAAAAAAATCAGCAGTGGGGAAGGGGACAAAAATCCTGGCTTGCTTTGATGGAGTTTAATTTGTTTGGGAAGAGATAATGTAAATAAATAAATAAATAAATAAATTGCTATGGAGGAAAATAGAGTGGGGGGGGGGGATGCAGATCACATATAGCCGTTTAAGCCTTTGGCTTGTACTGTGACTGAAATGGAGGAATTATTGGAGTGTTTCAAACAGAGAAGAGACATGATATGATTTAGGTTCTATGAGCTAGGCAACCTTGCACAAATTTCTTCATCTTTCTGTGCCTCATTTTCCTCATCTGTAAAACAGGGGTAATAGTTTTTATTTCAGAGGGCCATTATGAGGAATAAATAAGTTAACATTTGTAAAGTGCCTAGAAAGTTTAGACCTGAGTAACTAAGATCAAGTAACCACTAACTGAGAGGAGGGGGACTATGCTTGCAGCAGATTTAGTGTTAGGATATCTTTTAGACATCCAAGCTATTTAAAAGTTAGTTTAACGAACAGTTACTGAGCTCCTGCAAGGGGTAAGGCATTGTACTGAGTACTGGGGAAATATTTAAAAAACAAAGACAAAGTCCGTGCTCTTGACAGTGTTGGGATCTACTGGAGGAATGAGGCAAGGCTGTAATATATTCTACTAGAGGCCTGGTGCACGAATTCATGCACTGGTGGGGTCCCTCAGCCTGGCCAGCAATTGGAGCCAATCAGAGCCATCTTGCCCAGTCCCAGTTGGGACTAATTGGGGCCGGCCTGCTGGGGAGAGGGACTGTGGAAGGTGGGCTGTGGGAGTGCACTGACCACCAGGGAGCAGCTCCTGCTTTGAGTGTCTGGCCCCTGGTGGTCAGTGCACGTCATAGCGACTGGTTGACTGGTCCTTTGGTTGTAATGGTTGCTTAGGCTTTTATGTATAGATAATAGAGTTTTGAACTACATTTTCTGTGAGCCTAGAAAAGAAGTGCTATGGTAGCTTCCCAAAGGAAGGATCATCTGAGGCTGGGCCTTGAATGGTGAGTTATTTTGATGAGTAGTTGTTGTGGGAAGGGTAATAGCTAATAGAAATCACCACAAAGGTGAACAAAGGCCTGAAGGAAATTAAGTGCAATATTTTTGAGGGGGGGGGGGGGGGAGTTTGGTGTGGTTAGAACAATGATTGACTAAAAGAATGGCTTTGTGAGCCTTATTCTACTCCCACATAATTACTATCAGACCCCCGCCCATATTCACACATCCAAGCATACAATTTATGTACAGAATGACATCTAATGCAGTTTCAGAATAAATCCCTAAACCCATATTTCAATCATGTTGCTAACCACAAATTCTATCTATATAGAAATTCTAGATCCAAACTCTAGGGCAGTTCTGTCCAATAGAAATTTCTGGAACAGTGGGAATGTTCCATACCTGCATTGTCCAGTACAGTAGCCACTAGCCACATGTGACTCTGTAATACTTGAAAAGTGGCTACTGAAGTTTTAATTTAATTCAAGATTTAAAATCTAAACAGCCATATGTGGCTAGAGACTACTGCATTGAACAGTGCAGTTCTAGGGTATAGAGTTTGTAGGAGTGACTGAGAGAAGATGAAGGTAGAAGATAAATTGTGTTCATACTTAATGCTGTAGATACTGAGCACAGTGATAAGTTGAAAAGCTGAATTGGGGTACTAGGAGACTAAAGTGATTTACAGTGAAAGTGTACTAAGGTACAAATATAACCAAACAGGTAAAATTGCAAAAGTATTTAAGATATTTAAAGCAATTTTTAAAAATGTGTTTATTCTATTTTTCTGAAATTACTTACTTGATTTTCAGTTTGAAATGTAACTTGCTAAATTTATCCTGAGTAATTTTACAAACTATAAATATGAATCATCCATGTACCTCTGGTCACAGAGAAATTTTAACAATATGTCATATTCACTGGGAAACTAAAAAAAATTATACTTTAATTTTAATGTTGTTCCAGATATCACTGACATCTTGGCTTACATTTGTTGAAAGTTAAATATATTTAGGCATATGATAATAACATATCTATCTGTATTGAATGACTTGACATGACTGCTAAAGAAAAAAAAAGAAAGAAGTCTGAATCATTTTGGTCTAGCATGACCAAGATGTTAATGATTAACTTGTTTGTCATAGTAATTTAAAGATTTTATTTGAATTCTGTCTAATATCCTGGTCTCCATGTATATCTCTTCAATTTATTTATTTTTTAATTACTTTTTAAAAATTGATTATTAGAGAGAGTAAGGGAGGGAGAGAGAGAGAAACATACATGTGAGTGAGAGAAACATCAATACATGTGCCCCAACTCAGATTGAACCCAAAACCTGGGTGCCTGCTTGGGAATTGAACCTACCATCTTTTGGTGCATGGAATGATGCTCCCACCAACTGAGCCATCTTTCTTCAATTTAAAGTGTGAAGTCTGAAATGCTTTATAAGTTATATTAACTTTCTTAGAGTTATTCAATCAAAATTAAGTATTATTTAACAAGCAAGGGCAGCAAACTAAAACTAAATATTTTCAAATATGAAAGAAACTACCAGTACAAGCAACATGGGTAAGTCTTAGTGACATAATATGATAACCTGCTCATAAAATCCAAAAACAAGGCTCAGGGTTGTGGTTAACCCTGAAGTACAAGGGGGAATAGGAAACAGGGGGCAAGATGAGAAACTGAATACATGGGTAGATATAATCCTTTTTTTAGTATTGATTTTAGAGAGAGGAAGGGAGAGAGAGAGAGAGATAGAGAGAGAGAGATGGAAAGATCGATTTGTTGTTCCACTTATTTATGCATCCATTAGTTGATTCTTGTATGTGCCCTGACCGAGGGTTGACCCTGCAACCTTGGTGTATCAGGATGATGCTCTAACCAGCTAAACTACCCTGCCAGGGCCATGGGTAGATATTTATATTTTTTAAAAATATATTTTTATTGATTTCAGAGAGGAAGGAAGAAGAAGAGATAGAAACATCAATGATGAGAGAGAATCATTGATCCGCTGCCTCCTGCATGCCCTCTACTGGGGATTGAGTCCTCACTGGGATTCAAACCATGATCTCCTGGTTCAAAGGTCGATGCTCAACCACTGAGCCATGCCAACTGAGCTGATATATTCTTATTAAAGCTTTATTTTGGGGCAGAGTAATGACTTCTCATATGTTCATTATAACCTAAGAATTATGATTAATCCAATTAAGGGCACCTGAGGTCTAGAAGAGAAAAAACAATAATAAGACAAACTCAAAAATTTTCCAAAAAATTAGACTTTAATATTTTTGAATATCCCCCAAAGTCTGACTTTTTTTTCTAATTGTGTTAGCAAAGTTAGAAATTATTTGGAGTTATATTTTATATGGATGCCACTTTGCATCCCTTTCTCAAGTTGCCAGTGTTAGGACAATTTTCAGGGTAATTAAACTTTGAATAATCACATTATAGCATATTTTTATTATAAAGCTTGGGATGTCAAACTATTGTTTTATATGATTAAACTAATTAAGAAAGTAAAACTTATGACAAATATCACATTAAATGCAAAAGAGATTCATTTATCAAAATGTATTAGAGAGGATAATCATTGTCTCCCCTCTGCAAACTCTTTATAAAAATTTTTATTTACTGGCCCTACCTGGTTTGACTTAGTAGATAGTGCATCGGCCTGTGGACTGAAGGATTCTGAGTCAGATTCCAGTCAAGGGCACATACCTTGGTTATAGGCTGGATCCCGGGCCCCGGTCCTGACCCATGCAGGAGGCAACAAACACATGGATGTTTCTCTCTCTGTCTCCCCTTCCACTCTTTCTAAAAAGCAATGGAAAAATCTCCTCTGGTGAGGATTAACAACAGCAAAATTATTTACTGATATGAGAGAGAAAGACTGATTTGTTGTTCCACATATTTATTTTTTCATTGGTTGTACCTGGCCGGGGCCTGCAAACTCTTTTAAGAGAGTTGTTCTTAGTCCAGCCCTGTACTGTATATTCTCTCTCTCTCTCTCTCTCTCTCTCTCTCTCTCTCTCTCTCTCTCTCTCTCTCTCTCTCTCTCTCGCACACACACACACACACACACACACACACACAGCTGACTGAGCCTGCAGTGATACCTGAACCAGGAAAATGCCATTCACAGGCTGAGCTGAGCCAAACAAAATATCATGAGAGAGGCTGTCTGGGAACTAAGACTCAGCAACAGATGGAACTTTTCGCTGAATTTTAACAGTGCAAAATGGTAAAGGCCTTTAACTCTCTGCATATGTATATGCTATGGAAACTTGAGTTGCCCTAATTTTTGTCTTGAATGTTCAGTTTTCCTTGGACTCCACATAATTATTTCCTTACACTAAAAGTCCTTTTTACTTGAGCTAATCTGAGCAAATTTCTGATGTTTAACCCCCAAATGACCTGATTTAGAGTTTAACAATTGGACTTTAAGAAATCTCACCCATGACCCATGAACCCAGCTTTAGTGGGATGAATGGTGCCCTCCAAATTCATGTCCACCTGGAGCCTCCAGATGTGACCTTATTTGGGTCTTTGCAGATGTAATTAGTTAAAATGGAGTCATACTGAGGGTGGGCCCTAAATCAATGACTGGTGTCCTTATAAGAAGACCTGCAGGGAAGAAGGCCAGGTAAAAACAGAGTCAGAGCTTGCAGTGATGGAGCTGCAAGCCAAAGAACAGCAAGGACTACCAGCAAGCACCAGAAGCAAGGAAGGGATCTTTCCTTTAGCCTTCAGAGGGAAGAGGGCCCTACTGACACCTTGATTTCGGACTTTGGGCCTCCAGAACAGTAAGAGAATGAATTTCTGTTCTTTTAAGCCACTGTGTTTGTGGTACTTTGTTACAACACCTCTGGGAAACAAATACACCAGCCATACTTGCCATTTGTCTTAAAATGGGTTGGTTAGTAGCAATAAGAAAGCAAAACATTTTGCCTTCTGAGAGACAAATTTCATCATTCTCATTTTTGAAGCTAAAGTTTTGCTTTTATTTATTTATTTTTTTTTACAGAAACACAAACTGGTTTATTATCTAGACAGCTGATATTAAATATAATGGAACTATTCTGCCAAAGTATAGTTTATTAATTTGATCCATCATCTTTTGATGCTTAAAAAAACATTCACTGGAATAAAATTCAACAATCAAATGTTAGTTTGTGTCTTTTATTAACCTAAATACAATTACTTGTCTTCTGGTTTGTTGAAGCAATAGGTCAGACAACACTTGCCACAATAATGTCTGTCAAAGTGGCTGGCCAGAAAAACTCCAGCACCACATTCATCTGAGGGGCACTCCCGAAGAAGGCGACTGATTTTGCCTTTCTCATTCACTTTGTGGTATTTCAGGACAGCCAGCTTAACCTTTCTCTTATGCTTATTCTTCTTGGGAATGCTGTAAGACTTCTTCTTCCTTTTCTTAGCACCACCACGAAGTCTCAACACAAGGTGAAGAGTGGATTCCGTTTGAATGTTGTAGTCAAAGGACGTCCAACTTCCAATTGCTTACCAGCAAAGATCAGTCTTTGCTGATCAGGAGGAATTCCTTCCTTATCCTGGATCTTGGCCTTTACATTTTCTATCCTATCCGAAGGTTCAACCTCAAGAGTGGTCTTCCCTGTGAGGGTTTTCCCGAAAATCTACATCTCCACCGCAGATGCGGATCAGAAAGGAAAAACCTACATTTTTGCCTTTGAGAGAGACCTACAGAACATGTATAAAGCTGTGACCAACAACTTATTTCTACGTTTTCCTCAATTGTGTTAAGTTTGTGAATCTCAATTTATCTCTAGAATCTGCATTTTCATTTTTTCCACTTACTCATATTCTTATGAAAGAAGAACAATATGCAATTCTAAGTGTGGATTAAGGGGATAAGGAGCCTTTTTCTTAGCTATAGTATTCAAATGCTGTTTTGAACAGTGCCAGCTTTTCTTTATTGCCAGCCCCTCTGGGCGTCCCATCCCCAATTCATCTTCCAGTACTAACAGGGCCTCTTGTCCTAGAAGCCTGCCCACATTTTTGAGGTATCCCCAGTGACTACCTACCTGGCCTTGGTGTTGGCTGCACCTTCTGATAGAACCACATGGGTTCCACCTCAGCTGGCCAGCCTGGTTACTTAGATCATTGGGTACAAATGGCCCTTCCAAGGAGCAGGTGTTAATGACTTCCGCTTTCAGGAGCCCTTGGTGTTCCCCGTTACCCAGGACCCTTAGGTCTACCTCTTTCTACTTATTCTCCTTGCCCTGGAAGCTACTTTCCAGAAGCCCAGTTTTTTGGAGCTGAACTGCACAGACTACAGCTGCTACTATAATTAGTCAAGGAAGAGCAAAAGCAGGCTCTCAGGCACAGACTTTTTCTCTCAAGCCAAACCAGCTTAAAAGGAAAAACGGTCTACAGAATGAAATGGGTTTCCATTTTCTCGTGTCTGCCTGCCTTCCCCTACATCCTAGCGTTACTCCTGTTTCTAGCATAACAGAAGGGAAGGTGAGTGCCTGGCAGTACTTCCCTCCTCATTCCACATACCCCTGTGTGAATGCCTCAGCTCATATGTTGGAGCGACATGTCTCCTGAGACTCGCTCAGCTTGGTGTCCATCCTCTTGGGTATTCCTCTGTAGATTTGTCTTGTGGGCTCAGATTCTGGATTCGCAATTGAAGGCAGGAAGCCAGATTCTCCAGGTCCCTATAGGCCCTACAGGGACCTGTAGGGTAAACAGGCTGGCTGGGGACCTCAGGAATGTGTGCGACTGCCTGCCTCCCTGGCAGGCTGGGGAAGGGTGCAAGGCCCACACTGAACCACAGGAAAATGCTCATAACCAGTAGCAACATCTTCCTAGAAGTGAGTGTGAGACTGAGAGATTACTCAGAGTGGGTTTCTTCCGTAGCCGTTTTAGGATTCTAGACCCATGTTGTCCAGTATTTTTTCTGTTTCTTAACTTTTAGATTCTTTTGTTAAACCAACAAGCTGAGATTTTGACCCTGTGGGGATTCATGTCATAGGCACTAGCTGCTCTTTGACCAAGGCCTTCATAAATGATTCAGTAATCCTTTTGTCTATCCTCCAGCCCCAGATTAAGACCATAGCAAGAGAAGAATTTGAGGTCAGCACCAACCAAGTCCGAATTAAAGCTGTTATATTTCCTCTGGAGGCATTTTGCCTCAGGCCTGGGCTATTTGCAGCATTAAATTTTGGGCTCAGAACACCACAGGAGAAAGGTTTGTGCAGTGTGTAGTTTGGGCCTATCTCGTTATTTCTGGGCCAGCCTGACTGCTGATATTCACATTAGCACATACCTGAACCCCTCTGCTGAATGCTAGAGCCCTGCTCGCCTGTGTAGATCAGATTTTCAGCCCCTCGGTTTTAGGACAGAACATCTTGCCATGCCCTGGGGGTAGTGAAGGAAGTCAAACCTCAGACCCTGAGACTGGGAACCTCTGGCTCAGAGGGATGGCCTTAAAGAGTCCACCTCTATGAGAACCCTCAAGCCCTGTAGTTGGGGATTGACTCTTTACTTGTGTGGGAACTGCCTTTGAATGAGCCACTACAGAAGCGAAGGTGGTGTGAGGTCCCAGCCACCCAAGACAAACCAGATGTCCCTCAACAGTAACTTCGGTTCCCAGTACAGATCCTGCAAAGGTGAATCGAACCCTTTTTCTCACTGGTTTTCCTTTCCAAATTCATTTGCTTTCCATTTTCCAAGAACTGTAAACTCTGGCTATTTTCTATGTTCTCGGGGCTCCTGGGTAGACAACAAAGCTTGATTTCAGAGCAGACATAGGCCAAAAAACCACGACATTGAGTGTGCTAAGTCCAGACAAATATTTATATACACATCCAAATTTGAAGAGAAAATGTATTTCTTTCGGTTTCAAACGCTGTAATATAAATAAAGCAAAAATAAAAACCTGTTGTAAAGTTAAAAGAAAAGAACAATATGCAAATTGGAGAAACTGAAGAAATGGAACTGTTGGTTGGCACACAGCTCCACCAAGCTTTGGCTCAAAGTATTTACTTGTCCGCTGATAGATAAAAGTCCCAAACTGGAATTTTAGAAGCACTTTAGGAATGAGACTATGTCATGTTCTAAATGAGGCTGTGCAAAATTCAATGCACTAAAGGCAGAGTCAGCTGATTTAATAATCAAGTAATTATTTTATGTTCATTTTATTAACTAAGAATTTGTTATAAGTGCAATAGTTTCTATCTCTAGAACCATCAAGTAGCTAATGACTATGTCAGATTTTAAGAACCAGTAGCTGAACTTTGAATTTCTGGTTTAACTAGAAATGTAACCACATCAGAACTGGTAGCCAGCACTATCTGACTTGTCCAAGGAATGTGCTGAATTTGCGTAACTTTTGTCTTCTGAATTTTTCCAAGTAATTCCAGAAACTAAATAGTTCTTGGATGTGGAGTACCTAGATAAATACTATTTTAGAAAAACTGTTCAGAGTTCAAATGTTCATAGACTTACTCAGAGACTAAAGAAAATTAAGCAGCGAATCTGCAGGAAATTTAATAACAACAGTTTCAGCTTCTAATCATAACAGATTTGTCATGATTTTCAGGGAATACGAAGTTTCCTGTTAATTGAATTTTTGACAAATTGAAACTTACCCAGAAAACTCTCTTCTTTCCACTCTATTGAAAATATTTCTAGTCTACATCAGTTCTCTTTTCAGTCTTTCTAAAGCACAGGTTAGTGAACATAATAGGAAATGTTGGGTGTTTGAACATACCCCAGTGCCTCAGGACTTGTCAATCTGAAAGCCACTTTAAATTTGCAAAACTGTTGTAGAATCAGAGATTGATTGAGCCTAACAGCTGCTGTGACTAGAACTTTCCATAGAAGTTAGTTTTGTCTCCAACTGTATTGGGTTTTTAAAAAATAGAATGGGGAAAGGCCAGTTAAGAACCTCTGTAAAATTGGTTTTTTCTTTTTAACAAAAATACAAGAGAACAAATCCACTTGTATTTACTTTTCAGTAAGTTTAAATCCTTTAGGGGTATAGTAGTACAAGGATTCTGCGACTAATGACCTTAGCAGGAAGGTTGCTTCGGAATTTGGCACGGACCATGCCACTGTTTCCATGAACACACATTACCTTTCCCCGGATAACTCTGGTTTTGTTCGGTTTGCCACTGGGAGTCACTGTGTTATTCTTTGCTTTGTACACATAAGTACATCTTTTGCCTAGATAGAAAGGAAGAGCAATGTACTTTCTCTGGTTCTGGTTATAGCCAGCAAAAGTGGCCTCGGACCACAGCCTTCCAGACACATCTATTGTTACAGAAGTCCTGTTCCCTGCAGGCCTCCACAGTCTCTAAAATGGTGGAAATAGTCAAACTGGGTTTTATTGTTTGTTTTTTTTTTTAAATACATTTTATTGATTTTTTACAGAGAGGAAGGGAGAGGGATAGAGAGTTAGAAACATCGATGAGAGAGAAACATCGATCAGCTGGCTCTTGCACACTCCCCACTGGGGATGTGCCTGCAACCAAGGTACATGCCCTTGACCGGAATCAAACCTGGGACCCTTGAGTCCCCAGGCCGATGCTCTATCCACTAAGCCAAACCAGTTAGGGCTCAAACTGGTACATCGATTCATTTAGCACTTACTATTTGGCAGGTTCTATACTAAATGTTGAAGATGAAGACACAGACAAGATATTGTCCCTGTATTCAACAGGCAATTTGAAGTTTTTTGTGTTATTGCTATGTTATTACTATATTTCCAAGTATCTGTGCTCTTAATTTACTAATTTGAAGCAGAAGTAGGGATGGAAGACAAGGGAATTGGGGTGATAGTGGGGAATGAAAAATTTTCTTAGACATAAGCAAGAAGAAAATGTCAACCATTGATCTCTTGTTAACAGGATTATGGGACAGGGATTTCTTTGTACTTTCATGTGCTTTCCAAACTTTCTGAAAAGTTCATCCAGATAAAATAATTCCAAAATATTTAAAATTGGAAAATAAATTTATTTTAAAAAACGTGCCCAGCGGCGTGGCTCAATGGCTGAGCATCGACCTATGAACCAGGAGGTCACGTTCAATTCTCTGTCAGGGCACTTGCCTGGGTGGCAGGCTCACTCCCTACTAAGACTTGTGTTATCTATCGCTCCCTCTCCCTTCCTCTCTGTAATCAATAAAAATATATTAAAAAACAACAACCACCACAACTACTACAAAAAACATTACAGACAAAATCTACAACTAATGAGATAAAGTACCTAACGTGTTTAGCACAACGGCTGGCACATAGTATGTGCTTAATGACATTGACTACTTTTTCTAATATTATTTTAATTATTGCTGTAAGTTGGTTCTCTTTGGTTGCAAGGAACATAGCACCTATTGCAGGAAACAGAAAAGGCATTTGACAGGGTGACTGAATGCAGAGGAAGAAACAGAGACTTTTAGAATGAGGAGTGGGGGAGGTAGAAGAGGGTAAAGGGGCATAAATGGTGATGGAAGGAAACTTGATTTGGGGTGGCGAACACACAATACAATATACAGATGACGTATTGTAGAATTGTATACCTGAAACCTATATCATTTTTAGGTTTATATAGGCAGTGAACATCACCCCAATAAATTTAATTAAAAAAAAAGAATATTGACACAGGAGGGAGGTCAGTCTTCGCAATGTAAAAACTCTGATTGCATATACTCCACTGATAGGATTTCACACACCCAGATCTCATCTGAAGTGGAATAGAGCCGAATGTGCCAGAGGCATAGAAGAGATAGGATCCTGGAGAAAAGTATGCAGGTGTCAAGGAAGGAGAAGAAAAGCAAGGGAAGGACTAAAGGGGAAGATGTTTTTTCTGAGCTGGCTGAGAGAGGGAGGGAGGGGGATAACCAGGCAGAGCAGCAAAGTGAATCTAGATGGCAGGACCCCTGCCCTATGGGGGTTGATGAGGTTGATATGAAGAGTAGAGGAACCCTTTCCAAACTTTTATTCCTTGTCATTCTGAGTTGAGAGATCTGACATTAACTTGAACCACACTTGAAACAAGGCACTATGGTGTTCATTCTGCTAGAATATAAGTTCTGTGGCCCTAGCCAGTTCGGCTCAGTGGATAGAGCGTTGGCCTGCAGACCGAAGGGTCCCGGGCTTGATTCTGGTCAAGGGCATATGGGTAAAGGGCACATGTCAGGGTTGCAGGCTCAATCCCCAGCGTGGGGCGTGCAGGAGGCAGCCTATCAATGATTCTCTCTCATCATTGACTTTCTGTGTCTTTTTCCTCTCTGAAAACAATAAAAAAAAATATTTTTTTTTTAAAAAAAGAATATAAGCTCTGTGTAAGCAGGGATCTTCGTTTATTTTGTTCACTGATGTATCCCACATGCTTGGAAAAATGCCCGGCGACTATAGGAACTCAATAAATATTTGTTCAATTGAATAAAAAGATTCTGGACTCTGTGTATATGCTTGACTGGTTAACAGTGGTGGTTATTTAATATTGGACTGTACCACTCCTGCCTTCCCTATTCAAGGCATAGTGCTGGTGCTTCATTAGAAATGAACCAAATCATTTGTCAAGTGATGTGCATAAAAAGAGGAGATACTTTAAGGGCCACAATTAATAGTATTAGATGTTAATGGCTATTATCCTGAATTCCATTCCAGATATAGATGGAATTAAGGTCAACAATGGAGTAGAATTAGATTTTTAAAAGTATTATTAAAGCCTGGCTGGTGTTGCTCAATGGTTGAGTGTCGAACCATGAACCAGAAGGTCATGGTTCAATTCCCGGGTTTCGGGCTTGATCATCAGTGTGGCATGCAGGAGGAGGCAGCCAATCAATGATTCTCTCTCATCATTGATGCTTCTCTCTCTCTTTCCCTCTCCCTTCCTCTCTGAAATCAATAAAAACATATTTTTTAAATTATTATTAAAAGTTTTTAAAATATAGAATATGCTGCTCTCTTCTTTTTTCCTTTTCCCAGTATTTATCTAATTGTGTCAACTTGAAAATGGATTGGCTCAGGAGAATGTTACACACCAACTTAAAAAATATTTTTTTAAATATATTTTATTGGCTTTTTTACAGACAGGAAGGGAGAGGGATAGAGAGTTAGAAACATCGATCAGCTGCCTCCTGCACACCCCCTACTGTGTCACAACCAAGGTACATGCCCTTGACCAGAATCGAACCTGGGACCCTTGAGTCCACAGGCCGACGCTCTATCCACTGAGCCAAACCGGTTAGGGCCAACTGATCTGCTTTAAGGTTTGAAGATATCACTCGGACTTTTGAAATTCTAAGAAATTGTGGAGTTTTAGAAAGTTTTCCAACAAAATTCTTTATTCTTTGGTCCAATGACTTACAAGGTTATTTCAATGAAATAGTTATTTTAGTATTTATTCATAATGTAGCCCTCAACTCACAAAAGGATGAGACATGGTCCGCTGAAGGCATAGCTAGAAAATCACCTCTTATTGTGGACACCAAGGGCTTTGCTACTGAGTTGAATGTGCCAATCTGTCTCTGAGGATAAATTTTCTCACCAGAACTCCTTCTTTCTTTCTTTCTTTTTTTTTTAATATATATTTTATTGATTTTTTACAGACAGGAAGGGAGAGGGATAGAGAGTTAGAAACATCGATGAGAGAGAAACATTGATCAGCTGCCTCCTACACACCCCCTACTGGGGATGTGCCTGCAACCAAGGTACATGCCCTTGACCGGAATCGAACCCGGGACCCTTGAGTCCGCAGGCTGGCGCTCTATCCACTGAGCCAACCCGCTTAGGGCTCCTTCCTTCTTGCAAAGGATTTTTTAGGTCTCCCCACCAGTTTACTATCTGTAAACTATATCTCCACACATATGCGCGGTGGATAAAACTTGGACAGAGGCTGGGAGCCTGTAGGGCATGCGGGAGGCAGCATGCCCCCTACTGGGGATGGAGCCAGCAACCTAGGCAAGTGCCCTGACCAGGAATTGAACCATGACCTCCTAGTTCATAGGTCAATGCTCAACCACTGAGCCACGCCAGCTGGGCTCAATAAAAATATATTTTAGCCCTAGCTGGTTTGGCTCAATGGATAGAGCCTTGACCTTCGGACTGAAGGGTCCCAGGTTTGGTTCTGGCCAAGGGCACATACCTGGGTTGTGAGCTCGATCCCCAGTGGGGGGCGTGCAGGAGGCAGCCAATCAATGATTCTCTCTCATCATTGATGTTTCTATCTCTCTCTTCCTCTCTCTTCCTCTCTAAAAATCAATAAAATATATATATATTAAAAAAATGTAACCACAACAGATTAAGACTACTTTCTCTACCCACTCTACCACTCCTTAGCACTTCCCTCATTTGAGGAGGCATTGGAGTGTCCTTAGGCATTTTGGGGATCTGACTGAGGGGAAGTTGAATTTGGCACATTTAGTTTGGATTTAGTGGAGTGTATTTATGTAGTTTGCAAGCATTTTTCATAGATAGTTAAATTATTGCTAGTTGTCCTAGTGTAGGAATGGCTTCCAGGACTCATCCTACTGAAGACTGTTAATGAATGTTGACAATGCAGGGTCTTTAAGGTTTGTCCCAGCACAAGAGGTCTTCAGATGCCTTGTAATCTTGTACCTCATACATGAAAGCAACTTGATAGGCAATTTCCCAAATTTGATGATGACCGTAACAATTTGTATGATGCTGCTAAAACAAGTTTCAGAGCCAAAATTAACTTTAAAAACTAGCAATAGGAAAAAAATTGAGTAACCAGATTAGAGAAGATTTATTTTATTCTCTGTATAGAGAATAACATAACAAAACCAATGTCATGTGAAAAGGTGATCAAAGATCACCATTTTTTTTTTAAAATGAGAATATGAAAATATGTAGAAACTCATTCATTTGGCTATCTAATCCACAAATACTATCTGCCTACTATATTTTCAAAAATGGTGCTAGGAGTTGGGAATAGAACAGTGAATAGACATAGATAGTCCCTGACATTATTCACAGTCTAAGGCAGAGCAAGCCCCTAACAAGTAATCATATCAATATTTATGTATTTATTATTAGGATAATTGTGATAAAAGAGACGTGTAAGGTATTCTGAGAGCTAACCTAAGTCTGGGTTTTAGGGAAGGTTTCCTTGTAAAAAAAAATAAGCAAGCATGTGTAAACTGGAGCAGTAAAATTCAATTGAAGGGGGAAGAAAGAATATTCTACTCAGGGGGAAGAGTAAGAACAAGCTCTCTAGGTAGAAGGTACTAATTGACCTCAAAGAACCAAAAGAATGCCAGTGTAGTTAGCTTACCATAAGCAGTGGAAAGGTGGTGAATGAGTCCAGCAGATGAGTTTTCCTGTTCTAAAAGTTCATATAAATGAAATTTAGAATATACAACACATATGCTTTTTTATAAAATTCTTTAGCTGAGCATAATGTTTTTGAATTTCATCCATCCTATTGCATGTATTTGTAGGTGTTTGTTGTTGAACATTATTCCATTGTAAGGGTATACCACAATTTATTTATCCATTCACCTGCTGATGGACAGTTGGGTTATTTCCAGGTTTTGGTCACTATGAACAGAGCTGCTACGCATGTTCTTGTATAAGAGATGTGAGTTTTTTAGTTCACTGTTTCTCCCACTTCACTGTACTACAGAAGCAAGAATAGCCCTAACTGGTTTGGCTCAGTGGATAGAGCATCGGCCTGCGGACTCAAGGGTCCCAGGTTCGATTCCGGTCAAGTGCATATACCTTGGTTGTGGGCACATCCCCAGTAGGGGGTGGTGCAGAGGCAGCTGATTGAGGTTTCTCTCTCTTTGATTCTAATTCTCTATCCCTCTTCCTTCCACTCTGTAAAAAAATCAATAAAATATATTTAAAAAAATAAAGGAGCAAGAATATGCTCTGTGTCCCACAGAAGTTTTAATAAAAGTGCAAAGAACAGCTCAATACCCACTTGATCCTTTGTTGGCCTCATGAAGGCACTTGGGTCCTAGCATCTACAGATAAGAAGAGCTGGGTCAGGTAATTCAACACAGATACAGCAGCAGCCTGGCCTGAGTTTCAAATCACCAACATCTGATACATGAACCAGACTTTGAGATGGAGGATGTCCAGGTAGGAAAGAGTTCTTGCTGATGCTTAGAGGTGGGGCACCGACCTTTTCTACACCCTTCAGTGTAAACCAGAATCTATAACTACCTAAGGGACTCTCTATCCCCTACCAAATGTTCTTAATCCCACTTCCTTTTGTCCCTTTCCTTATTCCCCCAAGGGACTGACCTGATGGGAGTGATCTGTAACTCTAGCTTTACTGGAGAAGCCCTGGTACTTTTAGTGGATCTGTACACTCAGCAGATGCAGTCACAGAATGAAAACAACTCCTGTGCTGAGGCCTGCTAGGGAACGTCAACTACAACTCCCCTCTGCACCTCTGTCTGATTATTCCAATTTTAGTCACTGTATCTGTGACTTTAAGTTGAAGTACAACACTGTATGAGCAGGACAGTATTAAGAATATCAGTCCAGCCCTGACTGGTTTGGCTCAGTGGATAGAGCGTCGGCCTGCGGACTCAAGGGTCCCAGGTTTGATTCCAGTCAGGGGCATGTGCCTTGGTTGCTGGCACATCCCCAGTGCGGGGTGTGCAGGAGGCAGCCGATCAATGTTTCTCTCTCATCGATGTTTCTAACTCTCTATCCCTCTCCCTTCCTCTCTGGGGACTCGGGGGATAGAGCTCAGAAAGCAGGCTCCCCAAGTTTCCTGAGCTGAGTCATTCGCTCACACAGCACAGGACATCTTTCCCACAGAGACATCTGCCTTGCCTGGGGGGAAGACAGTAGACACACCCTATTAGAAAACACCTTGCCCTGAGGCCACTTGAGAGATTAGAAGTAACAATTAGCCTCCAGGCAGAATCAACTGCCCCACCCTGTTGAAAAAACTCTTGCCACACCTGAGGATGATTGCCTGGGGGCAATTCAATTGGATTCCTGTTAGTCTGTAGACAGAGGTGGTCCCTGGAGACTTTGAGTCTATGCCTGATCCAATTAGTAAAAAACAGCTTTTAACACTGTCCTGCACAAGAGATTGAGAGGTGCAGAGGATCTACCTAATATATAGTCACAAACCCAAACAGACAACCAAAATGAGGAAACAAAGAAACAACCCCCAAATGAAAGAACTAGCGAATTCTCCAGAAGAAGAGATAAATGAAGCAGAGATGAGAAATTTATATGAAACTGAGTTCAGAGTAATGTTAAAAATGCTCAACAGCCGAAACCGGTTTGGCTCAGTGGATAGAGCGTCGGCCTATGGACTGAAGGGTCCCAGGTTCGTTTCCGGTCAAGGGCATGTACCTGGGTTGCGAGCACATCCCCAGTGGGGAATGTGCAGGAGGCAGCTGATCGATGTTTCTCTCTCATTGATGTTTCAAGCTCTCTATCCCTCTCCCTTCCTCTCTGTAAAAAATCAATAAAATATATTTAAAAAAAAATGCTCAACAGTATAAAAAATAGATATAGTGCCCTAACCAGTTTGGCTCAGTGGATAGAGCATTGGCCTTCGGACTGAAGGGTCCCAGGTTCGATTCCGGTCAAGGGCATGTACCTTGATTTTGGGCACATCCCCAGTAGGGGGTGTGCAGGAGGCAGCTGATCGATGTTTCTCTCTCATTGATGTTTCAAGCTCTCTATCCCTCTCCCTTCCTCTCTGTAAAAAATCAATAAAATATATTTAAAAAAAATAAAATAAGATATAGTAACTATGAAGAAAGAACAGTCTGAGATAAAGAATGACATAACACAAAGAACACATTGGAGGAATACACAGCAGATTAGGGGAAGCTGAGGATCGAATCAGTGAATTAGAAGACAGAGTTGAAAATATCACTCAATTAGAGAACCTAAAAGAAAAAACAATAAAGAAACCAGGAAGACAGCTTAAGGACACTGTGGTGAAATGCACACAAGAAAGTTGTCATATTTTTTCATGGTGAAGGGACTGGAGTCTGTGTTGATGAAAACACCTTGGCAGCCAGCAGTGGCAGCAGCAGCGGGGTGATGGGGGTGGCGTCTTCCCCTGATCAGCCTGCAGAGGGAGGCCAGATGGGGAGTGGGCCTAAGCCATCAGTAGGACATCCCCTGAGGGCTCCCGGACTGTGAGAGGGGGCAGGCTGGGCTGAGGGACGTCATCTCCCCCCCCCCCCCCCCCGCAGTGCATGAATTTCATGTACCGGGCCTCTAGTTAATTAGATAAACAAATAATGCATGAGGTGGTATAGCTTGCTTGTGGAAGTAGCTGGATATTGTTAATGTAATCAGTTTCAAATCAGTGCTTCCCTTTGAGCCTTGAATATTGTGCATGCTGTTTCCTTTGCCTGAAGTATAATGTGCCACTACATTGTCACATTTTTTATTTTTAGTATTCCAATTAAATAGCTGAAGCCTCCATTTTTTTTCCAGTTTATTTTCTTCCAAGAGTTTCTTTACTCATGAAACACCCAATAGCCCCAGGGGTTTATTCAGGCCTGAGAACAATGGCTCAAAGAAACCAGAGAGCCTGTTCCATTTGCTATTTATGGGTTGTTGTGTCAGCTATAGAGAGACCCTGACCACTGAGTTTCCAAAGGAACCTTAGGGGCTAAAGCTCAAATATCCACCTTTGAAGCTGAGGGTCTGCTACCTCGCTAACCACTACCATGGGTCAGCAGAAAGACATTGGGGGCTCACTGTAGTGTTTGTCTGGGCCTGTGCCCAAGGATGTGTCATGCGTACCCCTCCTCCCACAATCTTGATAGCTGTTTCCTACAATCTCCCTGTGCATTTCCCATATTACCTTATATGTAGGAGGATCAGCAACAAAATGAGAAGACTCTTTCGATTCTCACTAGAGTTGCCCCAAATCACCACAGACCCAGACTCCCAACACTTGGTTCTTTACACACACACACACACACACACACACACACACACACACACACACACACAGAGCACATAGCCAGCCTCTTCTCCATGGTGTTAATGTAAGAAAACCATTGAAACCTGTAAAGAATTTTTGTGAGTTTATTTGAGCCAAACTGTTGACACAGACCCTCAATGAATTGAGATAATGCTCCTGAGAATGGCCAGTTACATCTGTATTTATACATTGCAATCAAAGAAAAGGGAGGTAGGTGGGTTACATGAAATCCATTGATGATAGACTAGAGAGGCAGGAGAAAGCAAAGTGGGGAGAGGGGGAAGGGACCCCTGGGATTGGATAAAAAGTAAAATGATAGACACATACTTAGGTGGGTGCAGGGACAATTAACATAACAATGAAGGAATTTGTGGTATCTGTCTTGGCCCCCAGGCACATTAGGTTGTGCCCCAAGGGGTCCACAAAAAGGGAAGTTACAAGTTACCCAGACATTTCAAGGGTATGTTATCATAGATGCAAAAAGACAGATAGGTTTGGTTAAGGTTAAGGTTGACCTTGTCAGTGAAGATACCAGCCTAGGATGTAACTACCCACCATAACTGCTTTTAGTTAAAGTTTAATTTCAGACCATTCTTTGTGGTTACTTTAGGTCTCTGAGTTTGCAAGACTGCCATGCAGGCCTTCCCTGAATTTGTCAGGTGAGCATGTGGCCCCTTTCGTCCACACTGGCATGTCCCAGGGCCAGGATTTAGGTCATTAAATCCTCATAATTCTATTTCCCTTTTTGCCTTTTTTAATTTGCACTCCATTTTTTATCCCTTCTGCATCCACCCTGGCTCAGATCCTAAACATCTGTTATCCAGACTACCATTAGTGTCCTAATTAGTCTCCCTGCCTTCACTACTCAGTTACACTGCTCTGCTCACCTCATTGCCACAACCATATTCTTACTCGCCTGAATTCCTCCCATGCTGTCACTAGAGGGATTTAAAAAATGAGTATGTTCTTCTGATAAAGTCACATCGTGGTGAGTTAGAAAGAGCCCATGTTTTAGAGCTTGCAAACCCTGATTCCATAGCTTACTAGCTACTTAACATTTCTTTTCGTTTTCCTCATCTATAAAAGAGACAAATAGCCTGGCTGGTGTGGCTCAGTGGTTGAACGTCAATCTATGAACGAGGAGGTCAAGGTTCAATTCCAGTCAAGGCACACGCCCAGGTTGTGAGCTCAATCCCCAGTAGGGGGCGAGCAGGAAGCAGCTGATCAATGATTCTCTCTCATCATTGATATTCCTATCTTTTTCTCCCTCTCCCTTCCTCTCTGAAATCAATAAAAAATATATATATATTAAAAAATAAAATAAAGAGATAAATAATGGTACCTATCTCATAAGATTGTTTCAAGGATTAAATTACACAGTGTGTAAAGTTCCTAGCATTGTGCTAGGAACACAATGGCTAGTGAATACTCAAAATAATGGTAAGTGTCTCCATTTCCCCCCCTTCTTCCTAATTACCTATGATTAAGTCTAAATGTTTCATGATATAAATGATGTCTGCAATATCCCTACCCCTAAAATGGAGCTGACTCACTCATACATCTTCTACCTGTGAACATTAAGCTCTGGTCTCTGGTGCTCACCCAGAACGTTCTTGTTCTTATTGCCTGGGTATTTTGATTCTTTGACTTCTTAGTCACCAAATGTATATCAGACTTCTGGATCTTTCTGACCTGTTTGGAATCATTTCACTACCCAACTAGTCTCAGGCCAACTTCATTTGATTTTAATTTTGCGTTTTTTTTTTTTTTTAATATATTTTATTGATTTTTTACAGGGGGAAGGGAGAGGGATAGAGAGTTAGAAACATTGATGAGAAACATCGATCAGCTGCCTCCTGCACTCCCCCTACTGGGGATGTGCCTGCAACCAAGGTACATGCCCCTGACCGGAATCAAACTTGGGACCCTTGAGCTCGCAGGCCGACGCTCTATCCACTGAGCCAAACTGGTTAGGAAATTTTGCGTTCTTATGTGTAGTTGAAGCTTCCGTATGGAGGCATTCTCATCAATCAACACTACCTGGGAACAATCTAGACCAGCGGTTCTCAACCTGTGGGTCGCGACCCCTTTGGGGGTCGAGTGACCCTTTCACAGGGGTCGCCTAAGACCTTCGGAAAACACATATATAATTACATATTGTTTTTGTGATTAATCTCTATGCTTTAATTATGTTCAATTTGTAACAATGAAAATACATCCTGTATATCAGATATTTACATTATGATTCATAACAGTAGCAAAATTACAGTTATGAAGTAGCAACAAAAATAATTTTATGGTTGGGGGTCACCACAACATGAGGAACTGTATTAAAGGGTCACGGCATTAGGAAGATTGAGAACCACTGATCTAGACTAAGTTTCTCTCCCTTCTCCTGACCCCCAACCTCCACACCCCTCAGAATTCCCCTTTAGTCTTTGGGATTGGACATAAAGCCCTCCAGTATCTTTCTCTGCCTATCTCACCACTGTCCCTCCCCCTATATGCCAGCTATCCTTTTCAACATTTTTGTATATTTATCCATACTCTTTTCTCTCCTGCCCACTCTAATGTAAAGACCTGTTTCCAGCATTTCTTCTTTAGTAAAGGCTTGCTTGACTCTCCCCTTTCTCTTCCCCTGAAGGACAAGCAGCATGTCTGTACTGGGTCCAGGGTGGTCCCAGGCATGCATTTGGAGCTCAGTGAGTATCTGTTGAAAGACAGCCCCTGAAATGGTTGATCATTAGTTCCAGTTCCTGGGTCTGTCTTTGCTGCTATCTTTTCAGATATCCATGTCTTCAATATTTCCTTTGATTCTGTGAAGAACTCATACATTTTAACAAATTCTTTTTTTTCTTTTTGCTTAAGTTAGCCAAATTGATGTTATATTGCTTATAACTTTGTAGACTCCTAATTGATGCAAGTATATATTGCTCTTATAATGAGGAAATATATATATATATATTTTTTTACAATGGAAATATAAAGATTCCAATTTAATCTATTGTTTTTTGGGCAGCTGTTTTTGAGGAAAGTAAGAATCTTCACATTCCCCTACTATGGGAGAGCTGAAATTTGAAGAGGGTTTTCAATAATGAAGTGAGAACATGAGAGATGGGAGGCACAAGACTTCTTTTTAGCAAGGACACTGTGGTGAAATGCACACAAGAAATTGAGGGCCTCTCTGGAAAGAGAGTACATCCAACATAGGTGGAATTCAATCTCTCAATTGGCATCAATTGGGAGGTACCGCTCCCTGAATTTATGGGAAGCAGGCGCATCATCTTTAAAAATCATCTGTGCTCTGCACAAAACAGCTTGTCAAAATGTTCATTGAAAATTAGATTTTAAAAATGAAGTTGTGTGCAGAGAGTGAAGTGAGGTATCCTTTCCCTGATGACTTTCAAAAGAACATAAGAGAGGAGAACAGAGATAATAGATAATGAGAGATGTGGGAGGGAGACGAGGTGATTCAGTGAGGCACAGCTCTTTAATGTGCAAGACAAATACATATTCCTGGTTGTGCCTTCACCAATGTGCCTTCACCAATGCCCATTACTAAATTATAAACAGCTTTATTGCAGTCAGGCCTAACTGCCATTGATTCTTGATTTGGGGTCAAATACTGCTATTTCTGCTCTTGTAAAAATATGTCAACTTTACCTTTACTATAACAAGTATAGGGAGGCCCGGCTGGTGTAGCTCAGTGGTTGAGCATCGACCCATGCACCAAGAGGTCGCTGGTTTGATTCCCGGTCATGGCACATGCCCAGGTTGTGGGCTTGATCCCCAGTAGGGGATGTACAGGAGGCAGCTGATTGATGTTTCTATCTCTCTCCCTTCTCCCCCTCTCTCTAAATATCAATAAAAACATTTGGGGGAAAAAAAAAGTATAGGGAGGACAGAGAATGCCATGAGTAGTTTTTTAGGTCTTTGACAGATGACTTTTCTTCCTAATTCCTGTCCCAATTTTATACCATTCCAGGGCAGTTGTCCTCTTAGAATTATCTCTAGAACTTTGTAAAAACAACAACAACAACACAAAACACAAAAAAAGCATGCTGGTCCCCACCACAGACCTACAGAATTAGAATCTCTGAAACTAAAGTTTCTTTTTACTGTTTTTACTTATAAAAATCATTTTATGGAGATAAAATCTGCTTACAATGAAATGCATAGATTTTAAGTGTTCATTTCAATGAATTTTGACAGTATACATTCAGTAACTACCATCCAAAATAAGACATAGAACATGTCTATCATCCTCAAATTCCCTTGTATCCAGTCCAGTCTACTCCAGCCTACCAGAGGCAACTATTCTGATTTCTATCACTATAACTGAGTTTTGAGACGCTAGGATCTCTAAAAATACAGGTAAGTGGACTGAATCAACATGAACAAATCTCAAAAAAAAAAAAAAAAACAATAGCAAAAAAAACAAGTTGCAGAAAAATACAAAAAATTATTTCATTTCTATACGCCATATACAACTTAAAACAATGGCAATTATTCTTTGGAGACATATATGCATATAGTAAAAACACAAAGATGTACATGGGAATGATAATCATTAATTTCAGAATAGAGGCTGCCTTTGACAGAAGGACTAAAAATAAGGAGGAGCATCAGAAAGTTTTAACATTGTAATATTTTACTTATTAAGGTGTGTAGGGGTACATGGGTGCTTTTTATATGTGTAGCTTTATTTTTCTTCTTCTTCTTTCATTTATTTATAAAAAATTTTCTTTACTGAATGTGTACCTTTATTTATGTCTACAATAATAAAATAATTAAAACTTTACAGGGGATTTTATAGCTTTAATAATTATGTAAGTAAATATATTTATTTATTTAATTTTTTTGAGTTCTTTTCCTTTTTAAAAAAAATTGATTTCTGAGAGGAAGGGAGAGGGAGAGAGAGATTGAAACATCAATGATGAGAGAGAATCATTGATCAGTTGCCTCTTGCACATCCCCTTCTGGGGATTGAGCCCACAACCCAGGCATGTGCCCCTGACTGGAATTGAACCCGAGACCCTTCAGTCCGCAGGCTGACACTCTATCCACTGAGCCAAACCAGCTTGGGCATAAGTAAATATATTTAAAAAATCAGAATTAATGTGCCATTATCTGTTCAAGGAGCACTTCATTTTTTTAAAAAAAATATGTATTTCTTTATTGATTTCAGAGAGGAAGGGAGAAGGAAAGAGAGATAGAAACATCAATGATGAGAGAGAATCATTGATAGGCTGCCTCCTGCACACCCCCCACTGGGGATCAAGCCTGCAACCCAGGCATGTGCCCTCGGCCGGAATCGAACCTGGGACCCCTTAGTCTGCAGGCTGACACTCTATCCACTGAGCCAAGCCGGCCAGGGCTCAAGGAGCACTTTAAAATACATATATATTTTAAATATTTTATTTATTTATTTATTATTTTTTTAAATGCTCACCTGAGGATATTTTTTTCATTGATTTTTAGAAATGAGAGGGAGAGACAGAGAGAAACACCAGTGTGAGAAAGACACATTGATTGATTGCTTCCCACATGCTCCCAACCAGGGCCAGGAGCCTACAACCGAAGTATGTGCCCTTGACTGGAATTGAACCCTGGACCCTTCAGTCAGCAGGTTAACACTATCCACTGAACCAAACCAGCTAAAAATATATTTTTACTGATTTCAGAGAGGAATGGAGAAGGAGAGAGAGATAGAAACATCAATGATGTGAGAAAATCATTGATTTGCTGCCTCCTGCAAAACCCACACTGGGGATCAAGCCCGAAACCCAGACATGTGCCCTGATCGGGAATTGAACTGTGACCTCCTGGCTCATAGGTTGATGCTCAACCACTGAGCCATGCCGGCTGGGCTCAAGGAGCACTTTTAACCTCTATTTTGGCCTTTACCCCTTGGTCTACTATAATCTATTAAGTGCATTTACTCCATGAAGGCACAGATGGTGTTCTATTTAATCTTTTAGTCTTCTGAGTACCTGATATTATGTGCATGGCACATACAGACAAGAAACAATTAAAAAAATAGAAGAATCTAAACATACTAATTGGCCCGCATTTCCACAATTCACATTCGCAACTTTTCTATCACCCTGCAATATTTTAAGGCCTTTTGATGATACCTACAAATATCAGTTTCACATCTACCTCCTTTTAAAGGTCTTTGGGTCCAAAAGGAAAAGAGCATGCCTAGTCATACTCATTTCATGTCAGTCTTGTTACAGCACAACTAAAGCATGTGCTATATTAGAGAAGGAGAAAGACAGTTGATAAAAAAAAAAAAAAGAAGAAGACAAAAAATTCTTGTTTGAAATATACAGACTTAGTTCCAGGAAAATTCTGGAGAATTATTCAGTATGGTAATTACTAAGGGGCACAGAAAAGGGTCATTTAATCATGTCAGGGAAGGCTTTCAAGGGAGTTTATATATGAGTTGAGTCTTGAAGATTTCTCCATGTCTTTTGTACATGTCTCTTTATAGTATTTTTTTTTTTGCATTGTATTGTACCTGCTAAAGTCACCCCTTAATTAGACTATGAATGCCTAAATGGTAGAGCTAGAATCTTCCACAATTTTGTTTCTCCTGAATCTAGTACAGGCATACCTTGTTTGATTGCACTTTGCTTTATTGTGCTTCACAGATGTTGCTTTTTAAAATGTTTTTTAAAAATATATTTTTAGCCGTAACCTGTTTGGCTCAGTGAGCGGCAGCCTGTGGACTGAAAGGTCCCAGGTTTGATTCCGGTCAAGGGCATGTACCTTGGTTGTGGGCATAGTAGGGGGTGTGCAGGAGGCAGCTGATTGATGTTTCTCTCTCATTGATGTTTCTAACTCTCTATCCCTCTCCCTTCCTCTCTGTAAAAAATCAATAAAATATATATTAAAAAAAATATATATATATGTTTTATTTTTTTTAGAGAGAGGAAGAGGGAGAGAGAGAGATGGATCCGTGGGGATCAAGCCCACAACCTGGGTATGTGCCACTGAACCAAACCAGCTAGGACTTTTTTTAAAAAAAAAACTATAAAGCTTTACTGCTTGTCTTTGAGTCTTTGACAAAAGCAAGCAATGGTGGCTGACTCCTTTGCTATAGCAAGCTTTGAATAAATAGCCCCTCGTTTTTCTCCCTGGGATGATCTTCATTTATTTCCATAGGTGAAAGATTGAATTTGTGATTTTTGAAGGTAGACGTCTGACCTTCTGAATGAGAAGCTGAGATAAAGTGAAGACTTCTGTTGAAAGATGAGGATGTTAAGAAGCTGCAAGGAAATTTTGTATGGATTGTTTTTGTAGATGTTAAAACCCAGAAAGTTGGCTGGCTTTAGGAGAATGTGACTATGGTCAAAGTGCCAAAGTCTTCAATAAATGAAGGAGAGTGTAGCAAGAAATGGGCCAGGGTCAGGTAGGGATCTAATGTCTTCAGACAACCTTTATGGCAGTACTTTAAGTCTCCCCTTAAAGGAATGCCAGTAGACTGAGGATCAACACTGAAAAAGAGTAATTATCTCTGTCCCAATCGTTAGTGGGGGAGGTAGATAATAGAGTAGATGTGTTAAGTTCTGTATTGGGGAATAAGAGTGCTATGGAAGCACCACAAGGTGGAACCAACCTAGTCAAGGTTCTGAGGGTGGGTGGGCGGTGTGCGTAGTCCAAGATTTCTTGGAGGCAGAGAAAATCATGTTTTGTCCTGGAGGATGAGTAGGAGAGCGCGTGCACAGAGGGAATTTCATTGCTTTAATTTTGTTTCTGTACCAACACCATACTGTTTTAATTACTATTGTTACAGAAGACCGGAGAAAAACCAAGCCATGCTTAGAGAAAGGGAGTTACATTTTATTATTAAATTTTGCGCAGGCCCAGAGAAAAATGTGTCTTTCAAATTCTGGGCCCCCCAACATGGAGGAAACTTTTTCTATTTATACTTTTTCCAGTCCTTCGTCTCCCAAATTTGGAATGAGACTTCCGGGCCTTCTGAGAAAGAAGGCCTACATGCTGGGAAGGGACCATGAGACCATATCTCAAGGCCTGGCCTGGTGCCAGCACTGACAACTCTGTCTGGGGCATAGTTTACGGCCTCTCTGGAATGGAAGTAGTCTTATTTTCCTTATGATTTAAGCAAGCAAGCATTTACAGAAGCCAAAATAGCAGGGTTAAAATTTCAAACAGCAGTTTTTATGTAAGATGGATGCTTCACTATAGTTCTAGAAAGATTCTAATAAGTTCCTCCATTTTATTTCCCCTTGTGTTATTTTGGCTCTTCTTAACTTTATTCTTTTCCATATCAATTTCAAAATCAGCTTGTCAAGTTTCAAGAAAAGCTCTGATAGGAGTTTGGCTGGGATGGCATAGAATTCACACCTCTTGCTTCTTACTGAATTCTTATACGTGCCTTAAGAGGCAGCTTTAAATTTCACCTTCCTCCTAAAGGCCTTAGTGACTTTCCAGATAAGGTTAAATTTCTTTGGCGATATATTTCCACAGCACCCTGCACTGCCCGCTAATAACACAGATCAGACTTGTAATTCTTTTCTCAAAGGCTGTCTTCTGGGCTGGAAAGTTTACAGGAACCACGTCAGTCTGGTTCGCCACAATATTCTCCAGAACACAGTTTAAAACAGTTTGTGCTTAAGGCACACTTTTAAAAAGCTAAATTAGAAATTAAAAGGAGTGTCAGCTGGTGGGGTTGAAAGGCTGAGGGTGTGAATCTTCAGGAAGTCATATATAAGCGGAATAATCAATGGGGTGAGGTCCCTGAGGAGGGTGAAGGAGCCCTGTAAAGGGATTGGCCTCGTGTAAGGAGAGGAATGCCTTGTCTGTTAAACAGGAGAAAGGTCAAAGAATGGTTAGTAGGTGAGAGTTAATAGAGTAGGGAAGATCTATGATCTATGAAGAATGGGTGTGTGAACAGAATAGGGGAGTCACATGTTGAGGGCACTGTGGAGATTAGAGACCATGGAACTGGAATTCATGGTGGTCCCCATCACACTAGTACGGTTTTCTCCTAGTGTCCACAGCAGTACAGGCACACATATAGCTAATATGAACCATTGGATTGACCCAAGGCTGGGATTTTTGCCAGGCTGGTTGGTGTGCCAGAGAAGTTCAATTGAGCCACTGAGTTCAACATATTGGCCAAAAGTGGTCAAAATGATAAACCACAGAGAATTTTACTCAGCAGAATTGAGGGAGGGAGTGTGGACAGAGTATAATTCTCTGAAGTAAAAGCAATCTGAGCAAGAAACAACCTCTCAGGGTGGGAGGAGGGAAAGAATGAGGCAGACCCAAGGAGAGAATGAAGGGAAGGGCGAGTCTAAAGGGAGAGAGAGAGAAGGAAGAGAGGGAGGGAGAGAGAGAGATGGAGGAAGGAAGGGAAGAATAAAGAAAAGGAGGAAGAGAGGGAAAGAGAGAGGGAGGGAGGAGTGGAGAGAGGGAGAGAGACAAGGACAGATTAAGAGGGCATTTTAGGCTACAATTACAACCCATGGGTTCAAGATAATCCTCTGCATCCTTATAGTGAATTTTCTTTTTTTGGCTGAAGGGAGTCGGAGCAATTTTTGTTTCAAAGCAGTCTTAAGACAAGAAAATGTAATATAGACTCTTGTACTTCTCACATATGCTTTTGTCTTGTTTTGGGGGTTGGAGAGTAATATAGAGCCAAAGCTCATCAGATTCTCAGGCATTTAGGGCACTTCTGTGAAAACCATTTATCAGGCCTATTGCATAAGGTCCAGAGTTCTGGCAGAGGACTTTGGGGCCTCTGGGGCTTGGAGTCATCAGCAGGTTTTCCAAGGATCCCTGGCTCCTTGCCTCACTGACCTTGTTCAGAAGCAGCCAGGACTTCATGCCTGGAGCTGCTGGGGTAGAAAAGTAGCATCTTTGATTGGCTGGGGAATGTGAGCCATCTCCAAGATCTTTCTCCACTTGTTTCCTATTGCACAACGAATCAGGTCACTCTTGAGGGAGGTCAACATTGCCCCAGTCATCCATTTTTTTCCAGGTTGGACAAGTTTGAGATCATGGTATTACCGACCCTTGTGTCTTTCTTCCCAAAGCCATCCAGACACAAGTTTACCAAAACGTTTACCTTCTGTTTCCTACTTTGTACTGACACTACTAAATACTAACAATGTGGGGCTCTGAGGCTGCCTGTTTTTAGATTTATTTTATTGAAATCTACAAGGAATTTAGTTTTAGTTTCCCACAGTAACACACAAGCCACTTTCATTCTTTCCTCAATTCCTCCTTTCAATGTAACAAGCTGTTCTTAAAGCAGGTTCTGTAATGAGTCCTTAATGTGTGGAAAAGACTGTAATGTTATTCATTTAAATTCCAAGTAATCAAGTGATATGCCATAATTTATTTAACGATTTCCCTCTTATTGGACATTTAGATTGTTTGCAAAATTTGATTTTATAATTAGTTACTGGGAAGGATATCTTTAAGTATACAAGCTTTTCTTATTTAGGAAAACATGGGATTTCTCCTTAATTTTCCAGAGTTTTCAATACCACTAGCATGTAAATATTGTTTGCTGCTGAGCCTAAAAATGTAGACTAATTATATGTATCTCTCTTATCTCTCTTTTTACCCCTATACTTTATTTTATTTGAACCTTTGACCAGGTTCAGAAAAACTCCTTTCTCATGCTCCCTCTGTGATTTTTATTTTTCTCACTATCATTGCCATTCTCTCTCCACGTAGACTTCCTTCCTGGAGGTGTCTGTCCTCCTACTCCGATCTGTACTGATGTCTTTCTAGAACTACTGCACAGCAGTCGTCCTTGGACTACCCAGTTTCCCAGATCTGAAGACTTACTCTTTCTTGGTTTACTCTCTTATTTTGCTGGAGTGCATCTCCAATAAAATCCCGACAAACGGTGCAAAGAAGATAAACATTTTGATAATATGCATTTCTAAATATATCTAAATTAAAAATTGTTTTTGAATTTTGAGGATAATGATCCATTGTCTTCTAGCATCCAACGTTGTGAAGAAATTCAATACTAGTCTAACACCCAGTCTTATATATGTGGTCTTTATATTTTTCTTTAAAAACTTTTAGAGCCCTGGCCGGTTTTGCTCAGTGGATAGAGGGTCAGCCTACAGACTGAAGGGTCCCGGGTTCAATTCCGGTCAGGGGCAGTTGCCTGGGTTGTGGGCTTGAACCCAAGTAGGGGGCATGCAGGAGACAGCTGATCAATGGTTCTCTCTCATCATTGATGTTTCTATCTCTCTCTCCCTCTCTCTTCCTCTCTGAAATCAATAAACATATATTTAAAAAATAAAATAAATAAATAAAAACTTCTAGAGGGGGTCCGGATGTCACGTGGTCTGTCGACTCAGGGCGGGACATCTCTGCAGGCCCATTGGCAATGCTGAAAGGTTTCATTTCTCTCTCTCTCTCTTCTTTCCTTCCTCCCTTTCTGGTAGAATTTTAGTCTTATTTTCATGGGTGTAAAAATCTTATCTCACTGAGAATATTAATTTACTTTTTGAAAAATTCTTCTGTCTGTATTATCTGTTTCCTCTAAGTTCTTTTTTCTCCTTCTAGTTTATTTATTTTGCTCTCTGTCTTTATGGTTGGAATCTCCTCAAAGATCTGGTGATCCTTGAATGCTTGTTCAGATTTTAAAATGAATCACTGCAAAGCTGATGGTAAACTGTGCGAGTGGGCAGGTCTTGTCAGTTTTGGGGCTTATTTTTAGACTAGAGGCCTGGTGCATGAAATTCATGCAGGGGCAGGGTGTCCCTTAGCCCAGTCTGCACCCTCTCCAATCTGGGACCCCTTGGGGGATGTCCGACTTCTGGTTTAGGACTTCCCTCTCACAGTCCAGGACTGCTGGGTCCTAATCACTCATCTGCCTGCCTGCCTGATTGCCCCTAACCACTCTGCCTGCCAGCCTGATAGCCCCCTAACTGCTCCCCTGCTGGCATGATTGTCCCCAACTGCCCTCCCCTGCTGGCCTGATCGCCTCCAACTGCCTTCCCCTGTGGGGCTGAGGGGACTGGGGCTGGATGAGGTGGGGCTGAGGAGAGTGGGTGCCGCCATCTTCTGGCTGTGGGCACCGCCATCTTGTGAGGGTGTGATGGTCAATTAGCATATTCCCTCTTTATTAGATAGGATGGAGGCGGCAGTCAGTCAGTTCATGGGTGTGGGTGTGGGTGTGGTCTTCCAATGTCAGTACCTATAGGTATTTTCTCTGCAGCAATTTCATGTCTTTAGAGCAAAAGCCTCTAATCTGCTGTCTTGGAAGGATGAGCCTGGCTGTTGGCGCCATAGCACAGGGGACAGAAGCATTTCACAGCTCAGTACACAGGCTTTCTTCATTCCTCACCCTGCACTCTTCCTACCTGATGCTCCCCCCAGAAGCCTGGGAGAGTTTCTCCCCAAATAAAGTACTTACGGGAGTGGGGAAGGGCTTGCAGGGCTAACGGCTTCCTTTTCAGTGATTTCATACACCCGCCATTGCTTTCAATGCCTATTCCTACCCCTGTCTTCCAGGCTACAGGCTTTAGGCTTCAATTCCTAGGCCTTCCTGGGATGGGTTGTCTTGCTTCTTTTTTTTGTTTTAATATATATTATTTATTAATTTCAGAGAGGAAGGTGGAGGGAGAGAGAGAGAAATCAATGATGAGAGATAATCATCTTCCCACATGCTGGACATGGGGTTAGCCCACAACCAGGGCAGGTGCCCTGATGGGAATCGAACCTTGACCTCCTGGGTCATAGGTCGATGCTCAGACACTGAGCCACACCTGCCGGACTGTCTTGCTTCTTGAAGGGTGTTCTCCAACAAAATTTGGCTTCCTCTGCTCTGCCAATTTAGCTGCTATTCTTCCACCTGCTTTTTGTCTTCCTACATTGTGGGGTTCCGGGTGCAGATATTTCCCAGTTTTATTGAAGATGGGCTTTGTGTTTCTGTTTCTTGTTCTGATTGTACTGGGAGGAGATTTTCTTTTTCTTTTTCTTTTTTTTTTAAAATATATTTTATTGATTTTTTACAGAGAGGAAGGGAGAGGGATAGAGAGTTAGAAACATCGATGAGAGAGAGAGAGACATCGATCAGCTGCCTCTTGCACACCCCCTACTGGGGATGTGCCCGCAACCAAGGTACATGCCCTTGATCGGAATCGAACCTGGGACCCTTCAGTCCGCAGGCCGACGCTCTATCCACTGAGCCAAACCGGTTGGGGCTGGGAGGAGATTTTCAAAAGAAGAGGTTAGACAGGTCAATGCTCAGCCATCTTAATCCTGGAAATTGTGGAGGTGACATCCTAGCAGTTGCTGTGATCCTGGCTATGCAAACTTACGTGGAAAAACAATTACAGAAGTAGTCTGAAAGCAGTTCTGTCCACCCATTCTCTTTGGACAGTGGCAGTGTCAAGCAGCGCTGTGGCTAGCTATATTGGAATCTGAGGCAAAAAAGAAAATTAGTATTACTGACTCTATCTTTACTTAAAATGTTGATATTTTGTTCATTGTGGGGAGGTTTGCATCAGATATATATATTTTTTTAAATTCTCACCCGAGGATATTTTTCCATTGATTTTTTAGAGAGAGTGGATGAGAGAGGGAAAGACAGAGAGAAACATCGATGTAAGAGAGAGACATCCATTTGTTGCCTCCTGAACATGCCCCGACCAGGGCCCAGGCTGGGGAGGAGCCTGCAACCACTGCACGGAAATGGGTATGTGCCCTCGACCTGAATGGAATCTGGGACCCTTCAGTCCGCAGGCCGACGCACTATCCACTGAGCCAAACCGGTTAGGGCAACACTTTGTTTCTTGATTGAAATCTTTCCTTCTGTCTCTTGATTGAAATATTTCCTTCAAGAAGATAAGAACTGAGGTCTCCTTGTCTCACTGGTAACACTATGGCGTTATGTCACATATATTTAAGAGAAACCTATAAAAGAATAATAATAGAAATAATCATGCAACACAGTAGTCTATTGGAAAGAGTATTAGCTTTGTAAGGAAAAACATTTTTTGAGATATTAACATACCATAAAATTCACCCATTTCAAGTGTGCAGTGGTCTTAATACATTCACAGAATTGTGCAACCATCACCATAATCTAAGTTTGGAACCTTATCATGTTCTAAAAATGAAACTCCATACCCATTAGCACTTACTCTCTATTCCACCCTGCCCTAGCTCTAGGCAATTTACTAATCTATAGTTTGTCTCTACAGATTTGCCTATTCTAGACTTTACATAAAAATAGAATAATATGTGACCTTCTTTCACTTATGGTCAAATTTTGTGGTTCCCTTTTACAGCTATACCATATTTTATCTACCAATTGGGTTGTTTCCACTTTTTGTCTATTATGAATAATGCTGCTATGAATGTTCATTCACACATTTTTAAGAGGACAAATCGTGTTTTCATTTCTCTTGGGTATATATGTGGGAATGGAATTGCTAGGTTATATTGTAACTCTACGTTTAACTTTTTGAGGAACTGCCATTCTCTTTTTCCAAAGCAGCTGCATTATTTTACATTCCCAACAGCAATGTATGAGGGTTCTAATTTCTCTACATTCTTGCCAATGCTCATTATTGTCCATCTTTTTTTAATATTTCTACAACACATTATCTGTACACTGTATTGTGTGTTCACCACCCAAATCAAGTCTAATCCATCACCATTTATTCCCCCTATACCCTCCTCCACCCCACCCCCCAGCAATCACCACACTGTTGTCCTTGTCCATGAAGTTTTTTTCTCTGTTTTGATCAATTCCTCCACCCCCCATGATGGATCCCCCCCAACAGCTTTGTTCATCTTTTTGATGATAGCCAACTTTGTGGATGTGCAAATTTTTGACTTTTAAGTAATTCAGAAAATGTTCAAAATGCAAATATGATCAACTCACTTCCATTCAGTGGTTCCAATGTCTTTTCAGAATAAATGCCAAAGGTGTAAGCCTTCCACGTAACTATCCTTACCTCCCTGTCTCTCTAGCTTCATGTTGTATCACTCTGCTTCTTTGCACTTTACACTCCAGCCATACTAAACTGCATAAAGTTTTCTGCATCTACATTGCTTTCTGTATCCTCTGAACATTTGATTCTGCTTTTCTCTCTGCCTAGATTCCCCCACCCTCTTTTTTGTCTAATTTTTACTGCTGCTTTGAGACTTTACCCAAGCATTCATTTCTCATGGAGTTCTCTAAATTTCCAGTTTTATTTTATTTTAACTAGGTATTAGCTTAACACAATCCTATGAGGCAGGAACTGTTACTATCCCAATTTTATGCATAAGGAAATTGTCCTTTAGAAAGAGCCAAAGACAGAGAGAGAGAGATTAAGTAACTTGCCAAAAGTCACACAGTAAGGGAGTGACACAGACTGAATTAAATGCCATTCCTCTGTGTGTTCACAGCAGCCTCTGCACACATGGGTTCTTTTTTTTTTTTAACTTCTATTTTTTCTTATTTTAAGTACATTCTATTGATTTTTTACAGAGAGGAAGGGAGAGGGGTAGAGAGTTAGAAACATTGATGAGAGAGAAACATCGATCAGCTGCCTCCCACACAATCCCCAACGGGGATGTGCCCGCAACTAAGGTACATGCCCTTGACCAGACCCTTGACCGGAATGGAACCTGGGACCATTCAGTCCACAGGCTGATGCTCTATCCACTGAGCCAAACCAGTTAGGGCCCCAAATATTTTTTAAAATATATTTTTATTGATTTCAGAGAGGAAGCGAGAGGGAGAGATAGAAACATCAATGATAAGAATCATTGATTGGCTGCCTCCTGCACGCCTCTACTGGGGATCGAGCCAGCAACCTAGGTATGTACCCTTGACCAGAATTGAATCTGGGACTCTTCAGTCTGCAGGCCGATGCTCTATCCACTTAGCCAAACCAGCTAGGGCTCCCCAAATATTTATTTACTAGAGGCCCATTGCACAAAATTCATGCACGGGAGGGGGGGTGTCCCTCAGCCCGCCCTGTACCCTCTCTAATCTGGGACCCCTTGGGGGATGTCCGACTGTTGGACATCCCTCTCACAATCCAGGACCACTGGCTCCTAACGGCTTGCCTGCCTGCTGGCCTGATCAACCTAACCTCCCTCCCCCACCGGTCCGATCCCCCTAACTGCCCTCCCCTGCTGGCCTGATCCAATGAAATTAAAGTCTGGGGGATTATGTAAACAATTCAATTGCATGAATATGTGCTATTGTGGCAACTAACAGGGAGGACATAATTAATAGTTAAGGAAGCCTGGAAACATGATTTTGAAACTGATATGGATAAGGATAAGAATAACTAAGAATTAGTGAGCTAGATTAAATCTTACAATATTTGCCTTGGAGATTATAGGTAGCATGTCATATTGTATTAGTTTTCTATTGTTAAGCCCCCAAATTTGGTGACTTCAGAAACAAATTTTTATAATTTCACAGTTTCTGTGGTCAGGAATTTGGAAGTGACTTCATTGAGTAGTTGTGACTCAGGATCTCTCATGTGGTTGTCATCAAGTTATTGGCTGGGTCTGCAGGCACCTGGAGGCTTGACAAACTTGACTGGAGGATCTGCTTTCAAGATGACTCACTCACATGGCTGTTGGCAGGAGGCCTCATTTCCTCACCACACGAGTCTCCCAGTGGGGTGAGGATCTTTGAAATGTGGAAGCTTCCCCCAGAGCACGTGATCCTAGATAGAGTGAGGAAGCCACAATGCCTTTTATGACCTAGTCTTAGAAGTCATGCCTCATCACTTCTACCACATTCTATTCATTAAAACTGAGTCACCATCTCTACCCCATACTTAAGGGGAGGACTGTGGGGTGGGCAGCTTGTCCCTCTCCTGGGCCACAGCCTGGCTGGTCCCTTTCTTCTCTCGTGAGCTCATTTGTGACTGGCTGGTCCCCATTCCTCTCTCCCCAGTGTTGAGTGTCTGAGCAGTTAAGGCGTGACAGCATGAGGGCATGACGACATGAGGGCGTGATGACCATTTGCATATTAGCTCTTTATTATATCGGACTAGAGGCCTGGTGCATGAAATTCATGCAGGGGTAGGGTCCCTAGGTCTGGCTGGCAATCAGGGAAGATCCATTGGGTGTCTGGCAGGGCGATCAGGGGGCCCCCTCTGGCACCCACCTTGGCTGGCCTGGGGCCTGTGGGCAGCTCCTGTGTTGAGGATGTATCTCCTGATGGTCAGTGCGTGTTATAGCAACCAGTCATTCTACTGGTCATTCTGCTGTTTGGTTGATTTGCATATTAGGCTTTTATTATATAGGATACCAGATAAACCAAATTGAGAGACATTCTACCGAAAGACTACCAACATTCATCGAAAGTGTCAAGGTCATGAAAGACAAGGAAAGACTGAGGAACTGTTATAGTTTGGAGGAGACTAAGAAAATACAACAACCAAATGCAGTATGGGATTCTGGATTGGATCCTGGGACAGAAAAAGGACATTAGTGGAAACACCTGTAAAATCTGAATAAGACTGTAGTTTAGATAATTGTATTGTAGCAACGTTAACTTCTCTGTTTTGATCACTGTAGTGTGGTTATGGAAATTGTTAACATTAGAGGAACTTTGGATGAATACTGTCCATTTTTGGGTAACTTTTCTGTAAGTCTGACAATATTTTTTAAAAAAAGTAAAAAAAAATAATAATAAAGGGGAAGGGTGTGATCTAGAGCACAGAAGAAAAAGTAGCCTGAGTTAGGAGGAGCTATGCCTCTCCCCTGCAACCAAGAGGGCTGGCAGAAAGCATGGATGGTCACTCAGGTAGGGTTACTGGCTTGTTGGCAGGAAGCTGATAGAGTTCTTGAAGGGAAGACCGTAGCTGTACCCTCAATGCCCATCACAGGGCCTTCCACAGAGTAGGGAATGAGAAAATGCTTATTGAATTGGACAGGCTAGGGTTTGAATCATGACTATAATGTGGTTATATCTTTTTAGATATGACCTTAGGCAAGTTACTTACTATCTTGGTGCCTGTTTCCTTTGAAAATGGGGATAATAATCCCAGTGCTGAGTCAGCAATTAATATATATTCACCAAAGTCTGTTCCCTTTTTTTTTTCTGGGAAGACAGCTAAGTAATGCTTTTCAGCTTCCAATTATGTGAGGCACACACTGACCGGCACACACTGTTGGCTCTTAATGTATATTTAATGAAAGAATATAACATCAACATGTTCCATTATAAACTGTTGTCACTAGTTCTTCTTTATCTTGATTCAAGATGACATCTCATCTGGCCATGGGGATGGTTACGACCAAATGGACATTTCTAGTGGATAATCTGTAATGGATATGATTTGTTTTATACAGAACTAATTGGTACTGATTAATGCTTCCCTAATTATGAGTCATGGAGAAAAGTAATGCATTCTTAATCCCTTGACACTGGTTAGAACTGGAAGAAAACAATAGTTGTGAAAAAATTTTGCCAGAATGTTATTTTCCTCCTCACTCCTATTCATCTAATTTAAGAATACATTCTTATGAGAAGCAGTGTGAGGACAGAAGGCTGTGTTGTGGTTAGAGAAATGGAAAATTGAACTACAGCTAACAAAAACTTGTTGGCCACTGAGGTGGGGTTCTCTCAGGTCGTAGTACCTTAGATTAAGCCATCGGTGGTTCAGATTTTGAACCTCAGCTTTTCTGGCTCAGTAACATGGTCAAGTCAGTTAAATGAATGAGTTAAATGAATTCATAGAGTCCCACGCCAACCAATTTCTTGTGAGAATAATATACCAGAATGCTAATTTATTAATTTACAGTGATTAATGTAACCAGAAAGCATACTGTATCCTTATTGGCTACTTGATACATTTTCTTCTTGGTAGGGAAATCTATATGGGAAGCCATATAGCTTTAGTCAGAAAGTTTTCTGGTAAACAGGAACCTGGAGCAAAAAGAGTTAGGTGGGTAATCTTACTATTATCAAACTATGATAACTGAATGCACCCAATTAAGTAGTAAGGACAGACTTGCTAAGAGAGGGTTGCTTTTTCTCTACTGATATTTCTTTTATGTTGGCTTGAACTAGGATGGTGTAATTCCTGACTTCTCACTATTTCTTTACCCATCTGAATGGTAAGTTCAGGAAGAACCTAGGCACCTTGCCTCCTATCCTCTCTTTCCACTTTCTTTCTTTCTTTCTTTCTTTCTTTCTTTCTTTCTTTCTTTCTTTCTTTCTTTCTTTCTTTCTTTCTTTCTTTTTAATATATTTTATTGATTTTTTACAGAGAGGAAGGGAGAGAGATAGAGAGTTAGAAACATCGATGAGAGAGAAACATCGATCAGCCGCCTCCTGCACATCTCCCACTGGGGATGTGCCTGCAACCCAGGTACATGCCCTTGACCGGAATTGAACCTGGGACCCTTCGGTCCGCAGGCCGACGCTCTATCCACCGAGCCAAACCCGTTTCGGCTCTTTCCACTTTCTTGAGTAAGGCTGCTCTCAAAGAGTACATACCTCATCCAGGATTTAAGACCCATTTGGCCCACTGTTGAGCAAGGCCAACTTCTCCATTAGGCATAGTGGGCAGTGTCTAGGGTCCAGGATACTTTCAGAGGCCCTTAAGATGTTTTGTTTTAATTTAAAATTAGAAGTAAAAAATATGAACTTGTAGCGAAAAGAAGATGTTTAAAAATATATTAACAGCCCTAACCGGTTTGGCTCAGTGGATGGAGCATCCGCCTGTGGACTGAAGGGTCCCAGGTTCGATTCCCGTCAAGGGCATGTACCTTGGTTGTGGGCACATCCCCAGTAGGGGGTGTGCAGGAGGCAGCTGATTGATGTTTCTCTCTCATTGATGTTTCTAACTCTCTATCCCTCTCCCTTCCACTCTGTAAAAAATCAATAAAATATGTTTTAAAAAATTAACATATTTTATTTATATTAGTGCAGTCATATAATTTTAAATGCTTTTTATAGAAGAAGGACCCATCAACCAACATAGAAGTGCCTATGGACTCACACAAGACACAATGAAGCCCTATGCTGCCCATGGAACAAACAGGATGGGGAAGTCTATCTAATTCAGGGATTCAGGTGACAGGTCAGGTTGGTTCTCATAAACTACATTCTTCAGTTAGCCCTTATCAGTTCAAGGTGACATCTGAGTTGTTATTTACCTCGTGCTTGCCCTTTATTCTCAATTTGGGCAGAGAAGAAGAAAAATGCTGTTTACTGGGCTGCCTTAAGACCCCAATATAAATCACAGGAATATATATATTTACTCAATTGAACTGAGACTGGAGCATTTTAAAAATATATATATCTTTATTGATTTCAGAGAGGAAGGGAGAGGGAAAGAGATAGAAACATCAGTGATGAGAGAGAATCATTGATTGGCTGCCTCCTGCACGTCCCCTAATGGGGATCAAGCCCACAACCCAGGCATGTACCCTTGACTGGAATCAAACCTGGGACCCTTCAGTCCACAGGCTGATGCTCTATCCACTGAGTCAAACCAGCTAGAGTGACACTGGAGCATTTGTATACTGAGCAGGGTTACCCTGATCAATGCAGGTCAATCTCTGAAAAAATACTGCTATTTAACTTTCCTTTTCTATGCTCTAGACCAGTGGTCAGCAAACTGTGGCTCGGGAGCCACACGTGGCTCTTTGGCCCCTTGAGTGTGGCTCTTCCACAAAATACCGACTTCTGCGCATGGGCCACGAAGTTTCAATTGCACAGTACATGTGCGCCCGAATGTGGTATTTTGTGGAAGAGCCACATTCAAGGGATTAAAGAGCTGCAGTTTCCTGACCACTGCTCTAGACCAGCGGTTCTCAACCTGTGGGTCGCGACCCCTTTGGGGGTCGAATGACCCTTTCACAGGAGTAGCCTAAGACCATCGGAAAACACATAATTACATATTGTTTTTGTGATTAATCACTATGCTTTATGTTCAATTTATAACAATGAAAATACATCCTGCATATCAGATATTTACATTATGATTCATAACAGTAGCAAAATTACAGTTATGAAGAGCAACGAAAATAATTTTATGGTTGGCGGTCACCACAACATGAGGAACTGTATTAAAGGGTCGCGGCACTAGGAAGGTTGAGAACCACTGCTCTAGACAGATCAAATCCTTCTATGTTTTGGAATTAGCCACAAACAAACAAAACCCCCGAACACACACAAAAACAACACACCCCAAAGCAAATAAACCAAAAAAACCCCAAGGAAACTCACTAACATCCTACAAATCATGATTGATTTCTTTTTTTTTTTAAATATATTTTATTGATTTTTTACAGAGAGGAAGGGAGAGGGATAGACAGAAACATCGATGATACAGAAACATCGATCAGCTGCCTTCTGCACATCTCCAACTGGAGATCTGCCCGCAACCAAGGTACATGCCCTCGACCGGAATCGAACCTGGGACCTTCAGTCCGCAAGCCGAGGCTCTATCCACTGAGCCAAACCGGTTTCGGCATGATTGATTTCTGAGCAAGGCCAACTTCTCCATTAGAGAAGTCTTACCCGAACAAATATCCAACGTAGGACATACTTGAACAATTCACATACATCTATAAGGGGCCCAAACAAAAATCTGGCACTGTTTTACACATTAAAAAGTCACTTATGTTACCCAGTCGGCATGGCTTAATAGTTGAGCATCAATCTATGAACCAAGGGGTCATGGTTCGATTTCCCGGTTAGGGAACGTGCCCTACCGTGGGGTGTGCAGGAGGCAGCCGATCAATGATTTTCTCTCATCATTGATGTTTCTCTCTCTCTCTCCCTTTCCGAAATCAATAAAAATATATTTAAAAAAAGAAATTTATGATCAGATCACCCTGTGAGGTTATTTGCCATAGAACTCCCCCCCTTTTTTTGGTCCACAAAAGTTTTTGCACAATGCTATTGTAAGTTAATTGGTAATGAAAACAAGTATTTAACAGCTATTACGTAGAGGAGAAAAAAATCCTGAGACAGATTTTCTTTGATTTGCCATACGCTGTGTCATAGATTAATGCTTACTCATTCTTTCATTCAGAAAATATCCACAGAGTGTTTATTTTGTACAAGGCTCTGAGTTTGGCAGTGAGGAATACAAGGCTAAATGGGAGACAGAACCTAGCTTTAAGGAATTGATGATCTTCTCAGAGAGGTTACAAATACGTAAATATTTAAAATTAAGCAGAATGCTCCAAATCAAAATAAAAGTATAGGCTATTTTTGGAGGAAATCATACTTATGTTTTAAACATAAATATGCATATTTAGAAGTTATTCATTTAATAGACCAAAGATGGGTTTGGGCAAAGATATATTTATTTATAATGCATTGGCCATTTTATTTACAAAAATCCAAGATGTTTTCTAAAATATAAACTTTATTATTCCCTTAAAGGCTCACTCTTTCACCTAAGGAAATGCAAGCATTCATCTTTTTATTTTTATTTTTAACAGAGAGGAAAGGAGAGGGATAGAGAGCTAGAAACATCAATGAGAGAGAAACATCGATCAGCTGCCTCCTGCACACCCCCCACTGGAGATGTGCCCGCAACCAAGGTACATGCCCTTGACCAGAATCGAACCTGGGACCGACACTTCAGTCCGAAGGCCGATGCTCCATCCACTGAACCAAATCGGTCACCAGCATTCATCTTATTCAGAGTGTTAAGGAGTAGGCATTTTGCCATTCTTCAGATTTATCTGGTATTTTAGAGAATTATGTATTTTAACAAAATCAACTGTAACATAACTACTTGGGTTACAGAGGGAGAGCAGAGTGTGATTAGGAGTAATACCTTGGTATTCAAGTTCATAAAGATACTCAATAATTCAGATTCTTAAATTTCTTCTTTGAAATAGAAAGATACATGACCTTGAATAAGAATGAGCATGGCCCTAACCAGTTTGGCTCAGCGGATAGAGCATCAGCCTGAGGACTCAAGGGTCCCAGGTTCGATTTCGGTCAAGGGCATGTACCGTGGTTGCGGGCACATCCCCAGTGGGGAGTGTGCAGGAGGCAGCTGATGAATGTTTCTCTCTCATCGATGTTTCTAACTCTCTATCCCTCTCCCTTCCTTTGTAAAAAATCAATAAAATATATTAAAAAAAAAGAATGAGCATGATACACAATCCATGTATTCAATGTTTTAACCTAATGCTTATTGATGTCTAACCCTTTAAAAAAATTTGTACTTTTTCTATTGGTTTAGAATTTAAACCAATAAGGAAGGAGGAAGTGTTGTTAAATATTCACAAAGGCAGGCTGGCATTGTGAATGTTGAGTAAAAAGATTGCTTTGTTCTTCATTGGAGTCGGACTTTCAGAACTTTGTAATATTGATGTTACCCTTTTATTGATGTAGGGAGCACTACTTAAAAAAATATTCAGCCTGGGTGATGTCTTGGTGGCTTGAAATATATTTTCCAGTGTTAAATACACTTCATTTCTTATTGTTCAGACTTAAGATGTGATGGTGAAATGTTCAAGAATTTAAATGCCAGTTTTTATGGCCATGGTGGACATATTTCCCATGAACAAAATTAATTTGCTAGACTTGTTTGAAGTTTATAATTACTAGGATTTGTTAAAATAAAACACAAATGGAGATCAACCTTAAAGGTTCCCTGCCAGAGAGAACCAATTTAGTCATATGGATAAAGCTTAATTTAGCTTATTTTTCAAGACTAACTTGACCTTGGTCATTTCTTGCTTATGCTTCTGGAAATCCTAAACAAACTTGAACTGTTTCCTAAGTTTGAAAATTCTAATATTTTAAGCAATCACTGTGAAGAATAAACAATCACCACTTTCTCACTATATAACCTGCTTTATAAAAATATTTCCTTGAGCCGCATTCCAAGTTTTGGCTTGAGTGCTCCCAGTTTGCAAACTGTCTCCCTGGTGTGAGCACAAAAACTTTTTTACTAGTTACTACTTCTACAATTCATTGGTTTTACTTTGGCTATTTCTGAACCTTCGACACAGGTTTCTTCATTCGTAAAGTGGGATATATAATTGCTATTAGTCGCATTTAATGGCTGTTCAGAGGCAGAATTAATATTAGGTGCTCAGCAATGGCTATTTACGTCTTGCGATTTGGGGTACTTAAAAAACGTTGCTGTTTTAAAATTAATAAAAGCACTAACAAAGGTGGTTGCATCGTAATGCCTTAACATTAGGACTCAGGGGCTTTTTTAAAAAAAAAATCACACAAAACAAAGAAAAAACACTTCTCCTTTAAATTTTTTTCTGTGTGGGCGGTTTCATGAGAAAATTTACCATCTCGCGGTCTCTGCTGAAATTTTCCTGGTTTCTAAAACAAAACAAAACACACACTAGACTGTTTTCATTGTGTGTGAGTCGATGTTCCAATGAGACCTAAACGAAGATTAAAAATCCATTCGCAATTTTCCCAAATTTCTACTCAGTTTAAAGCAATTACTACGACAACACTGAAAGCTAGTTTGTCTCTTAGATGCAAAGGAACACTGTCAGGGGGCTATTCATTTCTCGAAGACAAACACTGAAAACAGAATAAAAAGTAATTGCAAAGGTGGGGGTGGGGGGAGAGGGAGTAAAAAACGGCTAAGAACATCACCACCGCCCACCACCACCAGGAAGCGAGAGTGAACGCTTCGTGCGCCTGAAAACACTGAATGTCTGACGTCAGAACACACAAGCAACAAACCGAGAACGCCGAGCCGGCCCGGGGGACACGGCACTAACGCCGTGACCTCAAAGGGAAGAAAACACCTTTGCTTTCACTAAAGCTCCAGGTGGGGCAAAGGTCAGGGCCGGCGGCCGCGTAAACCAAGCTGCCCCCGTCGGGGTGCTCCCGCCGGCGGGTGCAGACTGCGCTCTGGAGGCGCCGGCGGGGACCTGCCCTCCTCGGACCAGCCCGCGGCCGCCGTGGGCCCCTTTGTGTCCGAGTCGGAGGCGGCCGCGCCGTGTCCGCCGCCCGAACGCGCAGAGGGGCCGAGGGCCGCGCGCCCGGGAGCCCGCGGGCCACAGGGCGCACGCGCAGGGGCGGGTCCGCGCGCCCGGAGCCCACGGCCCGGGGAGGCCGCGCCGTCCGGCCCGAGGTCCCTCCCAACGTGTAGCCCGCGAGCCCGCCCCGCCTCCCCCGGCGAGTCCGACCTTGTGTCCCCGAGTTGCCTTTGGGGCTCGGGAGGGAGAGAAGGGCTGGACACCGCGGTGGCTCACGGCGCCGCTGGTTTCCACGCGCATTTCGGGCTCCTTTATTGTCTCGTTCATCGGCGCCAAACGGCCCCCCGAAAACCCGACACATTGAAAAGGGCTTGCTCCTCTATGTGACCCCCCCCACCCCGCCCCCGGCCCCCAAGGAAAGGGGGAAACTAGGCAGGCTTTCCGGCGAGGTTTTCGGGAGGAGGAGGAACGGGTCCCACGCGGCAGAGCCCGCCAGGCCGGCCTCGCTGCCCAGCGCAGGCGGAGGAGGCGGGCGCGCCCGGGGGCCCGGGTCCCCCAGGCCGGCCCCGGGGGCGGGCCCACGCGCTTGGCGGAGCCCGGGACGAACCAGAGGTCGCGGCGGGGAACGGGCGGCTGCGAGGGAGGGGGAGGGCGGCGATCCACCTGGGCGACGTGGCAGCCATTCCCGGCTCGCCGAGACCCCTCCCCATTCGGCCGCCCACCCGCCCTCTCGCGGCGCGCGGCGGCGAGGCTGCTCTTCCCCGGCCGAGCGGCGAGCGGCAGTGTCTCCCCGCCGGGCGCCCGTCGCGCGTCTCCCCTCCGCGCCTGCCGCCGGCCAGCCCCGCGCCGCGCCAGAGAGCGCAGTGGCGGCGGCGGGAAAGGGCTGCGGACCCGCGTCGCCGCGTTGCGCACCCGACGACGCGGCCCCGGCCCCGACGCCCCCCGCGGGCTCCAGGAGCAGGTAAAGTGGCGGGCGGGCGGGCGGGAGGTGGGGCGGCCGGTCCCCGGCCAGGATCCCGCAGGGAAGGCGTCCGCGGGCGCCGAGCCGTAGCGGAGGGCGGGAGGCAAGGGGCGTGCGGCGCTGCGACCGAAACCCAGAGTTCGCAACGCGGAGTCGGGTGCCGCCGCCTCCAGCCCGGCCCGCGGGCCCAGGCGCCCGGACGGAAGGGAAGTGCGGCGTCGGCGGGAGGCGGGCCCTGGCGCGCCGCCCGGGGCCGGGCGCAGGCGGGGGCCGCGGTGTGTGCCCGGCCCCCGGGCTCCTGGTTCCTGGCGGGCCTCCAGGCCCCAGCGCCGCCCTCCCCGCGCCGGGGGCCCTTCGGGTTCCCGCTGGGGCCGCACCGGGCGCCTCTCCGAGCGTCGCCGCCGTTTCAGGCGGCGCGTTCTTGGCCCCCGGGGCCACCCGAGTACGTAGTCGTAGCGGAACCGTGTATGGACTCACTCCTGTACCCGGTTTGATTTCTGAATGTTGCGGGGAGACCTTCGACTCCCTGCTCCCCACTCCCAGCGCGAGCTTGACCCTCACCGGGACCCTGCTCGACCCCGCCTGTCTTCCGGACCCTCTCCGAGGTGTCCGTTTGGAATCGGTTTTCCGTAGAAGAGTCAACTTAATTCTCTCTTGGTTAACACACTTTCTTCCCCCCAGAAATAGAGCTAAAGTAAGAAAGAAAGGAAAAAAAGTGTCGGTGCCAGATCGCGTTCCGGGCTGCCTGTAACGAGTCTCCCTTTGGGCGAGTCTGGAACCGGGACCTAGGTGCGCGGCGCGGGCGCGTTTGTGTCCGTGCGGGCCGCGCGGAGGCTGCGGGGCGCCGAGGCAGGTCCCACTCGGAGGCGGGATTGGCTGGGTCTCCTGCTCGGCCTGGTGACGCCGATCCAGAGGCGCTTCTTGCCCGGAGACTGGTGAACTCAGAAAAGGGGGGGTTGGTGGGGCCCCGAGAACACAATCCTGGCGCTCTCCCTTCTCCCACTTATTAAAAACGCCGTCTTTTCCTCCCAGCGGCAGCCTTTTCGTCCCGCTGTTCGTCACTGTTTTTCACTCCGACACCAGCCCCTCTTGTCACTCGTTTTCACCCTCACCCTTCAGTGGTCAATGAAAGAAGTCTTACTCACTTGAAATGTCAACGTCGTGGGTTTTGTGTTTTGATGATCAGTGTGGTTCGATTTTTTCCCCTTACGTTTTTAAAGATCAGCAATGACAACAGTTTTTATCCTTATGCCAGAGCCTTTATTATTTAGGTGGTTGTGCTAGGATGGGGCCTGCAGTGGTGGAGATGGTGCAAATAGGAAAGTAATGGCTGCTTTTTTTTCTTCGAGGAGGCTACGAATTAATTCATGAAAAAAATACTAACAAATAAAAACAAACAAAAAAACCAACCTCCAGTACAAATCAGCATACCGTTTGTGTACCTGTTGTTGACTCCAGTTGCTTTGAGAAGAGTAAAGAGGATGGGAGGGTTGTACTTCATAGAAAAAGTGCATTTAAGTTACAGTACAGAATGCTTTTTCTTTATTAAGTAGGCATAGTATCTTGTACACGATAGAGGCTAAGTAAATGTTTTCAGTGTAGGTGCATTTTTTAATACTGAGGATTTTTCTTTTAAAAATCTCATACCTTCATGGTTATTTATAGTTATGTGTGTCTTTTGGTAAGCAAACAGTAAACACGTGAGTTAGATAATACCTCTACCATCTTTGTTTTTCTTGCTTTCACCCTTTTCTATGCAAAATTCACATTGTAAGTCTTGGGGTGGAATCTCAATTTGTGAGGTTATGCATTAATCTTAGATCATTGTTAAATGCCTTTAGAAGTAGTTTGTCTGAATTAAAGAGATTGAACTTTTTTTATATTACCATGCCAAGGCAATGCATAAGTCAGATGTCATTACATACTCATCATTCTTATCCTCAAAATAATAAAAATGGCTACCATTATATATATATATATATATATATATATATATATATATATATAGTAGTTCCCCCCTCCCTTATCCCATGGTCAGCTCTGGTCTAAAAACATTAACTGGAAAATTCCAGAAATAAACAACTTATGCTTTAAATTGTGTGTGGTTCTGAGTACCTAACTTAATGTCATCACATAGGCATTGTATCATCTCACATCACAAGAAGTATGACTACAGTGCAGTAACATATTTTGAGAGCGAGACCATATTCACATGACTTTTATTACAGTACTAGAGGCCCAGTGCACGAGATTCATGCATGGGGGGGGGTCCCCTCAGCCAGCCTGCACCCTCTTGCAGTCCGGGACCCCTCAGGGGATGTCTGCCTGTTGGCTTAGGCCCGAGCCCCAGGGATCCAGCCTAAGACCCCTCGCTCCTTACAGCCTGCCACTGCTGCTGTGCTCGCCAGCTGTGAGCCTGGCTTCTGGCTGAGCGGTGCTCCCCCAGTGGGAGCGCACTGACCAGTCATTCTGCTGTTCGGTCGATTTGCATATTAGGCTTTTATTATATAGGATATTGTTATAATTGTTCTATGTTGTTAATATCTTACTGTGCCTAATTTATAAATTAAATTTTATCATAGGCATGTATGTATAGAAAAAAACAGTATATATATATATATATATATATATATATATATATATGGTTCAGTACTATTTGCAATTTGAGGTATCCACTGGGGTCTTGGAATGAATCCCCCTCAGATAAGAGGGGACTGTGGTATTGGTTTGTGGCCTGAACTTTTCCCCCTCTACTTTATAATGAGTAATTCAGTTTGCTTATATAAAACCATATGTAGATTTTAGCATTACTCTGAATTTTGGTATATTGAATTTACTTTTAAGCACCTTTCCACTGTACTAATGTCTTTAAAATATGGTTAGATGGAACCTGGCCTGTATAGCTTGGGTTGAGCGTCGACCTATGAACCAGGAGGTCACGGTTCGATTCCCGGTCAGGACACATGCCCTGGGTGCCAGCTCGATCCCCAGTGTGGGGCGTGCAGGAGGCAACCAATCCATGATTCTCTCTCATCACTGATGTTCCTATCTCTCTCCCTCTCCCTTCTCTCTGATATCAATAAAAAAATATTAAAAAAAAAAATGCTTAGGTGGAAAGTTGGCAGGCTGTTGGAAGAATCTCAGCATTGTCCTCCAGAAATCATTTTATTAGTACATCTAGATTGAGATTAATCAGTTTGTGCTACCTAAACTCACATAATTTCAGAAATTAAAAAAACCAGTTCATTAATTTCCCTGAGGGAATAAACTGGCTAAGTAAGCTAGAATTTTATGACTTTTAGTCAGTGGAATTACTGGTTTAAAGAACCCACATGTTGCACTCGCCTGAGCAGTGGGTTTGGGTGTACCAATTTCACTAAACTTTACTGACTGATGGTGGACACTGTATTTTTCTAAATATGAGTTGTCTGTTCAGATCCTTTGATCATCTATTGGGTCTGTATCTCTTAAAGCTTTGAGTAGCACCCAAACATATGGTTATGGTTTTTTCTTGAAAATATTTTTCTCTAGTTTGCTCTTTTACTTTTTGGTTACTTTTAATTGTCAGAAATTTAAAATGTTCATACATGCATCTATTCTTTTGCTTTGTCAATGCTACATGCTTCCAAATTAAGAAATTTCATTGTTCCACAGATGTGGTAGTCAATTTTTCCTAATATTTTAAAAATTTACTCTATAATCAGAATTTATTTTAGTATAAAGTGTCACATTACTTTAACTATCTTACAAATTACTGTTAAATCATTTTAACACTATTAACAATTTTCTCTTACCCTCCTGTTTTAGAAAACCCATCTTTTTACATATAAATTTTGAGATGTAATTAGGATTATTTCTGGACTCATAATAGTTTTTGATCTTTTATTTGATTTTTGTAGTTGTACCACTTAATTTTTCTATGTTTTATAGTGTGCTCTAGTATTTAGTAAAGTGAATTTCCTGTCTTTTCTTTTTAAACATTTTAATATATCCTTTCTATTCATTAAATTTAAGAATTAGTTTGGCCCTAGCCGGTTTGGCTCAGTGGATAGAGCATTGCCCTGTGGACTGAAGGTTCCTGGGTTCAGTTTTGGTCAAGGGCACATGTCTGGGTTGTGGGCTCAGACCTCAATAGGGGCATGCAGGAGGCAGCCGATCAGTGATTCTCTCTCATCATTGATGTTTCTCTCTCTTCCTCTCTGAAATCAATAAAAATATATTAAAAAAATTAGTTTGGGATACTGATATGAATAATACTTAATTTTCTGTTCTGAAGCAGGGCATCTATTTTTTTTTTAAAAAATTCATTTCTGCCCTTGAATTTATTGTTTCTTCTGTCTGGAGTATATTTTTACTGTTCTCCTTGTCTTTCTCCCCTTAAACTCTCTGCTAACCTACTTCAAGATTTAGGTGGTTAGTCTTCCTTTCTTTCCCAGCAAAGATAATCATTTATGATGTATTTCCATTATGCACTTATTGCTATTGTGGGGAAAGGGAAAAATTCCCCCTTTTCTCCTCTGAGTCTTTTGGCTGATTGAATAAGTAAATTGACATGAGATAGATTGACGAGAAGTTAAATTTTATTTGCATGGGAACTCCACATACTAGTACATGAGAGGTTCAGAGTCAGAAAGGGAAAATGAGGTGTATTTGATATTTTGAGCTAAGGATGAGGTAAGGCACCTTGGAGTCTCTTCAGAGTGTCATTTGCAGGACGATAAGAACAAATGTTCAATAATTAGTAGTTTGCCCTGCCATATAGATAGGTCAAAAGAGGTTATTTCTGATCTGTTAACATGGGCAGGGTCCCTAATTTAAATTCTTCTAGGTACTTAAGGGGGCTGGGGCAGAAGTTTCTTTTGAGCCCAAGGGTCTTGGTTGCCTTTAGCTCAAAATAATCTGCATACCACGGAAGCACATGTTGGAGTGACTTGCTCTGAACTCTTATACTACATATTGAACTAACTCCTCCCTCTAGTAATTGTGAGCTTCACTGAATCTTACCCATTTTTTTTCCCCTTTGCTTAACACTCATCCCAACACTGTAGGTATGTAGGTATTAAATAAATATTGGCATAAAGGAGATATTTTACTTTTAAAAATATTTCTCTCTATGCTGTTAATTCTCTAATCTCCAACCCAAAGCTCTTTCCTGATAACTGCCTTATATATCATCTATGTTCATGATCTGTCCATTTGTATGCTCCTACACATACCTTAAACTCGGCATGTCCAAAACTGTAGTCCTCAACCTTTCCTCTCCCATTCTCAATAAAAAATATGAGACAAACTGACTGTTTTCTGTCTTTTTTCTAGGGGAAGATTAAATGAGATACTGCATGTGTGGTAAGAATTCAGTAAATAGTAGACTCAGCTAATAATAACTTGGCAGAAATATGGGCTATTTATTGTCTTTTTTTTTCTTTTCTGATTGATCACTGAGTCCTGTTGGATTATTTTTTCTTAATATCTCTTGAATCTCTGCCTTTTCTTTATCCCCAAGGTTTACTCCATGGTTCGCATCGTCTCTTACCTGGATTGCTGCAGTAGCCTCCTGAGTGTTTACCCTCTTCGAGTCTTGCTGTCCAACCCAGTTTTCCCACAGTAATTTGTCTAACACATTTGAGCATGTAACTCCTCTGCTAAACACCCTTTTTTTGTGATTTTTTTATTGCCTTCAAGAAAAGTCTGAATTTCACTTGGCTTTCAGGATTTTCATGATCTGGCTTATTTATCTTTTCATCCTTTTTCACTTTCTCCCTTTGCCCCCAGTGCATAGTCGTATTCAGTTACTTGCATTTCTCCCTTAAGATTCTAAGTTAGGAAAAAAAAAAAAAAGATTCTAAGTTAGTTAAATTTGGCCTGAGTACTGAAGCTACCCCTGTCTGGAATGCCTTCCCTAGTTCCCTATTTTCCCCCCTTTGGTTTTGTTAACTCATACTTGTCTTTCAGGTCTCAGTCAGGTGGTATCTCTATGGGAGTATCTGATACCCATGACTTTGAGTTGTTTCTCTACAAATCTGTTTTCTGTTATTATACTGTAATTGCTTGCTTATTTGTCATCTTACCAGGTACTTGTTAGGGTGAAATGAAAGGTAAAGTGACTATCTTAAAAAAATGATGTGATTTGCACAGAATATAAGGGAATTAAATAGTAATTTAGGGGTTTACCTAGTAGGAAAAGGAAAGACATATCTGATGGATGGAAGTTTTCTAAGTCAGGAAAGGCATACTGGGTAGGCTCTTTTACAGCTTCAGTGAAATATATCTTTCTGACATATAATTTTCATTTAATTAGTTTCTCTGTTTATTAGTTAGGACTTGTTGGATTGCAAGGAACAGATATAGTTTGAAATAATCTATGGAGAAAAAAGTTACTGGTTCAGTAACCGTACAGGGTGGGGTAAAAGTAGATTTACAGTTGTGAGTACACAGTTTATTATTGTTTTATTATTTATCAATTGTATTATCTTTCATATGAACAACTATAAACCTACTTTTGCCCCACCCTGTATAACAGAAGTTGTATGGGTAGAGATGGCCAATAACTGATAAGGTGGGAACTTGCCCACAATGAAATTTTCTATACTTACAGTCTGTGCATACTGGCATCATTTCTCCTACTGCTAATATACTTCTTTACATGGTGGGACCGTGTTTCTGGCAGCACAGGCTTAGTTACTTGTAGCCGCATGTCAGTGGCTCTAGATTTGGTCACATGCCCATCCCTTGATCAATTACTACAGCTGAAAGCAGGAAGTACTATGCTTAGTTCAGCCTAGGTCATGTGATGTGCCCATGTATGTGACCTAGGGTCTCTTAGCAGAAAATAGACACCTAGTGGGGATGGAGGAAGAAGAAGGAGTTCTGGGAAGATAAAAAAATTTCCATTATGACACCCCCCCGCCACCCCCTTTTATAATTCTTAACCCAGTGAACTGCGTCCAGCATGGTCAGTGATGAACCTGAGTGGGCAGGGTGGTGAAGGATTAAAGAAAACAGATAATAGAATATAGCTGGGGCTAGGTAGGACACTGTTCCTGGATGGAGAGACAGTTTCACAGCCTGTAAGCCGAGTCTTTATTTTACTAGTATAGTCAGATCCCATGAGGCAAAGCAAGGGCGTGGTCAAGATGTTTACAGTGTTCTCAGGAGTTTCGAATCTGCTTAATTACATGCACCTGAGAACTCAAGCTTTGTTTTGGCAGCACTTGCTGCACCTCCCGCAGCCTACATCACTCCACAGGTTTGGACCATAAGGTCAAGCTTACAACCATAGCCTTTGGCTATGATTGTGCTGGGAGGGCTTTGCCCTCCAAGCTGGGACCTGCACGTGGCTTGCCACGACAGGACCATGCCCTCATTAGTCTGAGGCTTGAACCTTTCCAAACACTGTAGCCGCTCTCCACAAACCAGCCTTCTGATTATAAATTTATTTTCCTAGGTACTTTATTTGTGGGAAAGAGATGCCCTGTACTATGGATCTGAGTATTCCAGGTACTGAAATGATAAGTCCAATATTTTAAAGAACTAAATTGGCTTTTTGGTTTGTGCTGGCATATAACAAATACTTGTTGAGCTTTTTGCTAAATAAGACATCTATGAGATGCTAATGCTTATAGGCTAGTAGTCTAAACAAATAAATGCAAAGGTGCTAAGGTAAAGGTATATATATCTAGGGTGTAGTGGGAGCTGTGTCTAAGTCAGACTTTGGGATAATGGAAAACTTTCCTGAAGGGAAATTAATAGAGTGAAGAAATATGGGTTGGGTGGGATGGGATGGGGTAGAACGCCTTAGGGCAGAACCTGTGTAAGGCAAAGAGATGTGAAATAAGTAATATCTGTGTCATGGTGCTTTGGCAACGGCTACATCACTTGTCACCTTTCACCTAATGACTGACTTTCTTTCTCACTTAATAACTTTAGATTTCATTGCTAACTGTTCTTTTTTTTGCTTGTTAATCCTCACCTGAGGACATTTTTCCATTGGTTTTTAGGGAGAGTAGAAGAGAGGGAAAGACGGAGAGAAACATCTATGTGAAAGAAACACATCATCGATTGGTTGCCTCCTGCGATTGGTTGCCTCCTGCGAGAGCCCTGAGTAGGGCCCTGGGCCTGGGAGGAGCCTGAAACCACGGCATGTGCCCTTGACTGGAATGGAATCTGGGACCCTTTGGTCTACAGGCTGACACTCTATCCACTGAGCCAAACTGGCTAGGGCAGTAACTGTTGATTCTTGATCAGCTCTTTAGTTATGGGTTATAAAATGGTAATCAGTTTTGGATTTCATTGTTCCTTTTAATTAGTCTTTTTAAAAAAATGTTTTTATTAATTTTTAGAGAGAGAGGAAGGGAGAGGGATAGAGAGATAGAAACATAGATGAGAGAGAAACATTATCCATAGGCTGCCTCCTGCGCATCCTCTACTGGGGATTGAGCCAAGCCACCAACTGGGGCGTATGTCCTGACCAAGAATTGGACCAGCGATTTCTGGTTCTTGGGTCCATGCAACAATCGCTAAGCCACACCAGCCAGGCCATAGTCTTCTTTTATAGAGAGATTTCCCTCATTAAATAGGACTATTTTGTTACCTTGAAGTAACATTTTACTTAAAAGGCAGAATAAATGCTTAGTTTTTCCCCCTTATATAATCATTTCCAGACTGTAATAGTCACCTCCACTGAGGGCAATTGAGGTTGGTCTTTTTTCTTTTTCTTTACTTTTGTGGCTTTTGCTTTAGAATATCATATATATTTATATTATAAATATTATATACTTGTGGACCTCTTTTCATTTAAGATTATAGTTTGACAGAAACTTACCTTTATTTATGTATTATAATTTTTATATATGTTTTTTATAGTAAGAAGACATTATTTTGATAATAGGAAGAGCTGTATAGTTTGCAGATATCAACTGTGGCCTTAATGAGCACATTGATAGCATCCAGACAGACAGTAAGTATTATTAAAGTCATAGAGTATGACTTTGCACATAGGTTTTCAAGCTTTTAACAGATTTTGTTCCTAGAATTTCTCAAAGAGCTTTGGTTGCATAAAACATGTTGACCCAAAAAGCCTTCAGAATTACATTGTGGTCCTGGTTTTAATATGTGTTTTAGTTTTTCTGTTACTAAAATGCCCCTTCTTCCTCCTTCATATTTTACATGTTGTTAGCCATTCACAAATATTATGCACCTGTATTTGTGCCTGGGACTTGGGCTAAGTGTCAGATTGGAGTTTATGTCATAATCCATGTCCTCAGGGAACATGGCCAATTTGGGAAATATGCTCATACAGATGAAAATTTGCCAGTAAAACCAACACTGTGAGGCTCTAAAATAACTAAGCAAACTAATACTGGCAGTAAGTAATATTGGTTGGACAATGTTGAAGAATAATAGAGAAATACACCTTCTTACCATTCTTTGGCCAAAAGCTGTATATTGCTCAGCAACTAACTTTTTCCCCCTTAAGAATGTGTTTCATATCTTCCTGGTTTTTATATACATCTGTATTTGTATTCCACCTTAAACTTTTTAATAGCTGCATAGTATTCCAGAGGTATTTTTCCATAATTTATTTAATCATGCTCTTATCCATCAATATTTAGGATGTTTTTAATGGTCTATAATAATAATAGTTCTTATGATAGATAGATACATTTTAGATTATTGGTTATCTTAATTTGGTTACATTTTTTATAAATACTCTTTTTCAGTGGTATACTATTTATGCCTTGATGAGATTTACTATCTACCTTACCCTTTTCACAGCACACTTAAAATCATGTGATAGGTAACTTAATTTCCAGGAAAGATTGATTGTTTTGGTTCTTGGTAGCATTTATTTCTGAGGGAGTTGCTTTTGATCTTGTCTGGGATCAGGTCATGTTTGGGTCTCGTAACTTCCCTATGTATTCCTTATAGAGCGATGTTTTTTTTTTTTTTTTTAATTCTTTATTGTTGAATGTTCTTCTTCTGGTTTTAAATAGCTAAAGTATTATTATATTTTATTGATGATAGTATCATTCTTCATAGGCCCATTCTTCCTAGATGGTTGATATTGAGTATTAAATAGAATCTTTCTTGGTCATTATAGAAATTTATTATTTTTTAGATTTTTTTTCCCAATAAAGGAGAGTTATTTAAAATGACTATTCCTTATATACATATAACAGACTTATTCATAAAATGATACGGTAAATCCTTTTAGGTGTGTTGATGATAGAAAGGTTCTTTTTTTAGTGGAAAGTTTTTTTTTTAAAGTGGTATTTATTGGTATATCTAATGACATTGCTGGACCACTGTTAGAGTTTGTGTTCACTCTACTGCTAATTATAGATTTTTTTTGTTAGCCATGAATTTCTCTTTTTATGGTTAGAAGAACATGTCCTTATCTGTTAAAAAGCTCCCAACAAACTAGGAGGTGATAAAACCTCTGCTTACCGTGCTATAACATTTTGATGATGATCAGTAAGCAAGTATGTATTGGTTAGGTTCTCTGTCAGGTTAAAATTTAATTATAGAGGTGGAAGCGCTTGGGAAATGTGTACATGAAATGTCTATGTCAGCCGTGGGCAAACTACGGCCCGTGGGCCAGATCCGGCCCGTTTGAAATGAATAAAACTAAAAAAAGAGAAAGACCGTACCCTTTTATGTAATGATGTTTACTTTGAATTTATATTAGTTCACACAAACACTCCATCCATGCTTTTGTTCCGGCCCTCCCGTCCAGTTTAAGAACCCATTGTGGCCCTCGAGTCAAAAAGTTTGCCCACTCCTGATTTAAACTATGAAAATCTTCTTCCATTTTAGAGCTATTTTTATATCCAGGAGTTTTTAGTGCTCTTATTTCTTTTCTTTTTTATTAAATTTATTGTGGTGACATTGGTTAATAAAATTATACAGGTTTCAGAATGGCTACCGTTAATAGATCAACAAACAAGTGTTGGTAAGGATGTGGAACCCTACTGCACTGTTGTTGGGAATGCAGATTGGCACAGCCACTGTGGAAAGTGGTATGGAGTTACCTCAAAAAATTAAAAAAGATATATAAGGTCAGGTAATAAAAGAGTTAAACATAAACATGACTTAAGTGAATAAATGGGTTTGAAATAAACCAGATATATAAAGTAAAATTGGTAATTGGAAGGTAATGTCAGCTATGTATGTTTTTATACAGATGAGTTTCTTCAGCATACTAAATATTGGTTGGAACTCAAACTACCTCACATATAGTAGATACAAAGAAAAAAGGGGGTGGGAGGGATATATAGTTTATGAGCTGGAGGTAGTATAGAGGGAAGTCCAAGATTCAGCTTTAATTGATAATAGTGATTGGTTTTTTCCTGATTATTAAAGAATGTATACATAATAGATTCTTTAAAAAATATAAAAGTAGTACATAAAAATAATAGTGTGTTAAAAATAGTTACTTTTAATTACATTATCCACATATTTTCTTTCTAGTCTAATATTACAGTCTAATCCAATCCCATTTGGGTGTCTGTATAAATTACATATAGTTTTATGTCTTGCTTTGTTTTGTAGCACTTTATAAAACTCTAATTAGATAATATCTAAAATATTTAATTATTAATTTTTAATTATTTATTTTCAATTAAATCATTATGGTTGAAAGTATTACATATGTCCTCTTTTCCCCCCATTTGCCCCTTCTAGCCTGCCCCCACCCCCTGCCCCAGACCTTCACCACCCTATTGTCTGTGTCCATGAGTTATACATGTATATCTATATCTATATACTATACAGCAATAGATACAGCTATATATGCATACAAGTTCTTTGGTTACTTCCCACCCACCCTCCCCTGCCTTCCCTGGGGTTATTTTTGCTGATTTCAGAGAGGAAAGGAGAGGGAGAGAGAGAGAGAAACATCAATGATGAGAGAGAATCATTGATCGGCTGCCTCCTGCACACCCCACACTGGGAATTGAGCCCGCAACCTGGGCATGTGCCCTGACCCGGAACTGAACCATGACCTTCTGGTTCATAGGTTGATGATCAACCATCGAGCTATGCCTGCTAGGTGGGATAGGCAAAGATTTCCTAGGACAGTATGAGTATAAGTGACAAAAGAAAACAAATAGATAAATTCATCAAGATAAAAATTATTTGTGCTTCAGAGAACACCATCAAGAAAGTATAACGACAATTCACAGATGGAAGAAATTATTTGATAAGGGAGATGTATCCAGAATGTATAAATAAACTGTTGCAGCTCAGTTATATAGATGTCAACCTTAAATTTGAAAATGGGCAAAGGGTCTAAATAGGCATTCCTTCAAATGTCAGTAAGCACATGTAGTGATTGTCAACAACAGTTATTAGGGAAATACAAGTAAAAACCACAAGGATAGCATTAGGGTGGCCATAATAAAAAAGAAAGGAAAATAACATATGTTTGGTGAGGATACAGAGAAATGGGAGCCTGCATTCATTGTTGAAACTTGAAAATGGTGCAGCCTCTTTGAAAAACAGTCTGGCAGTTCCTCAGAAGGTTCAACATAGAGTTACCGTATGACCTGAATACATTTTGAATTTAGAACTGGCAAGATTTGCTGAATGATAAGGCAGGAAGTATGAGGGAAAGAGGAGGCAAAAAAGACTTAGCTACATGGGAGAACATATTTGTCAATGATACATCTGATAACCGAGGAAACTAACAACTCAACAAAAGGAAGATAAAGAATCCAATTAAAAAATGGGCAAAGGACCTAAATAGACACTTCTCCAAAGTTGACATACAGAAGGCCAAAAGGCATATGAAAAAAATGCTCAAGGTTACACTAATCATCCGAGAGATTCAAATCAAAATGACAGTGAGGTACCTCCTCACACTTGTTAGAATGGATATAACCAATAAATCAACAGACAAGTGTGGTGAGGATGTGGAGAAAAGAGACCCTTGTACACCGCTGGTGGGAATGTAAACTGGTGCAGCCTCTGTGGAAAACAGTATGGAGTTTCCTCAAAAAATTAAAAATGGAACTACCATTTGACCCAGTGATTGCACTTGTAGGACTATATCCCAAGAACTCAGAAACACTCATCAGAAAGGATATTTGCACCCCTGTGTTCATAGCAGTGTAATTTACCATAGCTAACATTGGGAAACAGTTTAAGTGCCCATCAGCAGATGAATGGATTAAAAAACAGTGGTACATCTATATAATGTAATACTGCACAGCTGTAAAAAAGAAAGAACCACTTGCAACAGCATGGATGGACCTGGAGAGAAAGATAAGTATCACATGATTGCACTTGTATGTGGAATCTAATGAACAACATAAACTGCTGAACAAAAATAGAATGTCAAACCCTAGAGCAGTGGTTCTCAACCTGTGGGTCGCAACCCCTTTGGGGGGTCGAATGACCCTTTCACAGGGGTCGCCTAAGACAATCGGAAAACATATAATTACATATTGTTTTTGTGATTAATCACTATGCTTTAATTATCTTCACTTTGTAATGATGAAATTGGGGGTCACCACAACATGAGGAACTGTATTAAAGGGTCGCGGCATTAGGAAGGTTGAGAACCACTGCCCTAGAGGGAAGGCAGGGGAGGGTGGGGATGGGAGGAAGAAATCAACCAGTGAACTCATGCATAGCGGGGGAAGGGGGTAGGTGAGGGTAATGGGGGTGGGTGTGGGGAAGGGGTCATCTGTAATACTTTCAGCAATAAAGTTAAAAAAAAAGACTTAGTTTTTTAGTCTTAGCAACTGAACATTGCTATTAGCTGAAATTGAAAGGACTGTAGTGAGGCCGGTCTGCAGGGGAGTTTCATTACACTTTTAGACGCCTGGTGTGAGATGTCCATTACATACACAAAGTGGAAGTGTTCAGTGGGTAGTTTTATGTGGTTGTGGGGTCAGGGAAAAGAGGTGCTGGGTGAGTTCACTAAAGGAGTGGGTTAAGTCTGGAAAAGAGATCCTGGAACTAAACTTTTTTTTTTTTTTTAATATGTTTTTATTTCAGAGAGGAAGGGAGAGGGAGAGAGAGAGAGAGAAACATCAATGATTAGAGAGAATCATTGATCGGCTACCTTCTGCATGCCCACACTGGGCTTCGAGCCTGCAACCCCGCCCATATGCCCTTACCGGGAGTTGAACCATGACCTCCTGGTTCATGGCGAGCTAAGCTTTGATCACTTACTCCAGTTTCCAAGTTGAATGATGTGAAAATTCTGAGCCTCAGAAGATAATTGTCTTTAGGATGTGCGTCAGAGAAGGGATTTATCAGCTGTGTAAATGTTGCTGATAAGTCTGGCTGTTAGATTTAATTTTATTTTCTATTGTTGCTGGTATGGAGAAATGTAGTCCAGCAACCTTGCTAAATTATTTGGGTAATCTAACAGGTAACCTGTAGTTTCTTTTGGATTGTAGTATATACATGCAGTCGTATTGTCTGTGAATAATGATAGTTGTACTTTTTCTTTTCCAATTTTTATATCTTTTCAAGTCTTAGTATGTTGGCTATGACTTCTGGTACAATGTAGCAGTGTAGAATAGGAATGGTAATGGCAGTCATCCTTATCTCATTTCTGATTGCTGAGGGAAAGCTTTCAGCATTTCACAGTTAAATACAATGTGTGTGGGTTTTCTTTCTTTTTTGTAAATACCTTTTTTATTTCCCTTCTATTTTTAGTTTGTGCAGAATTTTTTTTTTGTCTTGAATGGTTGCTGACTTTTTCAAGCAGTTTTTCTGTGTATGTTGAACTGAATATGTGATTTTTTCTTTGTTTTGTTAATGTTAGGGATTGATTTTCAAATACTAAACATGTATTCTTTAATAAATTCCGATTAATTGTGATATATTTTATAAATAATTAATGTAAGTTTTATATTTTATATATCACTCATATAATTTATGTATCACTACTATTTTGTTTAGGAATTTTTGCATCTGTTTTCATGGATGAAATAGGCCTGTAATTTTTCTTTCTTTTAATGTCCCTGAAAGGTTTTGGTATCAGGGTTATTCTAGGCCTCATAAAATGAGTTGGAAAGTGTTTTCTCCTTTTCTATTCTCTGGAAAAGTTTGTATGAGATTGGTGTCAGAGGTTAATTAGTGGAATTGACTGATGAAGTTATTTAGACCTAGAATTTTCTTTGTGGGAAGGTTTGAAGTTACAGATTCCATTTCTTAATTAGATACAGAATTATCAGATCTTGTTTCTTTTATAAGATATGGTATGATTTGTATTTCAAAAATATAATACATGCGCTTAGTTTAAAGTTTAAAATTTATTGGCATAAATTATTTATGATATCCTCTTATCTATATATATAAAAGCCAAGTGACCAGGATGACAGGAACAATCATTCGCTATGAAGTGCATTTTGTCAGCCAACCGGCCTTATTGAGGCCCCAATCGGGCCCCCACCAACCTCTTATGGCCTGTCTCCCCTGCTGGCCCAGCCCAATCGGCCTTCATTGGGGCGGGTTGGCTGGATCCCACCCATGCACAAATTCGTGCACTAGGCCTCTAGTTTTTTATAATATAGCTGTGGACTTGATAGTGATATATCCTTTTCTTTATTTCAGATATTGGTTATTTGCACTTTCTTTTTTTTGATCACTCTTGCCAGGGATTTATCATTAATACTAGTTTTTAAAATAGTTTTTTTTTTAATTTCAAAGAACCATCTCTTGTCTATATTGATTCTTTTTATACATATTTGTTTTCTATTTTCTATTTGTTCTGTAGTTTTTCCTTCTTTCCAGTTTCTTTGGGTCTGATTTACTGTGTTTTGTTTTTTCTCCCCTAAATGGTTAGATTGGATGCTTAGATCGTTGATGTTTCAGCCTGTCTTCTTTTCTGATATATGCATTTGTATGCATCTTCATCTATGCATGACTTCAGTTGTATCTCACAAATTTGGATAGATAACATTTTTTTGGTTATGTGTTTTTCTTCCTTGATTGATATGATTGTGATTTTTCTTCTTAGGCTATTGATATGATGGGTTACATTGATTTTAAAAAATAGTGAACCAAACTTGCATCCCTGAATAAATTGCAATAAATCCCTGGAAAAATTTTTTGTTTACATATTGCTGATTTATATTTGCTAATATATTTTTAAGGATTTTTACATCTGTAGTTCCTCTTTATTTCTGGAAGGATTTTATAGAGTTAGTGTTAATTTTCCTTAAAAATCTTTGGTAGAATCCTCCATTGAAGCCATTTGAGCCTAGGACTTTTATTTTGGGAGTTTTAAAATTGTGAATTAAATTGCATTAAAAGTCATAGGGCTTTTATTTATTTACTCTAGTATGCATATAAGATCTTTGGTTAGCCGAAACCGGTTTGGCTCAGTGGATAGAGCGTCGGCCTGCGGACTGAAGGGTCCCAGGTTCGATCCCGGTCAGGGGCATGTGCCTGGGTTGTGGGCACATCCCCAGTGGGGGGTGTGCAGGAGGCAGCTGATCGATGTTTCTCTCTCATCGATGTTTCTGACTTTCTATCTCTCTCCCTTTCTCTCTGTAAAAAATCAATAAAATATATATTAAAAAAAAAAAAAAAAAAGATCTTTGGTTAATCTCTTCCTACCCTTTCCCCTCCCCCCTTCCCTCTGAGATTCATCAGTCTGTTCCATGTTACCATGCCTGTGGTTTCCACTCCTGCGTCGAGTGTCTGCCCCCTGGTGGTCATGACATGTCATAGCTACTGGTCGGTTGGCCGGTCACTTAGGCATATATATATATACACACACACACACACACACACACACACACATATATATATACATATATATGTATATATATGTATATATATGATTGTTGGGTAAGTTGTGGTAGTTTGTGTGGTTTTGAGAAATGAATCCATTCATACATGTTGTCAAACTTTTGTGTGTACAGTTGTTCATAGTATTCCCTTGTTAGTTTTTTTTTTTATGATAAATTATCTAGTTAAATTTCTTTTTTTAGAATATATTTTTATTGATTTCAGAGAGGAAGGGAGAGGGAGAGAAAGAGAGAAACATCAATGATGAGAAAGAATCATTGATTGGCTGCCTCCTGCACGCCCCCCACTGGGGATCGAGCCTACCGCCCAGGCATGTGCCCTTGACCAGAATCGAACCTGGGACCCTTCAGTCCACAGGCCAACCCTCTATCCACTGAGCCAAACTGGCCAGGGCCCTTGTTAGTTTTTTACAATTTTTATAATTTAGTTTCTGTAAAGGAGTTCTTAGATGTCTGTAGGGTCTGTAGTAATATCTCTTGTTTTATTCCTGATATTCGTAATTTGTGTTGTTACTCTTTTTTTTTCTTTGTCAGTTTTGCCTAGAGATTTGTCAATTTTACTGTTTTCAAAGAACCATCAATTTATTTCATTGATCTTTTTTTTTACTTTTGTTTTCAATTTCATTTATTTCTGCTTTTAGCTTTATTATTCCCTTTCTTCTACTGGCTTTGGGTTTATTTAGTTTCTTTTTCTAGGTTCTTGGGGGTGGGGGTTGATTATTTGAGACTTTTCCTCTTTTCTAATGTATGCATTCAGTGCTGTAAATTTCTGTCGTTGTTTTAGCTGTGTCTACAAATTTTGATATGATGTATTTTTATTTCCATTTATTTCATTATATTTTAAAATTTTCCTTGTGACTTCCTATTTGACTTATGGATTATTTAGTATATTGCTTAGGTTCCAAGTGTTTAGAGATTTTCTTGTTATCTTCTATTATTTCTAATTTGATTTTGTTGTGGTCAGAGAACATACTTTGCATTTCAGTTCTCTTAAATTTTTTGAGTTTTTAAAAAAATATATTTTTAAAATACATTTTATTGATTTTTCACAGAGAGGAAGGGAGCGGGAGAGTTAGAAACATTGATCAGCTGCCTCCTGCACGCCCCCTACTGGGGATGTGCCCGCAACCAAGGTACATGCCCTTGATCAGATTCGAACCTGGGACCCTTCAGTCTGCAGGCCGATGCTCTATCCACTGAGCCAAACCAGTTAGGGCATTGAGTTGTTTTTAATAGTCTACACAGTGGTCGGCAAACTCATTAGTTAGCAGAGCCAAATATCAACAGTACAACGATTGAAATTTCTTTTGAGAGCCAAATTTTTTAAACTTAAACTATATGGGTAGGTACATTGTTATTAACTTAATTAGGGTACTCCTAAGCTGGCCTTTGCTAAAGACGTCCTCAATCTGATTGAGGTATGTTTGCTGAGGTCGATCCCTTCCAACTCTCCCATCCACACTCGTCTTGTATATATACTGGTTTCATCTATCTCTTTTCGTTCATCCTCTCTATATGTCCAAACCATCTCAACATACTTTTCTGAATCCTCGACACTACATCTTCTTTCACTCCACAACGTTCCCTAAAATTAACTTAATAAACTTAAAGTTTTAAGTTTTAGTTAAACTATAGGTACATTGAATAAAACTTGATATCATATTTAATAACGATATTATTTATTGATAAAATTAAATTCCTTACAATTTATCTTACAATATCCATGAAATTAAATCATGACAATGACTGACAAACACTAGTGTGAACAATGGCCTTGCATCTCCTTGGGAAGTTTGGGTAAGTCAGGTTTGTATGTTGTTGCCCGCTTGTGGTATTTTGTGGAAGAGCTACACTCAAGGGGCCAAAGAGCCGCATGTGTCTCGCGAGCTGCGGTTTGCCGACCACTGGTCTAACATATGGTCTATATATTATATGTTCTTTGGGCACTTGAAAAGAATGTATGTTCTCCTGTTATTGGGTGGTGTGTTCTGTAAATGTTGATTAGATCATTGTAAGGGTATTATTGAATTCTGTATCCTTACAGATCTTCTGTCTAGTTATTCTATAAATTGTTGAGAGAGGGGTATTGGAGTCTCTTAACTATAATCGTGAATTTGTCTATTTTTTTCAATGCTGTCAGTTTTTGCTTCACTTCTTTAGCGGCTTCGTTTGGTGCATACACATTTAGGGTTGCTATATCTTTTTGGTGGACATATTTTTTAATGTACATTTTTAATATAATGTACTTCTGTGGTAATTTTCTTTGCTTAAAATTCTACTCTATCTGGTATTAATATATAAAAAATGTAATTTTAATTTAAATAGGCACATGTTGCTGGTGGCTGCCATAATAACAGTGCAGTTCTGGAAAATGGAGAGAGCTATGACACAATACATTTAATTAAAAGCTAAAATTTGTTGTATTTTAGAAAGTGTTAAGAGAGTGTGAGGTATTATTTTATTTTTATTATTATTTTTTAATCTTCACTTGAGAACATGCTTAGAGAGAGAGAGAGAGATTGAGAGAGAGAGAAACATTAGTGTGAGAGAAGCATCCATTAGTTACTTTCCGTATGTGCCCCAAATGGGGTTTGAACCTGCAACCCAAGTATGTGCCCTGACCGCAAATCGAACTGGCACAGGATAACACTCAAGCAACTGAGCCACTCTAGCTGGGCTATGATTTTATTTTATTTATTTATTATTACTTTAAAAAAAATCTTTTTATTGATATCACAGAGAGGAAGGGAGAGGGAGAGAGGGATAGAAGCAGCAGTGATGAGAGAGAATCATTGATGGGCTGCCTTCTGCATGCCCCTTACTGGGGATCGAGCTTGCAACCCAGGCATGTGCCCTGACCAGGAATTGAACCATGACCACCTGGTTCATAGGTAGGTTGATACTCAACCACTGAATCACACTGGCCAGGCTGGACTATGATTTTAAATTGAGTAATCAGCCCTGACCGGTTTGGCTCAGTGAGCGTCGGCCTGCGGACTGAGAGGTCCCAGGTTCGATTCCGTTAAAGGGCATGTACCTTGGTTGCTGGCATATCCCCAGTGGGGAGTGTGCAGGAGGCAGCTGATTGATGTTTCTCTCTCATCAATGTTTCTAACTTTCTATCCCTCGCCCTTCCTCTCTGTAAAAAATCAATAAAATATATTTAAAAAAAATTAAATTGAGTAATCAAGAAGAAATTACTGGATGTGACACTTGAACAAAGATTTGAAGGAGAAAGCAATGCAAATACTTTGTGGAAGAGTATATGAAAGGCCAGCAGGGAGGTAGGCCATTGTAAAAAGTGTTAGTTTTTACTCTGAGCGACATGGAGAACCACTTGAAGATTTAGAGCAGACCCTGATTCATTCTGATTTATGTTGTATGAAGATCATTCTCCTGGTAAGTTGAAAATAAACTATAGGAGTCAAGGGTTGGAAGCAGGGAGACCATTTAAGAGACCAAGAATATAGGTGATGGTAGCCAACTAAATGGTTAGAGTGGATTTTCGGGATAGTATCAGACATTTAGTTTTAGATATATTAAGTTTGAAATGTTTATTAGGCAGAGAAAGCAAGTAGACTGCCTGGATTTCTCTAGATATATGAGTCCCTGCCCTTTCAGAGCTTACACTTTACTGGAATATGGGTAATAAATACAATAAATAAGTAAAATAAATAAAATAATATACTATGTTAGAAGATAATTAAGTCTTATAGGGAAGAAGGATTAAGTGGTGTTAGGGGACTGACTTCCTGAGAAGGTAACATTTAAGTAATGATAGGAAGGCAGTGAGGAGATACTACATGTGAGAATAGTAATTCAGATAGAGGAACCAAGATGTAAAGGCTCCCAGTGGGGAGCATGGCTAGTGTGTTTGAAGAAGAGCAATGAGGGGAAGTGTGGCTGCAGTGACATGAGCGATGAAAAAAGGATTAGGGATGACATCATTGAAGTAACAAGTGTCTGGGATATAGGTCATTTTAAGGGCTCTGGCTTTTACCCTGATGGAGATAGGAAGCTAGTGGATAGTTTAGCAGAAGAGAGGCATGATCCTACCCTAGAGTTTAATCAAGTCACTCTTGATTGCTGTGCTGCAAGGGTGGAAGCAGGAAGACTGATGAGACTGTTACAGTGATCTAGGTAAGAGACTGTGGTAGCAGTGGAGGTGGTGAGGAATGATCATATTCTGGATACGTTTTAAGGGTTGTACTAACAAAATTGGCTTATTGATTGGATGTGGGATGAGCGGAGTCAAGAGCTATTCCAGGATTTTTGACCTGAGCAGTTGGAAGGATAGAGTTGCATTGAGATGGGAAAGTCTGGGAAGAGCAGGTTTGAAGGAGATGATCAGTAGCTTAGTTTTGGATATGTTAAGTTTGTGATCCTAGTAGACCTCCAAATGTGGGTGTTCAGTATTGTTTTATGGTTTTTCTTAATAGAAATAATGACATTAAAACAGTGTATTCACTGTTCTGAAAATGTTATATTTGTTAAGATCTTAATTTTTACCATGTTCAATCCTGGGAAAACTTGAATATTTTGTGGAGGGAGAAATTGTTTGACTGCGTTTTGGCTTTGCTCCCAGAGATGATAGTACTTTCTTAGAGTTAAATAAGATGTTATTCCAATATTAGAAATGGAAATATAACTATATAGTCTGAGTGTTTCTACTTGCTTTCTATTTTAGGTCCTATTACTGCTGGATTGTGCAAGATATTTAGCCCTGTTTTCTTTGAGGTATGACTTAAATATTAAACATCTTACATAATAAAGGGAATATTTTAGTTTTGGAAGTCAGAATGCCAAGGAGAAGGAAAAATCTTGGGGGAAATCCTTTTCGGAAGACTGCAAACTTTAAGGAAGTTGTCGTATCCAGTGTTGCTAGTCATGAGGAGCCAACTACTCTTCCTTCCATGTGTGAAACAAAAGTTGATCAGGAAGAACTCTTCATCAATATCTCAGAGATGTTTTCTGAACTGGATCCTGATGTAGTGTATTTGATGCTTTCTGAATGTGATTTCAAAGGTGAGAAAAAGTTTAGTTTGAACCCTTTGTATCCTATAAGAAGACTTCATGTACTATGCAATGACTGTAGTAATATAAAAAAATGACTGCCTCATTTCTATTTTGTTTATCACTTATTGAGCATCTACTGGGGGAAAGGTTCTAAGTTTGGTATACTGAGGGATGTGAAGAATAAAGCATAGTTTGTGCTTTCAAGAAATGTACAGTTCTTGATGTAAGATGTATGTATAGATATTATAGTCTATGTTTATTTACTTTCTTACCTCCCTGCTAGACCAGGTTGGCACTGTTGACATTTTGGACTGGATAATTCTTTCCTGTGAGTGGCTTTCTTTGCATTGTAGGATATTCAGCAGCATCCCTGGCCTGCACCCACTAGATGCCAGTAACACCTCCTCCCCCATCCCCAGTTGTGACAATTAAATTAAAAATGCCTCCATATATTGTCATTGTTCCCTAGGTGTCAGAATCATCCCAATTGAGAATCACTGTCCTAGAATGTAAGCTCCATAAAGACAGATTTTAAAAGCTGTTTTGTTCACTGCTGTAACCCCAACCCCTAAAATAGCAAATGATCATGGTAGGACCTCAGTAAATATTTATTGAGTGAAAAGGTAACTATAATTATGAAAATGAGGGCTGATAAGGGTTGAGCTAGTAGAGTAGTGTAGTTTCAAATCTGGCTTTGGAATCAAGAAACCTGAGTTGGATTTCCAGCTCTGCCACTAAATCTCTATGGTCTCAGTTTTCTTATCTGTTAATGAGAAAAATAATAGTATGCACCTCATATTACTTATTTGGTCAGGGTCAAGGTGTGTGTGTGTGTGTGTGTGTTGGTAAAACCATTAGTATAGTAAGTTATTAATGACTTGTAATAAATTATTTGAAAGTATGTTTGCTTCAGAGGGGAAAGTTTCCAAGTTGACTGGATGAGTACATTACATGTTGATTCTTAGTATTGCAATTGACCATGATTAGTAGAAGAACATTATTCTATGTTTGGGAAGTTTTGGTAATGCGTGATAAACTTCCATTTTTATTCATTGTAAGGTCTGTGATGTGAGCATATCTATCCTGTTATGATATATATGCAGAAAACCAGTTTTCAGCAGTCCACATGATGCCAAGAAATCATGGTGTGTAGAATTTTGTAAGAGTGACTTTAATATTTATTTCCTGATTTTGATGTCTTTAAAATTTATTTGTTGCACATAAACTAACATAGCAATGAGAAATTAGAAGAAAAATATATTACCCTCAATCCTAACAAAAACATATTTCTTTTTTCTAGGATCTTTTCTACACTTTGTTCATAAATACTGATATTTTGAATAGTTTAAATAGTAGCACTGATGAAATGGTATATTATGCTTTTTAAATTTAAACTAACATAAGCATTTTTTTCAGTGTTGCTGGAATCTAAATTTATCTTGTTCAGCTTTCTAATAGTCCACTGAGTTGTTGTGCTTTAAGTTATTTAATTATATCTAAGTTTTTCATGAATAATTAATATTTCAGAGACCATCTTGGTACAGATTGCTTTTTCTTTCTTTTGGCTTTTTTTCTTAGTCCCAGAGTTTTATTTCTATGTCATGGGTAAGAACAGTTTTCAACTCTTGGAAACACTGCTACATTGCCTACCAAGGAGGTGTGCCAGTTTGTAATATCACAAGCACTGTATAATTATATTGATTTCACCACAGCCTTTTCAGAATTGCGTAGTATTATTTTAATAGTAATAAAATTACTTTTCTCAATTAGTGTTTTTTCTGTTTTTATTTTTTTAAGTAAAGAGGAATGTTGGACATTTTGTATATAAATTGTTCATCAATTCTTGTGTGAATTGTTTATGTGTTTTTGTTTTTTACCATTGTTTTAATTTTTTTCAACAGTCTGTGTGAGGGACTTTTCATTTGTGTGATCTATATCTTGACCTTTTATTTAATACTGCTTTTCCTTTTATACACATTACTTTTTTTTGTTCATCTTTTCTTTTGTGGTTTTTCTATCACGTATATTTTCTTTTATAGAAATACTGCTTGTATTTTCTTTCATTTTTTAAACTTCTTTTTTCTTTGTCTAGGGCTTCTAGCTTTGGTAGTAGTATTGTTGTAATCTCCTAACTGGTCTCTGTGAGGCTTGTCCCCTCCAATCCATCTTTGTTTTTCTTCTTAAGGGAACATTAATTGGGTGCTTACTAGGTGCCAGTCCTTGTGCACAGCAATTTTTCATGGATTATCTCATTTAATCCTCACAGCAACCCTATGAGGTAGGTACTTTTATTATCCCCATGTCGCAAATGAGAAAATCAGGCTCAGGGAAGTTAAGCAACATATTCAGTGTCATAGCCAGCAAGAAGGGATTTAAATGGTGTTCTGACTCCAGACGAGAGCTGTTACCAACCATGCTGTGTTGTTTCCATATTTATTTTCCTTAAAAGAACAAAAGATAAAATCTCAAATTTCAAATGCTTAATTCTAATGGCTCCCTGTTTGTGTTATATCAGAAAGAGCTCATCATTGGAGTCAGATTTACCAGTCATGAGTCTGTCACTTATTATCTGTGTGACTTGGGCCAAGTTAATGTACTTTTTGAACTTCATTTTCTTTTATCTATTTGCTAAGAATACTATACCTCATAGTTTTATTTGAGGATTCAGTGAGGTGATAAATATAAAACTTCTAGCACAAATGCTATGATAGGTCATTTTCCTCCAGTTCCCTTAGAAATAAAATTGATATTTTTTACTATGACATACAGGACACCTGAGCTCCCTTTCCAGTTTTATCTCCTTCTCTTATCCACTATACTATTGTGTGCCTACCAACTTCTCTTAATATCTTAAATATGCTTTATGTTTTCAGGACTGGCTTTGCCTTTCCCTTTTGTATCTGACAAGTTTCTTTTTATTCTTCAAGTCCTAGTTCACATAACACCTTATGTGATATTTTTTCTTATCCTCCCATAAGGCTGCTATGGCATTTATATATTATTCAAAGTGTGCATTATTTAATCTGTAATGTAATTGTCTTCTAATATAATGTCTTTATTTATTTATTTTAAAGATGCAGATGTGTGGGTACATTAATTCTTTTTTTTAAAAAATATATTTTATTGATTTTTTAGAGAGAGGAAGGGAGAGGGATAGAGAGTTAGAAACATCGATGAGAGAGAAACATCGATTCAGCTGCCTCCTGCACACTGCCCACTGGGGATGTGCCTGCAACCAAGGTACATGCCCTTGACTGGAATCGAACCCGGGACCCTCCAGTCTGCAGGCCGACGCTCCATCCACTGAGCCAAACGAGTCAGGGCAATATAATTATCTTTAATTGCCTCCATTAGACTGTAAAAAATCCTTACATTTTTTGTTAAATTATTTTTCACTTCCAGTTGACATACAATGTTATATTAATTTCAGGTGTACAGCATAGCAATTAGACATTTACATATGTTACAAGGTGATCACCCCAATAAGTCTAGTACCCATCTGGCATCATACATAATTACTATAATATGATTGACTATATTCCCTATGCTGTACTTCATATCCCAGTGACTGTCTTTATAACTGGCAATTTGTTTTTCTTAATCTGCAAAATTCCTTTAAATGTAGTAAAACAATGTCTTACTCATCTTTGTACAAAGTATGTCTGATATGTAGGTAGTGCCTGCTCTTATATATTTTTTTATTAAGTGAAATTCATAGCATGGATCACATATTCAAATTAGAGTTACTAGAAGAGTACTTTAAAGACTTACTATTTAAAAGGCCATGCAGTAGGTAAGTATTTTTGAGTAGATCAACTGGTTTTAGGATTTTTAGAAATAATCCTAGTACATACAATTACAGATCTTTTTTACATTTACTCAGTAAATTCATCAGAGAATATCTACTTGATGGCAGTTTATTAGCCTAATTTGTTACTGTTTGTAAGTAACAACATTGCATATCTCCATCTTTCTTTATATTCCATTCAATGCAAAAGTCAGTATAATTATATGGAAGTTTTAATCTTTCTATTTTAATATTTTCAGTACATGTATGTATATATTTTATTGTTATTGTTCTTATTGTTGTGCAGTTGATAATGCCATGGATTGTCTATTAGAATTATCTGCCACTGATACCAAGATAGAAGAATCATCTTCAAAAAGCATCATTGCTTCTGAGAACCAAGTAAGTGCAGCAGTAAATGAAATAATGGAAAAGTGTGCGCCGGAAGAAGAGAGTGAAGATTCAAAAATGGATTCATTCTTGGACATGCAGTTAACTGAAGACTTGGATTCCTTAATACAGAATGCTTTTGAGAAATTGAACTCTTCTCCTGATGGCCAAGTATGCTCATTTTTGCCTTTGCAAGATGTTAATAGTTTTAGTGACCGGAGTGCGTTCATAAATTCAGATTCAAGTGGTATGACTTCCATGCTTTCTACACAAAATACGGATTTGAACAATGAAAATTTAGAGACTTCTGCCTCTACTTTAAGTTCAAACCCCTTAACTTCACAGTCAGTTTCAAATGAGCCCGGAAGTTTTATAAAGGATGACACATTGGAAGATTCTCTTCTCAATAGTTCTTTAAATGTAGCAGATGACACTGCGGTGGGTTGTAGCAGTCTCAATCAAAAAGAGAATGATCTTTTAGAGTCTGAGTGTGCTGAGACTCAGTTCTCTCAAGCCCCTGTAGATTTGGATGCCAGTGAACCTCAGGCTCCTTCAAACTGTACTGTGCAAAATCCAGGGCTTGGTTTACTAGGTACAGGTGGGAATCAGAAATCTACTTCTATCCCTGATGTGTTTGTACCTTCAGAAGAATTCAGTTTCAAGCCACACAAGCATAATGAATTGCCATCAAAGGGGAAGGATGTGAATTACTGTCCAGTGCTTGCCCCTATTCCTCTGTTGCTGCCTCCTCCACCTCCACCAATATGGAATCCAATGATTCCTGCTTTTGACCTCTTTCAAGGAAACCACGGCTTTGTAGCTCCTGTTGTTACGACAGCTGCACACTGGAGACCTGTCAACTATACGTTTCCATCCCCAGTTATTTCTCACCCTTCCCCAACAACGATATGGAGAAATAAAGAGGGAACAAGTGCTTATCAGGTGCAAGAAACTCCAGTTTCTCAGGTTGTAAGAAAGAAGACGTCTTATGTTGGACTAGTTCTTGTTCTTCTCAGAGGACTTCCAGGATCAGGAAAATCTTTTTTGGCAAGGTATGGGGTTTAATTGAATTTTAAGAACTATAGTGCATGAACCTGAAGATTTGTAATTGAGTATGAATATGTGCTTTTGCTTAATAGAAATGTTTTGTAACCCCTAAAATGTTTTCTTTCTACTGATTTTTTCTGACTTTGTGGCTAATTCCACTGTTTCACCAGCATAGAAAAAAAAAGGTAATTCCAAGATTGTGAGTTTGTGAAATCAACAGAGATAGCTTTATGTGAAAGAAAACTAATTTGAGTGGGAGAAGGATGAGTTCATCTTTGATTAGAGAGTTAAAGAACCATAATCGATAAGGAAATCTTAAGTACAAGAATTCTACTTGTAATTGGAAATTTGGGATTGTAGCATTTTGTTAAGTAATGCTTTCAGAAATGTGTGATTTGAAGGAAGAGAGCATAGGATGAGTCACTGATTTAATGACAACAATAATACATTTTAACCCAATATTAAGGATATTGAAGTCAGTTTTGATGTTACATTTTATGAAAGAGATTGGGATGAAAGATGGTAACTTAAAAGGTAATGGAACTACCCTGGCCGGGTGGCTCAGTTGGAGTGTCGTCCCCATACACCAAAAAGGTTCGATTCCTGCTCAGGGCACATACCCAGATTATGGGTTCGATTCCTTGTCAGGGCGTGTGCAGGAGGCACCCTATCAGTGTTTCTTGCTCACACCTGTTTCTCTCACTTTTTCTTTCTCCCTTCCTCTCTCTCTGAAATCAATAAAAACATATTCTTCCATGAAGATTTTATCTTTTTTTCTTTTTTATTCTTTTTGTTTTGTTCTGTTTTTTGTCTTCCATGAAGATTTAAAAAAAAATGGTAGTAGAACTATGATACAGGTTAGATTTCAGGGGCCTTGGAGCAAAAGGCAGCTGCAGTGAGAAAATGGAGAGAGAAAGAAGCACTTTTCACAAAGTAGGAACTTACTAATATTCTTTTGCCTTTTAAAAAAGTTTTTATTTATTGATTTTTAGAGAGAAATGTTGATTTGTTGTTCCCTTTATTTATGCATTCATTGGTTGATTGTTGTGTTCCCTAAACTGGGGATTGAACAGCAACCTTGGGATGATACCCTAACCAACTGAGCTGTGTGGCCAAGGCCTAATATTTTTTTTGAATGAGTAGAGAGTAATAACGGGGAAGTTCAGAGACATAGAAGCTGAATTTTCTCAGAATAGTATACAGTATTAAATTAGTGTGCAAACCCAAGGAAATGAGGGGTAAAAAAGGCTTTTGGATTTATTGGAAAGAAGCTCATGAATGGCTATCTTAAAAACAATTTTGTTTCACTGTAAAGGTAGAGGACAGAAGGGTTAAAGAAGCATTGATGATACAGCAGTTAAGGAAAGGAAAGAAGTTGGTTAATAGTTGAATGGGGTTCTTAAAGTGTGGTGAAAAATTTTAAAGATAGCTGAAATTTATGCATGTTTAAAGGGAAAGAAGTATTAGAGAAGGGGAAACTTAAGAGATAAAAGGATAAATGTACAGTCTCAGAAGGTGGGGAGATCAAGTGAGCAATCACTAGCATGTAAGTTCCATGAATGCAAGAGTTTTTATCTTTTTTGTTCACTGATATATGCTCAGTGCTTACAACAGTGTCTGGCACTTAGTAGATGCTAATAAAAATTAAATTCAAAAGACATTTTAGCTTTACATATACTGTACTTACACATATTTTAAAGGAGAGAATAGTGATACTTTCAGTGGATTTTCTTTGTTTAGTTTTTGCATGTATTTCAATTATGTAGAAGATAAATTCCAAAATCTGGGAATAGAGATGTCAGAAACCCCTCCCAAATTATTTTAGCTTTGTATAATTTAACAGATTAAATTAGTTATCTATTGTTATATTTTTGGATGTTCTTGGCACACTAAATTTATAGAGATAATTTAGAAGAAAAATTAATGAAGATCCATTTATCATTTACAGGACTTTGCAAGAGGATAATCCGAGTGGAGTCATTCTTAGTACTGATGATTATTTTTACATAAATGGACAGTACCAGTTTGATGTAAAGTACTTAGGAGAAGCACATGAATGGAACCAGAATCGTGGTAAGATTAGACATCAGAATCCAGAGAATATTAAGAGTAGAAAAAATTCTCTTAGTATTTGTGTTTTGAGAGACATCCAACTTTTAAAAAGTTGTTTAACTTTAATTTATAACTAGATATATAACAAATATGTCTAGTTATAACTGTCACTATTTTTGTGTTACAGTTGTCTGCTATGCTCTGGTTCCTGTTTCCTAAAATGGAATTTGCATTGTTAATAACCAGTCTTTCCTGGTTTGGTATAATTTTTATGGAGGATAGTGTAAGAGTAAAAATGGCTATCCTCAAACTGAAACTGCAGGGAGATCATAGGTAAAACTTTCATTTCTTTCTTATTGCAGTGCAACTATCTATTCACTGGAGATGGTTTATCATGAAGTGGTTAGTTACATGATAGTTTAAATTTCATATAGGAAATTCATAGTAAGTAATATAAACAGCCCTGTCGGGTGACTTGGTTGGTTGGAGCATTGTCCCATACACCAGAAAAGTTGTGGGTTCGATTCCCGATTGGGGCACACACCTAGGTTGTGGGTTCGATCCCTGGTTGGGGTGCATATGGGAGGCAACCGATAGATGTTTCTCTCTCACATTGATGTTTCTCTTTCTCCTTTCCTTTCTGAAATCAATCAGTATATCCTTGAGCAAGGATTAAAAAAAAAAAGACATAGACAATATTTTACTTAAATTTTCTTTTATGGTAAATGCACTATGAAGGAGATACTTGAGTTTACTATCTTCAGATGTTAAATTTTTCTGTACTTCTTGAACTAAATACAGGGGTGGACAAAAATAGGTTTACAGTTGTGAGTACACAGAACATACTTTATTTTTGTATTATTATTAATATTGTATTATTTTCCATGCAAACAACTGTAAACCTCCTTTTGCTCCACCCTTGATTAAAGTGAGAACTTAAGAATATGAAAATACCAACATAATTAGAAGTAAAGGAAACAGTATGATGTGGTGAAGAGCAGTCTTGGATTTGGCAGTTACTAGTTGTACGATATTGTGGAAGTTATCTATGCTCTCTAAGCCCCACCTGTGTCTTCACCGGTAAATACCCAGGATTGTTGTAAAGGTTAGATGAGAATGAAAAATGCTTAAATAGCAGAACTCTTTTTTAAACAACTTTATTGAGATATAATTCACATGGTGTTTAGTGTAGTCAGAGTTATACGGCACTCACCACAATCAATTTTAGAAGATTTTTATCACTTTAAGAAGATCCTGTACCCCTTGGTAGCCACTCCTCATTTCTTTTCAACCCCTCACAGCCTAGGCAACCATCAGCCTACTCTCTGTTTCTATATATTTGCTTATTCAGGATATTTCATATAAATGGAATCATATGATATGTGGTCTTGTGTGTCTGGCTCCTTTCAGTTAGCACAGTTTGTTGTTGTTAATCCTAACGAGGATATTTTTTCCATTTTAGAGAGAGTAGAAGGGAGGGGGATAAGAGAGAGTGAGAGGAAGAGAGAGAGAGAGAGAGGGAAACATTCATGTGAGAGAGACACATTGATTGTTTGCCTCCCGCACAAGTCCCAACCGGACTGGGGATCCAACCTGCAATCCAGGTAGCTATCCTTGCCCGGGAATGGAACCCACAACCCTTCAGTGTGCAGGCTGACGTTCTAACCACTGAGCACACTATGAGGTCTAGTATAATGTTTTCAAGATTCATTCCTTCTTATGGCTGAATAATATTCCATTGCATAGATATGGTACATTTTATTTATTTACTTAGTTGTTGAACATTTGGGTTGTTTCCACCTTTTGGCTATTATGAATAATGTTGCTATAAACTTACATGTGTATGTCTAACATTTTTAGGAACTGCCAAGCTGTTTTCCAAAGTAACTGCACAATTTTACATTCCCCTGTAGTTGTGAGTAGTAGTTCCAAATTTCCCACATCATCACCAACACATTATTATCTGTCTTTTTGATTGTAGCTGTCCTGGTGGCTGTGAAGGGGTATGTCATTGTGGTTTTGATTTGCATTTCCCCATTGGCTGATGATGTGTTTATTGGCCATTTGTTTATCTGCTTTGAAGAGCTGTCTGTTCAAGTCTTTTGCATTTTTAAATTGGATTATTTGTCTTTTCATTATTGAGTTGTAAGAAAGTATACAGAACTTTTAAAACTTTGCAAATAATTCCCTTATAAGGCGTATTTATTATGGTTCATTACTAATTCCCTGAGTCGTGTAATTTCTTGGGAAAAAAGGTAGTTTTATAAAAAATCGCTTATACAACAGTGTATGATAATGTTTACTTTATTTCAAAGCTTTACATTTTAGATTGTGAGTGTTTGTTTCTATTTTTTGTTTTAAAACTTTGTTTTGGAATAATTTTAGATTTATGGAAAGGTTGCAAAGGCAGTATAGAGTTTCTATATGCATACCATTCACCCATTTTCTCCTAACGTTAACATCTGATATAACCATGGCACCTTTCTCAAGACTAAGAAGTTAACAGTGGTACTGAAAAGGGTTTCTGAACTCACTTCCAACGTGTGCGTGCATGTGTGTGTGTGTGTGTGTGTGTGTGTGTGTGTGTGTGTGTGTAGGTGTATGTGTGTAGGCTAACAATAAGCAATTGTTGGGCTCCCCAGGTGCCCAAGAATTCACCTCAATTCTGACACTATTTACCCAGAGATAGACTCACATTCCACACGTAAAAGACTCAGTCTCACAAGACTGCCCTTCACTTTAAATGCCAGTTGAAAGCTTGGGTTGTTACCTGTGCTTCTGACCTATGGGCTACAAATTAGAAGTCCCAGTGATCCCCCCTCTTTAGGTTTGATTAATTTGCACGACTGTCTCACAGAACTCAGGAAAACCTGTGTGCTTACAGGTTTATCAATTTATTAAAAAAAGATATAACTCAGGAATAGCCAGGTGAAGAGATCCACTGGGCAAGGTATGGGGAGAAGGCATGGAATGTCTATGCAGTTGAGTCCAGGCTCACCACTCTCCCAGTACCCTTAGGTGTTCACCAACCTGGAAGTTCTACAAACAGTCGTTTTGGGTTTTTATGGAGGCTCCATTACATAGGCATGATTGAGTAAATCATTGGTCACAGGTGGTTGAACTCAATTTTCATCTTCTCTCTCCAACCCCAAGGCTGTAAGTTCCAACCTTCTAAGCGCCAATTAGCTCCACTGAAAACCAGTCCCCGTCCTTAGGTGCTTTTCAGAAATCACTTTATTAACATAAGAAACATCTTTAAGCTTTCATCACTTAGGAAATTACAACAGTTTTGGGAGATCTTTGCCAGAAACAGGATGAAGACCAAATATCTATTTTTTATTATATGTGACTAGAGGCCTGGTGCACGAAATTCATGCATAGGTAGGGTCCCTAGGCCTGGCGGGTGATCAGGGCCGATTGGTGCCTTCTGGCTGCTGGCCGGGGCCTTCCTTCATTCCGCGCTGCCCCCCTGGTGGTCAGTGCACATCATAGCGAGTGATCAAACTCCCAGTCTCCCAGTCGAACACCCGAGGGGACAGTTTTGCATATTAGGCTTTTATATAGATAGATAATATCACAGGTACATTACTGTTAAATAAAATCCATACTTTATTTGGATTTTAGTTTTTGTACAAAAGTGTTTTTGTTTGAGAATCTTATCCAGGATACCTTGTTGCATTTAGTGTATTTTTAATGATAGCTTTTTAAAAATTTATGCTGCTAATACATGTGACACACATGTAAAACTTAGATCATATAGTTTTTAAAAAAATATATTTTATTGATTTTTTACAGAGAGGAAGGGAGAGGGATTGAGAGTTAGAAACATGTTAGAAACATTGATGAGAGAGAAACATCGATCAGCTGCCTCCTGCACACCTCCTACTGGGGATGTGCCTGCAACCAAGGTACATGCCCTTGACCGGAATCGAACCTGGGACCCTTCAGTCTGCAGGCCAACGCTTTATCCACTGAGTCAAACTGGTTAGGGCGATACAGTTTTTATTTAATAATTTTCTCTGATTATAACTTTAGTGTTTATTATTCAATGTTTACCTGCATTTTAATTTTTTGTGCACTCAAAAGTGATATTTAGAAGTAGAGTTGTAAGTAAAATTAGCACATAACTGTGACTTTCAAATTATGAAAGCAATTATGAAACCTCTGTTATATCATTCAACACACTTTTTATCAGATTTTTAAAATACCAAGTTCATACTTAATATTGTTATTAAAAATGATTTTCTGTTTGTGTTTTTCAGCAAAAGAAGCATTTGAAAAGAAGATATCTCCTATAATAATAGATAATACAAACCTACAGGCATGGGAAATGAAGCCATATGTTGCTTTGGTTTGTACCTTATATTGTCATATGTTTATAATAGTGGGTTTCAAATTATTGGGGATGTTAATTACATAAATGAATCTTAAAGCAGTCCATGGACTGTCTGTAACTGAGGTTTCTCTGGTCTTAAGCAAAATGAGGAAAACAGAATAATTTTTTTCATAAAGCTAAATTTTTTCAATTTTCAACTTCTGAGATTCAATTTTTAAATTCAAAGATTGTATTTTTGTTGTTAATGAGGATATTTTTCCATTGAATTTTAGAGAGAGTGGAAGGGAGGGGGAGGGACAGAGAGAGAGAAGCATTAATGTGAGAGATACACATCTATTAGTTGCCTCCCGCACACACCCCGACCAGGGCTGGTAATCAAGCCTGCAAATGTGGTACATGCCCTTGACCAGAATTGAACCCGGGCCCCTTCGGTCTGCAGGCTAAATACTTTTTCTTATTGCTCTTATTTGGCAGAATCAAAATTTGGTTGTCCTTTGTTATTCCCCAAATTTCTTTTGAAATTTTGCTAGTCTGAGAAATTCAGAGTTTTGTAAACTCCTCTTTTCAGTTCTCTAAATTTGCCAGATTCCTTTTTGCCCAGCTTTGATGTCACTTTTTTCAGGAAGTTAGCATTCATTAACTTACTAAAAAGCTGAGTTGGTAATCTTTCTGCTTTCATGGCACCCTGGCTTACCTCTGTTATATCATTAAACACACTTTTTATCAGTATGCCATGGGTTGGGTAACTTACAAAACGCCAGATAGTAAACATTTTAGGTTTTGCAGGCCATGTACTGTCTCTAGTGCATATTCTTTTTTTTCCTTATCTTTCTAAACTTTTTTTCTTTTTACATGTTTTTATTGATTTCAGAGAGGAAGGGAGAGGGAGTGGGAGAGAGAAATAGAAACATCAATGGCGAGAGAGAATCATTGATAGGCTGCCTCCTGCACGCCCCACATTGGGGATTAAGCCCGCAACCCGGGCATGTGCCCTCACTGGGAATTGAACCCGGGATTCTTCAGTCCACAGTCCGATGCTCTATTCACTGAGTCATACCGGCTAGGGCAGTGGTCAGCAAACTGCGGCTCGCGAGCCACATGTGGCTCTTTGGCCCCTTGAGTGTGGCTCTTCCACAAAATACCATGTGTGGGCGCACACTTACAGTGCGATTGAAACTTCGTGGCCCATGTGCAGAAGTCAGTATTTTCCACCACTAGACTAGGGCAAACTTTTTTTTTAATCCTCACCTGAGGATATATTTTCCATTGATTTTTAGAGAGAGTGGAAGAAAGAGGGAAAGACAGAGAGAAATATTGATGTGAGAGAAACACATCGATTGGTTGACTCCTGCAAGCTCCCCAACTAGGGCCCAGGCTGGGGAGGAGCTTGCAACTGCAACTGAGGTATGTGCTCTTGACTGGAATTGAACCCGGGACCCTTTGGTCAGCAGGCCGATGCTCTATCCACTGAGCCAAACCGGCTAGGGCTCTTAACAAACTTTTAAAGATCGTAGACTGTACAAATAAATATTGGCTGGTGAGCTGAATTTGGCCCTAGGCCACCTCTATTTTCTTGAGGGTGGGACTGTTTTTGAATTACTAAGGTATAGCACTATGGTTGGCATATAGTAAATACTCATTCCTTGAGTAAATTGATGAATGAAGCTTTTGTGAGTATTGTTTGGTTATTCCCCCAAGATTAGCACATGACTGGCACATAAAAGCTCAGTTTATGTTTTTTTGTGTGAATGAATGTCATCCTTCCTCTTTCGTCCTCAACACATCTATCCTCTACTTCCTTTTCTGTGTATAGTGCACTTGTCCTATTTTGAAGGTGTGATTCTTCACCTTTCTGAAGAAAATTGTGTCCTTTGAAAGCCAATGTGATTTTACTTTTGTGCAGAGGTCATAGAGGAAACAAAGACTCCATTTTAATCTAGTGGGAACTGAGATTTGCTTTGCTTTCTGGCTTTAGGAGTTTCTAATTTCTACATTAATATATTCACCATAAGGTCATGCTTTCCCCGTTAACTTTACTTGGCTTTTTGGTGTCATCTGAGAAAGTTCTTTAACACTTTGTTTTCCTACTTAGAAAATAAAAGCAGCCTCAAATTACTGTGTTTCTGATTTTCATTTAGCCTTCAGCCTTCTATAACATTTTCTTTTTCCTTTTTTCTTATATAGTAATTGAAAATTTTTCAAAATTGATTCCTTAGTTCTCCCAATGCAGAAGTACAAAGGATTCCTGCTTATCGTAGAGTACCTACTCATTTTCCTTTACAAAGACGTAAACAGGAATTGTAATTTTTTGCTTCTTTTAGTTGCAAGATAATGAGAGCTGTGGAAGAGTTGGGTGATAACCACCTATTACCACCTTTTTTTTGTTTTCTTGTTAATCATCACCTGAGGATAGCATTTTTTCCATTGGTTTCTTTAGAGAGAGTGGAAGGGACGGAGGGTAGGAAAGTGGGGATTGAACCTGCAACCCAGGTACATGCCCTTGATCGGGAATTGAACCTGTTACCCTTTGGTCCGTGGGCCAACACTCTAGCCTCTGAGCCAAACCGGCCAGGGCTCTATTACCGTCTTGACTGTCATTTACAAAAGTAGCTAGGTAGTGAGGTGGAGATAAGTGAGTAGTCAAGTATACTTAGTAGTAATTGGCAAATGTACTACTTTGTCTTAAGTATATATGTATAACTTCCCTTGTAGGCTATCATATAACTTGATATAAGTCATTCAGAATCCTCTCAAGTAATAATACATTATTAAGATTTTCCTATTGATATGGGACTTGGAAACATCTTTAAATTTATAGTCTTTACTTTTTTTCTGTTTATGTGCATTTAAAATTAATTTGATCCTAAGAGCTACATGACATCCCTTTAGGCAGTTAGAGACCCAGGCTGTTGCCAGGCCCTGAATGAGTTGTATGAAATTTGGTGCTGAGGTGAGGAAATGAAAGTAAGTAGGCTCATTGTAGGATATTATGTCTTCTGCCTCATTGTCTGGGTTGACTTTGGGCTTTTCTGTCAATAACGACAGACAGTAGCATTGACCACTTTTGGCATCTTGTCACAAAACTGAGGGTATCAGTAGTGGGAGACGAGGTCAGAGATGTAATGGTGGTTGGGGAGATGGTAGGGCAGATTATGAAAGGGCTTATAGATCACTGTAGGACTTTGGATTTTACTTTGAGTGATATGGAAGATGTATTAGTCTGCTCGGGCTGCCATAACAAAATACCACAGACTGGATGGCTTAAACAACAGAAATTTATTTTCTCACAGTTCTGGAGGATAGAAGTCCCAGATTAAGGTCTGGCAGGGTTGGTTTCTGGTGAGACTTCTCTTCCTGGCTTCCTGGTGGCCATCTTCTTGCTGCGTTCTCACATGATGGAGAGAGTGAGAGTTATTTAGTGTCTCTTCTTTTTTGTTGTTGTTGTTAATCCTTACTTGAGGATATTTTTTCCATTGATTTTTAGAGAGAGTGAAAGGGAGGAAGCTGGGGGGGGGGTGGGGCAGGAGAGAGAGAGAGAGAGAGAGAGAGAGAGAGAGAGAGAGAGAGAAGCAACAATGTGAGAGGGACACAATGATTGGTTGCCTCCCGTTCCATCCCGGAAATCGAACCTGCAACCCAGATATGAATCCATGACCCTTTGGCACGCAGATTGACACTATTCACTTAGCCACACGGGCCAGGGCTAGTGTCTCATAAGGATCAGTGCCCACCATTATGACCTCATTTAACCATACTTATCTCCTTAAAGGCCATATCTCCTGATATAGTCACCTGGTGGGATTTGGGTTTCCACATATGGGGTTTAAAGGGACACCAACATTCAGTCCATAATAGGGTTTTGATCAGAGTAGTGACATGGTAGTACTGTGTTGAGAATAGACTTTGAGGGGAGGGGGGCGGTGGCAAGGATGGAAGCAGGGAGACTAGCTAGAAGGCTATAGCAACAAAGAGCAGGTGGCTCAGACCAACATGGTAGCAGTGAAGGTGCCAGTGAGTAGAGTAGTGATTAGATTCTAGATATTTTGAAAGTAGAGCCAACTGAATTTCTTGTTGAATTGATGTGGATGTGAAAGAGAGCAGCTGGGTATGACGAGAGCCATTAAGGTTGGTTTTTGGCCTGTGTACTGGAGCTTGTCATCAGCTGCAGTGGAGAAGGGTTCAGGTAGAATAGGTTTGAGGTGAGTGTATGTAGGGTAATAGTTTTAGAAAGTTGAGATTTGCATATGTTAAGTTTGCTGAATAGATAATTGGATCTATAAGTTTGGAGTTCAAAAATGGATAACAAATTTTGTATTGATTTTTTTCCATTGATTTTTAGAGAAAGTAGAAGGGAGGGGGAGAGACAAAGAGAAACATCGATGTGAGAGACATCTTTTTATAGGCTAAAGGTATATATTTGAGAGTCATTACTATATGCACTGAGCCAGACCAGCTAGGGCGAGAGTCATTACCATATGGATGATATTTAAAGCCAATGAATGGAGTGATATTATTGAGGAATTGAATGTAGATCGGAGTAGAGGAGCAAGGACTAAGTCTGAGGCATTCCATTGTGAGAAGAGGTCTGGGTGGAAAGGAGGGACTAGCACAAAAGACAGAACACTCAGTGGGGTAGGAGGAAAAGCATTAGTTGTAGTGAAAAGTGTAAGAAGAGAGTGATGAGTGGTGACAGCTGCTGAGGATCAAGTAGGAGAGAGCTGAGAATTAACCATAGCATTTTTTCTTTTTTAAAAAAAAATTTTTTTTAAATGTATTTTTATTGATTTCAGAGAGGAAGGGAGAAGGGGAGAGAGTTAGAAACATCAATGATGTGAGAGAATCACTGATTGGTTGCCTCCTACACGCCCCCCACTGGGGATCTAACCCGCAACCCAGGCATGTGCCCTTGGCCAGAATCGAACCTGGGACCCTTCAGTCCGCAGGCCGACGCTCTAGCCACTGAGCCAAGCCAGCTAGGGCACCATAGCATTTTTTTTCAATGTGTAAGTAATTCATAGTCTTGGTGCTCAGTTAAAGTGGAATAGCCAATGGAAGTGGGTTTACGAGCCTAGGAGAGAAATTGGAGTCAGAGAATATAGTAATTATTTTGAGACATTTTCCTACAAAAAAGAGCAGGACAATAAAAGGAGATAGCTGGCAGGGGAAGTGAGATGAAGAGTAAGATGGGAAAAAACTGAATGTGATGGGATTGATTCAAGAAGGAGGGAACAATTGCCAAAACCGGTTTGGCTCAGTGGATAGAGCGTTGGTCTGCGGACTGAAAGGTCCCAGGTTCGATTCCGGTCAAGGGCATGTACCTGGGTTGCAGGCATATCCCCAGTAGGAGATGTGCAGGAGGCAGCTGATCGATGTTTCTCTCTCATCGATGTTTCTAACTCTCTATCTCTCTCCCTTCCTCTCTGTAAAAAATCAATAAAATATATTTACAAAAAAAAAAAAAAAAAAAAAAAAAAAAAGAAGGAGGGAACAATTAATGTTGCCTTAGAAAGAGGGAAGAATTGCTGAAATCAGTTATCCTTGAGATGGAGAGAAGAGATGGATCTAGTTAGTGCACAAGTGTAGGATTTGGCTTTTTAGATTACAGTCAGAGTTTCAAAAAATAGAATGAGATATTTTAAATAGTTTTGAAATTATAAAAGTCATGCATGTATATGGTAATATTCAAACCATAAAGAAGAATGCTTACAATCTTACTCCTTTGAGTTAGATGCTTTTAATGTACAAACATGTGAATAATCCTCTTTTACCCAGCGGAAAATTCTGTATCTTACTTTCTTAACGTTTATATTAAGGACCTTTTCTCATTAGTACATATGGAATTTAGAAAATTATATAATATTTTCATAAATACACTCACTTATTTAGCTAGTTCCATAATCTACTGAGTTTATTTATTTATTTAGCTATCCTATCTAATAATAGACAAACATGGTAATTAACCATACCTCTGACATGCTTCCCATTGGCTAATCAGGGCGATATGCAAATTAACTGGCAACCAAGATGGCGGCCGGCAGCCAGGCAGCTGAAGCGAACAGGAGGCTTGCTTGCTCCAGTGATGGAGGAAGCCAAGGTTCCCCGCCTGCCGCTTCTGGCTTCTGAGCTGCACTCTAAGAAACAATGTTGCAATTATAGAAGCTAAACAAACCCCAGAAACCTGCTTTCAGCCAGCCGGGCCTCAGAGCTGGAGCTGCAACAGTGTTTCAATTATAGAAGGTAAACAAACCCAGATACCTGCTTTCAGCAGCCGAGGTCTCAGAGCTGGAGCCGAGCCTCAGAGCTAAAGCCGGCTCTCAGTTCCAGTGACAGCCATAGAAGGTAAATAAATCCCAGAATAAAAAAGAAAAAGAAAAAAAGGAGAGGTTGGGAGCTTCAGTCACCCTCCAGCCTGAAAATGGCCCTCAGCCCCTCACCCAGACTGGCCAGGCACCCATGCGGGACCCCCACCCTGATCTGGGACACCCTTCAGGGCAAACCAGCCGGCTCCCACCCGTGCACCAGGCCTCTATCCTATATAGTAAAAGGGTAATATGCAAACTGACCCTAACAGCAGAAGGACTGGGAATGACTGGTCACTATGACACACACTGACCACCAGTGGGCAGACGCTCAATGCAGGAGCTGCCCTCTGGTGGTCAGGGCGCTCTCACATGGGAGGAGCTCTGCTCAGCCACAAGCTAAGGCTGATGGCTGCCAGCACAGCAGTGGTGGTGGGAGCCTCTCCTGCCTCCTTAGCAGTGCTAAGGATGTCCGATTGCAGTTTAGGCCTGCTCCCCGCTGGCAAGTGGACATCCCCGAGGGCTGCCGGGCTGCCAGAGGGATGTCTGACTGCCAACTTAGGCCCAATCCCCTGGGGAGCAGGCCTAAGCCAGCAGATGGTCATCCCCCGAGGGGTCCCAGACTGTGAGAGGGCACAGGCCAGGCTGACGGCCCCCCTCTCCCCGAGTGCACAAATTTTTGTACACCGGGCCTCTAGTTACAAATAATGGTGAACTGGATATCCTGTTGTGTACATATCTTTATACTCTTATAACTATCAGTAGCATAAATTTCTGGAAGTTAATTGCTGGGTCAAAGAGATTGTGCATTTTACCAATTTAACATACTCATCAAGTGGGTTTGGCTCAGTAGATAGAGCTTTGCCCCGAGGTCTAAAGGGTCCTGGGTTTGATTTTGGTCAAGGGCACATTCTTTGGTTGTAAGCTTGTTCCCTGGTCCTGTCCGGGTGTGTGCAGGAGGCAACCAGTTGATGTGTCTTTCTCACATTGATGTTTCTTTCTCTCTGTCTCTCCCCCTCCCTTCCACTGTCTAAAAATTAATGGAGCCCCGACCGGTTTGGCTTAGTGGGTAGAAAGTTGGCCTGTGGATTGAAAGGGCCCTAGTTGATTCTGGTCAGGGGCACACGCCTGGTTTGTGGTTTCAATCGCTAGTAGGGGGCGTGCAGGAGGCATCCAATCAATAATTCTCTCATCATTGATGTTTCTGTTCTCTTTTGCTATCCCTTCCTCTCTGAAATCAATACAAATATATTTTAGAAAAACCAATGGAAAAATGTCCTCAGGTGAGGATTATCAGCCCCCCCCCCCCCCCCAAGATTAGATAAGCTTTTGGGTTCAGTTTTAACATGCTTTGAATTGGATACAATGAATTTGGTTTCATATATGTAATTATTTATAAAAGCTTTTATCTTTTTTGTTTTCAGTCTCAAAAGCATAAATATAAAGTCCTTTTCCGGGAACCAGACACATGGTGGAAGTTCAAACCAAAGGAACTTGCGAGGTAAAACTTGGGAGACTACTTAATATATTTTTTATTTCATGATAGTGATAGAAAATCTATTGAGATTTTTCTCCCTTATGAATAATGAATGAAACAAAATGGATTAGATTGCAGCTTTGCCATTTAAAAATTGATAACAAATTTTGTATATCAAAAAGCATAGGCTTTTTATTCAGTTTATGAAGAGTTTGTATCTTTTTTGTTCCTAAAATTGAGTTAATTAACAGAATAATTCCAATTGTCCTTATATAGGCAATACTTTAATACTAATAATATTATGTCATTATCTGAACTAGAACAGATGCTAAGGTTTGGCATACTTGAACCTTGTGCTACTGGGAGGAACAAATTATTGTAGCTGCCTAGTGACTTAGAATACTGCCAGGAAGTGAGGAGACAGAGATGGGAAAGGTAGCAGATGCCCAGCTGTTCAGTTGTCCAGGTATTTCACCTCCCCCCTTCTTTGTTTGGTTGTTTGACTTGAATAAAAACGTTAACTCAGGACAAGGACAGACTAGACTCTCTTGGCAATTTTAACTAATTCCGATACTAACTAAAGGACAACCTAATTTTAGTGTATTCACAATGTTGAGCAACTATTCAAAAAGAAACCCCGAACCTGCTATCAGTCACTTCCAGTCCGTCCCCCCCCCCCCCCCCCCCACTTTGGCAGGCACAAATTGGTTTTTCTTTCTCTGTGGATTGTCTATTCTGGATTTTGCATATAAATGGAATCCTACTAATATGTGGCCTTTTGTATCTGGCATCTTTCACTTAGTTTAATGGTTCAAGGTTCATCCATATATAATAGACCAGTACTTTATTTCTTTCTATTCTTTTGATACATTATCTGTATAAATGAGTGAGATTAGCCTATATATTTTTCTTCCTTGCCCTGCCTTGCCTGGCTTTGGTATCATGGTTTTAAGTTCATAAAATTGGTTGGGAAGTAGTTCTTCTTTTTCTCTTTTATGAGTATATGTAAGTTTGAATATTTGATAGCATTTACTTACAAAACTATCCGGATCTGGTGTTTTCTTTCTGAGAAGGTTCAGTTGAAATTTTTCCATTACACCAAAGTTTTCAAATTTATTAAGACTATTAAAACAATTATCGTATTCTCTTACCATTTACATCTCTGCTGTATCTATACTTAAGTTCCCCTTCTCATCTTAATATGTTTATGTGTATCTCCCTTCTTTTTTCTTGACTATTCTCACCAGAGATCAGACTTTTTATTAGCCTTTTCAAATAACTTTGGTTGATTGATCTTTCTATTATAAGTTTTATATTTAATTTTTTATATTTCTGCTTCTCTTTTATTCTATCTGTGCTTTTCAAAAAATTTATTTTGCTTTGTATATTCTTGTATTTTAAAAAAGTCTTTACTTGAAAGTTTAGGTCACTTTGTAATATAATTTGGTGCTATAAATTTCACTGGGTACTATGTTAGCTGCTCCCAGAATTTTAATATATAATACTTTCTTTTTGCCATTTGTTTTTTAATTCACATTATGATTAATTTTATTCTTTAGCCCTTGGGTTATTTAGAACTATGCTTTTAAATTCCTGAACAGATGGTTTTTAAATTTATCTTAAAAAAATTTGTTTTCAACTTCAGTAGGTAAGATTATACAGTTTGTGTGATACCAATTATGAGATATTTTAAAAAATGTATTTATGGTCTAGTTCATTGTCAGTTTTTTAAATAAATGTTTTACATTTGCTTGATAAGAATGTATACTGGTTATGGTGTGTTAATATATTTTTATTCTGTTGTTCACATCTCCCATAGCTTTATTTTTATTTTTAAAACTTTGCTTGATGGATTAATATGAGGAAATCTGTGAGAGAGATGTGTTGAAATCTCTCTATATTGTGTTGAATATGTTAGTTTCTCCTTATAACTTTGCCTATTTTCACTCTATATATTCTGAGGATGTATTTTGAAGTGTATAGAAGCTTAAGATTTTTATATACCTCTGATTCATTGAATATTTTATCTTTGTTTAGCAATTTTCTCTTTTTCTTAATATTAATTTTTTTTACAAAATCTAATTTGTCTAATACTAACAGAATTTTACCAGCTTCCTTTTAGTTATATTTGAGTGTGATTTTTTTTTTTTTTATACTTTCATTTTCAACCTTTCAGTATCTTTGTGTTTAGGTATATTTCTTATAACCAGTATGGTTGGGTTTTTAATAAATCCACTCTGTTTATCTTTGGCTTTTAATTGTTAGTTCTTTTATGGTTATTTTGGTTTTTCATATAATTGGTTTTGCTTCTTACTGTCTCTGCTTTCTATTTATCTCACCTTTTCTGTGATTGTTTTATCTTCTATCACAGAAAATTATATATTTGAAATTTTTTTCCTATCATGTTTTATTATTTTTTTATTGTATGCAAATTCTCTTATTCATTTTTTTCTTCTGTGCTAATTTGGAAATTTTATGTACTATTTTTATTTTTCTAGTGTTACATTGAAAATTTTATCATGCAAATTTTAAAGTTGAAGCATTTTCTTAGCTTTACTCCTCTAAACATTTTAACTCTAATACACTTACATGCTGTGAATACCCCTCTTCCAACTTTAATGCTGTGATTATCCAGAATGTACAGATACTGTTTGTTTTTACTCAAGGAGTTAGCACTTTGTGCTTAATTTTTCTTTCAGTATAGATCTTTCATCTGGGAATTTCCTTCTGCCTGACATTGATCTTTTAGGATTTTCTTTACAGTGTAGGCCTGCTTTATGTCACACTTTTTTTTTAAATCTGAAAATCCTATTATTGTCCTCATTCTTTTAAAGTACTTTTGCTAATGTATAAATTCTAGATGGACAGTTTCTGTTATTGAAGATAACATTTGACTCTCTTTGACTTCCATTTTTGTTGTAAAGTTAGTTGTAATTTTAATTTTTTTGTAGGTGACTTTTTTGTTTTTTAATTTCCGGTTGCTTTCGATATCATCTCTTTATCTTTGAATGACAATTTCAGTACTATGTTTCTAGTTGTGGATTTCTTATTATTTATCTTTTATGGGATTTGTTGGGCTTCTGAGATCACGGGCTTGATTTTTTTCATCAGTTCTGGAAAATTCGCAGCCGTTTTTCTTTAAATTGCTTCTGTCCCATGTACTCTCATTTCTCTTTCTGGGACTTGGATTAAACGTATACTAGACCTTTTGCTCTGTCCTCAATGTCTATGTCTCTTAACTTTCCTTTCATATTTTCTCTTTGCTTCTCTGTGATCTGAAACCAGACAAGATCGAGGTAGGTAAATATGAAAGCCAGATTTTCCAGGTGGCAAATGTTAATATTAGCCCTGGATCCAGACCCTAAGCCTTGGACCCAACCTTAGACAGGAGTTGCAAGTAAGATGCTTTCTTTAAATAAGACTAAAGCATAGTGTCCCGGAAGATGCAATTTCAGATACTGCATGAATGAAAGCACTCCCAGTTTAAGCCCTAAAGATCCGAGCATGTTAGGTTCCATTAAATATAAGCTCATAAACAAAAACACACCAAGAAATAAACCATCATGAGTGAAGTCACAACTATAACAAACTTCATATTTGGACATCTGAGATTTTAAATATTAGGATTTATTTTTCTTTGTTTGAACTTAAAATGTATTAAAATGTATGCTTGCTTTAATTTAGTTAGGTTTCAGGTTTTGCAGCAGGAGGGTCCTTTGGAACATCTAGTCTGGAATTTTTTTACTCACTATTTAATATTAATTAAAACCTTGAAATGATGGTCATATTCTTATGAGATTCTTTTTTTTTTTTTTTTTTTTTTTTTGCAGAGCTTGAGAATAACTTTTAAAGTTAGTAGGATCTGCGCATTTTCCCCCCAAATTGATAAAGGTTATTTGGAAAAGATTATATGGAATGATTTAAGAAAATGATAATTTAAGACATCCTGAATAAAATGAAAATTAGATTCAAATAGTATATGTTATTCATAATAAACCAGCTTTGTTATTTTTATGCATTATAAATATATTGTTTTTTATGACATTATTTTTTCTGATTGTTTTAAAAGCTTAATTTCTAATATCCTTATCTTTTTCTCATCTGGATTTTTTAGGCGTAATATTCATGGGGTAAGCAAAGAAAAAATAACAAGAATGTTGGAACACTATCAACGTTTTGTTTCAGTGCCAATAATCATGAGTTCTTCAGTGCCAGAAAAAATTGAACGTGTTGAGTTATGTGCATATTCTTTTGAGGACCAAAGTTCTAGGTAGGTTAAAGTCACTATGCACAAATATTCAATGTAAAACATAATTAAAAAAAATTATATTGTGAAATCACTGGCTTGTGAAATCACTGCCAGATAACTTGTACAGCTTATATATATATATATTCTTACCTGAAGCAAGATGTATATGATTAGCAGGAAAAGTAAAAGTTTGAGTGATGATGAGAGGTTTTTCATTGTCAGGGCATTTTGTGGGGCCATGTTTATACCCTGAATATTCCTGTCTTAATTATGTAACTTCCTGCTATTCTAATCTTTATCTGTTAACTTATCTCCTCATTGTTATTATTTCATGCACTAGAGGCCCGGTGCACGAAATTCATGCATGGATATGGTCTGTAGGCCTGGCCGGCGATCAGGGCTGATTGTGGCCTTTTGGCTGTTGCCCGGGCCTTCCTTCTGGCTGCTAGCCAGGGCCTCCCTACCCTGGCTGCCAGCTGCTGGCCGGGGCCTTCCTTTGTTCTGTGCTTCCCCCTGGTGGTCAGCGCATGTCATAGCAAGTGATCGAACTCCTGGTTGAACTCTCAAGGGGACCCTTTGCGTATTAGCCTTTTATATATAGACTAGAGGCCCGGTGCACAAATTTTTGTGCACTCGGGGGACAGGGGGTGTCCCTCAGCCCGGACTGTGCCCTCTCGCAGTCTGGGACCCCTTGGGAGATAACGACCTGCTGGCTTAGGGCTGCTCCCGGGTGGCAGAGGGCAGGCCCATTCCCTAGGTGCAGCAGCCCCTGGTCGGGCTCAGAGCAGGGCCGATTGGGGAGTTGGGGCGCCGCCCCCTGTCATGCACAGAGCAGGGTGGATCGGGAGGTTGCGATGCCACCCTCAGTCACGCTCAGGGTAGGGCCGATTGGGGGGTTGGGGCACCGCCCCCTGTCACACTCAAGGCAGGGTCGATGGGGAGGTTGCGGCGCCACCCCCTGTCACACACAGAGCAGGGCCAATCAGGGGATTGGGGCGCTGCCCCCTGTCACTCACAGAGCAGGGCCCATCAGGGGGGTTGGGGCTCCGTACCCTGTCACGCACAGAGCAGGGTCGATCAGGGGGTTGGGGAGCTCCCCCCTGTCATGCACAGAGCAGGGCTGATCAGGGAGTTGAGGAGCTCCCCCCGTCACTCACAGAGTAGGGCTGATAGGGGAGTTGGGGCACCGCCCCCGTCACACACAGAGCAGGGCGGGTCAGGGGTTTGGGGCGCTGCACCCTGTCACACTCAGGGCAGGGCCGATGGGGAGATTATGGCTCTACCCCGTCACACACAGAGCAGGGCGCGTGGGGGGCGGTTGGTGCATCGCCCTCTACCACCCTCAGAGCAGGGCCAATCAGGGGGTTGGGGCGCCGCCACTCTCACACTCAGGGCAGGGCTGATGGGGAGGTTATGGCTCTACCCCGTCACACACAGAACAGGGCCCGTGGGGGCAGGGGGGGGTTGGGGCGCCGCACCCTGTCACACACAGAGGAGGGCCGATTAGGGGGTTGGGGCGCCTCACCCTGTCACACACAGAGCCGCAGGGCTATCGGGGTTGGGGAGCTCCCCCCTATCAGGCACAGAGCAGGGCTGATCAGGGGGTTGGTGCGCCTTCCCTGTCACAAACAGAGCAGGGCGGATAGGGAGGTTGTAGCCCCGCCCCCTGTCACACACAGAGCTGCAGGGCGATCAGGAGGTTTGGGTGCTGCCCCCGTCACGCTGATCCCGGTGCTGGGAGGCCTCGTGGCTTCGCTGATCCCGGTGCTGGGAGGCATATTACCCTTTTACTATATAGGATAGAGGCCTGGTGCACGGGTGGGGGCCGGCTGGTTTGCCCTGAAGGGTGTCCTGGATCAGGGTGGGGGACTCCACTGGGGTGCCTGGCCAGCCTGGATGAGGGGATGATGGCTGTTTGCAACTGGTCACACACCCTTCAGGGTGGGGGTCCCCACTGGGGTGTCTGGCCAGCCTGGATGAGGGGATGATGGCTGTTTGCAGCTGGTCACACACCCTTCAGGGTGGGGGTCCCCACTGGGGTGCCTGGGTGAGGGGCTGAGGGCTGTTTTCAGGCTGGCGGGTGACTGAAGCTCCCAACCGCTCCTTTTTTTCTTTTTTTTTTTTTTATTCTGGGTCAGCTTTCGCTCTGAGGCTTGGCTCCAGCTCTTAGGCCTCGGCTGCTGAAAGCAGGTATCTGGTTTGTTTGGGTTCTATAATCGAAACACTGTTTCAACTCCAGCTCTGAGATCCCGGCTGGCTGAAAGCAGGTTTCTGGGGTTTTGTTTAGGTTCTATATTTGTAACAATGTTTCAAACTGCAAGCTCAGAGGCCGGCAGAGGCAGGTGGGGAACGTTGGAGTCCTCCGTCACTGAAGCAAGCAAGCCTCATGTTCGCTTCAAGCTGCCTGGCTGCCGGCCGCCATCTTGGCTGGCAGTTAATTTACATATCGCCCTGATTAGCCAATGGGAAGGGTAGTGGACATATGGCTAATTACCATGTTTCTTTTATTAGCTAGGATAGATAATCACATATAGTTTCCTTTGATATTAGTAAAATAATGCTGTCATGCTAGTATAGTAAAAATTAAATTAAAAAAATATTTTTATTGGTTTCAGAGAGAAATGGAAACAGAGATAGAAACATCATGATGACAGAGAGTCATTGATCAGCTGCCTAATGCAAGCCCCCTACTGGGGATTGAGCCCGCAACCCAGGCATGTGCCTTTGACCGGAATCAAACCTGGGTTCCTTCAGTTCCCAGGCCGATGCTCTATCCACTGAGCGAAACTGGCTAGGGTGTACAAATTAATTATTAATGGTATAATTTTACTAAGTAATGCAAATCATAGACTTTTTTAATTATTGATTTTAGAGAGGGAAGAAGGTGGGGGGGGGGAAGAGAGAGAGAGAGAAACAGACATTGATGTAAGGTACATCTATCAGTTACCTCTCATATGGACTCTGACTGGGTATCAAACCCACAACCTAGGTGTGTGTTCTGACCAGGAATCAAACTTATGACCTGGTGTATGAGACGATGCTCCAACCAACTGAGCCTGGGCCAAGTCATAGCCTTTGGAAAGTGTATAATCCAGGATAGTACTGATTCTGTTAAAAATTTAGGACATATAAACAATTGAATAAATGAGTAAAGAAGAACTTTAAATATATATAGAGGTCTGAATTGCCCATATTTTATAATGGTAATGTATGGAGAGGTTCTATTAAAAAGAAGTTGGGAGGTGGGAAGGGAAAATTCATGAATTCCTTTTCATTGAGGTGTTGTGAAGTGATAAACATGGATTCTTGAGCCTTATTTCCTGGCTTCCTTCCCAAAGTTCTATAATATGTAACCATAAAATCTCTCCATTCTTCAGTTTCAGTTCTAAAATGGTAAAATAACACTTTCCTCCTAGGATTTCATAAGGATTATGAATTAACACTTGTAAAGGACTTAGATTAGAATAGCATCTGGCATATAGGAAACTCAGTGCTTGTGATTTCAGTAGGAAGGCTTTATGGGAGAGGTGAGACTTTGAGAGCTCCTGGAGTAAAGAAAGTAAGGAAGATAAGTTGACATATTGATAAGGAAAGTAATGATTAGGCAAAAGTGCTCTGAGTCTGAAATTAACATTAAGGATGGTTTTAAAAAATTTAACAAGTGACATCTCCACTGAGCGCTTTGTTCCCTAGCTCTCATTTCTTTTAACTGTGCAAATCATGTTGGTTGACTCTCTGTGATTTGTAAATGAAGCTTAAACATTTTCCTCTGTAGCAAATGGCAGGTAGGTGATATGGAGGCAGACCTAGTTTCACATTGTTAAGCTTAATCAGGTAGGAAAGAAACCAGGGAGGTGTGCCCTTTTCTGGGAACACATTTAGAAACATAACTTTAATATTTATGCATAATAAACAACTTAAAATCTCATATTATTCAATTAAAAAAAGTTTTAGTGCTTCCTATATGCCAAACATTTTGCTAGGTTGGGGCTACAACAAAGAGATGTGTTCATAGTGTATTACAGAAAGACCAAGATTAGCTTTTAAAATTTTAATGTATCATATTTTTAGAACTTTTAGACTAAATAAATGTTACGTGTCTTTTCAGTTGAATGCTTTTTAAATTTAAATCACAATGTTAATAGTAACATTAAGAGGCTTCCTTATAACACCTTAAAAAAATCTTACAGCCCAAAAGACAATGAAGACGTTACCTCTGAAAAAGAAGAAAATGTCTTATCCTCATCTCTGAAGCACATAGAGTTAATTGAAGAGAAGAAACTTGAAGTGACCAAAGAAGCTGTGTTACCTGAGAATGTCACATGTCTCCCTAGTGCAGATTTAAACAAAGGAAGTGGTGTGACTCCTAACATTCAGAGTGCTTTAATTGAGGAAGTTCCAGACACGTATTTTTCTGATTCTGAAAGCAAAGTAGGAGTAACAGACAAAAATGAAAAAGAAGAGCAAGTCGAAATGGCTTCTGAAGAAGAATATAGTAAAACCGATACAGATAGTTTTGTAGAGAGATTGTCACAAAGTATTAGCTATAGTGAAAATAATCAAGAAGACTGTGATCTTTCAAGTACTGCATCACTTCAGAATGAAAATTCTTCACCTGGTGAAATATTGGAAGAAAGAGCAGTGGTAAAGAAAAAAGCTTTTGGAAAACAAAAAAGCAAATCAACTTTAGAAAAGTGTCCGAGACATGAGCTATCAAATTTTGTTGGTGATTGGCCAGTTGATAAAACTATTGGTCAGAGGACAAAAAGGAACCGAAAAACGGAAAAGGCTTCATCTGTACAAAATGACAAAAAGTATAATTGTCCTCCATCACGCAAAGTATTAGATAATGGTCTGTCTGTGAATATGGGTAATACCCAGCAACCAGGATGTCCACATGAAAGTGTAGAGGATGACAAGAAGTCACAATGTAATGATGCTTCAGAAGCTTTTAGTAGCTGTCACTATGATGCTTGCACAAATACTGAAAAAAACTCATTCAACATTGTGGGCGACTGGCCTTCATCTGATTCTTTAGCTCAGAGAGAGCACAGATCAAGAACGCCAAAGGCTGTTTTAAATGAACCCAGCCTAGAATTTGGAACTAATGACATTATGAGTGAAATATCCTCATACACGGCACATGAGGCCTGTTGGGGCACAAGCACTGAAGAACTAAAAACGTTGGGTAGTGCTATTCTAGGAAGTTCTGAAATGCTATCTAGTGAAATGACCTGTGAGAATAAGACTTGTCCAAATAAAATGATTCATGGGCAACACACGTTGTCTCTTACTTTTACCAATAGTGCTCCAACTATTGCTGGGGTAGTAGGAGCAGAGACTTCAGCTGAATTTCCAGAGGGAAAGCCTAAAGAAGTCCCTGGAATGGAAGTAGGCACATGTACCCAGACTGAACCACAGGATTTTGCTCTCTTATGGAAAATAGAAAAGAATAAAATTAGTGTTTCAGATTCTGTGAGAGTATTAACAGGAAGGTTAGATGGATTTAAACCCAAAGCTTTCAATATTAACACAAACTTAGATGTTCAAGAAACAATTCCCTATCGGGTAATGTATGATAAAAGCACGTTTGTTGAAGAAAGTGAGCTTACCAGTGCTGATGAATCTGAAAATCTTAATATTCTTTGTAAACTATTTGGATCTTTTTCATTAGAAGCCCTAAAAGACTTATATGAGAGATGTAACAAAGATATTATTTGGGCTACAAGCCTTTTGTTGGATTCTGAAACTAAATTATGTGAGGATACTGAATTTGAGAATACCCAAAAATCATATGATGAAACACAAATTGGGCCATTTTCTCTAGGATTTAATTTGAAGGAAATTATTAGCCAAAGAGGAACCTTGGAAGATTCTAATTCTGTGCCAGACTTTAGCCACGAGATTGGTATCACTAGCACGAATGCACAATCTACCTGTGATTCAGAAAAGGGACACTCAGAGCAGGCAGAAATAAGAGCTACAACTACTGAAAAACCTGGATTAATAAGTCTATTTCCTAATGTCACCATGGATCTAAAGAATACCAATGAAGTACTTCTTAATAGTCAGGCAGAACTTCCAGTTGTACATAATATTAACCAGTCTTTTTCAGGTACTGTAAAAGCTACTCCTGCTCAAGATTGGAGTGAAATGGAGAAGACTCTAGAAGTTACAGACATTGGAGACAGTATGCATTCTTCTTTGAATTTGTCTGATATTTTAAACTCTGTATCGAGCACTTCAAATCTCCAGTTAAATGAAGAAATTTATTTTTCTGACTCTTGTGAAATAACAAAACATGAGAATCTTCCAAAGGACTATATGAAGTTTCCTAACAGTGAAGAATATATGAATGAAGATGAACAGGAAATGGAAAAAATTCTAATGGCAGGGAGTACTTTGCCAGCTGGAGTTAGTGAGGAAGATAAAACTGAGATATTGAATCCCACACCAGTGATGACCAAATCTCTTACCATAGACTGTCTGGAATTGGCATTACCCCCTGAACTGGCTTTTCAGCTCAATGAATTATTTGGCCCTGTTGGTATTGATTCAGGTAAGGAAAAATTAAATTAGCTGTATGTGTGTCTTTATGTGAATAGAATATAGAGAGTTCTATTTCTTTTTCTTTCTTTCTTTTTTTTTAAAATATATTTTATTGATTTTTTACAGAGAGGAAGGGAAAGGGATAGAGAGTTAGAAACATCGATCAGCTGCCTCCTGCACACCCATTAGGGATGTGCCTGCAACCAAGGTACATGCCCTTGACCAGAATCGAACCTGGGACCCTTGAGTCTGCAGGCCGATGCTCTAGCCACTGAGCCAAACTGGTTAGGGGAGAGAGTTCTATTTCAATTTAAAAATTATTCCATGTTAATTGAAATAGAAAAGTAATTTGTGTTGTCTCCCTTATTTCCTTTTGATTTTTGAGAGGAAGGGAGAGGGAGAGGAAGAAGGAGAGAGACAGACAGACAGACAGACATCAGTGTGAGAGAGAAATATTGATAGGTTGCCTCCTGTATGTGCTTTGAACCTGCAACCTGGATATGTGCTCTGACCGGGAATCGAACCTGCTACCCTTTGGTGCACAGGACGATGCTCAACCAACTGAGCCACACCGGCCAGGGCTTCTTTTTGACACTGTGTTTGTAGAGGATTTAAAAAAATGTCATTTGAAGAAATAGTATTTATACAGAGTTTATATTTATCCCATGCATATATTTGAAAGTTTTCTCTGATACTTACTGCAACTTATTTACACAAATGAACCTTTATTAACCCTTAGGAGCTACTCCAGATACATATAAGGCAAGATTAATTTCTTAGAACACACTTATTGAAAAGTCTCATCTAATGGAAATGAATAAATTAAATTTTAGACTGATGGACATGATTAACTTAAATATATGAAGTATTGTATAATTGCAGCAGCCAAGAAATGTGAAAGCAATGACATTAAATAAACAAAAATATTCCAAGAGAACTAGAAACATAGGTTAGTAACTAATGACACCAATTAGTATTATGATCCATAAAGTGGTTGAGTATGTGTTCTGCAAATATATGAGTAATGATTATATTTTCTTTTTTCTCCTTACAAGGGTCTCTAACAGTTGAGGATTGTGTGGTTCACATAGATCTGAATCTGGCTAAAGTGATTCATGAGAAATGGAAAGAATCTGTAATGGTTGGTAGGCTTCTTCATTTTTTTAAATTCTCACGTGTGGATATACTTATTGATTTTAGAGAGAGAGAATGGGAGAGTGAGAGAAATAGTCATATGAGAGAGAAACATTGATCTGTTGCCTTCCTCCTCCCTCTTACCCCTTATGCACCCCAAGCTGGGATCAAACCCGCAACCTAGTTATGTGCCCTGACCAGAATTTGAGCCTGCAACCTTTTGGTGTATGGGATGACTTTCCAACCAATAGCCACCCAACCAGGGCTGTAGGTTTACTTTATTTTTATTTTTTAAAATATATTTTTACTGATTTCAGAGAGGAAGGAAGAGGGAGAGAGAGATAGAAACATCAGTGATGAGAGAGAATCATTGATTGCCTGCCTGCTGCAAGCCCCCCACTGGGGGGGATGGAGCCCGTAACCCAGGCATGTGCCCTTGACTAGAATCAAACCCAGGACCCTTCAGTCTGCAGACCAGCACTCTATCCACTGAGCCAAACTGGCTAGGGCTGTAGGTTTATTTTTATAGAGAGCTCCTTTTATATTCATTTTGTCACCTTTGCTTTTCAATATAATCTGTTATATGGAAGAGTTTTATTGAACTTTTACTTTGAGAGAGAATAAACTTTTATCATTTATAAGAGTACTGATTCCCCCTCCCCCCAGTATTTTAGAGTATTTCTAGACTAGCTAAATTATATAATTAATGATGAAGCTCAATATGTTGATTTTTTTTTTTTAAGGGAAAAAGTCATAAATAGTTTTTACTTCTTAAATTAAAGACTTGTAGTATTGGCTGATTAAATACAGCATAAGAGCTCTATAAGTGGAAAAAATATATAGATGTAGTAATCCTTTATAATTTTACTTACCTGATTTTATTGTATACTAGAGGCCTGGTGCATGAAAATTTGTGCACTTGGGTGGCGGGGTGGTGTCCCTTAGCCGGCCTTGCACCCTCTCACAGTCTGGGACCCCTTGGAGGATTTCCACCTGCCGGCTTAGGTTCACTCCCTGGGGGATTGGGCCTAAGCTGGCAGTCAGACATCCCTCTGGCAGCCCAGGAGCCCTCGGGGGATGTCCGACTGCGGCTTAGGCCCGCTCCCTGCGGGTAGTGGGCCTAAGCTGTTAGTTGGACATCCTTAGCGCTGCCATGGAGGCAGGAGAGGCTCCTGCTATAGTTGCTGCGCTAGCCAGCCATGAGCCAGCTTCTGGCTGAGTGGCGCTCCCGCTGTGGAAGTGCACTGACCACCAGGGGGCAGATCCTGCATTGAGCATCTGCCCCCGGGTAGTCAGTGCACATCATAGCGACGGGTTGTTACCATTCGTTCTGCCATTAGGGTCAATTTGCATATTACCTTTTTATTATACAGGATTTAGATTTTAGCAAGAACAATAAATAATTTTACAAGGAGAGATTATTTCTAGAGAAAAATGATATACTCTTGTGTTCTAATGCACCTTCCTTTGCCAATCCCCTGTTCTGTATTTGTGTTTAGGAGCGACAAAGACAAGAAGAGGTATCCTGTGGCAAGCTTATGGGAGGTAAAAGCACTTATCTTTTGCTTCTAATGATCTTGTCTTGACATTGAAACTTGGTGTGTGTATGTATGAATTTTAACTCATTTTAAGCATACTTTCATAAAATATGTTACCCAAGAACTTGGATTTGCAAATAAAAGTTCTTTAAAAGTTGTTTTATATTCATAATGAAGAAAACACACACCCTATAATACAATTTAGTTTTCCTGAGTGCTGTGGGACATGTAAGATTTGCTCTTATAGTCAAGGTGTTTTCTGTTAAGATTTGCTCTGAATAAAAGAACTCTTCTGGTTTGAGAGCAATAAAAATGTTCATGTGTTTGAGAGCATCGTTGAAATATTACTTGGCTATTAAAAATTTTTCTTGATGTTACTATTATTCGAGCACAAAAGTCAGCCTGCTCTTTAGGTACATCTGCCAAATTGAAAATATTTGATTGTAGACTTCTCTTTGATAGTATGGTCCTCAGTGATTAGTGCAGGTTGGCAGACCTGTTAAAAAGGGTCTTCCTTTTGTATATGAATTCCTCCATATACCTATTTTGTTCACTCCATACTGGGACTGCAGGTTAAAGATTCTTAGGATGTGCTTGTGTCGTAGCTTTAAGAGCTAAAGCCGTTTGAGAACTAGAGGTGCCCAAGGGTATCAAGAGTTGTATGAATGACAGTAGTGCCTGTTTTTTCACTCTCCAGGAAAGCAAAGGAATGTATCAGAATGTGTTGATATCCCATAGAAATGCTGACGTTACACATTGTTGTGAACTTGTTAGGATGTTCAGTTCCTTCCTTCTGTTGAATATCATTTGCTCAATATTTATTGGGTGCCTCCAGTGGATTGGTTACAGATTTGCCCAAATATTGAGGTTTTCAGTCCTCGGAGTGACTGGACAGAACTAACCAGAGCTGCTTTCGGTGGTCACTTTGAGTTGGCTGCAACTTCCCGTGTTTACTGTTGTATATGCCACTGTTTTCTGTGTGTCAGTGTGGTATGGAAAAGAGTGGGAAGCGTTGAGTTGATTTTTAGTGAAACTTAGTCATGGTGCATTTGAAATATTCCTACATTTACACATGTCATTTCTTGCAGTTATATGAAGATGTATTTGAAACTTCAGAGTTGCTTTATATTTAAAAGCTAAAAGTAAAAAAACATGTTTCCCCTGGGTCTCTCTGAGGTAAATGTAACAGTGTATAATGTTTAATTTGTAAGTTTTTTGTTGAGGGTCTGACACTGTTTATACTGCTTTTGTAGATCCTTCCCTGGTTGGGCATATTGGTCTTGATAATACTGAACAAAAATCATCTCAGAGAACTGGCAAAAAATTACTGAAGACTTTAGCAGCATCTGAAATGCTACCCTTAATGGATCATTGGAATACTCAAACTAAAAAAGTATCACTCAGAGAAATAATGTCGGAAGAAATTGCCTTACAGGAAAAACACGATTTGGTATGAGTTAGTATAAATATTAAGCTTTTGTCTTTGACTCTAGGTTGATTATGTATGTTTACTTTGTGGTTTTCATTTGATTATATATTTCCTAGTCAGGAATCTGTATTTAACTTGACTGACGTTAATGCTAAAATTGAAAAATGTTTTAAATGTAGTTGAAAACTGGAGTTTTTTACTTCTGAGAAATTAGTTGATAATCTACATCAATAAACCAATTTGTGTTAAATACGTTGCTTTAGATTTAATTTTTTTTTTTTTTTAAATATATTTTATTGATTTTTTACAGAGAGGAAGGGAGAGAGATAGAGAGTTAGAAACATCGATGAGAGAGAAACATCGATCAGCTGCCTCCTGCACATCTCCCACCGGGGATCTGCCCGCAACCCAGGTACATGCCCCTGACCGGAATCGAACCCGGGACCTTTCAGTCCGCAGGCCGACGCTCTATCCACTGAGCCAAACCGGCTTCGGCTAGATTTAATTTTTCAGCGATTGAGCTGCATATTCCTTAGCTTTTTAACATTTATGCAATTTTTAAATTCTAGAAACATGAAAGAGATCTTTCATCTATATATATATCTTCTATGTATATATAAAAGCCTAAGTGACCATCTAACCTTTGACCACCCGACTGGTAGCTATGGTGCACACTGACCACCAGGGGGCAGACGCTCAACGCAGGAGCTGCTGAGCTGTGGTGACTTGCAGCTGCGGTTCTCGGGTGACACACCCAGAACCAGAGAGGAGGGAGCCTGATTCCTGGATGTGTAACCTGAGAACCACCCTCTCACAATCCAGGACCCCTTGGGGGATGTTGGAGAGCCAGTTTCAGCCCGATTCCTGCAGGCCAGGCCAAGGGACCCTACTGTGCACTGGTCCTCTAGCTTAAAGATAATTTCATTTATAAATTAGTAATAAGAAATGTCTGTCTGGCTTTACAGAAGTATCCACCTTTGGAACAAAATTTTTTAGAGAATGTTTTAGAAATTTAACAATTTGAATTAAAAATTTAAGTACCCTTATCTAAATTTTCAATTAAACAAATTCAAACAGAAACTTCATTTCATTTTGAACTTTGCTTTTGTTCCATATTCAATGTATCTAATTATATGAAGTCATAAGTGAATTTTGTTTCCTTTGCATTGTTCGTAGCCTTTTTTGGAATTGTGAAAATTAGTGTTAGAGAATTTCAAAATCAGAAGGGGAAAGACCCCTAAAAGTCATTTAGTCCTGTTTTCAAGGAAAAAAATAACTCTTAGCTGGTGATCTTAACACTTTTATTTTCTTTCTTATTCATTTGACTGTTCAAAGGAACACCTTTATATTTGGTTAAAATACATAGAATTGGGGCATACGAAGAATGATGGGGTTCCTCTACTTTTATGTTTACTTTCTCTAATTATGTTGTTAATTAAATTGGAAATGTGCTAGCATTCCCATCTTTGCATGTTTATATAATCCAAGAAACAATCTCTTCAGTAGGGTCTTATCATTTAATGTTGTTTCATATATCCTCTTCAGTTTATTTATGTAATAAAGTAGATAAATGGATTTTTTTTTAAAAAATAGGGAAGCCTAGAACTTACGCCAAAATGGTATGATACTTTTGGTTGAAATGCCATTTTTCCACTTTTGAAACTTGTTTTTACAGTTTTAACCTGCCTTTTAATCTCTCAGTATAATAGTGAACAAATGAACATCTTTGACTTCCCAACTTAATGCACTGTTTTTCTTATTAGTAACTTTTGCCTGTCTTGTCTGGGTTGCATAATAGAAACTATATGTTTTGGTCCCAAGGTAAAAATCCAGTAAGAGAATTTTCTGATGCTTTCTCCTAATTTTTTGGTCCCCAAAGGAGAAATACATTTTGTATTTTTTTTTAAAGCAAAGACTATAAAATAAACTTTAGATGTAATGTATGGATAGAATAATTAATTGTAAGGTGATTAATATTACGAGTTTGCAGTTTTGTGAATTTGAAGTTTGGAAACTCTATGGCCTGGTAGATTGCCAATAAATCTGATCGCTGATATTTTAGTAAGTTCAGATTATAATGTATATTTTAAATTAAACATGAAATACTTTTAATTCTTGAGGTGGCTCTTTCTCAGGAGAAGTACTTCTGAGCAACTCTGGGATATACGATGCCGTCAGCTTTACCGATCCGCCCTTTTACTGGCCAGATGGTCACCTCCTGTGGTTCCTCTTTTATTATTATTTGGTGTCACAAAAGGCCTAAATATGGTTAGGCTTCAAAACCAATAACTATTCTAGGATTGTCCTAGATTTACATAATTTTATATTTAGGAATTTTCAGAATCACCTTTGAAATTTGATAGGAGCTTATTTTTCAGACATTAGGATCTTTGTAGCAAACAAATTGTCCTAAAGTTAGAAATCACTCTAAGAATGTTTACTGTAATCCTAGGTTAGGATTAAAGTAGCACATTTTATAAAAATTCTTTTGGTTTAGCGATTTGAACAGGTCCAAATATGACTGGGGAAAAAACAATTAGTAGCAGTTCTCATACAGTTATTTTTAAGTAATAAATATGCTTTTGAAACTTAAAAATTGTGAATTTTAAGATTTCCTGTCAACCTGAATTTGCAACTTATTTGTACATTGTAGTATTTGCCCATTGAGGAGAATATGTTTTTGCGGACCTTGTTGACAACATCACACAGTGTCTCTTTTATGAGGACCATGGGAGAAATCTCTCTCAGGTCTCAGTACCAGAAAAAGCTGTACTTCCCCTGAGCACCTGGTTTGTTTTTATTTTATGGACACTGAGAACCTTTGTTTCCCCCTTTGCTTTGGCCACGAAGAAGCTCAGAACTGAATTGGTGGCCACCATTAGCAATTGAACAAGATTTTGTGGCATGCATTTATGTACTGATTTTACTTGCTAACTTTATCTATATTCTTACCTTTATTTTCTCTATTCTCTGACTTATTTATTTATACCCTATTTATTTATATAGATATCTTCATCCTGTTTTATATATGTTTGAATGTGTTGAGTGTGTATATGTGAGAGCATATATGTATATGTTTATATACACATGAACACATGTATATGTGTGATTGTGTGTATATATATTTTTGAGCAGCTTCAAATACTTTGTAAAAATGGGATATAAATAAATAGTGCAAGAATACTTATATTACTAATTTTAGCCTTTAATCAGTGAAGAAAGTCTGTTATTGCTTTTAAATTATTAGTCTTTTTGCAACAAAATAACCGTGCTTTTGGATCAGCATAATTTGTATTATAAATTCCATTTTAAGGATTTTTTTTTTTTTTTTTTTTTTTTTTTAGAAAAGGGAATCACTTATGTTTGAAAAAGATTGTGCCACTAAACTAAAGGAGAAGCAGCTCTTTAAGATATTTCCAGCCATTAACCAAAATTTTCTGGTGGACATTTTCAAGGACCACAAGTAAGTGCTAAAAGGATTGTCTATTCTACTGTGATGTCATTGAAAGCATATATTATACATTTAACCTAATATTTTTCTGATAATGAATGCAATATACTGGTAGGTATATTATAAACCATTTAATGCAATGTACCTAATGTAGCAGGTGAGCAGTTTCTGGCAATTGGTTTATATGCCTCCTCAATTTTTTTCACATGTAGCAATTATACATACATGTGTACCTCTTTGCTTTTGTGTCTACATACAAATACATGCTTCACCAAAGAAGAGGTTGTTTTTTATGTACTATTTTGTAGTAGTTTTGCTGGTATTTATTTTTCCTATCTGTTCTTAGTGATCTGCTCTTTTCTTTTTAAAGTCTACAGAATATTCCATAGTGTTCATAAAATGATTTCTTAAATTATTATAATTTATACATGCTCCTATTATGGACTTTTTGACTGTGAGAAAAATTGGAAACCATGTTGCTGCACTGAGCATCCTTGAACAACATACATTTTTGTGTACATTGGTGAATACTATTGTAGGCTAGTTCCTAAAAGTGAAATTCCTGGTTGAGAGTGTGTGCATTTAAAGTTTTTATAGTTAATGCCAAATTTCCTTTGATACAGGCTTTCTGCATTAGTTATATGTACTGATAGTGTAACCCACCTTGATAATAATAATCTTGAAAATTTTTGCCAATCTGATGGGAAAAGTATTTTATTGTTGTTTAAATATTTGTTTTCCTGATTATTAGTAAGGTTGAGTAGTTTCATTCATTTCCTTTTCTACTAGTGCTTGCTTTCTTTTGGTCTGTTTTTCTTTTGGTTTCTATTTCTAGTTTTAAATTTTTTATTTATTGATTTGAGAGAGAGAAACGTTGGTTTGTTGTTTTACTTTTTTATTCCTTCATTGATTCTTGTATGTGCCCTGACCAGGGATTGAACCCGCAACCTTAGCATATTGGAATAACACTCTAACCAACTGAGTTACCTGGCCAGGGCAGTTTTTTCTAGATTTGTGAGAGCTCTTTATATATTATTTATAGTAATTTTGTCTGTTAATGTAGATTATAATTATTTTTCCTGCTGTAATACTTATTAACCCAGTATAGTCACTTTGGTCATATACATGTTTTAATTCTAATGTTTTATCAGAAAATATTTTTTCATTGTTTCTGAGTTTTATGTCTTTTTTAAAAAAATATATTTTATTGATTTTTTACAGAGAAGAAGGGAGAGGGATAGAGAGTTAGAAACATCGATCAGCTGCCTCCTGCATACCCCCCACTGGGGATTTGCCCGCAACCAAAAGATACATGCCCTTGACCGGAATCGAACCCAGGACCCTTGAGTCTGCAGGCTGACACTCTATCCACTGAGCCAAACCAGTTAGGGCAGTTTTATGTCTTTTTTAGGAAGTCTGTTCTACACCCATTTTATAAAAATACTAGAGGCCCGGTGCATGACATTCGTGCACTGGGGGTATGAGGGGTCCCTTAGCCCGACCTGCACCCTCTCCAATTTGGGAGCCCTCAGGAGAGCCCTCTTCAATCCGGGAGTTTCTGTCTGTCTTTGCAATCATATGAGCAAATTGCCTGAGACCCCAACTCAGTTTGGTTTGTTGCTCACAGAATGTTAGAGGCATTTTTTTTCTTTGCTGCATTGGTGGAGATTTCCTGGAAGTTTTAGGATATCTTCCCTTTAATTTTTCCTAGACACTCTGATTTTACTTATGTCTCTCACCTTTGCTTTCCCTCCATCCCCCACCGCAACAGTAACTTGCTCCAGGCTCACTTTGCTCTAGTGCAGCGGTTCTCAACCTGTGGGTCGCGATCCCTTTGGCGGTCGAACGACCCTTTCACAGGGGTCGCCTAAGACCATCCTGCATATCAGATATTTACATTATGGTTCATAACAGTAGCAACATTACAGTTACAAAGTAGCAACGAAAATAATTTTATGGTTGGGTCACAACATGAGGGACTGTATTTAAAGGGCCAGAAGGTTGAGAACCACTGCTCTAGTGTCTAGGACAGTGATGACGAACCTATGACACGCGTATCAAAGGTGACACGCGAACTCATTCTTTTGGTTGATTTTTCTTTGTTAAATGGCATTTAAATATATAAAATAAATATCAAAAATATAAATCTTTGTTTTACTAAGGTTGCAAATATCAAAAAATTTCTATATGTGACACGGCACCAGAGTTAAGTTAGGGTTTTTCACAGTGCTGATATGCCGAGCTCAAAAGGTTCGCCATCACTGGTCTAGGAGATCGGTCTGCCACCAGAACTACGATTCCCAGCATTCCTGATGCTCCCTGCGCTTTGGGCTTCCGCTTATGGTCCTGGGGCTGCCACCATAACTATTCCCAGAATTCCTGGCGCACCCCATGCTCTTGGTTTTCCCTTCCTGCTCTGTCTCCGTCCCATGGCCTCCTACTCTGCCAAGTCCTTCAAGCCGCCAGCTCTACCTCTCTGTTCTCCATCTGGCGGCTTGGGGAGCCAAGTTCCCCAAGCCGCTCCACTCCGCCGGCCCTCCCGCTCTGCTCTCCGCCCGGTGCCTGTGTATGCAAATCAACCCGCCATCTTTGTCAGGTTAATTTGCATACGCTCGCCTGATTGGCTGGTGAGGGTAGCAGAGGGATGGCCAATTTACATGTTTCTCTTTTATTATGTAGGATTTTCTTGCTCTGGCAGGGTGGCTTGGTTGGCTGGAATGTTGTCCCATACACCAGAAGGTTGAGGGTTTGATTCCTGGCCAGGGCATATACTTAGGTTGCAGGTTCGATTCCTAGTCAGAGTGTGGGTTCCATCCCTGGTTAGGGCTGGTATGGGAGGCAACCCATCAATGTTTCTCTCTCATATTGATGTTTCTCTCTCTGTCTTCCTCTCTCTCTAAAGTCAGTAAAAAGGGTCATTTGGTTCAGTTACTGCAGTATATGACTGAGGTGTAATTTTCTAGGGTTGTACCCTTCAAGCAACATCAGTAGTGGACACTGGCTTCCAGCCCCATGTGTGGGTAAGCTGGGTGATTTTAAGAACTAGTTAGGATGTAGATAATTGCTGGTAGCTTCCAGGACCTAAAAGCTCCTGTGTGTTGAGCATGTCTGAGACAGCAAGATGAGAGAAACCTAAAGTGGAATTGGTGGTTCCAAATAATGCTCGTTTAGGGGTTGTCTTTAATAAATTGAAGAATAAGAAAATAATCACATTATTTTAGATAATTAGTTATCACATTTCAAAAATATTTCTTAGTGCTCAGTTCTTCACTATCTGGCCATTGGAAAAATCAGAGGCATAAATAATTTGAAATAATGAGCAGTATAAAATCATTTATAATTTGCTTTGGAATGAGTTTCTTCAGATATTAGGACATGAGAATTTCAGATGTTTGTCAATTTCTAGAATTTCTTACTACAGATAATATCACCATGAAAACATGCCTGAATAATGTAGGGGTGAGAGGTAGGATAGTGTTTGACTTTTTCCTTTCTGTATCCCTGCTTAGATTTCTTTGAGTAAAACCCCATTGCGTAAGTAAAAAGTGAATTTCAACACAATAAAAATATCAGTCTAAAGATCTATTGTCCGTATTTGATAATTTGAAGGATACTGAAACCATGTGTAAATCCTTAAAGGGATTTAAGAAGTATGAAGTGATAAGATGATAGATTTGTTATATGTAATCTACCTAGAATAAAAGGTCAGAAAAAGAATCACCAATATGTTTTTTTAGTGTTCATTTTTAAAAAATATATTTTTATTGATTTCAGAGAGAAAGAGAGAGGGAAGAGATAGACACATCAACAGTGAGAGGAAACCATTGATTGGCTGCCTCCTACATGGCCCCCACTGGGGATTGAGCTGGCAACCTGGGCATGTGCCCTGACCAGGAATGGAACCATAACCTCCTGGTTCATAGGTTGATGCTCAACCACTGAGCCACGCTGGTTGGGCTAGTATTCATTTTCTAAACCAGTTTTTGAGAGCCTATACTTGGTGGTTTCCCTTTATCATTCTTAAGTCTTTGAGATGCATGATGGGCATTTACTATCTTTTTCTTAAATGTTTAAAGGATTGCTTATGTTAATGTTTTCACATAACTTTTATTTTTATCTATTGACATTATATTTGTACTTAAACTCTCTACAGCTATTCATTAGAACACACAGTGCAATTTTTAAACTGTGTTCTTGAAGGAGACCCTGTAAAAACAGTTGTAGCACCAGAGTTTGTTCACCAAAATGAGAATGCCACTTCTTACACTGCACAGAAGCCTAAGGAGAAAAAGGTATAGAATTGCTTATTTTTTACTATAATGGTAAATAAATGTATTTGAAAATATAATTGTTTTGTTGAGATAATTTAATGATTATTTCTTACCATTTTGACTAGATTGGAAATTTAACCACCAATACCATGTTTGGTTTAGAATGTCTGTTTACTCAAAGTAATGAATTTATAGCTGATTGCGATTTTTCCGTCATTGCCATTGTGTACCACTAGCACTTGAATTTCTGTAACTTTTTCTGTGTAGACTACACAATTGAGTATGAGGCTTAATTGAATAGCAGTGGGATTGTAATGTAGATGGGTCTTAGGCTGTAACTATGTGGGCAGAGATATTTAACCATTTGAAAAATTGCCAAATTTTCCCCCAAAGTGGCTGACTATTTTACATTCCCACCGGCTGTGTATGAGGGTTCCAGTTTCTCCACATTCTCTCAGTCTTTTTGATTATAGCCATCCTAGTGGGTGTGAAGCTGTTTTAAGGGTACCTGGTCAGACACTACACATGGAGAGGGCATGAAGGAAGAAGTTTATTACATGCACAGGTCTCTAGCAGCAGGAGGTATGGCCCACCATCCAGGGCCATATGGGAAGCGCCAGGTTGGTCAGGAGCCAGAGGGAGTAGGTGGGGGAAATATGGGCAAGAGGCTTTTTTGTAGTTTCTGTGGGAAGGAATAGGTGAGGCAAGGTAAGCAGGCTTAGGATTGGCTAGTTTGAATAATTTCTGTAGGCTTTAGGGCATAGGAACCATCCCTAGTTTTCTGGCACTTGGCCTGGGTAACTAGGGTATGTTGATGGTAGTCCAGAGGGTGAGAACTCCAAAACCCAAAAGGCAGTGGTTGCAATATGAGCTCTAGATTAGTTGGTTTGCATATGTAAGATGCACCAGCAGGTGAGTTATTTGTTAACTCCAGGGTTGGGGGTTAGGGGGCTGTTTCTCCAGGGGTTAGCAGGGCCCTAGATGCCAAAGAATCAGAATTCAGGAAATAAAAGATATGGTTAACACAGAAGTGATTTTGATTTTGATTTCCCTGATGACTGGTGATGTTGAACATCTTTTCATGTGCTTGTTGGCCATTTGTGTGTCATCTTTGAAAAAAATGTCTATTTGTATCCTTTGTCCATTAGACAGTTTTTTTTGAGGAGTTCTTCATGTTAGATTCAAGTTCCTTATCAGCCATGTAATTTGCAGAATTTTCTCCCATTCTGAGGGTTGTCTTTTTACTTTTTTGATGGTGGTCTTTAAATTTTGATGATGCATAATCATCTTTTTTCTTTTGTTGCTTGTACTTTTGGTGTTATGAAGATTTACACCTATTTTTTTCTAAGAGTCTTATAGTTTTAGTGTGCATTATGTTTAGGTCTTTGATCTATTTTGAGTTAATTTTTGTGTGTGGCGTGAAGTAGGGGTCCACGTTCATTGTTTTGCATGTGCATATCCATTTGTCATAGCATCACTTGTCGCAAAGACTCTTCTTTTCCCAATGAATTTTCTCATCACTTTTGTTGAAAATGAATCGACTGTAAGTTTTTTGCTAGACCCTCAATTCGATTCCGTTGATCTGTATATCATTGTGTCAGTACCATATTGTCTTGATTTTGAAAACTGGGAAGTTAAGTTTCCAACTATATTCTTTTTTCAAGATTCTTTTGGCTGTTCTTGTCCACTTGCATTTCCATGTGAATTTTAGGATCAGCTTGCCAGTTTCTACAAAGAAGCTAGCTGGAATTTTTATGGGGATTGTGTTGAGTCTGTAGATCAGTTTGAGGTGTATTGCCATCCTGACAATATTGTGTTCTCATCTTTGAACATGGAGTATCTTTCCATTTATTTAGGCCTTCTTAATTCATTCAACAGGATATTATAGTTTTGAGTATTAAGTTTTGCATGTCTTTCATTAAATTTACTTTAAAATATTTTCTTTTTTTACCTTCAAATATGAAAAGCTATTTTTCTTTTTTCTTTTCTTTGATGCTATTATAAATGGGATTGCTTTCTTCATTTTATTTTTGGATTGTATAAATGCATAGAAATAGAATTGATTTTGTATATTACTCTTGTATGTATTAGATTTAGGGTGTTATTTTGTTTGTTTGTTTGTTTAACAGACTTTTAGTATCCCATTATCCTTACTTATTCATAAGACCACTCAGGGATAACTTGTGTGCTCCATTTTTTTAAAACATATTTTTATTGATTTCAGAGAGGAAGGGAGAGGGAGAGAGAGACAGAGACATCAATGATGAGAGAGAACCGCCATCGGCTGCCTCCTGCACCCTTCCTCCCCCTCCTTCCCCCCGCCCCGCTGGGGACCCAGCCAGCAACCAGGGCATATGGAATCGAACCCGGGACCCTTCAGTCCACAGGCTGACACTTTATCCACTGAGCCAAATCAGCCAGGGCCATTTTTTCTTTTAATATTTCACCATCACTTAGTTGATATGTAGGACATAGCTAATTTTGATATTCATGTGATCTGTTGATGCTGTACATGGGGCAAGAACCAAGTGATACCCCTGATGCCTGTGTTCATCATGGATAGACAGGTGTAGTGTATTATAAGGTGCGAAGAGTATATAAGATGATGATGAGGCCTTCCAGGCCAAACTGGGAATGAAGATTACTTCTTTTCTCTCCTGACAAGAGAGCAAGGCACCATGGATCATTATGGCACTATGGATCATTATGGCACTGTGGATCATTATGGTGATGGGAAGGTGTTTTGCTCAAAGTTGGAGATGATTGGGAAATGTTGGAATAAGAAAAGGAGATTCTGTGTTATGTAAATGTTGGCCAAAATGTAAACTTTAAGTTATTTGGGAGATTATTCTTAGTCTTTCTCACAAAATGTAGTCAGGTGTCACAATGCTGATAAAAACCTTTTTACATTTGTGAGAATATTCTGTTTGCTATCCTAGGACCCTAAGGGACCACATATACTAAAGGGAAGTATCATGGTACCAGTAAATTTTTTTTTTTTTTTTTTTGTATCAGTAATGTTTTGGTTTATCTGTTTTCAAGAAACTAACATTTACAGCTGTGTTTTATTAATTCTGCTTTTCCCCTTTAGCCTTTAATAAAATTTATGGGCTTGTTACCATAGGAAATGGTTTTGGTATTATAATATATCATGTTTTCAGCAGAATAAGTGACACTAATTAGGTGAATTCCTAGGAAGCATATATTTCAATTTCACTTGGCTCCTGTTAATGAAGTTATGGTAAACCATAGAACTATCGGGTACAAAAATAAACCTTAGTTTTGTTTTAAAAGAGAGTGGCTATTTGAGAAAGCATCTCTCATTATAGCTCTTTTATTCTTTTAAAAAATAAGAAATGAAGGGTCTCTTCCCAGAGAAGCAAATGTGATTTGCATTTTTTAGTATGAACACCAACAGAGACTCTGATGCTATGAAATATTTATGTTCACAGTGTTTGTCACTCTGGGCTTTCAGAAGTCATAGAAAGCATCTTTATTATCCCCTCCCTGCAAAATTTTTGATTTTATCAGGGATGCCAGCCATACACTCAGAATATTTAAACATTAATCTGTAACCAGCTTGTGATTAAGTATTGGCAAGAGTGATAATAAGGATGTAGGTCCCATGAATATTCTATGCCAGAGAGAGCCTTGTGTTCTTTTGTAAAATAAACTGGATATTTGTTACAACAATAAATTGACTGTATATTTATAGATTTTTGACCCCGGTAATGAATTAGAAGTATGATGATGCCTTTATTTTATTCTTCTCTCTCTTTTTAAATTTCATTTATTTTCTATAACTCTTTCAAGCCTCTAGAATTCTATGTGCCAAGTAAGCAAAATGTAATGAGTGAAAAATTATACAACCAACTATCAAAGGTTTTTTTCTCAACCTTTCTTGGCTTCTGAACTTCATTCACAGGCAGAAAAGTTTGAAAAATTATTCTTATCAATTAATGATATATATTATATAATACATAATAATGTTTTATAATATTAATGTATATTAAATTCTATTACATAAAATCCTTAATTGGAATTTATTAAAGATTGTCTTATAGAGTACATTATAATTATAATCCCTCATAATATTTCTAATTTAATGACTGTTTTTAGCTTTTGGAAATTTAACAAGTAAACTAACTGATTCCTTTTCAATTAATTATATCAGAAAAACATGATTTTAAAAAAATTGAAATTTATATTTTTGGGGGGGATTTGCTTTTCAATGTTCATAAAATGTATGGCACCCGATACTTGGGATTCTTTTAAGCTTTTAAGAAAATCAACTCAATCATAGTGATTAAACCCCTCCTCCAATCCCCCCACTCCAATTACATGCTAAGAAACATCAGATTTCTGCTTGCAAATAATATTTTGGAGAGTGGGTAAATAAATGAAAGCCAAATTGGATATAGAAGTCACAAGTGCTGTTTTTTAATATTGACTTTGTTATTTTAGAAACATCTGGATGTGTACTATATAAGAATTTTCTTCAGAAAAATGGAATTTTCTATTTGGTGGAAAGCATTAAGGCAAATTTGCATAATTATTATTTCCATACCTTGTGTTTTAACTTGGTTACTTTTGCTTCTTTAGATATAAAGTCAATTCTGGATAGCAATTACCTGATTGAAACATCATTTTCCAAAAGCTCAGAAAGTCAACACTACCATAGCAGCTAGTTGGGAGTCATCTGATTAAAAACTGCTCCTATAAACCCACTTAATATTTTTACTACCTACCAGGCATGGTCACTACACATGCCCTTCTTTTTTAAAAAGAATATAATTATTTTATCAGTTAAAAAAGTTTTTATTGGGGTGATATTGGTTACTAAAATCATGTAGGTTTCAAGTTACAATTCTATGATACATCACCTGTATATTGCATTGTTGGTTTACAGCCAAAGCAAATCTCCTTCTGTCGTCATATATTTGACACCCTTTACCCTTTACTACTCCCCACCTCTTTCCCTCTGGTAACCACCACCCTATTGTCTGTGTATGAGTTTTTATTTGTTCATTGGTTGTTTTCAGTTTTATATCTCATATGAGTGAAATCATATGGTTCTTGATTTTTTTATCTGACTTATCTTGATTAGCACAATATTCTCAATATCCATCCATGTTGTCCCAAATTGGCAGTATTTCATATTTTATGTACTACATCTTCAATCATCTGTCAAAGGACACTTTGGTTGTTTCCATGTCTTTTTTTTTTTTTAATATATTTTATTGATATTTTACAGAGAGGAAGGGACAGAGATAGAGAGTTAGAAACATCGATGAGAGAGAAACATCGATCAGCTGCCTCCTGCATATCTCCTACTGGGGATGTGCCCGCAACCCAGGTACATGCCCTTGACCGGAATCGAACCTGGGGCCTTTCAGTCCGCAGGCCGATGCTCTATCCACTGAGCCAAACCGGTTTCGGCTGTTTCCATGTCTTAGCTACTGTGAATAATACTGCAGTAAACATAGGGATACATATATTCTTATGAATAAATGTTTTCAAATTTTGGGGGGTAGATACCCAGAAGAGGGATTTCTGGGTCATAACCTTAATTTTTGGGGGATCCTCCATTGTGTTTTCCATAGTGGTTGTACCCATTTACATTCCCACCATCAGTGAATGGTGATTCCTCTTTCTTCACAACCTTTGCAACACTTGTTGTTACTTTGATAATAGCCATCTAACAGGTGTGAGGTGGTATCTCATTGTAGTTTTGAGTTGCATTTTCCTAATAGCTAGTGAAGTTGAGCATCTTTTCATATACTGTTGGCTGTTTGTATGGACAAGTGTTGTTTCAGGTCCTATGCCCATTTTTTAAAGTGGATTATTTTGTTGAATTGGAATATGCCATTACAAAAAATATGAGTTACCTGCCATTCCTACTTTCAGTGACTGGACCCTTTGAATGGGTTCACAAACTAAAAATTTTAAAAATTTTGCATTAGTTGATAAGTGCATGACTTACTACGTAGACACTTGGGAGATGTTTTTATCTGAGAAGAAAGATGAAAAATAGTAGAGCCTAGTTTTCATATATATTTTTATGAAGGTAAAGCCTTTATTTCCTACTTCCTTTGTATTGTACTTATTGGGTAACCTCGTATAGGCAAAGAAATCGAAGGAGACTGAAGATACACTGAGTGAATCACCCTTCCAGGATTTTGAGTACCCCAAGTACGACGACTACAGGGCCGAGGCTTTCCTGCACCAGCAGAAGAGGATGGAATGCTACAGCAAGGCCAAAGAGGCTTATCGCATGGGGAAGAAAAACGTCGCCACATTTTATGCTCAGCAGGTAGGGAGGAAAACTGGTCATTGTTTTTTTCTTTGTCACTTATGATGTCTGAATAATCTGGAAGCAGATAATACTTGTATTGGGATGAGATTAAGTTATTCTGGGGAATGTAGATTATATAAGTGGTATAAGGTAACTTGATATATAAGAAATGTGTGGTTCTGAGACCTTTCATCTCCTTTGAAATGCTCAGTTTCTGTGGTTGCTGTTGCATTTACAGCTTACAGGAATTGCAGTTTATTCTGACAGTCCGTATTTTATTTTAGGTTAGATTCCCCCATTCAGTACCACTTCTAAACAGATACAAGTCTGGAGCAATGACAGCAGAATGTTAATATTGGCCATCTCAGGGTGGGATCACAGGGGCCTTGTGCTTTAAATCACGTTAGAATTTTCAGTAATGTATCACTTTTATAATCAGAAAAAGGAAGTTACATTACTGTCTTTCAGAGAAATAAAATTTCTACTGGGGCTCATTTGGCATAGTATTGCCTGATTTACCTTTTATTTTTGTGGTTCTATATGGCTTACTTTTTTGTGATTGAGCAGAGAAAGGCATCAAGCTGGTACAACCCTGTGAGCCCTAATAGTAAACCTTGAGGGATGGCTTCAGGGGTAATTACAAGGTTTTGAAAGGGATGAGACTCGGGATTATCAAAGGACAAACCAGTGGATTCCTTCTTGAGATGGATGGTGTTTAAGTTTCTGTTTTCTATGATTTTGGGATCAGAAAATAGGTTTGAAATGATTTATTAGTTTGAGAACTATCTTGTTAATACACTGAAATTTACCTAAATTATGGTGCATTCTTACATATTAGCTCATTGCATTAAAAACAATTTTAGATGAGCTACTCCCTGTTTTTGTTCTACCTTTTATTTGGGCCACTGTTTGTTTCCTCATTGCCTACCAAGTAACAAGTATCACAGTGTTTCCTGGTGCTGTGTTTACAATTAAAGGGCAGTCTCCACGAGCAGAAGATGAGGGAAGCTAATCACCTTGCTGCGATAGAGATCTTTGAGAAAGTCAATGCCTCCCTGCTGCCACAGAATGTTTTAGACCTCCATGGACTGCACGTGGATGAAGCTATAGAACATTTGATGGCAGTTTTACAGCAGAAAACTGAAGGTAGGACTGTGAAAATGACAAATTTTCAATTCAAAATATGTCTTTGCTCATATTGGTATAAATTACAAATTCAGGAGAGTCTGAATGTGCAAGCTGAGGCTATATGTGCCACATGTATAGGCTCTTTCCTCAAGAGAACCTTCTTGGGAAAGAATTGTCATGGGCACGGCCATTAACAGTTTCTTTTTTATTTCCCTGTTTCACTTATATTTGTATTTCTTTGATGTGTTTGTTAAAGGAAGGGCACAGTATAATCTGGGAATCCTGAGACATAATTATAAGTGGGACCTTTCAGAAATACTATACATCTTTGTTCAATAGACATTTATTAAAGCTAATAGGTGTTTCTTACATGTCACTCGTTCAACTGATGTTTAATAAAATGCAGAAGTAAATAAGGTGATGGAATTTTTACAGAATTCTCACAAAAGGCAGGATTTCTGAGTGTTTGGGTTACAGTGGTTTCCCTTTCTGCTTGCACTTTGTCTCTGCAGGTCAATACCTGCCTCTTATCTAAATTCTGCCTCTTCCTAGGGCTTCGGATGCGGATCTTTTTCACGTTCCTACTCAATATCCTGCAATTCACATACATTAAAGTACCAGTTGGTGTAGATTCTTGTGTCTTTTTCATGATCAGATGGTAGCACTTAAAAAAATTCAATCTGTTTTAGTTACCCCAGACTTCAATACTAGATGTCATCTCCTTTCATCAATAGAATAGTATTTTTGAGTTCTCAACTTGGCTTTTTCTTTATCTTCCTTTTTATAGTGAAGTCATAGAGTACCATGTCTCAGCTCTTACCTTGTGGCTCCATAGCTCTGCCTTGTCATTTATAGCTGTGTTGTTTTGCTTAATTGATTTATATATATATTTTAGAAAGCTTTACACTGTACTTTATACAGGTTTATCAGTTCAACACATATCACTGGTAGTTAAATACTTGAAGAAATATGATTGATATAAAAGGTTGATACTTTGTGACTTTGTGAACTGTTCTACAATATTTCGCCTAATTTTAATATCCATTGATAATCCTTGGCTAAATGAGTTATTATATTGGTGGTTGCCTGTGGTGTTTTTAGCGAGGGTGGAGAAGGAGAGAAGGAGGGAAGGAAGGAGAGAGAGAGAGAAACATCAATGTGCCCTTGAACAGGAATTGAGCCAAGCTGCCCAGGGTTGCTAATGGTATTTTATAATTTGTGTCCATTCTGTGTTCATTAGCAGACGTTCTTTGATGAAGGACAAGATTCCACTCTTCCAGTTGTTTTTTTTTTTTTTTAAATAGAAAATTGGACATTTTAGAGAAAATCTAGAAAACAACAATAATAAAGATCAGAAAAGAAAACTTAAGACCATTTTAAATATATTATCTGGAGAAAAGAAAGACTGTCATGTAAGCAGTAATATAAGAGAATATTCTGTCTAGAGGATGAATAAATCATTTACTCAATAAATTTGATTATTTTCTATATTCTAGACATCAAGGATAAAGCAGTGAAAATGAAACATTGTCTATGGAGTTTGCCACCTATTAGGGTAGATGATAATGGACAAATAGTTACATAAATAATTAGTATTGTGATAAAAAAAGTATAGGTTGCCATGTTTCATTTAGCATAACTTCCCAAAACTCTATGTAATCTGTTCCTCGCCTGCCTCTCCTTTTCTGTATGTTTATCTATACTGTCATTTCTTGACCCATAGAGTAAGTTAGGCTCCCCATTAATAGCCTCTCATAGTATTCCTGTGTATCACAATATTTGTAAAAAAGCTTATTGTATAATTATTAAATATCTTTCTGGCCTAGAATTGAGTCAGTGATTATTATTGACTCATCATTTGTATATAGAGCCTTTTCAATATTCAAAAAAACCTTTTGAATAAATGACTGAATAAAGGGTAGGTATTTCTCATTTTGTAGATGAGGAAACTGATTTTCAAAGTTTATAATAAGTGTTGATAAGAACGTAGAGAATTGCAACCCTCATATATTTCTAGTGGGAATGTTAAATGGTGCAACCACTATGGAAAAGGTTGGCATTCCTCCAAAGGTTAAACATAGAGTTACCATATGTCCCAGCAATTCTGCTCTTAGAGAATTGAAAACAATCCATTCACACAAAAATTTGTACATGGATGTTCATAATAGCCAAAAAGTAAAAACAACCCAAATGTCCATCAACTAATGAATGGGCAAACAAATGTGTAATATCCATGCAGTGGAATACTATTCAGCCATAAAAAGGAATGAAGTACTGATACATGCTACAAAATGGATGAACCTTGTAAACATTATGCTGTATGAAAGAAGCTAGATACAAAAGGCTACATATTTATATGATTTCCATTTAGATGAAATTTCCAGAACAGGCAAATCCACAGAAGCAGTAAGTACATTAGTGATTGCTAAAAAGGAGGAAAAGGGCTGGACAGGGCATAAAAGGGAGTGACTGCTAACAGCTATAGAATTTCTTTTTGAGAAGATGGAATATTTTGGAATTAGATGGTGTTGATGGTTACACAACATTAGAATATACTAAAAACCACTGATTTGTACATTTTAACATTGAAAATTTTATATTATGTGAATTTTATAGCAATACAAAAATTACAAGAAAAAAGGAGTTAAATAACTTGTATAAACTGATAGATACTTGGTCAGACCCAAGATACGGAACCCTTTCTGGAAGCCAAAGCCCATTTTGCTGCCGCCTGTGGTGACCTGTAGTTACTGCAGTTACCACCAGGTGGTGGTATTGTTGAATAGAAACATGTCCCGGGGAAAATCTGTGGCCTGCCCTGAATTGCTTTGTCATAAAAGACATTAGGGATGAAAAAAAAAAAAAGATATCTGTCCTTCTGTCTTTATGATTGAAATATACACCACCACCACCCATGAAGTATTTTTGCCCCAAAATAAACCAGAAACAAATAAAGCCTTTAGATCTCACAACTACTTCACAGGGATTTACAGGGATCAGAGGAACGTGTTAAATGGCACCATGGAGATACAGTCAGTGAAATCCAGACTGGAAATCTAGGATAAATGATCCAATTTTTCCAACAAATTTCAAAGAAAAACACAAGGGGAGGGAGAACCTTTTTTTTTTTTTAACATATTTTTTTATTGATTTCAGAGAGGAAGGGAGAGGGAGAGAGAGATAGAAACATCAATGATGAAATTCCCAGAACATCATTGATCGGCTGCTTCCTGCATGCCCCCCAGTGGGGATCGAGCCTGCAACCCGGGCATGTGCCATGACTGGGAAGGAGCCGTGACCTCCTGGTTCATAAGTCTACACTCAACCACTGAGCCAAGCCAGTTGGGCAAGGGGAATATTAAGGAACTATTTTTAATTTTGCAAGATATTGGTGACATTGTGGTTATATATTTTTTTAAGGGTCCTTTTTGAAATACATACTGAAATATTTACAATTGAAGTGATAAGAAATTTAGCATATGCTTAAAAACGAGTTAGTTTTTTAAAAGGTGGTAAACAGCAGGAATAACCTGAAATTTGTGAACATATACCAGTACATTCATTTGTTCAACAAACATCCTTTGAACACTTACTTTATTTGAGGCATGTGATTCAACTAGACAATGTTTTCAGAGCAGTAAGTGAACTATTGAAAGGAGTGATGGTATAAATGACCGCCCTGATAAGGGGAGCAGTAGTGAAGGAGTGGCGAGTGAATTATAGCAAGTTAAGTAGTGAAGGAACGGTGAGAGTGAATTATACTCAGTTAAGCAGTGAAGGAGTGGTGAGAGTGAACTATAGTTAAGTAGTGAAGGAGTGGTGAGGGTGAATTAGTTAAGAGATTCAAGGTTTTTTTTTTTTAATCCTCACTTGAGGATATTTTTCCATTGATTTTTAGACAGAGTGGAAGGGAGAAAAGAGGGAGGGGGGGGGAGAGAGAGAGAGAAAGAGGGAGGGAGAGAGAGAGAGAGAGAGAGAGAGAGGAAGAGACAGACATGCCTTCCTGACGTGTTCTGAAGGGGGCCAGGGACTGGTCCAACAATCAAGGTATGTGTCCTTGACCAGGAACTGAACCTGTGATCCTTTGGTCTCCTGGCCAAATCTTTAACCACTGAGAAAACCAGCCAGGGTGAGAGTCAAGTTTTTTTAAACCCAACTTTTATTTATAATATCACATCCATAAATAAAAATGCACAAATAATAATTGTGTAGCATAAAAACTTTTTACAAAGTGAATACCCTTGTACAGCCAGAACCCAGCAGAGTTGAATTTTGAATAAAATATTGCTTGAAGTATTGGATATACCAGTAGCTTAGAGCAGAAATGGAGATCCTAAGCAAAGAAGGAATTAAAATGCAAGAGAAACATATCCTCTTAAAATTCCAGGCCAAATACTGCCCTGGAGACAGGAAACTTGAAAAACCATCTGCTTGTGGATCTGCTGGCGTCTTAGGGGAACTTGATGAGCAGAATATGGAATGTTTTTATTGTATGTATATGTATTTTATGCTAAAAGTGAGAGCTTGTGCTATTTATAAATGAGGAACAAGTGTTTATTTAAATTCATTAAGTCAACTTTTATTATTAACAGGTTTTTAGAATTTTATTGCCTCTGTTATTGACTTTCAGGATTTATATATTTGATTTTCTCAAGGTCATTGCTAGAGTAGGAGTGGCAGTCTTTTAAGAGGCACAGGTTCACTCAATATTTAAAAATCACCTATTTGGAAGAATTTCTTAAGTTAATACTTACCTTTTAACAGACTGCAGTCTATGTTATATTTAGTGGATTTGTTATAGCCATTACTGAGGGGGATACTCTATAAAGTACTTGCTTTATATCCCTTTTTACTGATGAGGAAACAGGCACAGATAGGCTACGTAACTTGTCTGTGGTCGTCACACTCAGTCACTTAGTGGCAGAGCAGCTAATTAGGCCAAAGCTGACAGCCTTCAGAGCATTTATCTAACAGGGTTTTTGTGAAGATTCTTAGTTAGTAAACATAAATCACTTAAAGCAATGCCTGACTTCATGGGTGTAATAATTTTTAGGTATCATATTGTAATTACCGTTATTTCAGAGAGATATTTTGATAGCACAAGGAAATCTCCTTCCCCACATGGGAAAATGTTTCACTCTAGTTTTTAGGCACATGAATTGCTATAAGGCTTCCATACTTCAACAGTGTAGATACAACTTACATTTAAAGATATCAGTTCTGGGCTTTTTAAAGTCATGAGTCTCTAAATCCCCATGAAAATAACTTCATATGTGTTTTGAGTAGTTCATGTTTGTTTTCTATTGAGATTGTAATTTAAATGAATTTGAACTATTCCAATTCCTTTTGTAACAGAATTTAAGCAGAATGGTGGCAAGCCCTATCTGTCTGTGATTACGGGGAGAGGCAATCACAGCCAGGGAGGAGTAGCTCGCATCAAACCAGCTGTCATTAAATACCTCACAAGCCATAGCTTCAGGTGAGTATAAATTGCTGTTACCGATAATTGACAGTTGCCCATATCTATAGATAGTAAACACTAAGAGTGTGCTTAGAACGATATGTTAAAGTAGTTAACTAAATTTGACCTTCTGATTTTAGCTACAGTCATGCTTAAATTATGATTACCTGCTGGATTTATGATGTCCAGTAAACCAGAAATGAAAGAAAAATGTGTTTGTTATTGAAGTAATCAGTCATCTGACAAAACTATTTCTATCATAAATTTAAAATCTAAAAGAAAGTAATAATATTTGTATTTCTTTGATAATGTATTATCCAAGATAATTCGGTTACACATATCATAGTTTAAGATTGCTGTTTAATTATCCCTTTGGAAGTAGATGTATATCTGTAGATTTTGGAAGGAATTAGGAGCTTCTGCTGAAATACGTTTATAATTTGGATGTGTTTAAATATTAGCAGAAACACTGTAGTCACTGTGAATTTATACCTCTTTAATAAGTTAAATGCTATTTATGATCTTAGCTGACAAATATGAACTGTTCTTTTTTATTAAGTGATTATTATTCTGCAACAGAAAATAACAAGAAAAGAGAAGTCCAAGAATAAAGATCTGTTGATAGATAGATTCCCTGAGGATGTACTTCATTAAGTAGCCTTCTTTCCCTGCTACTAGTTTCAGTTAGTGTAGCATATTTTTTTATGCCATGTAATAAATGTTGTTTGGCTGCATTATAGAAAATGGTGGTATTCTGAGCATGAAAACAGATGACATTATAGTTACTTTTACAAAAGGAATACTTAGACCAGAACATTATCACGTTGGGATTAATGATCTATTTCAGAGACTAGTGTGTTTTTTTAATTTAAAATTTCACACAGAGGGTGTTGAAACCATTTAATGGCCTGATGAATTAAACTTACCTATTAGATTTCTTCTTGTTACACAAGGCATAGAAATAATATAATGTAGGCAACATCTTATTCTTGATACAGCATGCTCTTCTTCATGAAGGTCAAATTCAGGCTTGAGAGTTTTGATAAATCTTAAATTGTAATAATTATTAAGTTAGGAGTAAACCCAAGCCTTAGGATTGTTTTTATTTTGACAACAAATTAAAAGGACCATAAGCATAGATACTGGTCCTGGATATTGAGAGTACTTTGATAGTAAATATATTTGGTATAGGCCTTTGGAATTGATTATAATATACATTTCTTACCTAGTTAGAAATTTTTATCTTTAAAATCACTCTTTTCTCATTTCTGCAGGTTCTCTGAAATTAAACCAGGGTGCTTGAAGGTCATGCTCAAGTAAAATAAATGTCCTTAACTTAGAAGTGTGAAGGTTTGTAGGTCAAAATTAGTTTTATTTGCAATAATTTAGTCAATTTTACTATCAACATGTGTTTTATTAGAAATAATGTCCAGTTATAAAACAAAAATGTTATGATGTTTTTCAAAATTCAAGAGAAGTTTAATTTTTTATTGAATCATATGCCAAATATGCTAAAAATATTAGAGATAATTTTCTTAGATAAAATTATCAGATCCAGTTTTAAAGTTTGAAAGTGCACAGATTTTTTCTAAAAGAGAAATTATCTTTCTATTAATTGTTGTTTGATGTTTAGTGAAGACCTAATGGTATCTATGATAGTAATGAAAGAAAGGAGAACTAATAAAACACTTGAATGCTTTTTTATTTCAAAACAAAATTAAAAAAAAAATCTTCTTATTTTGCTATGTCCTATTGGAAGGAAGACATGCTGTTGTGCTTTCTTCTGCTTTGTATTTGTATATGATTTTGATCTCTTAACCTTCTGTTTCTTTTTTCTGCGTGTGGGCATTTCCAGGAGGAAAGTTGGGGTCTAAGATTATATTGCAGTTTTACACTTTCCAAAGGCAGAAAAAGTTTCAGAGAAGGAGAAGTGGTTAGATATCTACCAAATGTTGCCATCTTATAGAACTGCTTCTAGAACCGTCTGTGTAAGTGGTATTTAAGATAGTTCTAAAGACCTGTCTTTTATATTTGGGGCTTGTAATTTCTAGACTGCAGTAAGGTCAAAATTCTATTAACTTAAAAACAAATACAGAAAACAGTTTTGATGTAATTATAAAAAGAATCACTACAATTTAAAAGTTTTTAACTTTTATTTTTAAAAAGAGCCAACTTCCTGGAAGAAAACCTTCATTGGCTTCTCTTTTTTGGTCAGGTAAAAAGTCCTGTTAGTATGTTAAAGTATGTTGATTGAAATTTCCTTTATACAAGTTTAATGTGATAAAGTTTAATTTTCCAGTATGAGACAGTGGTTTAAATAAATTTGACTTTGGATATGGAGAATACTTTCAACATATAATTTTAACAATTGTGTTGCTCTTTCATAAGCTTAAAAAATCATTTGGATCAGGAATTATAGGATTGAGCTGTTACTGAAAGAACCCTGAATTACAGAATGGTTTCCTAAAATAACAGACATTTTAATGAAAATAGAACTCAAAAACACACTTTTATATATTATGAAAGCATGCTTTTAAAAGAAGAGCTGTGTTGTTGAATTTATTTCCACAAAAATAAAAATGTTTATTATTTAGAAATGGTTAGTGACTGATAATTGAAGTATTCATATTCTATGTTTGTAATAATTTGTTAAAAAAGAAAAAATGCCAACAGTTTAGCATATGTTTTTAGTAATGTCTAGAAGAGTTGTACACATTAGAAATAAAACAGTTCATTTCAACTACTTATAAAATTACAATTGTTAATGATATAAAGTATCTTTATGTGTAAATTAATATGATGTAAGAAATGTGACTAACAATACTAAAACCTAGAGTTATTCGAGTGTGCAGCTGCATATTTTGTGTTTTTATATTTCCTCACCCAGTTGAAAAATTGCTTTTGAGCACTTCAGCTAAACTTATTTTAATAATATAATTATGATTAATGTGGGAGCAGTCAAAAAGAACAAGAGGTGAGGTGTTTTGTGGCAAAAACCAAATGAAAACAGCTTTGTTTTATGTTGTATCAACTTTAATGTTGTACTTTATTTTGCTAAACCTAGGGTATTTCTCCTTAATCATCATTCATAAATATATAGGCTCATTTTAAGCATCGAATGTATTTTTGTAAAGCTGTTTAATCCTATACTGCTACCTACCCCACTATCTAGCATAGTTTAAACAACACATAATTATGAAAAACATTTTTATAATCGCTCCTTTTGCCCATGTCTAAATCCTAGTGTGGGGATTTTCAAAGTTTTTATGTGTTGGTATATTTGTGCTAGTACATTATTCATTAGGATGGCTCTTTGCAGAAGTACTAATATTTTTAAAGTGCAACACTTGTGTAGTTGGAAGGTTTTAGTAACAGTTATATCTTTCAGTAGTCTCTTATCCCAGTATCTACCAGGGGGAAAAGAGAACAGTGTGGAAACCACAGGGAATGTGCAGTTGGACTGAGGGGACCCTTAACAGTATTTTAATCCATCCACTTCCTTACTTGTTCCTGAGAAATGGAAGCATGTTGCTTTTTATTTATTAGCTGTTCGTATATTCCTATGTTCTTTTCAGATTGAGTTATTTTTCCAATTTATTAGTGTTTTCATATTATTTGCATTTCTATGGCCTTTAAATACAGGACATATTATATAGTAGGATTCCTGACATATTTTAAAGTGTCTTGTGTATTATAACACATTTGAGAAGAAAAGCCAAACAATTCTGTTGGATTGTTTCCAGTCCTTTATTTTTGTTCTGTTTCTTTGAAAATTCAAGTGTTTTGTATGCATAGAAAAAAGACACACAAGTTTGGTCTGAACTGGAAATTGGAACGTTTTGAAACTCAGGAAATTGCTCTGACAATGTCTTAACTGCTCTCAATTTAAGAAAATGACAAAATGCGTAAAAAAAATACAAAAATAATGTTTGCTGTTGTTTTCCAAGTGCTTTTCCATTGTGCAATGAGATGAAGTTTGATCATTTTTTCCGTGCAGTGATTAAATAGTGTTTATTTTAAATTACATGTAAAAGAAACAAATTTAAATGTTTGTGTGGCCAAAAAAAAAAGTAAAGTTTATGTAGAATGTTTGTTAATGGTGCTTATTTTTGAAATGTAATTCAAGTTTACAGTGTTACTTAATGCTTCTTTAGAGAATTTAATAGAAAAACAAGGCTAGACTACATCTACATCCTGAAGAGCCTTTTAGAACTTCACATTGTATGATGAGAAATTTTATGATTTTCCATAAAGTTGAGCAATTGACTTTTATGGTCCAAATAATGAACCTGTTATTAACACATGACTGAATTAACCATGAAACTTCTCATTAAAGTACATCATTGCAGCTATCTGTTGGAGAACATATAATAAAAATTTCAGACAGTATATCAGAAATTAAATGTTTTTATTTGTACTATAAAGAAAATGTAATTTTGCTGTTAACTCTACTTTTTTATTGAAAATGTTTTGTAACTTTGCTTTAAAAATTTCTTATGAAGCCATTTGCAAATTACATATTTAATTTAATAAAATACTTTAGAAACAGTCCGGTGTGAGGAAATCTTTTATTTGATATGGTAAAGTTAGTAAAGTTTAAATATTAAAAAATATATTTATTTAAGTCCTGACCGGTTTAGCTCAGTGGATAGAGCATCGGCCTGCAGACTGAAGGGCCCCAGGTTCGATTCTGGTCAAGGGCATGTACCTTGGTTGTGGGCACATCTCCAGTGGGGGGTGTGTAGGAGGCAGCTGATCGATGTTTCTCTCTCATCAATATTTCTATTCCTCTCTCTTCCTCTCTGTAAAAATCAATAAAATATATATTAAAAAACACACAAAACATTTGGCCTTAGCTGGTTTGGCTCAGTGTGGACTGAAGGGTTCCAGGTTCAATTCCGGTCAAGGGCACATGCCAGAGTTGCAGGCTCTATTCCCAGTGTGGGGCATGCAGGAGGCAACCAATCAATGATGCTCTCTATCATTGATGTTTCTATCTCTCCCTCCCTCTCCCTTCTACTCTGAAATCAATAAAGACATACTTTAAAATCTTTTACTTTTTTTTTAAATTCTTGACACTATTACAGATGTCTCCCACTCCTCCCTCACCTCTTAGCCACCTCTAGCCAACCCCTCTCCCCCTACCATCATGCATACCTGTGTAATCTCAAGGAAAAAATGTCATAAAATTTCATTTCTATACCACAACTTTTATTCCAGTTTAAATTATTTTGCTATAGCAAATAAGGGGTCCCCTTTTGAACCAGATAAATGGATTAGCTAGATTTATCTCTTCACACCTTTGACAGATGTCAAAATTAAGATTTCTTTTTTAAGGGAATCAAGTAATAACTTTAGTTGATATTAAAGACCTTTGAAATTTCACTCCTAAGTAAAATAACTCACTCATTTAGCAACTTAAAAATATTTATTTTTTGAGTGTTTATTGAATACTTGTTACTGGGGATATAATGTGAGACAAGACAGAAAATCTGTCCACCAGTATCTCATAATTATTTCATCAACTCTTGTGTATAGTGATGTATACTGTGGAACACTTTCACAAACATTATATTTTAAGACTCAAAAGAATTTTTTAATATAGATGTCTTACAAAGACTTAGAGAAGTTGATGAATTTGCTAGTTAGTGGCAGGGGTAAGACTTGAACATAGTATTGAGTAACTTCCGTCATAAGAGTGAGAATTTATATTTAGGGATAATATCTTGTTTTCCTCAACTGCCATTTATACATCTGCCTTCCTCCTTTATCCCAGAGAAGCTGCTATTACAGTTTTTTCCAATGCAAAGATAAAAATTCTCAATATAAAATTCGAGAGGTATAGCGTCTAGGACTGATTGGTGTGCTCTTGTATATGAAATTTTTGGGGGGATCTAAGATCGTTTTAGCTTACCACTCTACCATACTCAAGATGTGGCCCTCATTTTTTTACATCAGGATGGGTGGCTAGAGCTGTAACCATCACAGGCCTACATTTTATTGGAAGGACAAAGAGAACAATGGGCAAGTGTTAGCAATCTTTTATAGAAGATTTTTGGAAGCTGCCATAGTCACATAGTTCATACCTAGCTGCAAGAGAGGCTGAGAAATTGTATTTATTTCATACTGCCATATGTTCAACTAAAATTTGGAATTCTCTTTGAGGAAAGAGAATGGATATTAGGGAGATGAATAGCAGTCTTTGCCACATTTTTTAAAAAAATATATTTTTATTGATTTCAGAGGAAGGGAGAGGGGGAGAGAGAGATAGAAACATCAATGATGAAAGATAATCATTGATGGGCTTCCTCCTGCATGCCAAATTCTGCTTGTTAGAAGCAAGTCACCAAGTTCAGTCCACATTTAAGAATAGGGAAATTAGCTCTACCTTTTAAAGGAAAGAGGGTCAAAGGATTTGTGGATGTATTTTAAAACCATCATTTCTGTGATGTGCCAGGCTCCATTAGATACTTTGCAAAATATACCTAATACGATCTCTATAATTGCATGAGATAGATTGTTGGCCTATCCAATAGGTATTCTTTCTTATTATCATAACTTTTTGTTCAGTATCTGTTTGCATTTTGCTCAGGGAAGATTGACCCTCTCTGGCCCAGAGGGTGAATTTGTGATTGGTTAAAAAGGCCTTCTGGCAGTTCCATTTCCCTTTGCCAGTGATTAGTTAAAGGATAGACATATGATCAAGCCAAAGGGACTTCAGTAGAATTCTACTAGGAAGGTTCTAGGAAAGGTTTCTCTCCCTAATGTAGGAGGCCCCTGGGAGGAAGTGCACCCTTTCCCCCTAAGACTGTGTGTGTGTTTGTAATGCCTGGAAATGCATTTCCAACATTATAACTGAAAAGATAAACCCAAATCCCAAGCCATGTGCCAAGGATGATGGAGCATAAAAAGAAAAGAACCTTTGCTCAGCCAGTGTGGGTCAGTGGTTGAGTGTTGACCTATGAACCAGGGGGTCACAGTTTGATTTCTGGTCAGGGCACATGCCCAGCTTGCTGGCTCCATCCTCAGTAAAGGGTGTGCAGAAGGCAGCAGATTAATGATTCTCATCAATGTTTATCTCTCCCTCTGAATCAATAAAAATATAATTTTAAAAGGTTTTTTTAAAGAAAAGAACCTTCATACTTGATGACATCATTGAGCCCCTGAATTAACCCTGGGACCAATCTTAAGCTACCTGGTTATAGGAGACAATAGGCTACTTTTGGTTGAGTTTTTTGTTCTAGCTGAAAGCATGCTAATGGATATGCCCTATTCTATATAATAAAAGGGTAGTATGCAAATTGACCCTAACAGCAGAAGGACTGGGAATGACTGGTCACTATGACACACACTGACCACCGGGGGGCAGATGCTCAATGCAGGAGCTGCCCCCCTGGTGGTCAGTGCGCTCCCACAGGGGGAGCTCTGCTCAGCCACAAGCCAGGATGATGGCTGCCAGTACAGCGGTGGCGGTGGGAGCCTCTCCCGCCTCAGCAGTGCTAAGGATGTCTGACTGCCAGCTTAGGCCCAATCCCCCGGGGAACATCCCCCGAGGGGCCCCAGACTGCGAGAGGGCACAGGGCTGAGGGACCCCACTGAGTGCACAAATTTTTGTGCACCGGGCCTCTAGTCCTATATAATAAAAAGGTAATATGCAAATTAACCCCAATGCCATAATGCCGTCACAAGATGGTGGCGCGCATAGTAGAGGCAGGGCCAGCTGCTCTGGCTGCCGCAGTTCCCACAGCCCTGTGGGGTGCAGGAGGCCCGGCGGCCGTTCTGCGCGCCTGCCGCTGGGGTTCCCACAGTCGCACCAGGGGGTGCCTGCTGTCCGAGTTCCCTCAGCCCCGCCAGGGGGTGGGTCCCTGCTGCTGCTCCGTGTGGCTTCCACCAGGGTGACCAGGCTGGCAGGGGAGCTGTTAGGTGTCAATCAGGCCAGCAGGGGAGCCATTAGGGGGTGATCAGGCTGGCAGGCAGGAGCAGTTAGGGGCAATCAGGCAGGCAGGCAGGCAAGTGGTTAGGAGCCAGCAGTCCTGGATTGTGAGAGGGATGTCTGACTGCTGGTGGGATCGGGCCTATACCGGCAGTTGGACATCCCTCGAGGGGTCCCAGATTGGACAGGGTGCAGGCTGGGCTGAGGGACACCCCCCTAGTGCATGAATTTTTATAACTGGGCCTCTAGTTTTACAATATCGGGGAACAGATGTTCAGAGAAATTATGTTACTTGTCCAAATTTTCCCAGCTAATAAATAGAAGTACATTTCAAATTGAGATCCGTATATCCAAAACACCTGGTATTTGTTTATTGTATCAAGTGACTTTTCTCCAGCAAGTCTCTGGAATCAGAGAAGAGAAACAGAGAAATCAGCTGTGTGAAGCAAGGGTGAAGTGATTGGCAAGTAGGCATGGTAGAGGGTCAGTGTGGAAAGTGAGAAGGAATTTAGGATGTTGTGTCTATAAAGTTGAGATAATTAACTGAGATACAGCCTGGATAAGACGTCAAGTAGGATCCAGAGGGGTCTGAGAGAAATGGAGGTGAATAGTGAAGTTGTCATGCAGGTAAAGAACAGATTTACACAGTGTGAGGGACAGGGAAAGTGGAAGGAAGCTGTAGGAGGGGAGGGAACTTCAGAGTGGAAGATGTTAGGGATGCGGCTATGTGTTCCTAACAGAGTTTGATTTGTGCCTGAGTTTGGAGATAATGGTTGTCAGAGTGGAGGTGGTCACAGAACTGATAGCAAATTTCTGGATCATATATTTATGTACATATTGTCCAGGATGGTGGCAGGCAGCAGAGTGGGGAGGGAGATTGAAAGACAGTCTGCTGAAAGTATTGATGGATTAAAAAATGTTTTTTAAATTTACATGGTCCCCATCCTTTACACCAGTGGTTCTCAACCTTGGCTGCACATTAGAATCACCTGGGAATCTTTTTAAAATCCTGATTTCTGGGCCTCATCCTCCGGAAATTCTGTTTCTTTGTTATGGGGTGGGGCCACAACATTAGTAACAAAGAAACAGAATTTCTAGAGGATGAGGCCCAGAAATCAGGATTTTAAAAAGATTCCCAGGTGATTCTAATGTGCAGCCAAGGTTGAGAACCACTGCTTTACACGGATAGGATCTGACTCACACAGCCCCACTTTGAGGAAAGAATTATTCTGCTTTAATCAACTGTTTTGCACCCAGTGGAGGGATGAGAATGGGATGGATGGAACCATCAGGAGGACTGTGGGAAAAGGAAGGTTTCTAAGCGTGTTCTGAGCCAATTCCTTGCAGTGGTCCTTCACTGTTTTGTGTGAAGTCACTTTTCTGTTCATTTATCCATCTGAATTTATGAAAACCTATGAAATATACTTAAAAAATCTCCCACTATTTTGGATTACCTCTGTTTACCTGTTTACATCAACAATTAAGAATTGATGGCACTTTCCTGAATCTCTTTGGAAACTGATATGGATAGAGCCATATAGTAAGAAGTGCTCACTGTCTTTTTTATTTTTATTATTTATTTATTTATTAAAAAATATTTTTATTGATTTTTTACAGAGAGGAAGGGAGAGGGATGGAGAGTTAGAAACATCGATGAGAGAGAAACATCCATCAGCTGCCTCCTGCATAGCCTCCTACAGGGGATGTGCCCGCAACCAAGGTACATGCCCTTGACCAGAATCAAACCTGGGACCCTTGAGTCTGCAGGCTGACGCTCTATCCACTGAGCCAAACCAGTTAGGGAAGCTTACTGTCTTTTTTAAAGCTCTGGACTTTTTTCTTTTCATTGTTCTGTCTTTTCTTAGGTAAAATTAATTTCTTCCCCCCAAAACTTGGTTATGTAGGAATCTATTTTGAAAGTACCTTATACTCTATACACCTCTGTGTACACACACACACACACACACACACACACACACACACACGAATGCAAACCCACACATAGAGTGAAAAGAATAGATCTTGGGCCCCGATGACTCAGCCTCAGAGGGTATCATGTTCAGAATACAGTAAAAGTAATTCTAATCTTTATAGTCCTCAAAGCACTTACATGAAACACTTGTATCTTAGATAGCACCACGTTATATAAAACATAATTTGCATGAGCACCTCTTTAAGTCTGCATTCCCACACCGTCTTTCTGTCTTCCACTCTCTCATAAGCTGAAAGTACCCCAAAGCCTGTCTCCATGTTCCTTACTCTCTTCCATCCCCTGAAACCCACCCTGCTATCTACAGGTGCTTGGCCTCACCTACCACTCCTCCCTCCTTTTTTTCTCTGTCTGTCTGTAGTGAATAGGCCTGGGCCTTTTGGTTATAAAGCTCCTACCTCTCTTTTTTATTTTATCCCCCCCAATTTGTCCTATCTGCGTAATAAGGCAGTGGGAGGTGGGAATGTAGGAGGTGGGAAGGGGTCAGGGTATAAGTGTCAGAAATATTGGTTTGTAGGTAGGAGGGTGTAAAGAAGCTATGAATACTCCCGTAGTAATGCATTTTGTGTGTGTTACACATGAAGAATTTCTGAACAGTTCTATGAGAAACTGAAGAGCAGGTCTCCTTAGGGGTGGGCCTGGGGAATCAGAGGTGGGAGAGGGAAATTTTACTTTCATTGAGCAGTTCTTTATTTTTTTTTAAAACTATGTATATTGCTTTTAGAATATTACTTTTTAAAAATAGACAATTTAATGGGTGCATAATTTAAAATAAATGGTGTTGGGATAATTGGACAGGTACATGGCAAAAAAAAAAAGAAAGAAAGAAAGAAAGAAAGAAAGAAAGAAAGAAAGAAAGAAACTAGACCACCAACTTACACCATACACAAGAATAGAATCAAAATGGGTAAAGGACTTAAATATATGTTGTGAAGCCATAAAAATCCTAGAAGAAAACTTTGGCAGCAAAATAGCAGACATCTCCCGTAGCAGAGTTTTTACTGATATAATGCCTAGGGCAAGAGAAACAAAGGAAAATAAACAAATGGGACTACATCAAAATAAAAATCTTATGCATAGCAAAAGAAATCAACATCAAAAGGTAAAGGGAGCTCTAGCCAGTTTGGCTCAGTGGATAGAGTGTCAGCCTGTGGACTGAAGGGTCCCAGGTTTGATTCTGGCCAAGGGCACATACCTGGGTTGTGGGCTCAATCCCCCGTAGGAGACGTGCAGGAGGCAGCCAATCAATGATTGTCTCATCATTGATGTTTCTCTCTCTCTCTCCGTCTTTCTTCCTCTCTGAAATCAATAAAGAGATATAAAAAAAAGAAAAAAGAAAAGGAAACCTACTGTATGGGAGAACATATTTGCTAATGATACATCTGATAAGGGGTTAATTTCCAAAATATATAAAGTACTCATACAAGTCAATAAAAGGAAGACAAACAATCCAATTAAAAAATGAGTGGACACTTCTCCAAAGAGAACATACAAATGGCCAAGAGACATGAAAAAATGCTTAACATCACTAATCATGAGAAAGATGAAAATTAAAACAACAATGAGGTACCACCCCACACCTGCCCGAATGGCTGCCTTTAATAAATCAACAAATAAGTGCTGTTGAAGATGTGGAGAAAAAGGAACCCTAGTACACTGCTGGTGGGAATGCAGACTGGTACAACCACTATGGAAAACAATGTGGAGTTTCCTAAAACTATTAAAAAGGGAATGCCATATGACCCAGTGATCCCACTTCTAGGAATATATCCTAACAATCCCAAAACACCAATCAGAAAGAATATATGCACTCCTGTGTTAATAGCAGTGCTATTTACAATAACTAAGATCTGGAAATAGGCCAAGTGCCCATCAGTAGATGAGTGGATAAAAAAGCTGCAGTACATGGGATACTATGCAGCAGTAAAAAAGAAGGTTCTTTTACCCTTTGAGACAGCAAGGAGGGACCTGGAGAGTATTATGCTAAGGGAAATAAGCCAGTCAGAGAAAGACAAGTATCGCATGGCCTCACTCATATGTGGAATCTAATGAACAAAATGAACAAAAAAGATCCAGAGACATTGAAGCATGCAACTGACTGACGTATTTCAGAGGGTAGGGGTGGGGCAGGAAGAGAGTAGCCAATGAACTTATATGCATATATGTATAGCCCATGGACAGACAATAGTGTGGGGAAGACCTGGGGAGGGGACAGGAGTGGGATGGAGGGGGTTAATCATGGGTGGGGGAGAGGGGGTATCTGTAATACTTTCAACAATAAAGATAAATTTTAAAAAACTATATTGCTTTTAGAATATTATTTAAAAATATATGCAATTTAATGAGTGCATATTTTAAAATAGTGAAAAATATACTTGATAGAGTGAATTAAAAAGTGTGTAAATTATATGTATACTAGTGGCCCGGTGCACGAAATTGTGCACATTAAAAGGGAATTAATTAGAGGAAATATTTTAATATTGCTATTTGCCCTTTCTCTATAATAGAAGTGTCAGAGATGAAAGAAAATTAGTAAAATGTATATGAAAATCTCTCTCCTGTCAGAGTCTGGGGTGTGCCACGGGACCCAGAGTGAAGTCCCCACCCACCCTCGTGCACCTCAAAATCGCGTGAGACCTAGACATGGCTGGCCCCACCCCCATCAAGCCCCGCAGGGTGGGGGGCGCAGCCTCAGGTCCCCCCCACCTGGCCTCAGGTCCCCTGGCCCTGACATGAGGGTGTGAGGACGCGAGGTGTGAGGGCGCAAGGGTGCGAGGGCATGACAACCATTTGCATATTAGCTTTTTATTATATAGGATTATTATATTTCACTTTAGGCTGCTTTCTAGTACCAAATGTTACAATCAGATAATTTAGCTGATATGTGATGAGCCAAAATTATCAGGAAAAGAATCAGTACACCTTTTCACATTAAATGGATACATTAATTGCTGAAGAGAGGACAGAGCCAGGACATCTAATATATGAGTAATAGGAGTTCCAGAGAGAATTACAGAGGAAAAGTCAAATTTAATAGATGTACATTTTCCTGAGCTAAATAAAGGCTTGTCTTTGCAGATAAAAGTGTCCCAAAGTTCTTGGCAGGATTGATGAGAATAAAAACACATTTAAACCGTTTTTTGACAATTCCTGAATCCCAAGGTTGGAAAGAAAAATCTTATGTTTCTTGATAGAAAGGAATTATTTACAAAGGGAAAAAAATCAGACTGGCATCAGACACTGGAATAAAATCTGTACCTATTGAGAGAAAAGGAATGTAACCCACGAGGTCTCTTTCTAGCTGAGCATCATTTACCTGCCAGGGTGGAAGGGATGCAGAAATGTAAGGATTCCAAGACTATAGCATTGATATACCCCATCTGAGGAAACTATGAAAAAAGGATTCTAACTAAGCAAGTTAATGAGAACAGAAATTTCAAGAAAGGAGAAGGTAAAGTAGGAAAAAGTGGTGAGTGAACAATGAACCTTGCAATATACATAGAATTACTGGGACTGTGTATGTGCAAAAATAAAAACTATTAAGATAAATGAGATCTATACCTAGTGAAAGGCTGGAAATAAAAGTTGCAAATTTCTCAACAAAACCCAAGAGGAGGAGTTGAGAGGAGGGGAGTGGGAAGTAAAGGATTCTAAAAGTAGTATCTTATGAGGTGGAAGGTATCAGGAATAGACAAATGTGGGGAAATAATATCTTTCCATAGAATAGTAATAAAATGGGTTTATGATGAATATTAAAAAAGAATAACCACCAGTGAAATGGAAATAATCACTAGTGAAATGGAAAAGCATAATATTTTGAAATTGGTAAGGGAAAAGAGGGAATAAGTTATAACTTAATGCCTACAAACTAAAATGGAAAGAAAACAAGAAAAAGAAAAAAAAGAATAGCCTGGCCAGTATGGCTAAGTGGTGAGTATTGACCTATGAACAAGGAAGTCACAGCTGGATTCCTGGTCAGGGCACATGGCCTGGTTGCAGCTTGATCCCCAGTTGGGGGAGTGCAGGAGGCAGCCAATCAATGATTCTCTCTCATCATTGATGTTTCTATCTTTCCTTCTCCCTTCCTCTCTGAAATAAAAAATATATATATATTTTTAAAAGAATGCATATAAAAAACTTAACATAGATGTACATCAAACCTCATAAAATAGCTAAATATATTTAAGTCAAAAGATTATTAGCATTGCAAATTAACTTCATAAACATGAAATTAGAGTAGATTTTTACTATACCTCTCTCAGAACTAGATCTAACAGAAAAAAATAAGAAAGACTATACAAAGACTAATATAATCAACATATTTGCTTTAATAAATATGTACAGAATGTTACAATTTTTTAAAAAACTTTATTGTTGAGATTATTACAGATATCCCTCTTTTTATCCCCATTGACTTCCTCCACCCATCCCAGGCCTTTGCCACACTATTGTCTGTGTCCATAGGTAATGCATATATGCATATAAGATCTTTGTTGAATCTCTTCCCACCCACCACCCCCCTTCCCTCTGAGAATCGTCAGTCTGTTCCATTTCCATGCCTCTGATTCTATTTTATTCACCAGTTTATTTGGTTCATTAGATTTCTTATTTATTTATTTTGATTTTTAGATTCAATTGTTGATAGGTATGTATTTGTTGCCATTTTGTTGTTAATATTTTTTATCTTTTTCTTTTTTGTCTTCTTCCTAATCTTCAAGAATACCCTTTAACATTTTATATAATACTTGTTTGGTGGTGATGAACTCCTTTAGCTTTTTCTTGTCTGTGAAGCTCTTATCTGACTTTCAATACTATATGGCTTTTATTATGTTGAGGTATGGTCCTTCAATTCCCACCTTGCTGAGTGACTTTCAATTCTAAATGATAGCTTTGCTGGGTAGAGTAATCTTGGTTGTAGGTCCTTGCTATTCATCACTTTGAATATTTCTTGCCACTCCCTTCTGGCCTGTATAGTTTCTGTTGAGAAATCATCTGACAGTCATATGGACATTCCCTTGTAAGTAACTAACTGCTTTTCTCTTTCTGCTTTTAAGATTCTCTCTTTGTCTTTACCCTTTGGCATTTTAATTATGATGTGTCTTGGTGTGGTGCTCTTTGGTTCTTTTTGTTTGAGACTCTCTGTGCTTCCTGGACTTATAAGTCTACTTCTTTCACCATGTAGGGGAAGTTTTCTGTAATTATTTCTTCAAATAGGTTATCAATATCTTGCTCTCTCTCTTCTTCTCGCACCCCCATAATGTGAATGTAGTTACACTTTAAGTTGTCCTAGAGGCTCCTTACACTATCTTCATGTTTTTGGATTCTTATTTCTTTTTGCTCTTCTGGTTGGGTGTTTTTTCTTCCTCATTTCAAATGGTTGATTTGATTCTCAGAATCCTCTACTCTACTGTTGAATCCTTGTATATTATTTTTTATTTCAATCAGGGTATGCTTAATTTCTGACTTGCCCTTTTCCATGTTTGGCATTCTCACTAAGATCCTTGAAAGTCTCACTAAATCCCTTGGAGGTTTCTAGAACATTCTTGTGTCCACCTTATAACTGTGGTTTTGAACTCTATATCTAGTAGTTTGCTTTCTTTCATTTCTTTTATTTTTGACATGTTTCTTTGTCTCCACATTTTGGCTGCTTCTCTGTGTTTGTTTCTATGTATTGGGTAGAACTGCTATGTCTCCTTGAGTTGTTAGAGTGGCCTTGTGTAATAGGTGTCCAATAGGGCCTAGTGGCTCAGCCTCCCCAGTTGCCTGAGATGGGAACTCTAGGTGCACCCCTTTGTGGACTGTGAGCACAGTCTTGTTGTAGTTGAGACTTGATTGCTGTTGGTGTCACTGGGAAGAATTGACCTCTAGGTTAATTGGCTGTGAGGAACAGCTGTGACTACAGTGGGAGAGCTGTTATTCAGGAGACACCCCTATGGAGCAGGACTTGCTTCAGTGGGGCTTTGGTGCTCACTGAGTCTGCCCCTTGAGTGTGTCGCTTATGGATATATAGAGTTGTAATCTGGTACGGTCTGACACTGACCACTGGGTGCACTGGCTCTTGGGTGTCCAAGGAAGTGCAAAGTCAGCCACTGTCTGGGGCCACCCAGCAGGAGCTATGGAGAGATCTGCAGATTCTTCCTCTTTGTATCCAGTTTGGAAGTGCCCAGATGAGGCCCAGCTATGAAGCAAGGCAGGCTGGTGCTGGTGCAGGCCTTGGGCCTTTTATAGATAGGTTTGGAGCTCCTGACCCAGCTGCAGCTTGTTTGAAGTTTTCAAGGACAGGCTATTTATATGCAGGCAGCTTGGCGGGGTCTTAGAGAATCACCAGGGCGGAGCAAACAGAAATGGCTGCAAGTCAGCCCTGAGACTGGGCAAGTCCTAGCACCGGAACAATGATCCCTGCAACCACCACTGTCTGGGAGAAAGACACCCCCAAGTTCCTGCCCTGATGCCAGACAAATGTGTCTCCCAGAGCTTTATCCTGATGCTGGAGCTCAGAGGAAGCAGGACCTTGTAAGTTCAGTTTGTGGTGCTGGCCTTTTAAGAGGAACAGCTGGGTCTCCAGCAGCTTCTGTGTCACTGAGCTCCAATCTGCACTGGTTTTTACAGCCAGCTGACTGTCCCAACTCTGGGACCCTGGGCTGGGGGGCTGGTGTGGGGCTGGGACCCTTGCTCCTCCAGGTGGCCTCCGCAAAGACGATCTCCCTCCTGATTACAAAAGCAGCACACATGGGTGCTGGACCTGTTCGGCGCCTCCGCACCTCCTACCAGTCTCAGTGTACTTTCTTCTTTACTTCTCTAGTTGTAGGAATTCCATTCAGCCAGCTTTCTAGCGGTTCTGGATGATGGTTGTTCTGTATTTTAGTTGTAATTTTGATGTGGTGGTGGGAGGCGGTGATTACAGGCAATTACCTACACTGCCATCTTATTTCCCTCTCTCCAAAATGTTACAATCTTTAAACAGAATATAGCCCTGCCAGTGTGGCTCAGTGGTTGAGCATCGACCTATGAACCAGGAGGTCACAGTTTGATTCTAGTCTTTCCACATGCCCGGGTTTCGGGTTTGATCCCCAGTGTGGAGCGTGCAGGAGGCAGCCGATCAATGATTCTCTCTCATCATTGATATTTCTATCTCTCTCTCCCTCCCTTCCTCTCTGAAATCAATACAAATATATATTCTTTATTTTTAAAGTATTACGTATGTCTCCTTTTCCCCCCATTGACCTCTCCCTGCCATTTCACCCTCCAACACATGCCCTCACCCCCCTACTGTCTGTGTTCATGGGTTATGCTTATATGCATGCATACAAGTCCTTTGGTTGCTCTCAATACAATATTTTAAGAAAAGACAACATATATGCATTTGCAAATGGCCATTGACTGTTTATCATAAACTTTGCAATAAAAAAACAATAAAAAATTTAAAAGGAAAGATTTTTACAGGTGACATTATCCAATGAAATTAAATTAATGAAATTAGAAATAAAGTTTTAAAAGATAAATATAATATAACCATTTAATTTATTTGAAACTTAAGATCACCCTACCAAATAATCCTTGGATCAAGTTAGAAATTTAAAATTGTATACTCTCTAAAGCAGAAAAGGAAAACCTAACATAACCAAACTTACAAGACCCAACTAAGTTTAGAAATACAAACTTTAGAAATATAAGAACTCAGTGCTCATCTTAAAAAATTAGAAAAAAAACCCCATAAAAGAAAGTAGAAGAGGAAATTAATTTTAAAAGGCTTATATTAATGCAGTGTAGAAAATAGTAGAAAAGATCAATACATCAAAACCCCCAAGGTAAACTCATTATGAATCAGAAGGTTAAAAAAAAAATCTAGTAAAAATTAAAATACACCTTAAAATGCAATTCTGTCTATAATTCTCATGGAATTAAAAGCATAAATCTCAAGATATACATATATTCAAGGATATCGATCCTTGAATGGATGTTTGCGGTGGCAAAACTAGAAGCAGAGTGAAAAGAAATGATTGAACAAGGCGTGTTGTAGCCATACTGTGAAACACTGTATGTATGGCCATTGGAAAGGATGAATTAATCCTTTCCCAGTTATCTGTTGCTGTGTAATAAAGCTCCCCACAACTTACTAACGCAGAACAACAATTTTATTATGCTCATGAATTCTGTAGGTGAGGAATCTGGGCAAAGCACAGCAGAGCCTGCAGGCACAATGGAGATGGTTTGTGTGTTTTCCGTGCTGTTTGGGGCCTCATCTGGAAGCCATGAGAGCTGAGAATCGATGGAAGGACTGAAATTTTTTGAAGGCTCATTCACTCACCTCTGGCAGTTTGGCTGTTAGCTGAGTCCTTGGCTGGAGCTGTCTGCTCAAACTTTTACCCACGGGCTTCCAGTGTAGCCTGGGCTCCCTCATGGCAAGGTGATTGGTGTGGGAAGTGGGGGTGGGGGAGAGAGAACAGGAAATAGACCCCACATTTTATAGCAGAGTGGCAAGGACATGGAAGGCAGCAGGTAGTTAACTTTGGTTGAGGGGCCAGGTAGAGTGTAGAGTTAAATTAAGATAAAAATACATGCAGCCCTCTCTACATACATACAAATATAAGAAAGTGCTAAGAGTGGAGATAAAAACGTGGAGTGCGGGTGTGGCAGTGTTGCAGGTGTATGTGGGTTTCAAAGGGCAACATTTAGAACCTTGGGAAGGGCTGTGAGGGACCAGATGTGGCTTCACAAGCAGAGTCCTCTCTACGGAGCGCTTGTGATGAACGAAGATGGGGGAATTTCCAGTTCCACTGCCTCTGTTAACAGACATGGATTTGAGTCAAAGCCCTGCTCTCATTAGGGAAGATAGTTTTGTTTTTCTTGAAAAGGACGTTTCTGCTCTTATTTTAAAAATAATATTATGTCGGCATCTTTCTCTTTAGTGGTGTATTCTCTGACCTGCGGGACCAATGTCTGACTGGTTACATTTAGTTTCAAAAATTTAAGTTCAACCAATTATAAATAGGAGCGGAAGGGTTACTTTCAGAAACCTAAATGTCCCATTGCTTTTGGTGTGTCAGTATTGCTTTTTGTTTTTGGAAATGCTTTATTATGTGTGATTAAGTGACATAGCTGTCCTTGCTGGCATTTTTATGGGGTCCAGTTATCCACTCCTTTGTTTCCCCTCTTTGTTTGCTTGGTTTTGGGTTTTCTCCTAAGTACCAGGACTCTGGAGAGGTTGGGGAGAGGAAGAGAAAAGAGTCGACTGCTTTGTCTGGAGTTCTTGCATGGGAATTGGTTGCATGAGGGTTGAAATCAGATTTAAGTGGAAATCAGCCAAAGAATTCACTAATATTCCAGAACTCCCCAGGGTTAAAGAGGCCAACGCCCTCTGGAATTGTGGGTGACCATCTTCCTTTTAGACCTTTAGAGATCTGAAGGCCCCGTTACAGTTTTACCACTAGAGGTCAGAAATTAGCCCATGAACCCTGTACAACATCAAGAGAGTAGATAGTACTTTACCTATTTTCATTTGGTTCACACTTCTCATGAGGTTCAGAATACTAAGCAGATACTTTTGAGATTTGAAGGGTACCCCTGTATCTTTTTTACATCAAATTTTAGCAGTTGGATCACTTGGAGTCTTCCCTCTAATCCACTCTCTATTATTAACCTCAAAAAGCTTATTGGGCACTTTCTCACTATACACACTCACCATCCCAACACAAAGCGCTCATTTGTGGTAATAGATTTAAAGGTTACAAAGAAAACAGAAAATGAACTAGGTAAACTTCTCATAAGGACACATGCAATGAGCTCAGCAGGCCTCGTCCATTTTTGTGCCCTGATTAAAAATGGTCGACTACATATATTTTGTTTCACCTGTATCTTTCAGGCCAGATGCTACTAAATGAGATCAGTTCCTGTTCAATAGCTACATCAGTTATGCATTAACTTAAATATTGTGTTAATGTGTCATGGGCCATTTAAGACAGTGCAACTGTATTTCAAATGTGCTCATTTTCTTAAATATTGTCTTTTCTACTTTAGTTCCTCTTTGGTGTGTTGGAAAGGGATTGAAATAAGTGATATGATATGTATTTTTTTTTTACAATGGATAGATTTAATTACTTTTTGGAACTTGTTTGAGAATTCAGTTTTAATATTTCAGTGAAAGCCGATTGGCATATATTTTTTAGTGGGGTCTAGTTTAATGACTCTATCAGTTTCGTTGGGGGTTGGCAGAAGCATTGTGTAGCCTGTCTTGCTGGGTTGCATGTTTTTTCCGTTTCCACTTTTCTCAGGCTGTCTTCTGCCCTTGGCATGCCCCTGCAAAGTGCAAGGCCAAAGCCTGCTATCACTGTCACTGTTGGCTGTGGGCCTATCCCTGCTGCCAGGGGTGAGACAGAAAAGCAGGAGCCGAATCCAGGACAAGGCTGCCCCCCTTGGCAGGACGAGAGTGCCACCTTGTACGTCGTTGCTCTGTGATTGATGTCCCTGCTCCCTTTGCTCTCAGGGATAATGCTGGGTGGCAGGCCTCATGCAACATGGCCAGAGGAGCAGTTCTGGACTGCCTGGTGACGTTTAGGGTTAGCTTTGGATTATCTCCTAAAATGTGGGTGGGCATTATGGGTTGGATTGTGTCCTCCCTAAATTCATAACCCCAAGCACCTCAGAATGTGATCCAATTTGGAAAGGAAGTGTCTTTGTGGGGGAAAGTCAAGTTAAAATGGATTATTTGGGCGGGTCCTAATGCAAAGACACTTGTGTCCTTCTGAGAAAGAGAACTTTGCACACAGAGACATGCAGAAGGAAGACGATGTGAAGAGACACAGAGAAGATGACCATCCACAAACCAGGGAGAATGACTCAGAGCAGATCCTTTCCTCACAGCTCTCAGAAGGAACCAACCCTGCCCATGCTTTTATCTTGGACTTCTCGCCTCCAGAGCTGTGGGTGACACATTTCTGTTCAGTCAAGCAGTCAGTGGTACTTGGTTATGGCAGCCCTAGCAAACTGACACATGGGGTTTGGATTCATTCATGCTGATCGAAGTTTTCATCGTTGGTCATGTGGTGGACATCTGCCCCCGTTTCTAATCATTTCCCGAACTAGATTTCTAGGTTCCTTTTCAGCTTTTGTTATAGCCCCTCTTCTTTGATTAATGGAGAGCGTATCAAAAAGTGGAGAGTATATCATTTCAACAGCAACAAAAACACACATCCAGCTCCAGTTAAACACCGCAGGATTCAGGCAATGAAATCACGCTGTGGCAACTGGGAGAGAAATATGAGAATAGGAACCATAACAAAGGCCCAAATAGTGGTGACGTATCTTTTTTCATGGAGTTCACTTTAATTACTCAAGCTCCCTGTGCCTGCATCTAGAATTCACAGTCAAAGCAGATGTCACCAGCAGCTGGCTGTGTTCTTTGGCCTTCCAGAATTTCCCTCCAATTTCCACCCTGCAGGGGAGGAGGAGGCCTGGGGCAGTGACTAGCTGACCTCAACTTTGAAAACAGAATTCACACACTTTCGAATTTGGGTTGATGATGAAAGGTTCTCTGTGGATATTGGGTGATCTGGTATGCAAAGGGAAGGAAGGAGGGAAGGGAGAGAAGGAGATAGTCCTTTGCTGCTTTGTTTGCTGCAACTTCTTACTCGACTAGAGCGCAGGCTCAATGAGAGGACATCAGATTTTTTTTAAAACCTCACCTGAGGATATATTTTTATTGATTTGAGAGAGAAAGGTCAGGAGAAAGAGAGAGAAAGAGAGAGAGAGAGAGAAAGAGAAACATCGATGTGAGAGAAAAACATCCATCAGTTGCCTCCCTTACATGCTCCAACTGGGATCAAACCTGCAACCTAGGCATGTGCCCTGACAGGGAATCCAACTATTGTTTGGTGTTTGGATTGCGCTCCAACCAACTGAGCCAGCTGGCGAGGGCCATCAGCCTTTTTTAATATCAGACAGATTATCTCATTATGATCCCTCATTTGTAGAGTGGAGGACTTTGGTTCTTCCATGTTCTCCGCAGTCATCTGACATACAGGTCTTCCTCTGAGAGAGCAACTCTACTTTTATGAATCATACTAGTATGTAGACTAGCTACCTGCTGGGGTCACCCTGTCCTTTGAAATTCAATAAAATTGCCACCACTAAATGCTTTTATTTTGAAATGAGAATCACTGAAAAGAAAATGACTGAGCATTTAACTTAAGCAACCAGGGGAAAAACACACACACAAAATAAAGCAAAGAAAGTAAAGGGGATTGTTTGCTCAGAAATGAGTATAACCTAAACACAGTCTTCACCTTTCTGCCACCTGTTAGTCTCAATACAAATGAAAGATAAAATCAGAAATGAATGAATTCTCCCTCGAGCCAGTTCCTGTACATATGGAGCCAAATTCCTTGGCCCCGTCCCCCGCCTCCTCAGGGGCCACCCTGCCCCCCTCGGGGAAAAGAAATCCATCCCAAATCACTCGAACCTGAGGTAGGTTTCCTGGCACCCTCAGGGAGACGAGCTTTCAAGGGTTCCCTTTTCTCTGTCTCCCCGCAAGCCCCCATCCCCTCCCCTGCTCCCATCCCCTTTAAGGCGACAGGCCTTCTCGGAGCCTGTGGGACCGACCTGTTTATGGGATGTGAGGAGGAGGAACTGGAGCCATGGCAGAAAATCAGTGATGTCATGGAGTATTCTGTAGTTGAAGATTATAATTCAGTGGATAAAACTACTACAGTTCCTGTGAACCAGCAGCCAGTCTCAGCTCCAGTGCCCATCGCTGCCCATGCTTCTGTGCTGGGCACCTCTCTACACCCACCCCGTTCATAGTGGGCACAGAGCAGCCACAGGACAAAGAGGACTCTTGTCACTCTAACTGCCAATAACAATGCCAAAGTCAGCCAGTGGACAGAATATGTCTGAAGAGCAACGATTGTCACAACATGCCTCTGAAGCCGAAAGAATGCGGCGTGGTGGACAGAATATGTCTGAAGAACAGTTATGGACAAGCACTACCAGTCCTGGTGGGAGCTGCCTGCACAGCAAAAAGGGAGTGACTGAGGATGCAATTATCACACGCAGTTGTGGAATGTAACACATGTGGTGTTACCTGTCAATTTGCCTATCCCTAAATTTCTCCAATGAAATGGACTTATATGTTGCTTTCTCTCGAGTTTGAAGAGTGTGTGATGTTAAAGTTGTAAATACTTCATCCCAAGGGAAATTAGTCAAGCACTCTGAAAGTGTTTTTACTCTTAATGTGGTGTACAGGGAGATATGAGAATAAGTTTAATCAATTTATCAGTCATTGTTTTTTTCAAGTTGTTTTTATATCATGTTTTTGTTGTTTTTATATCACCTTTTGGTTGTTTTCATATGTCTTTGTTGTTGTATCATGTTGTTATTGTTTATTAATCAATTTATATATTATTTTCATGTACATTTTGCTAATTTTTTCTATATAGTTGAGCATTGTTAAATAAAATATTACTTTTCATTTGCTTAAAAAAGATATGAATGAATTAAAAAATGAAAATGTAACTAGAATTGGTAAGTAAAATCAAAAGCTGCTCTTCAAGATATATCAGTGTTATAGAGAGAATGCTGGCAAGACTCGCCAAGAAAAGGAAAGAAAAACACACTCAGCTGTAGGGACAAAAAACATATCCACAGACATGGCAGGAGATTAAAGAACTCTAAGAAGATCCAGCAGTACTCAGGACTGCATATGCCTTTTGGGTAGATTCCAGTGATTATTAACAACACACGGGCACACTTTATCGCTGTAGAAACCGTCCTCAATCTCGGTCTTCCAGCTGCAGTGCTTAATAAGGACAATGATCTAGCGTTAGGCAACAACATGAAGTTGCCCAGGACTAACAGAGTTTTTGGAAGGTTTGAACACAAGGTTGTCCAGTGAGCCTTGCTAAATGTATTGGGTAAATGCATGGGAAATGAGCTGCCTTTGAGTAGAATGGCACGTTTGCCTTGGGTGGGATAAGACAGGTTTGTGCAGCTGCTGCTGAGAGCCCTATGGGGACAAGACTCACGGTTGAAACACATCTTTCCTCTCTTATGCGCTTTGATTTGCTTATAACTTGTTGAGTTTTTGTAGCTGTTATTCTATTCGATTTGCTATGTGGCAACCTGCCCTTCTCATTTGCAGTCTTCAGTTTTCTGTCTTCAGCTGCAGAGTTTCATTTTTATTGCTATGGGCAGGTGGCAGAAAGGTTAAGAGCATTTTTTAAGGATGAGATGCATTTCTGGAGTGTTTATTTATGGGTCATATCAGATATGAAAACACTTTGGAAAAACTGCTGTCATAACAATAACTGATGTTTACTGAAACTCTGTGTTTCGAGGAGTGTTCCAAGCACCGGGTATGTACCAACTCATTTAATCCTCACAATAGCTCTCTGAGCTGTAGATGCCATTATTATCCCCATTTAGTAGTTGAGAAAATCGAGGCACATAGAAGCTAAAGAACTTTACCGAGGTTACACAGCATAGTCAAGATTTGAACTCAGGAGAACCAAGATGGCGGCATAGGTTAACGCCGGAGTTTGCTGCTTTGAACAACTACTTCAAAAGTGAAACCAAAAAACGGAAGGGACATCACCCAGAACCACAGGAACGCTGGCTGAGTGGAAGTCCTACAACTAGGAGGAAAGAGAAACGCATACGGACACTCAGAGGAGGCGCAGTGCTGAAGTCAAATTCTGAGGTGCGGAGTGCGCGGAGCGGGCTGGCGGTGGAGGGCGTGGTTGGTGTTTTCAATCGGGAGGGAGTTGCAGACTCTGAGCTCCAGATACGGGCGAGTCTTTAGGGACCCAGACTCAAACGCGAGAAGCGGGACTGTCTGGCTTCGGTCAGAGCGAGGGCAGCTTTCTCTCTGAGCTTTGCAGCGGGTGCTGGGACTCAGAGAGGCAGAGCCCCTGGGGACAGGACTGAGAGCCGCCATAACTGCTCTCTCCGGCCCACCCTGTTGATCCTGTGCAACCCGCCCCGCCCAAGCCCTGCACACAGGCATTTGCCGGATAGCCTCAGGCAAAGGCTAGATTAGCACCTCCCTAGAGGACAGAAGTTCTCTCACTGCTGACATAGCTGATTCTCATAGCCACTTGGCCTGGAGGTCAAACCCTCCCTGGAATTAGCTACAACAATCAAGATTTAACTATAAGACTGCGAACAAAGACCACTAGGGGGTGCACCAAGGAAGCATAACAAAATTCGGAGACAAAGAAACAGGACAAAATTGTCAATGGAAGATATAGAGTTCAGAACCACACTTTTTTTTTTTTTTTTTTTTTTTGTCTTAAATATAAATATAAATTCTTTTTATTTTTTATTTTTTTTTTATTATTTTTTTTTTATTGCTTAAAGTATTACAAAGGATATTACATATGTGTCCATTTTATCCCCCCGCCCTAGACAGTCCCCTAGCCTCCCCTATCCCCCAATGTCTTATGTCCACTGGTTATGCTTCTATGCATGCATACAAGTCTTTTAGTTGATCTCTTACCCCCCTACCTCCTGCCCCGCAACCCTCCCCGGCCTTCCTGCTGCAGTTTGACAATCTGTTTGAGGCAGCTCTGCCTCTGTATCTATTATTGTTCAAAAGTTTATAATGGTCTCTATTATCCATGAATGAGTGAGATCATGTGGTATTTTTCCTTCATTGACTGGCTTATTTCACTTAGCATAATGCTCTCCAGTTCCATCCATGACGTTGCAAATGGTAAGAGTTCCTTCCTTTTTAGAGCAGCATAGTATTCCATCGTGTAGATGTACCACAGTTTTCTAATCCATTCATCTACTGATGGGCACTTAGGCTGTTTCCAGATCTTAGCTATGGTGAATTGTGCTGCTATGAACATAGGGGTGCATATATCCTTTCTGATTGGTGTTTCTGGTTTCTTGGGATATATTCCTAGAAGTGGGATCACAGGGTCAAATGGGAGTTCCATTTGTAGTTTTTTGAGGAAACTCCATACTGTCTTCCATAGTGGCTGCACCAGTCTGCATTCCCACCAGCAGTGCACAAGTGTTCCTTTTTCTCCACATCCTCTCCAGCACTTGTCGTTTGTTGATTTGTTGATGATAGCCAGTCTGACAGGTGTGAGATGGTACCTCATTGTTGTTTTGATTTGCATCTCTCGGATGATTAGTGACTTTGAGCATGTTTTCATATGTCTCTTGGCTTTCTGAATGTCCTCTTTTGAAAGGTGTCTATTTAGGTCCTTTGCCCATTTTTTGATTGGATTGTTTATCTTCCTTTTGTTAAGTTGTATGAGTTCCCTATAAATTTTGGAGATTAGGCCCTTATCGGATATGACATTGGCAAATATGTTTTCCCACACAGTGGGTTTTCTCGTTGTTTTGTTGATGGTTTCTTTTGCTGTGCAGAAGCTTTTTATTTTGATGTAGTCCCATTTGTTCATTTTCTCTTTAGTTTCAAGTGCCCTAGGAGCTGTATCAGTGAAGAAATTGCTTCGGCATATGTCTGAGATTTTGTTGCCTTTGGATTCTTCTAGAATTTTTATAGTTTCCTGTCGTACATTTAAGTCCTTTATCCATTTTGAGTTTATTTTTGTGTATGGTGTAAGTTGGTGGTCTAGTTTCATTTTCTTGCATATATCTGTCCAATTTTCCCAGCACCATTTATTGAAGAGACTATCTTGGCTCCATTGTATGTTCTTGCCTCCTTTGTCAAATATTAATTGAGCATATTGGTTTGGGCCGATTTCTGGGCTCTCTATTCTATTCCATTGATCTATATGCCTATTCTTGTGCCAGTACCAGGCAGTTTTGAGAACAGTGGCTTTGTAATACATCTTGATATCTGGTATTGAGATCCCACCTACTTTGGTCTTTTTCAGGATTGCTGCAGCTATTCGAGGTCTTTTTTTATTCCAGATGAATTTTTGGAGAGTTCGTTCTAGATCTCTGAAGTATGCCGTTGGTATTTTAATGGGAAGTGCGTTGAATTTATAGATTGCTTTGGGTAGTATGGACATTTTAATGATGTTGATTCTACCAATCCATGAACACGGTATGTTCTTCCATCTGTGTATGTCTTCCTCTATATCTTTTTTCAACGTCCTGTAGTTTTCTGAGTAGAGGTCTTTTACCTCTTTAGTTAAGTTTATTCCTAGGTAGCTTAATTTTTTTGGTGCGATGGTAAACGGGATTGTTTTTATAATCTCTCTTTCTGAAAGTTCACTATTGGTGTATAGAAATGCCTCGGATTTCTTGGGGTTAATTTTGTATCCTGCTACATTGCCAAATTCATGTATTAAGTCCAGTAGCTTTTTGATGGAGTCTCTAGGGTTTTGTATGTATAATATCATGTCGTCTGCAAATAAGGACAGTTTTACTTCCTCTTTTCCAATTTGGATGCCTTTTATTTCTTCTTCTTGGCGAATTGCAATGGCTAACACTTCCAGTACTATGTTGAACAGGAGTGGTGAGAGGGGGCATCCCTGTCTTGTTCCTGTTCTTAGGGGAAATGCTGTTAGTTTTTGTCCATTGAGTATGATGTTGGCTGTGGGCCTGTCATATATGGCTTTTATTATGTTGAGGTATGATCCTTCTACTCCCACCTTGCTGAGAGCTTTTATCAAAAATGGGTGTTGAATTTTGTCAAATGCTTTTTCTGCATCAATTGATATGACCATGTGGTTTTTTTCTTTCAATTTGTTTATGTGATGTATCACGTTTATTGATTTGCGGATATTGTACCATCCTTGCATCCCTGGGATAAATCCTACTTGGTCATGGTGTATGATCTTTCTGATGTACTGCTGGATCCGATTTGCTAAGATTTTGTTGAGGATTTTGGCATCTATGTTCATGAGGGATATTGGCCTGTAATTCTCTTTCATTGTGTTGTCTTTACCTGGTTTTGGTATTAGGGTGATGCTGGCTTCATAGAATGAGCTTGGAAGTGTTCCTTCCTCTTGAATTTTTTGTAGTAGTCTGAGGAGGACAGGTTTTAGTTCTTCCTTGAATGTTTGGTAAAACTCCCCTGTAAAGCCGTCTGGTCCTGGGCTTTTGTTTGCTGGAAGCTTTTTGATGACTGCTTCAATTTCTTCCATTGTTATTTTCCTGTTGAGATTTTTAGATTCTTCCTGATTGAGTTTTGGAATGTTGTATTTTTCTAGGAATTTGTCCATTTCCTCCAGGTTGTCTAGTTTGTTGGAGTAGAGCTGTCCATAGTATTTTTTAACAATCATTTGTATTTCTGTGGGGTCTGTTGTTATTTCGCCTCTATCGTTTCTGATTTTGTTTATTTGGGTCCTCTCTCTTTGCTTCTTGGTGAGTCTGGCTAGAGGTTTGTCAATCTTGTTTATCCTTTCAAAGAACCAGCTCTTGGTTTCATTGATTTTCTGTATTGTTTTTTTGGTCTCTATGTCATTTATTTCTGCTCTAATCTTTATTATCTCCTTCCTTCTGCTCACTCTGGGGTTTTCTTGTTGCTCTCTTTCTAATTCTTTGAGTTGTAGAGTTAGATGATTTACTACCATTTTTTCTTGTTTGTTGAGATAGGCCTGTAGAGCTATAAACTTCCCTCTCAGGACTGCTTTCATTGTGTCCCATAGGTTTTGGATTGTTGTGTTTTCATTGTCATTAGTTTCCAGGATGTTTCGAATTTCTTCTTTGATTTCATTGGTAACCCAATCAATATTTAATAGCATGCTATTCAGCTTCCAGGTGTTTGAGTATTTTGGGTTGTTTTTATTGTAGTTTATTTCTAATATTATGCCATCGTGGTCTGCGAAGACGCTTTTTATGATTTCAATTTTCTTGAATTTGGGGATACTTTGCTTGTGACCCAATATATGGTCTATTTTTGAATATGTCCTATGAGCATTTGAGTAGAATGTATATTCCCTGGCTTTCGGGTGAAGTGTTCTGAAGATGTCTATTAAGTCCATCTGATCTAGTGAGTCATTTAGGATTGCTGTATCTTTGCTGATTATTTGTCTAGAGGACTCATCCAGTGCTGTCAGTGGTGTATTAAAGTCCCCAACTATGATTGTATTGTTGTCGATGTCTCCTTTGATATCTTCCAGGAGTTTTTTTATGAATTTGGGTGCTCCTGCATTGGGTGCATATATGTTTACCAGGATTATATCTTCTTGTTGTATTGATCCCTTTAGTATTATGAAGTGGCCTTCCTTATCTCTTGTTATGGCCTTCACTTTGAGGACTATTTTGTCCGATATAAGTATTGCTACCCCAGCTTTCTTTTCCTTTCCATTTGCCTGAAAGATATTTTTCCATCCTTTCACTTTCAGTCTGTGTGAGTCCCTTCTAATGAGGTGGGTTTCTTGTAGACAGCAGATGTATGGGTCATGTTTTTTTATCCATTCAGCCACTCGATGTCTTTTGTTTGGAGCATTTAGTCCGTTTACGTTTAAAGTTATTATTGAAAGGTACTTGTTTGTAGGCATTTCTGTTTTTGTGTGGCTGTTTTCTTTCTGAGCTTTTTATTTCTTATTTTTATACCAGTCCCTTTAGCATTCCTTGCATTGCTGGCTTGGTGGTGATAAACTCCCTTAGCCTTTTTTTGTCTGTGAAGCTTCTTATTTCCCCTTCAAGTTTGAATGATAGCCTTGCTGGATAGAGTATTCTTGGATTCAGTCCTTTGCTTTGCATCACTTTGTAAATTTCCGTCCATTTTTTTCTGGCCTGATGTGTTTCTGTTGAGAAATCATTTGACAATCTAATGGGAGATCCCTTGTATGTAACTTTCCGTCTCTCTCTTGCAGCCTGTAAGATTCTCTCTTTGTCCTGAACATTTGCCATGGTAATTATGATGTGTCTTGGTGTGGGTCTTTTTGGGTTCACCTTGTTTGGGACTCTCTGGGCTTGTGTGACTTTTTTTCTTCCCCACCTCAGGGAAGTTTTCTGATATTATTTCTTCTAATAGGTTTTCTAATCCTTGTTCATCCTTCTGTTTTTCTGGTACCCCTATTATTCGTATGTTGTTTCGTTTCATGTTGTCCCAAAGCTCCCTTAGGCTCTCCTCCTGTCTTTTCATTTTTTCTCCAATTGCAGTACATTTTGGGTGTGTTTTGCTTCCTTATCTTCTAAATCACTAATTCAGTCCTCCGCTTCTCCTAGTCTACTGTTGATACTTTCAATGGAGTTTTTCATTGCAGCTATATCACTCTTCATATCTTCTTGGGTCTTACTTAAGTTGTTGATTTTTTCATCTGTTTCTTCTAGCTTCTTCCATATGTTATCGATTTTTTCATCTGTTTCTTCTTGCTTCTTGCTGAGGTTGTCGATTTTTTCCTCCATTCGGTTTATGCACTCTAGGACCCTTATTCTGAATTCTTTTTCTGTCATGTTGCATGCCTCTGTATTACTTAGCTGCTTTTCTGGAGAGTCCTCCTTCTCTTTCCTTTGGGGGTTTCTTTGTCTACCCATGTTTGATCTCACTGACATATTTAGACGTTGAGTCGTTCAGTGGCTGCTCCCTTGGTGGCAGTGACTCCTTGGTCTGCGGTTCCTCTTCGGGCGGTTGCGGTAGCAGCTGCTCTTCAGTTGGCAACAACTCCTCTGGTGGGTGCTGTTCACAGCTGTGGTGGCTCTTCTGGCTGGTGGGGCGAGGTTTCATGTACAGCTGCTGTTCCTCAGCAGAGGGTGTGGTGCTCAGGAGGTTGCTGTTGCTTGGATCTGCTGTGTTGATTTAAAGGCACAAAATACAACACAACAAGGCACCACGTACCAGGCACTATACACAAATATATTCACGATATTAATAACCCCAAATAAAGGTGACCACCTGAATTAAGAGAATTAGGGGATAAGGAAGAAGGAAGAGAAAAAGAGAAAAAAGAAAAGAAAATTAGGGACCAAAAAAAGGAGTGCAAAAATGAAATTGGGAAAAAGGAGGGGGGAAAGTAAAAGCGAGAAAAGAAAGGAAAAGAAAAAAAAAAGAGCGAAAAGAGAGAATGAAGTGGAAGAGGGAAAGAGACGTTTTATATGAGGAGAATACTCCTATAGAACAGCCATTAATCCCAACAAATTCCAGCAACAGCTCCCTGGAGATGAATGCAAACTAGAAACAACCAATAATATAACGATGAAAATAGAATGGAGAACACTAATCCCAAAATAAAATAAAGAGAAAATAAAATGGCACTTTAAAAAAAAATGGTAAAATGGTAGCAGTAATAATACTGGTTAAAAATAAGAAGGTAGTAATTAAAACGGTAAAATCAGGTGATGGGAAAAAGAAGAAAAAAAAAAAAAGAAGAAGAGGAAAAGAAAAAAAAAAGAAAAAAAAAATAAAAAAATTGGTTTCTTAGTTAAAAGGTGAAAAAAGAAAAAAAAAATATTGCAGTAGTGAAGGTCCTTCGGTTCTTCTATTCTTCAGTGTGGCTCGCCTTAGACCTGCCCAGTATTCAGGAGAGTGTTGAGTTTCCCTGCGATACACTGTTCCTCTGTGTTGTAAACCACAGTCCTTATTTTAAAGCAAGCCGCATTTGTTTCCCAGACTGCCTTATTTTGTGTTTAGCAAAGAGTCAGTTTGTGGGTCAGCCTCTGGGTGGCAGTGTTCTGGGGTTGGCCTCTGAGGCTACAGGGCCTCTCTGTCCATTGGAAGTTCACAGCCCAGAGCTGGCTGCGTAAGAGTTACCAGTGCTGTGTTGTTGCTGGGATTGAAAATCCCTCTATAGGCCAGACCCTGTTAACTCCCAGGGACTGATCAGGTTATTTTAATCCTTGATCTCCTACAGGGTGGAATCTGGGTGTGGCTGTGCTCCTTGCCTGGGGGCTGGGGGGAGGAGTCTCACTCTCTGGAGAGAATGGCTGCCTCAGACCTGGGCTCAGGGGTGTCTCAGCACTCAATTCGCTGCCACCTCTCCCGGCCCCCCTTCTCTCCTCAGTCTCTCCCCAGATTCCACTCCTCCGCACACTCTCCCTCTCTTCAGCACAGGTGAGTGTCTGTATCCGAAATGTCCCATGAACAGGGTTCAGTGAAAACAAACAAACAAACAAACAAACGCCGGCCGCGGAAACGGGGAAGGCTTGGTTTCTGTAAGCTTCTTCTCTTACCGGGACTGCATGGTCTGGTCAGCTCTTCAGGCTGCTCCCTTTAGGCTCAGTCCTCCGTGATCACAGACCGAGCTCTCAATTCCCCCGGCGGCGCCAGGAATCCCGAGGTTCTCCTTTCCCCTGTTAGGGGCTGTGCCTGTCCCAAGGGACGCGGCTGTCTGCCACGCGGTCTCCCTCCGACTCTCTGGGCTCAGAGGTCTGGCAAACTTTCCTGCCCAAATCCCTGGTTTTTTTACCTTTCCAGGGGAGTTCTGCTCTTCCCGGCTGTAAACCGTCTCGCCAGCTGAGGAATTTCGCCAATTCGGGGTGGATGTTACTAGTTTCAGCTGCTCACTCCATTTGCTCAGGGACACGACCTGGGACGCGTCTGCCTATACCGCCGCCATCTTCCTGAATCTGAGAACCACACTTTTAAGGTCTCTCAAGAACTGTTTAGAAGCCGCCGATAAACTTAATGAGATCTACAAGAGAACTAATGAGACCCTCGATCTTATATTGGGGAACCAACTAGAAATTAAGCATACACGGACTGAAATAACGAATATTATACAGACTCCCGACAGCAGACCAGAGGAGCGCAAGAATCAAGTCAATGATTTGAAATGTGAGGAAGCAAAAAACACCCAACCGGTAAAGCAAAATGAACAAAGAATCCAAAAATGCGAGGATAGTGTAAGGAGCCTCTGGGACAGCTTCAAGCGTACCAACATCAGAATTATAGGGGTGCCAGAAGATGAGAGAGAGCAAGATATTGAAAACCTATTTGAAGAAATAATGACAGAAAACTTCCCCCACCTGGTGAAAGAAATGGACTTACAGGTCCAAGAAGCGCGGAGAACCCCAAACAAAAGGAATCCAAAGAGGACCACACCAAGACACATCATCATTAAAATGCCAAGAGCAAAAGATAAAGAGAGAATCTTAAAAACAGCAAGAGAAAGAAACTCAGTTACCTACAAGGGAATACCCATACGACTGTCAGCTGGTTTCTCAACAGAAACTTTGCAGGCCAGAAGGGAGTGGCAAGAAATATTCAAAGTGATGAATACCAAGAACCTACAACCAAGATTACTTTATCCAGCAAAGCTATCATTCAGAATTGAAGGTCAGATAAAGAGCTTCACAGATAAGGAAAAGCTAAAGGAGTTTATCACCACCAAACCAGGATTATATGAAATGCTGAAAGGTATCCTTTAAGAAGAGGAAGAGGAAGAAAAAGGTAAAGATACAAATTATGAACAACAAATATGCATCTATCAACAAGTGAATCTAAGAATCAAGTGAATAAATAATCTGATGAACAGAATGAACTGGTGATTATAATAGAATCAGGGACATAGAAAGGGAATGGACTGACTATTCCTGGGGGGGAAAGGGGTGTGGGAGATGCGGGAAGAGACTGGACAAAAATCGTGCACCTATAGATGAGGACAGTGGGTGGGGAGTGAGGGCGGAAGGTGGGGCGGGAACTGGGAGGAGGGGAGTTATGGGGGGAAAAAAAAGAGGAACAAATGTAATAATCTGAACAATAAAGATTTAATTAAAAAAAAAAAGATTTGAACTCAGGCAGGTTGGTGCTAGAAGACTGTACTCTTAACTACTAGCAATTTTGAAAGAACGATAGATCACAAAATTTAGGAAAATATTACCTGCAGTTTGGGTGGTAAAGTCTTTCTAAGGAATCTCTAAAATTAAAAATGTGGGCATGGCAAAAGTCACCATAAACAAAGACAAATGACAGACCTAGAGATATTTTTGTAAAATATATATAGACAAAGTATTGGTAGTTTTAATGTAGCAACAATTTTTAAAAGTAAATATGAAAATAATAAGCAATTAAATAGAAAAATGAGCACAGGTATAAATATGCATTTCAGAGGAAAAAAATATGTAAAAAGATGTATAATCTCACTAGTAACTAATTAGCATGATACCACTTTTTGGCTGACAAAAATTAAAAATATTTATAACATTTAGTGTGTTGGGAGTAAAGGCCAAAAGACACTCTTATACATCATTGGTGAGCTTCTCTGGGAAATAATTTGGTAATATCTGCTATAATAAATATATTCCTACTCTGACCCCACAGAGGTTCTTCTTGTCATTTATTCCACAGAAAAACGTAATAGCTCATGCACAATTGCACTCAAGTGTTACATTGTTTTGTACAAGGATAGTACTATTAGCAATAGCAAAAGAGTGAATTTCCATCACTATGGACTGGTTCCATAATGATACTTCTGTATGATGGAATACTATGCTGTTATTAAAGGACTAGAGGCCTGGTGCACAGATTCGTGCACTGGTGGGGTCCCTCAGCGTGGCCTATGGGGATCTGGGGAGGAGCCACTCCTGCTCATCCTGGCTCCACTCATCCGGTCAGCTGAGTGGCACTCACCCTGTGGGAGCGCACTGACCACCAGGGGGCAGCTCCTGTGTTGAGCGTCTGCCCCCTGGTGGTCATTGTGCATGATAGCGACCGGTCAAATGGTCGTTCGGTTGTTTGGTTGTTTGGTAATCCAGTCGCTTAGGCTTTTATATATATAGATGAGTTTAATCTATTTGGAAAGATATCATGGCATATTGATTGGTTAAAAAAAAAAGAGAAATACATTGCAAAACAATGTCTAGAATGACTCTATTTCTGGTATAAAGAAAAAAAGATATGCAAATATATGTAAATATAGCACGAAACATGCTAATATTCGCACACTTTTGGCGCTAAAAATCATTTCAAATTGAGTGAGAAATACAGCATTTCTATCCATTTTCCTGAGGATTTGGGGAAACTGATGCTTATTTATAAGCTCTGATTTCCAGCTTTCACTGAATATACAGCCTTTTGGTGTTTCACTTTTACTGTTGTTTTACCCTGCTTGACCCTTTTTCCTTGATTTTTCCAAAAAATCTGCTCACTCCAGGCTATTGTGCATATTAGATTTTTACTGAGAATTTGGTGGTAACATTAGTAATTATATTATAGCAGAGTACAATAGATGACTTAATAGTTGATATTAGTCATCTTTATTCCTAAAACTTCTTTGGCCAAATCTTTACCCCCAACTGTCTCCCAGATAGTCATTGGTGGCCCTGGCTTCTCACTATATTGCGAACCCCCTCTCTGTTCTTCAAGCATTTGTTTTCATTTGCATGCCAGCCCCAGACTTCCAACTTTCTGTTCATTTCTTCTGATTAGCAATTCAGATATATTGTTGTCATCTCTCTTCTACAAGCATTTTTGTGACTAATTCATCTTGAAAATTAATATCTCAGTTAGGATTAGGTTAGATTGTGTGTGACAGAAAACCCAAAAACAATAGGTGGGGTAGGCAAGATAGGAGTCTATTTCTCTCTTCTGTGCAGATGAAATGCAGAGGTAGGTGCTCTAGGGCTGGTGTGGCAGCGACTGTTCAGGGACTCAGCTCCTTCTGCCACCTTGTTCCTCCAAACTCATGGCTTTTATTTCATGGTCCAAGTTGGCTGCTCAAACATAAGCATCTAAGAAGGAAAAGAGCATCTCTTCCTATTAAGAACATTCCTGGAGATTATCCACACCTTGGTAGCCAGAACAAAGTCACAAGACTACATCAGCTGAAAGGAAGACTAGACATATAGCCTCTAATATGGGCTGCAATGTACTCAGTTGGAAATTATTTCTATTTCTGAAGAGAGAGATTTTGGGGAGTAACCAGCAGTCTGCCACAACCAGCGATGTTTACCTCACACACAAGGAAAAGCATGAATACACACAGAGGCACAGAAGAGTGTTAACTGTGGCTGGAACAGGATGTGTGGTGGGTACCAGGGTAGGCAGGGGCCATGCTGATGTTCAAGAGGTTTGAAAGTCAAGCTAAGGAGTATGATTTTGGCAATAGGGAAGTCAAACATATTCTTATATTTGATATAAATTCTTCCAGGATTTATATTGCCTGTTTATATGCTACTTTATTTTATATTTTTAATGTAAAAATTGTAACCTACGAGGCCCAATATTTAGAAAAGAGAAGAATGGATAAAAATAGTCTATTGTCAATACTATCTCCCTAAGACAACTTATGTTAGTGGTTTGAATTTGTTTCCTCATAGTCTGTGAAAAAATTGCTATAATCACAGTGCATATACAAGTCCAAGTCCTTTTATTCTTTGTTCTTTTTCTTTTTTTGCGTACTCTTACATCATGAGCATCTCCTCATTTGGCCACATGGTCTTCCTAAATTATATATATATATATATTTATTTATTGATTGATTTCAGAGAGGAAGGGAGAGAGAGAGAGATAGAAACATCAATGATGAGAGAGACTCATTGATTGGCTGCCTCCTGTACGCCCCCTCCTGGGGATTGAGCCCGCAACCCAGGTATGTGCCCTCACCAGGAATCGAACCATGACCACCTGGTTCATAGTTCGACACTCAACCACTGAACCATACTGGCTGGGCCTAAATAATATTTTTACATGACTGCGTAATATCCCAGTAAAATAATCTATCTAAACATTTCTTTATATTTTCCATCTTTATCCAGATATATTTGACATACAATATTGTGTATACTTTACCAATTCTATATGACATTCTATACTATTGGCTATTTATGTTGGGTATTGGCTAAGTTTTTTTTTTAAATTATATTTTGTAAGATGTTGATACCTTCATCAGATTTTTTATTATTTTTTACTACACTGTTAGAAGATATTCAGTTTCAAGTATTAGTTGAATAACTAACTGTGGCTTAGATAATACAGGCATTTAATTATCTCACATAATAAAAATTAAGAGGTGGTGAGTGGGTCAACAATGACAGGCTTGTCTCTCATCCCTGTGGTTTTCTTGGCTTTCCCACTTGTCCTAAGGGGGCTCCTGAGGCTCTCAGGGCATCACTTTCTCCTATGATAACACCCAAAGCATGAAATGAAGGCGGGTGCTTTATGACCGTGTCTCTCTGATCTAGCTGGTGAGGAACACCCAAAAGTCATTCTTGAACATTTCATTGATTAGAAATGGGTCACATGAGTACCCATAGCTGTAAGGGATGCTGGGAAGCCAGGAACCATAAGATTCTTTTTCACTGTCTTAGACTGGACATCATGATTCATCCCCTCATTTAGGACACTGCGCCCATTTCAAAAGAAAGGTTCGGGCTTTTGGAAGATGGCGGCGGTATAGGCAGACGCGTCCCAGGTCGTGTCCCTGAGCAAATGGAGTGAGCAGCTGAAACTAGTAACATCCACCCCGAATTGGCGAAATTCCTCAGCTGGCGAGACTGTTTGCAGCCGGGAAGAGCAGAACTCCCCTGGAAAGGTAAAAAAACCAGGGATTTGGGCAGGAAAGTTTGCCACACCTCTGAGCCCAGAGAGTCGGAGGGAGACCGCGTGGCAGACAGCCGCGTCCCTTGGGACAGGCAGAGCCCCTGACGGGGGAAAGGAGAACTGCGGGATTCCTGGCGCCGCCGGGGGAATTGAGAGCTGGGTCTGTGATCACAGAGGACTGAGCCTAAAGGGGGCAGCCTGAAGAGCTGACCAGACCATGCAGTCCCGGTAAGAGAAGAAGCTTACAGAAACCAAGCCTTCCCCGTTTCCGGGGAAGCGTTTGTTGTCCGGCCAGCGTTTGTTTGTTTGTTTTCACTGAATCCTGTTCATGGGACATTTTGGATACAGACACTCACCTGTGCTGAAGAGAGGGATAGTGTGCGGAGGAGTGGAATCTGGGGAGAGACTGAGGAGAGAAGGGGGACAGGAAGAGGTGGCAGCGAATTGAGTGCTGAGACACCCCCCGAGCCCAGGGCTGAGGCAGCCATTCTTTCCGGAGAGTGAGACTCCTCCCCCAACCCCCAGGCAAGGAACACAGCCACACCCAGATTCCACCCTGTAGGAGATCAAGGATTAAAATAACCTGATCAGTCCCTGGGAGTTAACAGGGTCTGGCCTATAGAGGGATTTTCAATCCCAGCAACAACACAGCACTGATAACTCTTACGCAGCCAGCTCTGGGCAGTGAACTTCCACTGGACAGAGAGGCCCTATAGCCTCAGAGGCCAACCCCAGAACACTGCCACCCAGAGGCTGACCCACAAACTGACTCTTTGCTAAACACAAAATAAGGCAGTCTGGGAAACAAATGCGGCTTGCTTTAAAATAAGGACTGTGGTTTATAACACAGAGGAACAGTGTATTGCAGGGAAACTCAACACTCTCCTGAATACCTGGCAGGTCTAAGGCGAGCCACACTGAAGAATAGAAGAACCGAAGGACCTTCACTACTGCAATATATTTTTTTTCTTTTTTCACCTTTTAACTAAGAAACCAATTTTTTTTTTTTTTTTTTTTTCTTTTTTTTCTTTTCTTCTTCTTTTTTTTTTCTTCTTTTTTCCATCACCTGATTTTACCCTTTTAATTACTACCTTCTTATTTTTAACCAGTATTATTACTGCTACCATTTTACCATTTTTTTTTTAAAGTGCCATTTTATTTTCTCTTTATTTTATTTTGGGATTAGTGTTCTCCATTCTATTTTCATCGTTATATTATTGGTTGTTTCTAGTTTGCATTCATCTCCAGGGAGCTGTTGCTGGAATTTGTTGGGATTAATGGCTGTTCTATAGGAGTATTCTCCTCATATAAAAAAGTCTCTTCCCCTCTTCCACTTCATTCTCTCTTTTTGTTCTTTTTCTTTTCTTTTCTTTTCTTTTCTTTTCTTTTCTTTTCTTTTCTTTTCTCGCTTTTATTTTCCCCCCTCCTTTTTCCCAATTTCATTTTTGCACTCCTTTTTTTGGTCCCTAATTTTCTTTTCTTTTTTCTCTTTTCTCTTTTTCTCTTCCTTCTTCCTTATCCCCTAATTCTCTTAATTCAGGTGGTCACCTTTATTTGGGGTTATTCATATCGTGAATATATTTGTGTATAGTGCCTGGTACGTGGTGCCTTGTTGTGTTGTATTTTGTGCCTTTAAATCAACGCAGCAGATCCAAGCAACAGCAACCTCCTGAGCACCACACCCTCTGCTGAGGAACAGCAGCTGTACGTGAAACCTTGCCCCACCAGCCAGAAGAGCCACCACAGCTGTGAACAGCACCCACCAGAGGAGCTGCTGCCAACTGAAGAGCAGCTGCTACCGCAACCGCCCGAAGAGCAACCACAGACCAAGGAGTCACTGCCACCAAGGGAGCAGCCACTGAACGACTCAACGTCTAGATATGTCAGCGAGATCAAACATGGGTAGACAAAGAAACCCCCAAAGGAAAGAGAAGGAGGACTCTCCAGAAAAGCAGCTAAGTAATACAGAGGCATGCAACATGACAGAAAAAGAATTCAGAATAAGGGTCCTAGAGTGCATAAACCGGATGGAGGAAAAAATCGACAACCTCTCCAAGAAGCTAGAAGAAACAGATGAAAAAATCAACAACTTAAGTAAGACCCAAGAAGATATGAAGAGTGATATAGCTGCAATGAAAAACTCCATTGAAAGTATCAACAGTAGACTAGGAGAAGCGGAGGACCGAATTAGTGATTTAGAAGACAAGGAAGCAAAACACACCCAAAACGTACTGCAATTGGAGAAAAAAATGAAAAGACAGGAGGAGAGCCTAAGGGAGCTTTGGGACAACATGAAACGAAACAACATACGAATAATAGGGGTACCAGAACAACAGAAGGATGAACAAGGATTAGAAAACCTATTAGAAGAAATAATATCAGAAAACTTCCCTGAGGTGGGGAAGAAAAAAGTCACACAAGCCCAGAGAGTCCCAAACAAGGTGAACCCAAAAAGACCCACACCAAGACACATCATAATTACCATGGCAAATGTTCAGGACAAAGAGAGAATCTTACAGGCTGCAAGAGAGAGACGGAAAGTTACATACAAGGGATCTCCCATTAGATTGTCAAATGATTTCTCAACAGAAACACATCAGGCCAGAAAAAAATGGACGGAAATTTACAAAGTGATGCAAAGCAAAGGACTGAATCCAAGAATACTCTATCCAGCAAGGCTATCATTCAAACTTGAAGGGGAAATAAGAAGCTTCACAGACAAAAAAAGGCTAAGGGAGTTTATCACCACCAAGCCAGCAATGCAAGGAATGCTAAAGGGACTGGTATAAAAATAAGAAATAAAAAGCTCAGAAAGAAAACAGCCACACAAAAACAGAAATGCCTACAATTTCAAAAGAAAGGTTCTTTTAGCAAGAAAAAAAAAAATACTATTGGGCAGGTAGTCAACCAAGTTAACAGTTAAACATTGGGGCTTATTGTGGAGACAAAGAAAACCATAGAAATGGTTTTTCAGGTTAAGGTCTCAAACCTGCTCCATATGGCTACCTGGACTAGAATAGAGAACCAAGCCCTCAAAATACAGTGCTGTGATTTCACATTACTTTTTTTTTTTTTTACATTGAAACCACATTTGCCTTTTTTAAAATAAAAAATTCCTAGCAAACCAAAAAACTGAAGCGAAACAGAATGCATTAGAGAATCACTGAACAGAAGAAAACTGTTATGTTTATAGCACTTTATTAAAAATAACTTGTTTATTGTTCTGATTTTAGAGTTAATACTTACTGATGGTTGAAAAATTTCAGAGTGCAAAAATATTAAAGAGAAGTAACTGAAAAATGACTTCTAATTTCACCATTCAGAGATGATCATTTTTATTATCTGATATAATTATTTTTAGTCTTTCAGATATGTGAATAATTTTTTTCATATGAAATTAGAATTTGATTGTACAGATACTTTAGTTTTATATCTTACTCTTTATATTAATAAATCAATGGACCTCTTAAAATAACAGATTTTCTCAAATTTTTGCATGTCTTTCTTCAATTCAATGTGTACCTTTTATCGTGTCTTAAGGAGCCATTTGGGAAAAGTAGTTTGTTTTCTGGCAGGGAAAATGCTGTAGAAGTAAATTGATCTAGAGAGCTCTCTCATTCACTGACTGGGTGGCCTTATATAAATTTCTTAGCTTTTTTTGAGTTTCTGTTTTCTCATTTATAAAATGAGATTGCTGAGAATGATAATGCCGGTTTTTGCTATTTTATAGTGATCTTGTGGGGATCAAATATGATAACATGCATAAAAGTCCTTTTTAAGTTGTAAATTGATTTCAAAAAAAGTTTGAAGTTCAAAGAAAACTTAGTAATTTAATATTTTACTTATAAAACATTAAAAAAATTTCATTATTTTAATTTAAAAGACAGAAATTATGAAGAGCAAAAACAATATTATTTTATATTTTGAATAATGAACATCATAGAGATAGGTTTGCTCAAAATTATAAAAACCACTTTGTTTTTGATAAACATTTGAAAACTTAAAAATTTTATTTGGAAAAAGTTTTAATAGAAAGTTTGCTTTTAAAGGTTTATGAGGTTAAAAAGGTGAAAAGGATATTTGTTTATGACTAATCTTGAAATTTTATGTATAATTTTTCAATGTCATTTAAACAGCAAGCACTCATGAAGGAGAATTTACAAAAATACTCCCATTTCTCCTAAATGATTAAAAGATACACAGGGCCATAATACTTTATGTAATAATATCAAGAAAATAGCAGGTTTAGTTTGAAACCAAGTCTTGCAATCGTTGACTGCACTTGGCACAAACATGTTTTCCTCTAATAAGCATTAAGCATTTCCCACTACCTCTTTCTTTTTGAGTTCAGACACTGAATAAGTCTCCCGGAAACCTTATTTTTATTTCTTAGTACCCCTTTACCTTTCCCATGAGAAGACAAAGCTACTAGATAGACTAGGAGATATCCCTCCAGCTCTGATTTTCATCTCAAGGGAAATTTCAGAGAGGCCTTCAGGAGGCTTAATGCAAAAACCTCTGGAATCCCTTGTTTTGGAGTCCATATGGAAGCGGAGTTTGCATCTGGTTGGAATCATCTAAATGTGACCCTGTAGGAGGAAGCTGACTTTGCAAGGTTCGGCTGTGGTTCAGTGATTCTCCTCAGAATCAACTGCTATAAAATCACTGGTTGTTACGTAAAACATATTGCAACTGAAGCAGTGACAAGGTTTGTGGAGAAAACTTAGGTAAACTTGCTCAATGCAGTTAAAAAATCAGTGAAAAATGTTCCATCTGGCTTAAAAAAAGAATAGGTGCTTATTATAGAAAAGTTGGTTTTCAGTTGGATGTAGTCCCATTGGTTTATTTTTGCTATTGTTTCCCTTGCCTTTGGAGTCAAATTTACAAAAACACCTCTGACACCAAGTCCAGAAGCTTAGTGCCTATATTTTCTTCTATACATTTTATTGTTTCAGGTTTTACGTTCAAGTCTTCAATCCGTTTTGAGTTAATTTTTGTGCCTGGTATCAGATACGAGTCTCGTTTCATTCTTTTGCATGTGGCTGCCCAGTTTTCCCAGCACCATTTATTGAAGAGATTTTCCTTTCTTCATTGTATGTTTTTGGCTCCTTTGTTGTGAATCAGTGGCCCAGATATGTGTGGGTTTATTTGTAGACTCTCAGTTGTGTTCCATTGTTCTGTGTGTCTGCTCTTCTGACAATACCATCCTGTTTTGATTATTATATTTTTGTAGTTTGAAATCAAGGAGTGGTATGCCGCCAACTTTGTTCTTTCTTCTCAGAACTGCTTTGGCTATTTAAGGTGTTTTTTTTTGCTTTTGTTTTTTTGTGGTGCCATAGAAATTTGAGGATCTTTTGTTTAATTTCTCTGAAACATGCCATTAGGATTTTGATAGAGATTGCATTGAATCTGCAGATAAGTTATATGGGCATTTTAGCAATGTAAATTTTTCTAACACATGAACATGGAATATTTTTTTCACTTTTTTGTATCTCTTTCACCTTTTTCATTGCCATAATTTTCAGTGTAGAGGTCCTCTAGCTCTTTTGTCAGGTTGATTGCTAGGTATTTTATTCTTTTTGACAACATGACTAGATCTTGAGGATATTATGTTCGATGAAATAAATCAGAAGGAAAAGGACAAAGACCGAGTGATTTTACTCGTGTGGAATATAAAACAAAAAAGTAACTAGCAAACTAACAGAACGAACTCAGAGATACAGATAATAGCATGGTGGTTACCAGAAGGGAAAGTGGGTAGAGGGAGGGAGAATTGGGTAAAGGGCGGGGGGTGGGGGGGAATATATTATAACAGAAGGAAACTGGACTGTGGGTGGTGAGCACGCAATAGAATATTCAGCATGAATGATAATTTTATGCAGCTGAAATTTATATAATGTTATTAACCAATGTTACCTAAATAAATTTAACTTAAAAAAAGGAAATTTGGGAAGTACAGAACAAGAAAAAGGAAAACATAAAAACCACTAGTAGCCTGTCAACCAGAGGTTAACATATGTATATGATAAGTTGAATTCAGATTCAAGTTTTGAATCCTGCTTCTTTTTTCACTTAACAGTAGTATATTGTAAGCATGTTTTCATGTCATTAAATATTTTTTTATTTATAGTTAGCTGACATTATCAGCGTCTGAGGACTGAGCCACCAGCAACAAAGAAGTGAAATTGGTACCTTCGAGAAGGAAGTGATTTCCTCTACTGTGGAACCTGTCTCTCTTTCATTGAGCCCACAACTATTTTTCCTGATATGCAATGCCAGGTGGTGTCAAGTCTCAGCTGGATGATATGATGTGGATCTTTTTTTAACCCGTGGGCCTAATTGCAATTTATAAATAAGTGCGAACATTCACACAGATGTTTCAAGCTGGTTCTTTCCATGAAGGCTGCCTCAGTATTAAAGTGAATGGAATTCACAATGTTACTTAGTTGACTCAACATTTATCATTTGAGTGAATGGGTATTTCCAAGACACAAAGATACTGGAAAGGACGAAGGGATCTGGTCATCTGAATCTGGCTTCCCGAAGCTCAGGCCAAATTATTTCAGATTTACCAACAAGGCAAATATACCTTTTCTATTGAAGTAAACAGCAGTATGCTATTTTCTGGTGAGCTTAAAGAGGTCCCCATTTTTCTTAACCATTTTTAATGTTGTGAATGGAATCTTAAACAAAAAAAACTACATTCAGCCAAAACAAAAAAATACACATATTCTGGGCATTTGTGCGAAAGTATTTAAAACAGCTCTATGTAATTAAAACACCCCTGGTCATCTTATTTTCTTGTGTTAGTTATATGTTCCTATAAAATGTATTTTATTCATTTAAGAGACCTACCTGTTTAGATTATGAACGGACAAGCTCTGTCACTTCTAGTTTTGTGTGATTTTCAGAAGACGGTGCCACCTCCTTTCTATACATCAGCACATGTCTGTACTAGCTCTCAGAACTTTCCTCGGGAGGGCCCACGAAAGCCATTTTTATGCGTCCTTCACACTCATGCCCAGCGCAACTACGCAGCAGCGGGTGAAATTCCTTTTGCTTACTCGTACAGTGGCAATAGCTAACAAAAACAGAATCTAAAAACGAATGTGTCTAAAATTCATGTCTATATACTAACGCAGGAAATGGGAGGCATCTTAGGGAAAAAAAAAAAAGAGAAAAAGGAACAAAGAGCTATTTTTTATTTTATTTATCTTTATTGTTGAGAGAACTATTCTTTAAAAGTACAAAGGAAAATATTTGTGTTGTGTTTTTGAGTGAGAATAATGGCAGCTGTTGAAGTTTAAAATTAATCTTTGTCAATGAACCATGTGGCATTCAGGATCAGGCGAACAGGCTTGGGATGTTGGGGTGCCCACCTGGTGTGAGAGACCTACAAATAATATTTAAAAGATATAGCTGTATTCTGTAGTCAAGGATAGCAAAGATACTGGCAAAATTCAACTGGGCTCCATTGTAAAGAAATGTAAAGGTGGACTGTGGAATCAAGCTGTACCATTTATTGCCTATGTGATCTTGAGCAAGAAACATAAGCGCTCTGTGCCTCAATTTCCTCCTCTGCAAAAAGAGATAAAAGTGGTATCACCCTCATAATTGTTGGGGTGGTTAAGTAAGGAAATGCATATAAAGTGTTTAACTGGCACATGTGAAGTGCCCAATAAGTGGCAGGCCATTGTGACTATTATTAAGTTACTAGAGGCCCATGCATGAAATTTGTGCAAGAGTAGGCCCTCACAGCCGCTGCGGTCCTCGGCCCTCATAGCACCGGCTTTGTTCTGAAGGTCATCTGGAAGGTCGTCTGAAAGGACGTCTGGACAGTTGTTCCGCTGTTTGACTGTTCAGTCAATTTGCATATTACACTTTTATTATTATAGATTATTATGACTTGGTAAGATGAAGGCAACCAGGACTAGCTGAAGGACAGAACAGCATGTGACACTGTGTCTTAAAAAACTCAAACTACCCTGGAATTTTCCACCAGGCCCTTAGCTCTGGTCATATATATTCTCTCTAGATGTCAGCAATCTATTGTGAAAATGACTTACAAGGATTCAGAGAAGAGGCTCATGAAGGATCAGAAAGGTGGAGAAGTGAGCAGTTGGCGGAGGGCTGGGGCTGGGGAGTGGGCATCACAGAGCTGGCTGGTCAACCCCTCTCTCTCCCAGGTAAGGGCAGAAGAGAAAACAGCTCTTAGTGTGGATAAGTCAAGTGACCGTTAGGAATATATTGCTGATGTTAAGGACCATTCAACATTAAAATATCGATTGGATGTTTTTAAAAAAAGACCTACCACTCTCATCTCACTGAGGACCTCCCTGACCACCCTGTTTAAAGAGGCACCCCTCCCAAGCTTCCTATCCCTCTTTCTTGCTTTATTTCCCTTTTAGTAATTAGCATACTAGAACATACTACATTACTAAATTATCATGTTCACTGCTTATCTCTCCAATGGATGTGAACTCATGAGAGCAGATTACTTTAGTTTTGTGATTATTGTTCACTGCTGTCTCCCTAGAGCAGCGGTTCTCAACCTGTGGGTCGCAACCCCTTTGGCGGTCGAACGACCCTTTCACAGGGGTCGCCCTAGACCATCCTGCATATCAGATATTTACATTACGATTCATAACAGTAGCAACATTACAGTTATGAAGTAGCAACGAAAATAATTTTATGGTTGGGTCACAACATGAGGAACTGTATTTAAAGGGCCAGAAGGTTGAGAACCACTGCCCTAGAGCCTAGCACAGTGCTCCATAAATATTATAGCATTCAACAAATATTTGTTGGATGAGCAAAGAAAGGATAAATGCTCATCTTAAGGCATTTGTAGTGCGGTAAGCAGATGACTTCAGAAGGCATTTCTGAAGTGTCTATGATTGTTCAGTTTATGCATAAGGAATAAAGTACCATTAACAATTTGACCTGAAAATTCTGAAATTCAACAGCTGTTATGCAAAGAGGAGGTAGGGTTGACGGGAAAAAAACTCCAGAAGGCAAAAGTCCCAATAGCCACGTTGTATTGAGTGTCTACTATATTCCAAGGACTATACAGCTTTTTTATAAAACCCCTTCAAGATAGATACTATTTATACCCATTTTCCAGGTGGGAAGGTCAGAGCCTCATCCTGGCTCATAAGTGGAGCTTGAATTTGAATCCTGCTTTGCCTGAATCCAAATGCATGCTTCCTCTAACATTTCAGATTGTCTTGGGGACAGGGTTCCCTGCTCCCTCTGGGCGGGGGATCTGTTATTTTGAAAGATGACAAGTTTAACACTCCCTGGGCTTTCCCTTCTAACTGAAACCTTTGCAACCCCCGCTAGGAGCAGGTGTGCTGAACTGCAGTTACCCTGTGATGTTTGTGCCCAAACCGAAGATCCCTATCAAGGCAACGGGTAAGACATGAATGTGAGAAGCAGCAGTGATGGCCTGCTCCCTCTTCATTTTTAAACAAACCGGAATTTCTGCATCAGAGCAAATGTGGTGTGCTCTGCAGGAGTCCCCTGCGAGTTTGTGCACTTGACCCAAGACGCTGGTCTCGAATCATGTTTCAAACTCCTCTTCTGGATTTGCTCTCGGAGCCCGAGGCACACTCTTTTAAATTTCTTCAGTGATAACACATCTTTGCCCTTTCTGGGTTGGATTTGATTTGGGGAGACAGCTCCTGGGAGCGACATCCAGTGACTAAGGTGGGTGACTGAGCTAGATTAAAGTTGGAGCCCAAACCAGCCAAGTTGTGAATAGAAGGCAGTAACACTGGTTTTCTTTTGTAGCTTATTAAATTGTGTCTGAAGGATCTTGTCAGAAAGTTCTAGAAATGCTTTGACTAGAGTCTGCAATGTTGGAAAAGTGCACCAGCTACAAGGGGGATGGTCATTGGGCTTCATGAGCTGTGCTTTGACAGATGAAAAGAAAAAGTTGGGCCTTAACTTTAGAGCCGCAGCTTGAATGACGCCTTTGGGCGGGCGCTACCATCTTCTGCAACAAGAGCTGCATTGTTACGAATTACAGCTCTGTAATCAAATGAGCCAGGATGTAAATGTTTGCTGGGTAAACGTAGTGACACAGGCAAACAAAATGGCAGCTGAGAGCCCCGACAACCTAACATTCACTGAAACAGAAGGCGCTGTGTGATGTTACGTCAAAACAGTTAAAGAGAAAATAGATGATGAGAACGGCAGTGGGGGAGATGGTGTTTTTCTGGTCATGGCTAGAAGAGGAAGCCAGAAGATATTTGAAACGATAGTCTCATCTGGTTGGGGAGGCTACTGTTCATAATGAATTAAGATGAAATGCATCAGGAGGAAATCAGTCATGCGATTGCTCGCCGGTGGCATTTCTAAGATATCTGAACATTTAGGATTGTAAAGGCTACTTTATGTGAATGTGTTTTTTTTTTTACACTGATGTATTATATATCAGGATTAAGCGCTTTCTTTTGTGAAGAGCTAACATTTTACAATGCCTCCTAGCGTGCAAATCCTCAACCCCGAGGGCATGCACATTTGGCTTGATACAGCTGCTCATCACTTAGTGGGGAGGGGGGCAGGCACCATTACAGTCGGACTAATGCTCTGGGTTTGAAGCTCAAAGCCTTCAGACAAGGCTTTAGTACGTTTTTTCCATCTTCAGGACCCATGGACATATTTTATTCCATTAGTTAGCATGTCACAAATGAGGGTCTGTGTAAACATGAAGAGCTACCCACTAAATCTAAATTAGTCCAGTTAACAAGCTGATAGTCAGAAAGGAGGCATCTGACTCACCCAGGGCAGAACTAGCTTAGTAAATGACTGATATGGCAAGGTTTGCAAGAGTCACTATTCATTACGGTTACCGTTTTATTAAGAGTTCCCTCTGGTATAAAGGGCAGAGCGTCTGTGTAATGAGCAGGGTACCACGTATGCATAGGTTCAGGTACACAGACAGTTGTCATATTATTTAAAAATCCTCAGTAAGGAAGGTCCTTGTTTTTAGGAGGCTGTTAAAGAGAAAATGAGCTGTTCTTCCGCTGTGTCAGAGGACATTGCAAACAAAGGTGTTTTGAGAAAGCAAGTCTCTCTTCAGGGGATTGTGTTTGCTCTGGGAATCTCAGAGGAGGGACCCTGGTCAGAGAGAAACAGACCCAGGGCCTCGGGGCTCGGGCTGCCTCTCCCTCCCCACAGTGAGCTCTCTCCCCTGGGAGGCAGTGGTGGGAAGAGCCAGGACAGATGGACAGGGTGAGTCTTTGCTTTTCATAGGCTATAGAGTTTTATTTAACCAGTTGAAGTCTCTTTGGTTTAAAATAGACTTAAAAATGTTTACCTTCTGGGCAGGTGGCTCAGTTGGTTGGAGCGTCATCCCATACACCAAAAGGTGGTGGGTTCGATTTCCCGTCAGGGCACATTCCTAGGTTGTGGGTTTGATTCCTGATCGGTGCTAATGGGAGGCAACTGATCGATGTTTCTCTCACATAGATGTTTCTCTCTCTCTCCCTCTTCCTCTCTCTCTCTCTCTCTCTCTTCATCTCTCTCTAAAAATCAATAAAAAACATATCCTCAGGTAAGGATTAATGAAAAACAATGTTTACCACATAGGGCTATTGTGAAGATCAGCTGAGAGAGTCAATCTATCATTTAGCAAATGGTTGTTGAGTGACTATTTAGTGCCTGAGACGCACCAGTGAGCAAGGCCAGGCCCTGGGCCTTGAGGTCCTCCCAGTCAGACCGTTAGGTGAGCACTCACAGGGGCTGTGGGAGCCGTCGGGGAGGGTGGTGGTCAAGGAAGGCTTCCGGGAATATGGCTACCACAAGGTCTGGTTCCTGCTGGGAACTCCATACCTGAAGTTTCCTTCCTTCCTTCCTTCCCAGCACCCTGAATTCCTCAGGCTTCTCCCCACCTTTGTCCCAGGCTGGACTGTGCAGCATCAGAACGGGCGCACCGAGACGTTTTGGTTTGTGTGCGTGTGTGTGTCTGCAAGCCTGTCGTGTGTACACTTACTTAAAGTCATTGGCTTCTTCCCCTCACCATGACTCCTGTCTGTTAAGTGAACAAGGGGGGGGGGGGGGCAAAAGGAGAGATTGCCATGAAAGGAAGAAAGGTGGGTAGCTAGCTGTCCCTAACCCTCTCCCACCTCCACCAAGAAAAGACTCTCTGAGCTCAAATTACATGTGAAGAGAACTTTCTCACATCAGGAGCAGGAGGAGGCACAAAGCCTGACTATATGAGAACATCTAAAAGTACAGTTATGTGCACGAGAGGGCAAGTCCATCGGAAGAGGACGGGTGGTCCTCGGGGAGCCAAGGGGAGACTTGCAGGCCGACGGGGCACTGCCCTCCCCAGCACCATCCGGATGGGTGGGAGTGCTTGGGCCTGCGATCACACGCCACCTGTCCTGACCCCTGACCCGGGCATGTGCAGGACCTTCTGTGGAGGGGGCGTGTAAGGCCCCAGGCCCTGAACCTGTGAGCCACGCTGGTGGAGCCTCTCCCTTTGATTCTGCTGGAGGGGGAGGGGCTGTGCACGCAGGCAAGGCCCTGGCCCCACTCCTCTGCATTCTCACATGAGAAAGCCCTGGATCTCTTGCTGGAAGTACAATCAACTTTGAACTCTTTGCCGCCGCACATCTTTCAGAAGCTCCGATGAGAAAACTCCTTTATCCTGGAATTTCTGAAGCATGTGCGAACTCACTCTTCATCTCGGCATTACATTGGCACATCAAAGCCACATCCTGGGATGGGACGCTGTGTTCATCCCCAGGCACACCCTCCCCTGCGCGCTCCCTGGAATTGCTCTAAGTCGACTCCTTCGTGAGATGAAATCTGCCTACACGGAGGGAGAATATAAGGAACCACCTCCCAAGACTGGGCACCCGCTGTGTTTAGTCTAAGGATGGGTGTCCCATCAGTTGTGATGTCCTCTCTATGAGATTCCGGCGCCAAGTTTCTCTTTAGTCTCAGCACCGGGAAGCCAGGAAGAGCCCACCGCCCCCTGGCACTCAGTGTTTTATGTGGTGGTGTTTGCCGCTCCATGCCCATTGCTTAAAAGCTCAGGAACGGCACGGCTTGTATTTTCTGTATCGACCTTGCTCTTGGTTTTAGCTTAATTTTTTGTCTTTATTTCTTTGGGCTTTATCTTTGCATTTCTTTTTTAAATTTTTGTTTTATTTTACCAAAGTGTATGTATTTGTATTAGCTGCCTTAAATCTCTTGATGATCAAAACTGGAGGTAAATAAAGTATCCGCCAGCACGGTGTTCTGCTTGCCTTAAATATCATGACGGTGAGCTGGCTTTTCAAGGAGAATTTTCTAGAAAAAGATAAGGTGCTCGTCAGAAGCCTCAAAGATCTCACCTGGCAGACTGAGTTCTTCCTGCACATTAACAAGTTGAGACTTGGGCTCGTGTAAGAGTCTCTTATGGGCTTAGTAATTGTGTGTCCATCTCTGAGAATGCTCAGCTTGCGCCATTTATTCCTGCCACCGCTACATGCCAGACACACTCATCCTCTTTCACTCCTTTGAACAACCCAAGCTCTTTCCTACCTCAGGGCCTTTGCACATGCTGTTGCCTCTGCTTGGACTGTCTTGCCTTCTACTCTCCCTAGGCTCCTCTTCCTCATCATCAGAGGGTAGCAACATATTAGAATGATTGGGGGAGTTTGTATTGATGTCTAGGCACTAACCCAGGCAAACTAAAATCTCACGGGTAAGAGTTGGGGGGCGGGGTAGGTATTGGTATTTTTAAAGCTCCTCAGATGATTTTAACTTTTAGCTGGGGCTGAGAGTCATAGCTTTAGGTCTCTGCTTAATTGTCCGTTGCTCCAAGAGGCCTTCCTTGACCATCTCTAGGATGTAGATTTAGTCTTGCTCTCTAGCTCAGCTTCTCTGATTCTGTTGTACTAGTTACTACAATGTATAATTACTGTGTTAATTTGAATGCTTTTGTTTATCTTCCCGCTCTAGGACATAGGGACTGTGAGGACAGGGAATATGTCTGTCTTGGTCTTTGTGCTTTTCTTCAGAGCACAGTGTCAGGCACATAGAAGGGTGAATGCATGGCAGGGCTACTTAAGCTCTTGCTATGACTGAGTCTGTCCACTCTGCCCCAAGTTATTATTTGGTAGTTATTAATAAAGCAAAGCAAACCAAACCATCCACCTACTGCTTTCCCTCCACGGCATGTTCATCAAGCTGATTGTGAGTTCTAAGGTGCTTTTTGCTAAGCTTAAATGAACCACGACCAGTCAGAGGAGTGGACTTTTTTTTTTCTTCTTTTTTCTGCTTTATTTCACTTCCTTAAGGAATCATCTCGGTGTTTCACTCTTCCTTTCCTGCTGTATGTGGGCGATGTGCTGGTGGGAAATGGAGGGACAGGGCAGAAAAAATGGTCCCGGGAGGGTTGACAAATGAAACACGAATCCAGCCATGCGGCAAGGGTCTTATTCTGCCTCTGATCTGGGGAAGTTTTCGTATTGTCATGGAGAAAAACGCACGTGCACACACCCTGAAACCCACACGCATGCACCCCTTCTTCGGAGAAGCCGGTTACAGGAAACTGACTCGGGCACAGGAACTTGCTAACCTCTTTTGTCACATTCGGACGGCTCCTGCCGCTCAGTCACCACGCACACTCCACCCAGCATCTTGGGTTGGAAGGTTTACCAGCCCGACGCTGGCATTTTTAGTTCTTCCAGTGCGAATCAGCTGTAGTCTTGGGGAGGAAGGAAAGGCTGATCTCAGAAGGAAATCCTAACAGGGAAAGGGCCTGGCTGCTTTTGTTTTTCCTTACCTGCACCCAACAACGTTGACTTCCGGAGTCAGTCATTTTGGTGTCAAGAAATCCTACAACAGGTAAGACTTTTGCTTCTTTAAAAATATCCCTTTGGTGTCAAAAGAAATCTTTCTAATTTTATTTAGCTTTTACTCTAAGCTAAACACAGTGATTACCCTGTTCTACCTGATGTAAAATATGGAATGACATGGGAGAAGGGCGCGTTGCTTTGATAGACAACTACCCCTGCCCCCCACCCAAGTCCTAACAAGATGCATATAGTTTTTGAAACATTAAATATTATAAAAGCTGGCTTTTGGTAATGGGATAGTTTAGTATAGTGTCAGATGGGTACTAGCCTTATTGGGATGATGACTTCATTAGTTATATAATGTCTATATTGTATGCCTGAAACTAATATAATATTGTATGCCAACTGTAATTGAAAAATGAAAAAGGGTAGTTTAAATACCAACCTACGTTTGATGAAATAAATCTGAAGATTTCCTAAATTGTGCAAATACGAGTTTTAAAATTTTCTAATTCAGAAAAGAACCAGAACCAAAATCCCAGTGATGTAGATTTGGATCTAGAATTCCAGGCTTTTTGTTTCATGTACTGCCAATGCTGAGGTCCTCTTTCTAAAAATCGTACATGATATATAAGTATATATTTTTAAATTAAATTAATTTTTTTGAGGTGGTTTGATTTGGAGACATGCTGTGAAGTGCCCATCAGTAGCCTGGGTTGTAAATAAATAAAGTTTGGAAAATCACTAGTTTTAGGTGCTTTATTAAATTAAAACTGCCATCAAAGTAAACAACAAGTAGTCGATAATCCATTATAAATTCTAAGCTGGGGTTGTGGAGGATGTACGAGGAATATAAAGAATTTCTATATTCTTTATATTTGAAGGACCTTATTATTCACTAGCAGTGTAAGAAGTAAAATTCAGGAAGAGTATGAGATGGGAATTAAGTGATGAATGGGATGGCATAGGCTGTAAGAGTTCTGAGAAGGGGATTTGAAAGTGGACTGGTCTGGAAGATATGGGCCTTGGAAAGACATAAGATTTGAGTGGAAGGAGAAGAAGGTTAGTTCACACTGGGGGGACTGTGTAGGCAAAGTCTAGAAAGTGAGGCTGACGAGCAAATGACCAGTCTAGCTGAGGAGACTGGCCCGAGAAAGGCAGAGAGTCTGTTTCACGCATTGGCAGGAAAGAAGCTTGGAAAATTAATGTGTAGGCAGGTTCTGGGGAACCTTAAGAGGCTGTTGAGAAGAACAGACTCCATTCAGTAGTTTTCTTCTCATGTCCTTAGGCTTCTCTTCTGGGCTTTCTCAGCTCTGACAATTCGGAGCAAGAGGAAGCCTGGAGATGCTTGCCTCTTCACCCTCGGGACTAATTCATGCACCGGTGGTCCCCACTGGTCCTCTACTGTCTTCCTTTAGTACGCCATTTATGTGGAGAAAGGGTGGTGTGGCTTGGGGTACTTGTAAGACCTCCGTTTCTGGTTACTACCTTTTAAGAGACCCTTCAAATCAGCTGGTAATTAAAGTAGCCTTCCTCTTGGGAGGACACACGGGTTGGCTGATTACAAGCAAATCTCTATTCTTCAAAAGCCAGTTCAAAAATTCCATGAAATATGTAATTTTCTTTGCATGTCTGAATGAGACTTCCTGCTGCTCTTTTCCTAATGATTTGGAGCACTTTTCCCCCTGGACTATGAGATACCCGTGTCCACATAGTAACAAAAATACAGTATGGTGAATAAGAACTCAGACTTTAGAGCCAGATTGCGTTGTGTTGAAGCCTGGTGCTGTTGCTTCGGAGCTATGGGAAACTCGGACTCATTAACTTCTTCAATCCTCAGATTAAAAACATCTGTAAAGTAGTTGTAATAATAATAACTTAAAGTACCTACTTCAGAGGGTTGTTTAGGGATAAAATAAAAATATGTAAAGAATTTAGCCTAGTGCCTGGCATAAAATTAACTCTCAATAAATGTAGCTAGTATGATTCTTATTAAGACTTGACTGGTGACACTAGAATGATGTGGCCCCTAGCCTGGGAATAAGATACATGGGGTGGATGGGCAGAGGCTGGGAATTAACATTTTTTGAGCACCAGGTATGGCCCAGTGACGGGTGGGGAACCTTTTTTCTGCCAAAGGCCATTTGGATATTTATAACAACATTCACGGGCCATACAAAATTCTCAACTTAACAAGTAGCCTGCTATATTTGGTCAAACATTTAATTAACTCACCCCTAATGCTATGGCAGGGCCAGACCAAATGATTTTGAGGGCCTTATCTAGCCCTCAGGCCAGACATTCCCCACCCCTGGTTCATAGGGATATGGAAAAGAGAAAGGATTAGAAACTGACATTTTAAGCCTTTCCATACCAGATCCTCAGACTATAACCCGACCCTCTGAGTGACTGCATGTTATTTCAGGCATCTGTGGCTGCTGCGTCTCTCCGAATACACTGGGTGGAATCACACAGGTGCTTGGAATAGAGAGGCACAGAGGACTCTTCTACCTGGGCCAGCTTAAGTTAAATTATTTAATTTTATTGTATGTTAATTTTTATGCTAGCAAGGCATAGCTAAAAATCCATTTCTATTCAAGAGTTGGGACCGCTTTGCAATAAGCGCCCAAGATGCTCATTTAGGTTCTCGATGCTTGGGGTCTGGGTGAAAGCCAAGATTAAGAAGCACCCTGCTTTCCCGTTCCACTTTCCAGATTAGGGATTGATTTGGGTTAGTAAGCCCCCTTTAAAAATGCAAATATGGCCTGTCTGTTCATTATGCAGGAGATTCTCAATTATACGTGCGTATTACTTTCGTTCAATAGTAATATCGTTTTCCTTCCAGAGCCCCACTGATAACATAAGAAAGGGAAGTTTGGGGCTTTGAGTGTGGGAAGAGGCGGACCCGAGTCAGGATGGTGCCAAAGTGGAGTATGCTGGAAGGCAGTATGGCAGTACTAGGTGCTGGGGTGGGCAGTGAGAGATGAACGGTGAATAGAATGTGTGTGTGTGTGTGTGTGTGTGTGTGTGTGTGTGTGTGTGTGTGTGTGTTGGGGTGGGGAATGCCAGAAAAAAGGCTCCTCCAAGCTCTTTAATCATTTGACTCTCGCAGCTGCTTGAATACCCTGAACAACTTGTTGATGCTTTGTGTAAGAAGATATCATTCTGTCCTCCTGATGTGGACAGCTGTTCAGAGACTATTTGGTTTGTCTGGTTCTGGCCCAGAAAAGTCATTCCTAAAACCTCTTGGGGAGCTTTTAAAAAACAGCAATTCTCATGTATCACAACCGGCCCGGGAGTGGGGTCCAGGAATCCGAGTGATAACAAATACAAACCCTTTCTCCCAGGTGACTAGGAGGCGGCTGTTCCACACACAGATGAGCAGTTGGGAGCCGTTAACCCAGAACTCTCCTACCAGGGCCCAAGCTCCAAGATGGTAAGTTGAGTAAGTGCCGAGATTCGGCAAAATGATCTTCCCTCTGTTGTGACTAATACAAAAGTATTTTCCTTTGTTTTGAATTGGTTTCTTAGGAAAGTTCCTGGGTGTGGGATGACTGAGCCAAGGGTATGAGCATGTGTAAAGTTTTTGTCAGCCACATTTACATTTTAGCACACATAGGCAGGGAGCACTTACGAAATTCTAAAGTGTTCACTAGTTTCACACATACATGAAATCGTACGGTACTTGTCTTTCTCTGACTGGCTTATTTCACTTAGCATAATATTCTCCAGGTCCATCCATGCTGTCCCAAAAGGTCAGATTTCCTTTTTTTTTTACGGCCAAGTAGTATTCCATTGTGTAAATGTACCACAGGTTTTTTATCCACTCATCTACTAATGGGCACTTGGGCTGCTTCCAGTACCCCTGAAATCTACATAATTTTATTAACCAATGTCACCCTAATAAATTTAATGAAAAAAATTTTCAGGTGTTTTATGCATATAGAGGCTCTTTATTATTACCCAGAGAGGGCCCACAGAAAGGAATTCGCTTTCAGTGGTGAAAGTGTCAAATCACCCTCCCAATTTCTCTTTTCCAGTGAAACAGAATACGAGTGAATCACTTTTGGGAGAGCACTGCCAAGCATGACGGAGAGCTCACTTGTTTCTTCGAGCATTAGTGGGAGGCTTCTTATCTCTACACTTAGTTTCTGGTAAACCTGAGGTCGGCAGTGACCTCTTCCCCATTTCATAGAAAAGAATACCCAGGAAGAGAGTGGTTAAGAAACATGTAATACGGCTCTCATCACATTTGCCACGAGAACTACGTAGAGTCATCCATTCAGCCATTGTTCGAGTAAATACATGACTGAGTCATTTTTATAGGTGACCCCATGGAAAAAGGCTAGTAAGACGAGAGTATTGTCCAAACTGGGGCAGGGTGACCCAGATAGGCCTTCTTCTCTAACTTTTATTTGCATTATGTTTTATTCATTTTGCATTTACATAACCGGCTAACCTAAAAGCATGGTTGTTGTTTGTGACACAGATGGGAATAAGGTGAATATTCAGTGGCTTCAGTAAAAAAGGAGGAAGGGCAGGCATGCTCTTGCAAAATATCAAGTGAGACATCGGCAGTGATGTGCAGGAGCCTGCTTGTACTTGTTCGCAAGGGTTGATTGTAAAATTTCCAGAATATTTTCAAGCTGGCTGTTAAATACATTCACCATTAAACTTAAATTATGTAACTTTGTTAAGTAAGTTATGTTAAAAATAAATGTGGTAGCTCTGGTTGGTGTGGCTCAGTTGATTGGAGAGTCAACACGTACACCGAAAGAACGGCTATGGGTTCGGTTCCTGGTCAGGGTGCATACCTAGGTTGCAGGTTTGATCCCTGGTTGGGGAAAGTATGGGAAGGCAACCAATTGATGTTTCTCTCTCTCTCTCTCTCTCTCCCCTTTCCCCTCTTTCTAAAATCAATAAGCACATCCTTGAGTGAGGATAAAAAAAAAGATAAAGGTGATAAGTACTCAAAACTCACTACTTCCTAATTATTTACTACCTTTTGCTATTATCTATACTCTTAACATTATTTGCTCCAATTTAGTTGTAGGATAGAAATATTATATAATGGTGCTACAGAGCATCTCTTTCCAATTTTGCATTCAGCGATGTAATGTTAGCTTGAAACTGGTCATGGTAGAAGTGTCTACACCAGTGATGGTGAACCTATGACACGCGTGTCAGAGGTGACATGCGAACTCATTTTTTTGGTTGATTTTTCTTTGTTAAATGGCATTTAAATAGATAAAATAAATATCAAAAATATAAGTCTTTGTTTTACTATGGTTGCAAATATCAAAAAATTTCTATATGTGACACGGCACCAGAGTTAAGTTAGGGTTTTTCAAAATGCTGACACGCCGAGCTCAAAAGGTTCGCCATCACTGGTCTACACCATGGAAACTGGCAGACACTATAAATCAGGCACACTTTTTTTTTGGAGTGCCTGTTAAACATTTATCAGCATACCACCAAGGAATCAGATAAAATGCAAATCCAGTATGGCAACTTGGCAATATGTGTCAAGAGCCGCTGAAATACTCATATGCTTTGATCCATTAATTCTATCTCTGGGAATTTACTCTAAATAAATAATTCAAAGAAGGAGAAAATAACACGTGTGAACACATTCAGTGTATTATCATTTATAACAGCAGAATATGAGGGTAACCTAGATAAGTGTTGAGATTCTGGGAGCATTAATTTCATGGAATACTTTGTAGTAATGAAAGGTCATAGTTACAGTAGTCAGGAAAATATATTTGATATGGTGTTGAATTAGAAAAGCAGGGTTAAATTTTCACTTACATTCTGGTTTCGTTATGAATGAGGATTAACTGTGAGGATAAAAAATGAAAGCATTTGGTGTGTTAGAATGGTAAAATAGTAGAATTTTGTTTTTACTTCGTCTACTTGATATGTGGAGGAAGTCTGTGTATAAGTGATCTGAAGTAGTTTTAATAATTAAGAGGAAAGCTATGAGTTTTGTGGACCACATGGGGGCCTGCCTTTGACAGCGAATATGTTCTGTGTGTGGATCCTGGGCAGGGTGTAGTGGAGGGAGTCTGGGTCCAGGCAGCCTGGGGGGATAGATGCTAAGGGTTTCTTGAAGGTAGCTCAGGAAGGAGGAGGAAGTGACTAGTTGGGTGCTGAGGATTTGCCATGGTGGACTGCAGAGGCTAAGAAATAGCTCACAGAAGAGCTACTGGCAAGGAGAGAGAGAGAGAGAGAGAGAGAGAGAGAGAGAGAGAGAGAGAGAGAGAGAGAGAGAAAGAGAGAGAGAGAGAGAGAGAGAGAGAGAGAGAGAGAGAGAGGGACAGAGAGAAAGAGAGAGACAGAGAGAACATTTTTTAGGAAAAGACAGGGAAATGCTGATCTTAGAGATGAGCAAGATGGATGTGAAAATAGTTTCACGTAGATCCGAAAACACTCGGGCTCAGACCAGAGAGGAAATGGTTGCTTTAAGTCAGTGGTTCTCAACTTTCCTAATGCTGCGACCCTTTAATACAGTTCCTCATGTTGTGGTGACCCCCAACCATAAAATTATTTTTGTTGCTACTTCATAACTGTAATTTTGCTACTGTTATGAATCGTAATGTAAATATCTGATATGCAGGATGTATTTTCATTGTTACAAATTGAACATAATTAAAGCATAGTGATTAATCACAAAAATAATATGTAATTATATATGTGTTTTCCGGTGGTCTTAGGCGACCCCTGTGAAAGGGTCGTTCGACCCCCAAAAGAGTCGCGATCCACAGGTTGAGAACTGCTGCTTTAAATCATGAGTTCTCAGATTGTAGTGTGTTTTAAACTCCTCTGGATGGAGGGGTCGGGGGTGGGGGTGAGCATGTTAACAAATGCAGCTTCCTAGGTTCCACCTCCATGGATTCTGATCCAATGGGCCTGGGAGTTGTCAGGAATTAACATTTTTAACAAGCCCTCCCACCCCATAAAGATTCTGACACAGATGGTCAGCAGGTCACACTTTGAGAAGCACTGAAGGTAGTAGTTTCATATCATTCATACCACAAAATTCCCTTACACAGTTAAACAGGCATTTGGACCAACCAAACAGGGTACTACAAGCGGGTGGAACAGAAAGATAGGGGAGAATCTAGGACCCACAAGCCTTCTAGTGCAAACCACTGGGAGGTGGTAATTAAGAATGAACTTGAGGGGAATATGCAGTGCTTTGTCCAGAAAACATTTTGGAAAGGAAAGGAAGTCTAATTGTTGAAGAAATATAGTTTACATAGAGATTAGACGTCTGCCATGACAACAATGCATCACAAAATAAACATAACGAAAGTACAGGACATGGCCGTGGCAGAAGCCATGGTGCTGAGACACGGGCTTCAGGAGAACTTTAGGTAGTAATGAGCTCTCAAGCAGCCTTTTATATTTGGAATTGTTCAACTATACACTGAAGATGATTCTTTTACTTTAAGAAAGTTTTCACATTTCCTATCATCAGGGTCACTAGTCTCATGGGCCGTGGTATGACGAATCAAGGAAAAATAAACCATTATTTAGCCCTGGAGGTGCAGCTCAGGGTCTGTTAGGTCGGCAAGGGTGTGACGCCTTCCAGAAGCACCTGCTGACTGTCTGTTCCCCACTTAACAGGGTTGTTCACGAACCGATTGATTTACACTTAATCTGGTCACAAATTCCTCTGAGAATCCGATGAGAACCAAAGACCTTCTCCTTGAGAAAAAGCACAAATACTGGAACATGCACATTTATAATTTTTAGGGGATTTAGGGACCCTCTAAAACCCATCTGTGGGCTCCCACCAGTCCAGAGACCTCATATTAGTAACTCCTGCATGGAGGCTGTCAGTACACCCGAGAGGCCGTGCAGAGAATGAAAAAGTTCTGGTTATTGCCGGTGTCGGAGTTAGCTGCTTAAGAGAAAGGCTGACTCTGCAGTTGATGGCCAAGATGAGAACAAGATGGCTTATGTTTTATAGTGTTGGTTCATTCCGTTGGGTAGACACGGGGACTGTGTTAAGTCCTTGATTCTGAATTCTCTTATGTTAAGCCAGGGTCAGGTCCTCTTTGGAAAAGCCGTCTCTCACGATTATACTTTAATGGCTCGTGTACTGTCCTGGGTACCTGGATGGCACAGGAAATGGACACAGGTTGGAAATACCAACCTGGCCACCTCCAGAGTGCATCGTGGCCTGGGGCCGGCTGACACCCCTCATCCAGTCCTGGAGACCCAGCCAGGCTGCTTTTAGAGGCGGAAGGCTTTCGACAGTGTGGAAAGCTCTTGCTTCCGAGTGTGCAATGTAGGTTTTCCTATCTGAAGCTGAACATCTGCTTGGGCCCCGATGCCTTTGAAGATAGTCCTTTTCCTGTGTGGCCTTTAGACCACAGAAGCCCAGCTAGCCATCTTCTGTTAGTGGGTACCTGACTTGCAAGGTGGGAAACTGGGTGTTTCCGGCTGAAAGCTCACGCCTTGTTAATCTCCTGTCCACTTGCACTGATAAGGGCTTCCTCGAGGTAGGATGTACCCCAAACCCGTCTGTTGAAATTAGCCAACTCTGTTGAAATCGATAAGAGCCTGTTAATGTGTCATAGTTCTAGAGTGGGGAGATAAAAAGGATGAAATTGTACCCCATCTTCAACCCTCCAGAGCAAAAGTATGTGCAGTTGGCTAAATAAATTGCAAAATATGATTCAGGCTTCTCTTGTTCTGGCATGACACAAGAATTATAAATCTTTCTTTGAGTCAGAAAAGGAAAATCTATAACAAATATACTCAAGTAATTAGAGCACCTCAACCTCTACAACCATTTTAATTATTGTACGCCATGACTAGGTCTCCTGCCAACTTCAAGTAAAAAAATTCATAAAATACATTCAATGTATTTTTCAATGCATTTTATTTATTTTGTAATCCTTACCCGAGGACATGCTTTTATTGATTTTAGAGAGAGAAAGAGAGGAAGGGAGAGGGAGAGGGGGAGGGAGAGAGAGAAACAGATGTGAGAGTGAAATATTGATCGGTTGCTTTCCATATGCGCCCCAACTGGGGATCGAAGCCAAAACCTGGGTATGTGCCCTGATGGGGAATCAAACCTGTAACCTTTTGGTGTATAGGACGATGCTCCAACCAACTAAGCCACACCTTCAAGGGTTTTTTCAATGCATTTTAGGATTCATAGAATCCTCAGTTACAGTCCACAAAACAGAAGTATTCCATGTACACCAAAGGCCAGCAGCAACTCTTTACCCCTCTTGTCTCCTGGAGACAGCGTCTCCTGCTTTGTCATTCCACAGGGTAACCCAGTTACTGTGCAGGGAACTGACAGGCATACATCTCTCCCTTGGTGCGTTTCCTTGCTTTCAGAGGATCCTTTCTTTTGGGCAAGATCCCTACTTTTCCTTTGCTTTCCCCACTGCTATTCCAGCTGCTGCCTTCCCGAGCACTTCTAAATAAATGCACATCGCTTCATGAGCCTTTTCCTCAGTTGCCAGAAAAAATTCTGCTTGTCCTTGTCCCCATGTGAGCTAAAAACGATCTCAGCTGTGACTGAGAAGTGTAAGAATGCCTGTGGTTATTCTAACAAGTAAAATGAAAGCCACATATTTTGACTCAAATTTAAGTAACGTAAAACTACTGCCATCAACTACAAAAGCCCTTCTAGGGCCTAGAAATCCTGCTCAATTTTCCTCAAGTTCTGGTATCTTTGGGTAGTAACTTGCTGAAATTTTTGTTGTAGTCTCTCTCTTTCTTCCTCTGGTTGTGATGAGGGACTAGAAGCGGGTGTTGGACATTTATACAGGAAATAGGAGGGGAAAAGGTAGAGAAACCTTACATATTGACAGTACCACAATTTCCTACATCTGCTAAAATAATATTGTCACTATATTCCTTCACACAGAATACCTGGTAAGATCAGAGAAATTTCTGTAATAATCTTGAATTTAAAAATGTAATAGTAATACCTGTACATTGTAGCAAATGTGGCATATGCCTTTTAATTTAGATATACATGTATATACTTTATTTATAAATCATTAAATGTTTAAAAAAGATTTTTATTGATATTTTGAGAGGGAGGAAAGAAGTGGAGAAGAGAGAGAGAGAGAGAGAGAGAGAGAGAGAGAGAGAGAGAGAGACATTGATGTGAGAGTCTGGAATCGAGCCCACAACCCAGGTATGCGCCCTGACTGGGAATTGAACTGGCAACCTTTTGGTGAATGGGACGACCTAATGTAATAGAAGTACAGCTGATGCTTAAAAGGATCACTTGATTAACAAAGGGCAACCATGGTACCTTTTATGAGTCCTATAGCTATTTTTTATTTTTAATCCTCTACATTTCAGGAAAAGCAATTTCAAAATGTAGATTGTGGCAATGTTTCTGTTAAATTCTAAAGCCATGAAAATACATGGACAGTGTTTTCATGAGGAGTTCTGCATAAAACTTGGATCAAAAGTTCAAAACACAAACCCATAGTTTTGGATTTCCCCAAGGGCTGCTCATTTTACATGTCATGCAGGGAAGACCCTACACACATATGTGGAAGGGAAAATAGACGTTTCTCTGCCAATAGGGGCCAGACTCTTGTGGTTTTCAGTTTAAAAACTAAATTGTGCAATTTGTACTCATGAAATAAAAAAATCACCAGTGTTTTCAGCCCAAGTTCATTTCACTGTGGCCATCCAATCTCATGAAGTTACATAATCTGACAGCTTCCCCGGATTTACCAGCTCTTTTCTCTGAAGAACTGAAATTTATCAGACTTCTTTAAGTTTCCTACACTTACTCACGCTAATTGGAATTAAAATGTTAGTGCTTCTTCCTTTATGTATTTGACCATGACTGGGTTTCTTTCTCAACAGGTAGTTCATTATTTTATGTACCAATTATAATTACTTTTCATTTCTTTGCCAATTTTGAGAGGGCTTAATAATTCTTAAATACTAGATCTTTAACAAACTAATTACTAAGTTAAACAACCAGATGAATAATACAACAAATTCAGTTACTTTCACAGTCTTCTAGAGTCTTATCAGGATCTTTAAAATTATTATCAAGTTTTTTTCTTTTTCTAGAAAATATTAGCTAAAGTACAATTTATAAACAGTATCACCAGCCAGTCTGAAAAAGAGTTGAATGGTCCCTTGTTCTTGCCACTTAATATACTCTGTTCTAAGTTATTATTTTAAATTATTTTGGATGGCTTTAGGAAGGCCTCTTTTCAGAAAAATTGCAACTATCTGGGCAGGATGAGTGAATAACCTTAAAATGTTCATAGCCTTTGACCACTTCTAAGAATTATTCTATGTGTATTGTGTGTTTCACCTTTGTGTCTTCAGTGCCAAATATAGTGTCTGGCATACTATAGGAATTTAATAGTTATTTAATTAATTACTACATTAGGAAAATATTTTACTCAATCTAAATATTTAGCATAAGGCATTGAGTAAAATAAATTATGGTATAGTTTTACAATAGAATATTATACACCTTTAGAAAATAACATCAGTCAATATTAATTGACCTGAAATGACATTTACAATAAAATATCAAGTTACAAAATAATATGATTTAATTTTGTAAAAATAAATTTAAAAATATTTCCAGAATATATTCTATACTATAATATGTTTGAGTTATAAGATTTAGCTGTTTTTTTTCCTTCATTTGTATTTTAAAAACTTTCTACAAAGGTTGTGTACTAAAATCCTAGAATAAAATAAGAGAATGTTTTATAAAATGCTAATATAAGTAAGGAAAAGATTAAAGTTACATAAAAATGGAAATTTTATACCATAAATTATAATGCTTTGAGGCTATGTTGAAAAAGTAGTCTTTTAGAGGTACATATTGAAATATCTACACATTAAATGATACATGTATGACATTTTTTTCAACATAATCAGGGGTTGGAAAGAGGCAAGATGGGGGAATTGAGCAGAGGGAGGTAAAACAAGATCAGATGTGAGTTGATAATTGTTGAAGCTGGATTGTGAACAAATGGATTTTTATATATGTATTATCTCTACCTTTTGTGTATGTTTTAGAGTTGACATCATATACAATTTTTAAAATTAAATTTATTGGGGTAACATTGAACAACATTATATAAATTTCAGGTGTTCAGTTTATAATATAACATCTGTACATGCCACTGTGTGCTCGCCACCCACGGTGCAGCCTTCGTCTGCCACCATATGTTTGCGTCCCTTTACTCTTTGTCCTCTCGCCCCCCACCCTCTGTAACCATCATTCTGTTGTCTGTATCTATGAGTTTGTTAGTTTTGTTTCTTAATTTGTTGCTTTTTGTTTTATATCCCACATGTGAGTGAATGAGGATTATTCTTAAGAAAATAATAAGAGGTATCCTATATATATGTGCTGCCGAAGCGAGCACTAGAGGTATCCTATATAATAAAAGGCTAATATGCAAATAGTTGTGACACCCTCATGCTGTAATGACCAATCAGCAGGAGGCTGTGTGTGTGACAGGTGCAGGTGGGCGGGGCTGCATGCGCGGCGAGGCTGGGGGACGTGAGGCTGTTATTGTTTATTAATAAATTTATATATTATTTTCATGTACATTTTACTAATTTTCTTTAATCTCTGACACTTCTATTATAGAGAAAGGGCAAATAGCAATATTAAAATATTTCCTCTAATTCCCTTTTTTAAAAAATATATTTTATTGATTTTTTACAGAGGAAGGGAGAGGGATAGAGAGTTAGAAACATCAATGAGAGAGAAACATCAATCTGCTGCCTCCTGCACACTCCCTACTGGGGATGTGCCCACAACCAAGGTACATGCCCTTGACCGGAATCAAACCTGGGACCCTTGAGTCCGCAGGCTGACGCTCTATCCACTGAGCCAAGCAGGGCTAATTCCCTTTTAATGTGCATGAATTTCATGCACCAGGTCACTAGTTTTATTATAAATGCAAAGCTTTTCAATGCAGTGGTTTCCTTTCATTTAAAAAAAAAAATCTAAAATGTCCAACAGAAAGGTAAAGTTAAATACATTAAATGTCAGCTTATTAAATATTCATTAAAATATTTTTTAAGAACCTTTAATGACAAGTAAAAAATCAGCATATACAATTATATATATTTTTGTTTAAGAAGACCTATGTATACTTTATACATGAAATAGAATATGAAAATAGATAAGCCAATGTTTAAAGTTATCATCTAATGTATAAGATTAAATATGATTTTAAAATGATTTTTATTTTTTCCTGTATTTTCTATAAATAACATATATTATTTTTATAATAAAAAAGGCCAAAAATTCTTCTTCAAAGAAAGTCATTTTATGATGTGAGGTTAATAATGAAATTAGTTAAATAATTTTGCTATGAGGATTATTTTGACATTTTGAAGGAAACCTAATGCTTTGAAGTCCCTAAGCCTATAATTAAATTTTGTCTTTTAAGATTTAGAGGATCTTTAGCTTTAGCGGGATTTGGAGTTTCTTTTATCTTGAACCTTGATAAGCCATAGAAAATCACTTTTAATGAGAGATGTTGGCATTATTAAATAGTATGTCAGTGGTTTATGTTTTTAAAAGAAGAGAGAATTAGCTTTAGCTAGTATCAGAATTTAAGTAAAATATAAAACATTCAATTTAATAAAAATTAAAACATTAATATAGACGATTACTTAAACGATTTAACATGTGAAAAAAATTCCTAAAGGGGGTCCTTTAACAAGCACATATTCCTTATGCATCTTAAATATTTAATTTAGAAATAATTAAATCTTTTGAAAGACATAACTACTATGCCTTTCATAAATGCATTTTGATATAAAGAAGAAAATTACCTTGTAGCCTTTCGTGGCCATTTTCTATACAGTAATATCAAATATCTAAACATTTCTTAGTTTCAAATGCCAAATATTAGCTGGAGTATTTTAAAATTAGTTGAAAGTTTGATTAAGTTATTGCAGGGGAAAGTTTTCCTCTTAAACATGAGTAAAATTTCCTGTTGCATTTGTGCCATATTCCCGATTACATATTTTGTTTTTGCACGTGCTTCTCTCTGGTTTTGGTTTAATGAGAATTCACGGCCATGTCAGGCAGCTATTGTGCGTGAGGCATCATATCAGTGAGCAATGCTTTCAGCTTCAAGTTGTACAATACCTGACTAACAGCAACTTAAAAAAACCCCAAATTCTTTTCTCCCACGTAACGAGAAGTCTGAAGGACTGTGTTTCTGTCACTGGTTCAGTTGCTCGATGATACTGTCTCTGCAATTCTCCGGGCTTTCCTGATGGTTGCGAGAGGGCTGCTGCAGCTTTGAGCCTGTGCCTCCATGGAGAGGTGCAGAGTTGGGTAAAGGTGGAAAGGAAGCTGACGCAGCAGTGGCTGTAGCTTTTTCTAGGAAAACAGGGTTTCTCCAGAGACCTCCAAAAAACAGTTACCAGCATCTGGGTCATTGCTACAGCTGAGTTATATGGCCATCCCAGCTTCGAGGAAGGTGGGGAACAGGAAATAGAATGGTTATAATTGCTTTACAGCATGGGTTCTTAACAGGAGGGAGGGCGAAGAATGGGGTAGGGATGGGGTGCAGGTGGGTGGTGGGCAGAGGGTGGGGTGGTGCCACTGTCACCTCGGAGGGGGAGAATATTATCTGGGTGGGGGGAAAGGCAGAAGAAAAAATCCAATTTTTTTTAATGTATAAAGCACAGCTGTACATGCAATACATAAACAGACATGTAGTTTATCGTCTTAAAATTTCATGTGTGGGGTGATTATGAAAAATGTGTCTAAAATTAGATTCTATTACTAATGACACAGATATTGAGTAGAAAACTAACAATGCCTACTACAGATAAATGTCATAAGTTAAAGTAATGAATAACTCCTTCCCTCTTGTAACAGTGGTCTTTTCTTGTTAGATTGTGAACTTCGTAAGAGTGGGAACTGAGCCTTATTCATCTTTGTATATTAGTACACTTGGCTCTCAATCTACATATATTTTAGATTGAGCGGAACAGACTTCGTTATACGTAACATATGTTTTACAGTTGGACCAGTTCCCCTCAAATATCAATTTGAGCTTATCACCCTACACCAAATCCTCAGTAGCTTCCAATTTCTTACAGACACGAGGTTCAACTTCTCATTCTCACTCCCTGCCATTTCCTCAGCTAAAGTCTGGGGTCCAGGCACACTGATCTACTTGATGCATAAACACATCTTCGCTCCCAGTCCTCTGCTTTTGCATGTTCAGCTCCCTCTCTTGTTACCCTTCAAATTCCTTTTCCCCTCAAGACTCTGGTCCAAGTCACTTCCTGTGGGAACTCTTAGGTGGTTCCTCTTGCCAGGAAGACCTTTTCCTTCCTCTCCAACCTTTTCAAATCCTTCCCTTCACAGTCTAGTTGAAGTCCTGCTTCCTCCCCAAGTTCTTTACAGGGCCCCCAGCCCGTGTACACCTCCATCCTCTTTATATTCTACTAGAGGCCCGGTGCACAAAAATTTGTGCACTCGGGGGGGGGGGGGTACCTCAGCCCGGCCTGTGCCCTCTCGCAGTCTGGGACCCCTCGGGAGATAACAACCTGCTGGCTTAGGCCTGCTCCCGGATGGCAGAGGGCAGGCCCAATCCCTAGGTGCAGCCCCTGGTCGGGCTCAGAGCAGGGCCGATTGGGGAGTTGGGGTGCCGCCCCCTGTCATGCACAGAGCAGGGCGGATTGGGAGGTTGCAATGCCACCCTCAGTCACGCTCAGGGTAGGGCCGATTGGGGGGTTGGGGCACCACCCCCTGTCACACTCAAGGCAGGGTCGATGGGGAGGTGGCGGCGCCACCCCCTGTCACGCACAGAGCAGGGCCGATCAGGGGGTTGGGGAGCTCCCCCCTGTCATGCACAGAGTAGGGCCGATCAGGGGGTTGGGGCGCCGCCACTCTCACACTCAGGGCAGGGCTGATGGGGAGGTTATGGCTCTACCCCGTCACACACAGAGCAGGGCCCGTGGGGTGGGGGGGTTGGGGCGCTGCACCCTGTCACACACAGAGCCGCAGGGCGATCAGGGGGTTGGGGAGCTCCCCCCTATCAGGCACAGAGCAGGGCCGATCAGGGGGTTGGGGCGCCTTCCCCTGTCACTAACAGAGCAGGGCTGATAGGGAGGTTGTGGCCCCGCCCCTGTCACACACAGAGCTGCAGGGCGATCAGGGGGTTAGGGCGCTGCTCCCTGTCATGCTGATCCTGGTGCCGGGAGGCCTCTCAGCTCCGCTGATCCCGGTGCTGGGAGGCATATTACCCTTTTACTATATAGAATAGAGGCCTGGTGCACGGGTGGGGGCCAGCTGGTTTGCTCTGAAGGGTGTCCTGGATCAGAGTGGGGGTCCCCACTGGGGTGCCTGGCCAGTCTGGGTGAGGGGCTGAGGGCTGTTTTCAGGCTGGGACTGAAGCTCCCAACTGCTCCTTTTTTTCTTTTTATTCTGGGCCAGCTTTAGCTCTGAGGCTTGGCTCCAGCTCTGAGGCCTCAGCTGCTGAAAGTAGGTATCTGGTTTGTTTAGGTTCTATAATCGAAACTCTGTATCAACTCCAGCTCTGAGATCCCAGCTCTCTGAAAGCTGGTTTCTGGGGTTTTGTTTAGCTTCTATATTTGTTACAATGTTTTTTAAACTGCAGGCTCAGAGGCCAGCAAAGCAGGTGGGGAACGTTGGAGTCCTCCGTCACTGAAGCAAGCAAGCCTCATGTTAGTTTCAAGCTGCCTGGCCTCCGGCCACCATCTTGGCTGGCAGTTAATTTGCATATCTCGCTGATTAGCCAATGGGAAGGGTAGCAGTAGTATGCCAATTATCATGTTTCTCTTTTATTAGATAGGTTTGTGTTTCTGGCCTGTTTTCACTCTTTGGTCTACCTAGTTAAGTACCTGGATGTACCCAATGTCTTTACTTTTAGTTGTCCGACTCAAGCACCCGTATCTTGTCTCCACAATAGGCTAGATTCCAGGAGAGCAGGGACTCCTGTCCAGTGTCCAGTATAAGTGCTGTGCATCTAGGAAGCAATCAATAAAAGCTGGCTTATTAATAGAGTAAATTGATAAATATCAATAGATGAAATGAGAGCCAATCAGTAGTTGGAAATTCTGCTTTCTTTGTAGTTTCGAAACCCACTGTATTTGTATTTTAAAATAAATATGCCCAGTGCGGTGAGGATTCAGTCACAAGAGAAAAACCAAAAGGCCTGACTTAAGAGCTAGAAGCTGCCCACCAGTTTTGTTCTGCCTTCCAGTGCCCAGTCCTCTCTGCGTGTAAAGTTCAGGGCTTTGAAGTGAGCCAGGGGTGAGTTATTTAATTTCTCTGGGTCTCAGTCGTCGCATCTGTAGCATGGGGATAATAGTCTCTACCATGTGGGATTGTTGTGAGGATAAAATGCTCGTGTCTGCTCCAGGGTCCGGGATCCCATAGGCGCTCAATAAATGGTGCTGTGAATGGTGTGGCTTCTCAGCCTGATGCTTGGGGGTGTGGGTGGGGGGTGAGGGAGACAATATTTGCTTTAATGAATTTCCCTCTTAATATCCCCTTGAAGAGAGGAAGTTGCTTAGGTGTACTTGATTAAGAGGTATTTCTATCTGCGGACTAAGAGTAGTAGCCACATTTCATAGCATTTTGAGCCGAAACGAAGCCCTCTTGCTTTATGAATGGTGAAAGGCATGCCCAGAGAAGGTGAGTAGCTTGCTCCTGGTTCCAAGGCCAGTGGAAGGGATGAAATCGAACCCAGATACCCTGACTCCTGATTAGGGTTCCCCACCCCCTTGTCTAGGGTTGCCAGATCTAGCAAATAAAACTAAAACCAAAACCAGAATGACAGTTAGATTTTGAATTTCAGATAAACAAATGTTTGTTAGAAGTCTATTCCATGGCCATTAGTTAAAGAAAAAACAATGATTTAAAAAAGAAAAAACAACTATTTGAAGAACAGATTAGAAAAAACAGATATACAGAGAATATCTGATATGTAGTTATGCTATGGGCAAGCTGTTTTTTATAAGCATTAAGAATGTGCCTTTACAAGGGAGAAATGGCACTTTGGGGAAGCGAGGTTGTTGATTTTTTAAAAAGTTGTTTTATAATAAAAATTTTGAACACATCTAAAAGTCCCCATATGCCCATCACCCAAATTTAGCAATTGTCAAGATATTGCCATATTTGTTTCATCTATTTTTTTCTTTGCTGGAATGGTTTAAAGTAAGGCCCCAGACGTCACTTCACTCATACATGTTATGCATCTCTAAAATCAAGAGTATTTTTCTCACATGGTCATGCTGCCATTATCCCATCTATTAAAATTTGGATTCTTCTAATACCCAATCCATAATCATATTTTCCTTATTGTGTCAAAAATATATTTTCATAATTGAATTCAGTATCCAAAGTCCATCCATTATACCCAGTTGGCGTGGCTCAGTGGTTGAGCATCAACCTATGAACCTGGAAGTCATGGTTCAATTCTCAATCAGGGCACATGCCCGGGTTGCAGGCTCAAGACCCAGTGGGGGATGTGCAGGAGGCAGCCAATCAGTGATTCTCTCTCATCATTGATGTTTCTATCTCTTTCTCCCTCTCCCTTCCTCTCTGAAATCAATAAAAATATATTTTTAAAAAACACCAAAAAACCCCAAAGTCCATTACATGGTTGTTATGTCTCTTAAGTATCTTATTATTATTTAATATTAAGTAAATATTATTATTATTTTTTAAAATATATTTTATTGATTTTTTACAGTGAGGAAGGGAGAGGGATAGAGAGTTAGAAACATCGATGAGAGAGAAACATCGATCAGCTGCCTCCTGCACACATCCCACTGGGGATGTGCCCACAACCAAGGTACATGCCCTTGACCGGAATCGAACCTGGGACCCTTCAGTCCGCAGGCCGACGCTCTATCCACTGAGCCAAACCGGTTAGGGCTTCAATATTATTTTTAATGGCAAAAATGAAGTGATGAAGAAAACAGTGGTTGATGTCTTCAGAGAGTTTTATTAGGTTCTTATATAGTTGGTACAAAGACCAAAAGAGGTTTCGAAAACAGCCAAGTCATAAATGATTGTTTATGAGCTAATCAACTCTGGTAGTTCTATTGTTTACACTAGATAAAAAAGACAGTGGAGAGAGATTTTGTTTTGTTTTGTTTGAGCTGATTGTGTTTTTGTGTGTGTGTGCCAAAGCTGCTCCCCATGTAAAATGAGGATAATAATATAAGAATCCTTACTTCCCAGACTGTGAAGGTGAAATGGAAAGCTGTCTGAGAAAGCTGTGCGTAGCTGTGTAACAGTGCTTCTCCAATCTGACCCTGCTTCTGAGTCATCCCAGTGCTTTAAAAATCACACACACACACACACACACACACACACACACACACACACACACCCCGAGGGCCATGCTAGTAAAGCCTCATGGGAAATGGAGCACTGAAGAGTTTGCTGGAAGGTTTTCAAATTTAACCTTAGTAGGTAAACACTTTGGGGATGATAGCGCAGAAGGAAGCGTTCTGATGGCGTCTGCATGGCATATGTGAGTGATACAAGGTACAGGCATAATGGACAAGTGGTTAGGGGAAGATGGAATGAGGTGAAGGGATGATTTTTTCTGGTGCACTTCAGTTCACGGTGGGATTATCGATTTAAGAAGGTTGGCTAATGCTGATGTGCAGGGTGGTTCCTTTTGGAGTTTTACTATTGTATTTATTTATTTATTTATTTATTTATTTATTTATTTATTTATAAATATGTTTTTATTGATTTCAGAGAGGAAAGGAGAGGGAGAGAAAGACACCAGTAGAAACATCAATGATGAGAGAGAATCATTGATCGGCTGCCTCCTGTACACCCCACACCTGGATCAAGCCCGCAACCGGGGCATGTGCCCTTGACCGGAATTGAACCAGGGACCCTTCTGTCCGCAGGCAGACGCTCTATCCACTGAGCCAAACCAGCGAGGGCTGTATCTCTTTTTTTTTTAAATTTAAATTTATTGGGGTGACATTGGTCAACATGACTTACTATTGTATCTTGAAGGTGATTTTGGGTGGGCTTGTACCACTAAGGCTCGGCCAGGGTAGCCTAATACATGAAGGTGACTTAGAGAGCTATCTCCCAAGAGCTTGTGTTTACATGAAGAGGGATGAGTCAGAAAGAAGAGGGTTGGTCAGCCATGGAAACAGAAAACAAGCCAGTCTGAGAATCATACGTTGGCAGTGTTTTTTCAGTCATTGTCAGTGGAGAGAGAATCTTGGCTAATGGACTTCTGCATTCTGATCTCATTCACAAGACCGTAAGGAGGAAGTGAACCAGTGACTCTTAGGTTAAAGCACGTTCTTGACCATTCTGGTACTCAGTGACAAAAGGAAAGAAGTTCCCACAGCTCCTACCAGTGGGACAAGAAATCCCTTCTCTTAGGATCTTAGTCCCACAGGAATTTTTCTAGCATGCTGAGTAGGATGCTGTGAGCACAATCCAAATCACTGAAATATTCCCATTATTTTTTCTTAAAAAAATTTTTTTTTTACTTGAGTGGTATCTGAAAGAGCCCTGTTGTGAAGAGTACCAGACTGAGTAAGAGAGGGTCCAGTGAGAACTGCTCACCTGACAGACCAGGTGACTGTGGCAGGAGGGGGGCACTGGACTTGTTCGGAGTCATTCCTTAGTCAAGGGTTGAGCCTGACCCAGGAGTCAGGCTTCTTGTGCCACACTTTTCTTGAAAGTGACTGTCCAAGTGATACAGTGAATGCTACTTCTACCCAGGAAGGAATTGCAGGACATATTTATATTTCCTTTTACAGAATCATGAGTTATTGACAACTTTTCTTGCTATAAAAGCAGTATATAATAGAAAGAAAATTGGAAAAATATACATAAGCACCAAAAATTCAAAAAAGTATGTCATTGCACCAATAAAAACATTGTTAACATCTTGGTATAGTGTCTTTCTCCTTTCTCTAGTCTTATTGAAAATCAAGATCCTGTTGCACATACTATTTCGACTTGCTTTTTTTTCCCCCATGTAACTTTGTTGTCATGTAATTTTTCCCACATTATTAAATACTTTTCTAAGAGAGTAAGGAATGCAATGACAAAGGAGGTGTGTGTGTGTGTGTGTGTGTGTGTGTGTGTGTGTGTGTGTTTCTCATTTGAAAGGTTATCCTGTGTGGCAAATTGTCTTGTATTGGAAATGTGGAGACAAATGAAGGCAAACATGAATAAATGGCAAGTCAATTCCACAAGGAGTGCGCTTTCTGAAAGTCCCCGCTGCTGGAAACAAACATAGGATTGTGCCTCCTGGTTTCAAACATGTTGATAATAGCTGTGTAGAGGGAGGCATGAGAGTTGGCATGAAGGATGAACATCAAACTCCAGGCAGGAGCTATGGATAATCTAGTGAGAGCCGCAAGTCACGCTGCCAAGAACAGATGGTTCTTCTGCAGCCCTCTGTGCTAGGACCTGTACTAGTTGCTCCTCCATGGACTTCTGGTCAGTGATTTTTTCAATTGTTTAAAGGTTGTAGGAAATGCTCTACCAGGCTGAGAACTTCTGTCTGTGGTTTGGGCATTTGGGAGGCTTGAGGGATGTGGTCAGCAGTTGCCTTTTTTGTCCAGGAAAGCCATGAGGATGCCTTAGAGAACTGAGGGATTTGTGGGGCTTAAGTGACAGTCACCTTTGTGCCTCTTGACTACCTTGGCCATCTGGTGGTTCTGCTCCCCAGGTCTGTAAATGGGCTGGTGTTTTCTCCATTCAGGCTCTGAAAACTCCCCAAGGCACCCAGTTCTCTCTGTCACAAATTATGCCAGTGAAGTCTAAATTGGACTGGGACATGTTCCCAGGAAAGGAGGTCCGAAATTTTTTGGAAAAAATTTTTTAAATTGATTTTAGGGAGGAAAGGGGAGGGAGAGAGAAGATTGAAACATCAATGATGAGAGAATCATCGGTAGGCTGCCTCCTGCACGCCCCACACCAGGGATCGAGTCCATAACCCGGGCATGTGCCCTGACTGGGAATCGAACTGTGACCTCCTGGTTCATAGGTCGATGCTCAACCACTGAGCCACCCTGGCCAGGCAGAGGTCCGGATTCTGTGTCTATCTTGTGTAAAACTGAGATGGTTGCTACTGAACACAGTGTTGAAATCAGACACCTGCTGGGAGGCCCCTTGTGCTTCCCTTGACGAATGAGCCCACGCTGAGGGCTTTTTAGTACCATGCCCCTGAGCCAAGATAGGGAGTGGAGAAGGAAGGACAAGCAAGTCAAGGCAAAAGGAAAAGCCAATGAGTTGGGAGAGGTCACTTGTGGCAGGGACTGTGAGCTGTCTGCCCCCTCACCCTCTTCTCTGTTAACATCTGCTCTCAAATATTAGCACCAGACGGGCCCTTAGAGCCAATCAGATTCAATGCCTAATTTTTCAGATGAGAAAATTGAAGCCTGGAGAGGGTAAACAGTGTGAGCAAAGTCACATAGTTAATGATAGCGCTAGGATTTGAACCTGAGTCTCACAGTCCAAGGCTCTGTCCACTGCAAGCTGCCTCTACTTACTATACTGACTTTCCATTCATATTTAGTCTTATATTTATATTTTCAGATTTATCTATAGCAAAGGAGGAGTTGCTTAGTCCTGTACTAAAGGAAGTTAGAATCAGGCAACTCAAAATCTACAGCTAAGGAAAATGTTTCATGATATATTATTAAGTGAGAAAAACATCAGGGAATGTGGGATAGTATGCTGCAGTTTATATTATATATATTATATAAGTACATATGTATATATGTATGATAATTACACATATGCATTAATATATAGATGTCATAATTAATAGCTTTAGATAAATGCATAAGAACCTAAGGCAATGATTGCCTCTGGGAAAATACCTGGGGCCCTGGAGGGTAGCAGGCATAGGAAGGAGACATTTTCCACCTCTGTACTCTGAATTTTACTGTAGGCAGCTATTAACAATGTAAATGTAAAAACACTTAAAAGATAGCATGTGAGCTCAAATAAGGGAGAAAAAGAATGCTTACTGGGAGTTCCTGGGAGGCTTCTTGGAGGAGGTGACATTTGAGCTGGGACACAGAACTTTACCAGGAAGAGTCAGAGCAGGGAAGATCATATTTCAGGAGATGAGAACAGCACACTTACGGCTATTGATTCAGGGAAGGCAGGGAGAGTTTGGGGGATGTAACATAGTCTGGAGAGATTGCAGCAATGGTTGGGTGAAATGGGGACAGGGGAGAGGAGAAAGGTAATGGACAGATGGCTAGATGGAGTTGTTTTTTTAAAAAAATATATTTTTATGGATTTCAGAGAGAAAGGGAGAGATAGAAACATCAATAATGAGAGAGAATCATTGATTGGTTGCCCCCTGCAAACCCCCCCACTGGACATTGAACCTGCAACCCCGACACCGACATGTGCTCTTGACTGGAATCGAACCTGGGACCCTTCAGTCCACTGGCTCTATCCACTGAGCTAAACCAGTTAAGGGCATAGATGGAGGTTTTTTATATTTGACATGGAGTAAAGGGCCCTACAAATTGGTCCCAGTGCCCCTTTCCAAGATCATCTCCCACTTGTGCTTTAGCCACAAAAGCCAACTCTCAACCCTCCAGATACACAGACCTTTCCCACGAGCACACCTGGGTCTGGCCACTTCCTCTTTCTGAATTAGGCCCTCCACTCCCACTTTCTTTTACTCCTCAGAGACCCATTTCAAATGTCACTCCCCTCCTCCTTGACTGCCCTTAAAGATATAATCACTGTCCTGAGTGTTCTCTTGGCATTTTGCATTTGCCTTGATTATAGCATGTGTCCATTTAAATGTTAATTTTTTTGTGGGGTGATCTGAGCGTGAGGTCATTTGTATGCAGAATGTTGCTTTTTCCCCATCTCTAATTTAGGATTTTATTCTCTAAGCTCCTGGCTATATGGGACCTTATTCTGATGAAGTACAGCCATGCCGTCTGCCTCTGCTTGAGCATCCCATTACCTCTCTCCATGAAGTCATTTCTTCTAATAGAGAAAGAAAAAAGTGAGGGTCAGAGACATTATTAACTAAATAAGGGGGGAAAATTTTAAACGTGTAGGCTCGGTCTAAGCTATATTAGCATTTTTTATTATCTTCTGTCCACAGGCTCTTTCAAAGTAGGTCTAGTTTAAAGCCAATTAAATTAGGCAGCTCTCCGGCCTTTTTCTTTCAGACTTCTGTAGAATTTGGAAGTTAATGTCAATAAAATATTGTGCATGGGCATTGAATTGAACAGTTAACACAAGGATTTTGCTCTGGACTGTCCTGGAGTCGCAGGGCTGTGATGAATTTGTTTCTCCCAGTTTCTGTGAGTCCTTAATCAGAAGCAGATCATCTAGGAAGATAATTACTCTCACTGCTGTGTGTGATATCTATGATATAATCAATGTAGAAAGAACAGGAATCTATATTCCAAAAGGGGATTTAAAAACCTATGAAAGAACACAAGCTTGTGTTCTTAGCTTGTTTCTCTTTGTTCTTTTTCTCCCTCAGACAAATTAGGGAGTAACTGCCGTATAGTTTTATCGATAGAGGGACAGGTGTAAGATGAGCTGAGATTCACAGCGGGCCTGCATTTGCCCTCCCTTGCACAGACGCTTTGCCTCTGCTTAGACCCGTGGTCGGCAAACTGTGGCTCGAGAGCCACATGCGGCTCTATGGCCCCTTGAGTGTGGCTCTTCCTAAGCCTTAGGAGTACCCTAATTAAGTTAATAACAATGTACCTACCTATACAGTTTAAGTTTAAAAATTTGGCTCTCAAAAGAAATTTCAATGGTTGTACTGTTGATATTTGGCTCTGTTGACTAATGAGTTTGCTGACCACTGGCTAGCTAGACCGATGTCTTTCTGGGCATTCTGGGCACCAGACCAGGCTTGTCTGTCTGTTTTTCTACACAAATGGGACCGTTTGCCAAATTGTTCAACTGCTTGCTTGTATTCAGTGGCTAATAATGTCATGGGTACCCTCCTTGCTCAGTACATATGTGCTGAGTTAACTCTGTTGGACTCTACTGGAAGGACAGGGCAGAATTAATTTAACCGCTGCCTCTCGGTGGACCTTTCAGTTACCCCCAGTTCTTCTTCAGCTGTTATGAATAATGCAGCAAGGAGAATTCTTGTACATATGTCTTGACTGCTTGTGTAGGTATAATAGGACAATGTGTCTAAAGAATTGGATTTTTCTGGGTTAAAAGGTATATGCTCTTAAAATGTTAATAGTGCTCTGGCCAGTGTTTCTCAGTGGTTAGAGCATTGGCCAGAGCACCGAAGGGTCACAGATTCGATTCCCGGTCAAGGACATGTACCTGGGTTGCAGGTTTGATCCCTGGAAGCAACCAATTGATGTGTTTTTCTCACATCAAGGTTTCTCTCTCTCTCTCCCCCCACCCTCTACCCATCCCTCCCTTCCACTCTCTCTAAATATCAATGAAAAAAATATCCTCAGGTGAGGGTTAACAAAAATAAATAAATAAAATTTTAATAGCTACTGGAAAGGGCATACCGCACGGCAGGACGGTAGAAGGGGTCCACCCTGGTGAAGGCATTAAGGGAGCGCGTTATCTCTCAAGAATTTAAAAACAACAGTAACACCAATAAGGGTCTGCTTTTTATTATCCCCATGAGCTGGCAGTAATAAAGTCACAGTAAATTCTTACTGGTGACTTTGAGGGCCCATTGCAGTTCCCAGCCCTGTGGCACTACGTACATATTCCTGAGTTTAAACTGTAGATTAGAAATAAAGAATGATAGCACAATGACTATAGAGACTATGAAACAGAACTCGATTTACTTCAATTCTGTTACTCTACGTGACCTTTTGGAGTTTTGTGTTTAAATTGAAAACAGCGAAGCAGAGGGCAAACTACAATGTGTACTATTTTGACTGATAAATGCAAGTTTTAGTTCATACATGAAATATTTTACTGCATTTGAAAAATACTTTTAAAAATTGAAATTTGACTCTGGGCAGCAAACACACTAAGTGTGCCGCTGGATTCTGTTAAATTGCAAGATGACATCTGCCTAAGGGAGATATTTTCAAATGTTGTTATAAACCAGACCTGGAGTAGGAAGGAAATCACCCACCAGCTGAAAAACCTCTTTCCAGCTCCAGCCTTTACTTTAGGATTGTGTCTTAGTCTGCTTGGGCATCTATAACAAAATATCATAGACTAGAATTTATTTCAACAGAAATGTATTTCTCTCAGTTCTAGAGGCTGGGAAATCTAAGATTATGGCCTGTGCAAATGTGATGTCTGGTGAGGACTCAATCCCTGAGTCATAGATGGCGCTTTTTCGCTATGTCCTCAAACGGTGGAAGGTGCTAGGAGGTCTCTGGGGTCCCTTTTGTAAGGGCACTAACTTTATTTATGAGGGCTTCACGCTCACCTCCCAAAGGCCCCTTGGGGTTCGGTTTGAACATATGAATTTTAGAGACATGCACACATTCAAGTCATAGCTGATTGCTTAGTTTCATCAAGGATGCAAAGGTAGGAGGCTTCCCCCGGATGACAGCCAATGGGAGGAGAGGTGGAGATGGCATTGCAAATGGGCTTGGAGGCCTGATGGCTGGGGTTCAAACCCCAGCAGCTCTCCTCAGTAGCTGTCACCTTGGGCAAGTTGCTCTAATTCTGTAGCTTAGTTTCCTCAGCTATAAAATGAGGAAACAATGATATTGACCACATAGTATTGTGGTTATGATTAATGAGCTTTCAAGAAGGACTTCAAACAGTGTCTGACCAATGCTAAGTACCATGTGAACTTTTATTGTTATTCTTATCTACTAAGGGCCTTTAGGCATGGAATATAGCTCCTTTTGCATTGCCTTAAAAATCCTACAAGCTATGCATCATTATCCACATTTTGTGGTTCTGGTTATGTGACTTGCTCAGAGTTATACTGCTAATCAGCGACGAAGAGAAGCATCCAACTGAGACTCCAACACCACAACCTGGGCTCTTTGCAAACGATGGAATATTGGCAACTTTATACATTGAACCTGAGTCCAAATTGTCTCATTGTATTTAGTGCTCTGGGCTAAATATCTAGAACAAAATACCTTGCCGTTTGCAGTTCGAGTGATTTGTAAATTAGGGTTTACTTTAATTCTAGAGAATGTTGGAAGGCTTAATGATTGCCCCTAAAGAGAGGTGATTATCTCCCAAAGGAAGTTCATGAGAAAGGGTACATCTGTTTGGAAAGTATTTTTCTATTAAAACTGGGAGCTCTCTTTTGAGTAAAAAGTCACCAATTTGAAATACCTATCTCAGCTATCTATATGTGCTTTGTATTTAAAATATTAAGGAAATTAAGTGTGGGCAAGAAAATGTAGAGGTAATATACAGTATTTGAAAAAATCCTGTGTAGATGGAAAGAATGCTGACTCAGCCGATCCAGTTTCTGGCCTCGAGTCAGCCCCCAGTAGCTAAACCACTTCTTCCTCGCGGGGAAATGAGTGGGTTGAACTAGACGACCTTTTCATCTAATCATGCTGTTTCTTTCCACGTCAGGGGATGTGCTCTTTTACATTCTGTTTAGTGGCTCTCAACGTTGGGGGAGTGCCAGGAATTTGGGGAGTTCCGAGAATATAAAATATGGATATAAAAAGTGGCAACATATTTATTTAACCAAGAAAGGACTAATATCCTTAATCATTAAAAAGATATTTAAAAATTATTAAAAAATGATGATTACCTTGCTAGAAAAGTAGGTAGAACAGATGAATTGCGAAAGAAAAAGTGTAAGTAGTCAATGAAAAGATGAATGTTAATTTTCACTAGACATCAATGAAATGCAAGTGAAAACAGATCAAATGGGCAAATATTATACCCATTGGTAGTTGGTGGTATGATCAAATGAATACGCTTGTACACGGCTTATGGAATATAAATTGGTCCAACATTTTGATCTTTTTTGTTCCAGTAATTGCACTCATCTATTTGTACTAAAGAAATTTATATTGATGCAAAGTAAAAATTACAAACAGTTTATATGTCCAACAATAGGCAATTGGTTAAATAAAAAAATGCTACATTCATATTATACAGTCATTGAAATTATATTTGATGAATCTTAATGACATAGGAAATATTTATGAGATAAATGTTAAATAAAAAAGCAAGATGCCAAACATATATAAATATGTATTAGCTTTGAAAAAATAACGCACTGAAAAAAAGAAACAGGAAAAGGTACACTAATATCTTACAGCTTTTGGTTCTAGGTAGTAATTGTTTACTTCCTTTAGCTCCTTTTGATAGTTCTGTGTTGTCAAAATGTTCTCTAATGTGTATGCATTATTTTTATAATCAGAACAAAAGGGTTCATGGAAATAGTCCAGAGAAATGAGGAGAGACATTAGCCGAGTGGGGAGGATGTCTTCAGTCTATTTCAGCAAATAAGAGAGGGAATGCCTTCCCCACAATGGCTTGGGTATGTGTAGTGGATGATGATGGTGATGGTGGTTCTGGCAAGGGGGTTGGGGAGGAGGGACGGGAGCCCCTGGGGTGTGGTGGAGGTCCACCCAGACGTCAGGCAGATTTCACAGTTTCACAGTCAGTAAAGATCAGACAGGGAGCTACTTTCAGTCTAAGGAGAGAACATCCAGTCCTAAAGCAGAAACTCCCCACTGCCCCTCGCCGTGTCAGACAGAAAGATCTGGGGGCAGAGGGTCTTTCTCGCTCTTAGGGCTACTTTGATTTGTGATCTGGTCTTGTGTGTGTAATACATTTTCACTCCCGAGTTTCTTTTCTTTTAAGTTATTTTCATTATGACTTTTTGCTCTTTTGCAAAGAGCTAATTCTGCAGAATTGGAGCAAAAAGGACCAAGAGAAGTTAGTGGAGGTAATTATACCAGTTAGGAAGTTAAGAGTGTAGGTGATTTCAAAGTAACTTCAAGAGTATCCTTTACACCTTTTATTTTTAAATTTAATTTTATTGTTTAAAGTATTACAGATAGTAGTACACATGTCTCCATTTTTCCCCCATTGACCTCCCCTCGGCCTCCCCTATCCCCCTGGCACATGCCCTCACCACCAACCCCCAGTGTCTTGAGTCCATTGGTTATGCTTGTATGCATGCATACAAGTCCTGCAGCTGATCTCTTACCTACCCCCCCACCCTCCCCTGCCTTCCCGCTGTAGTTTGACAGTCTGTTCGATGCTTCTTTGCCTCTGTATCAGTATTTTTGTTCATCAGTTTATAATGTTCTTTATATACCACAAATGAGTGAGATCATATGATATTTATCTTCCTCGGACTGGCTTATTTCACTTAGCATAATGCTCTCTAGTCCATCCATGCTGTTGCAAATGGTAAGAATTCCTTCTTTTTTACCGCAGCGTGGTATTTCATTGTGTTGATGTGGAATCCTTTACACCTTTTAAACATAGGGTTCCCTAACCACCACTCCTTTCTCCCACCTCCAGAGAGTTCATTGCTCCCTCTTCTGGGTTTGATAGTACTGGTTTATAACAACATCGTCATAGCCGTTACTGTTTGTGTCTGTTTCGTTCCAGGCACTTTTTGGACATACACTAGTTCTTATAACAGCCCATCAGGTGAATAATAGCAGTAAATACTTCCATAGTACTCAGTCCAGGCCAGGCATCATTCTATGTGCTTTATATGCATTAACCCACTTAATCCTGTACAACAAACCTGTATGCTAGGTACTATCATTATTCCCTTTTTGCAGTTGAAAAGCTAAGATTTAGTAACTTTCCTGAGGTCACACAGCCAGTGGTTAGTGGAGCTGGGAGGCAGCATGTTCCCAGAATCCTTAATCACTATGCTGTACTTCTTCTATTGACAATGGACTGAACGTCAGAGAGGTTAAGCAATTTACCCAAGGTTACACAGTAAGTCACAGACATTGGAGGCAAATCTAAGCTACCTGACCCCAGAGTTTGAGTTTTCTTTCCTACTCTGAATTGCCTTTCTTTATATAGCAGGAGTTGTCAAACTTTGTATGTAAAGGGCCAGGTAGTAAATATTTTAGGCTTTACACACAAGGTCATAAAGTCTCTGTTGCAACGTTGAATCATAGCATGAAAGTAGCCATAGGACAATACATAAATGAAAGAGCATAGCTGTGTTCCAATAAAATGTTATTGTATGGACACTGAAATTTGAATTTTATATAATACTCATATGTCACAAAATATTGCTCTTTTGATTTTTTTAACCATTAAGAAAGTAAAGACCATTTTATTCATGGGCCACACAGAAACAGGTGGCAGGTTTGCCCATGGCTGAGTGAGCCAGTTTGGCAACCTCGCTGTACCGCATCATTACATCATAGAACAGTTAGATATGCATGTACATGCCTCTTTGCTCTCTTTCCTAAAACATCGCTTAGATCTTTGACTCTGAAGAATATGTATTAAAAGTTGCAAACCAGCATCTTGCAAGCAGACTTTCAGAACAAAGTCTATTTAGAATCAGGATGATCTGTGCATGAAAAAAAAAAAAACTGATTTGAAAGTGATTTTCTTTTGTGATTTCGAGGGGGACCATTACAAATACGCTATGGAGGGTTTAAAGTAGGGTTGAGAATTAGTGAAATGAACTTTTGCAAGAGGAAACAAGATAAAATAATACTTGAGAAGATGTTCCTTGAAAAGGCAGCAACCTTATTTTAAAAAATACAGCGGGGCCTTGATTTACGAGTTTAATTCATTCTGAGACCGAGCTTGTTAAGGAGCTCGTTAACTCAAATTACTCTATCAACTCAATGCAAAAAATCGGCCGAGAGACAGCTGGTATCTCAAAAAACTCGTTAGTCGGGACACTCGTAAGTCAAGGCCCCACTGTACTTTTACTGGAGTTTGATCTACAGACAGAAAAGCAAGCACACCATGGGTCCAGAGCTTGATGAATTCTCACACTAAACACACTTGTGGAACCAGCTTCCAGGTGAAGAAATGGCACACTTCTTGTGACAAATGAAGAACTGGTTTATTTGTAGGAGCAGCAGGGACCTGGTTGGAAGGGATGGCTAAGAAAAAGTGTCTTGAAAATGGGTTTGCGTAGGAAGCGTAGCCTTATCTGAGATGCGCTGGGTAGGGCCATGGGTGACACAGGGACCCGCCGCGGCTTTGGAGTGAGGCTCTGCTCAGAACTTTGCACCGTGTGACTGTACGCGAGATTCTCACCTCCTGAAGTCGGTGGTTGTGGAATGGTAATCTCCATTAGACAGCAGCTACCTCCTTCACTATTATGCCTCCGGATCTGCTACAGTGGCCTGCCACATGGGAAGCCCTAAACAATGGCGTGTTTTTCTTTAAACAAATAAAACAACCAATGAATAATACATATGAACTATTTGGTACAGTCCCTGGAAAATGCTCAATAATGTAAATGAAAGTCACAGAATGACCCATTGGCCCTGTAAGGCCACATTGTGAATATGTTCCCTAAGAAAACTGTCCACATAAAAGTAATATATAGGGTGTCCCAAAATTCACGCAAGAATTGCAAATCTTGCGTGAATTTTGGGACACCCTACATATATTGCTTGAGTGCGTGTGTATATAAAATGGCACAGTTGTTAATTATGATGAAATACCGGCACCAGCTCCAAGACACTGCTAGCAATGGGGAATGGCTATGCAATTGTGAATTTTTGAAACAATGGGAAGCTATTTGTCTAAAGCCTGGCAAGTGTGTAGACTATGTTGAAATTAATTTTTTTTTTTAATTCTGAAGATGTGTTTAGATAGAAGATGTATACAAGTGTATATTTATTAGAGAATAAAAACGGAGTAAGAGTTGGGAGTAATAACATTGAGAGATGGTGATTCTTTTTTAATGTTAAGTTGCCTAACATGAGGATTCTCTTTCCTGGGAAGAAAAAGCAACACAATGAAGGCCCAGCCCCCTGCCAGATGGGCAGCTCCGTGGGTTCACCGTCCCGAGCCCGGCCTGCTCTTGCCGTGGTGCTCCGGCCGGGCTGTGCAGGGGAGCCTGATGGCAGAGATGAGCTGCCGAGGAGCATGCTGATTTCCTAATCATCTCAATGTATTAGATTTATGACAGAATCACTACAATATATTTTTATTGATTTCAGACAGAGGAAGGGAGAGGGAGAGAGAGATAGAAACATCACTGATGAGAATCATTGATTGGTTGCCTCCTGCATCCCCCCCCCCCCCCCCACTGGGGATCAAGCCTGCAACCTGGGCATGTGCCCTTGACCAGAATCAAACCCAGGACCCTTTAGTCCGAAGGCTGACGCTCTATCCACTCAACCAAACCAGCTAGGGCAGAATCACTGTCCTGAATGAATGGACTGCTGCCAGTGCAGGTCTTTTGCCCAAAGCACTTTGGAGGAGCATGCATTTAGATGTATTCTCTGTAATGGACAGGCCACCCATGGCCAATGGCTGCCATGGGCTCATATATATTTTTTAATAATATTTCTTTATTTTCATTTAAGATCAAAAGAATCTCAAATTTAAAGGAACACATTTACTTTATTTCTTTTTTATTAGGGTGACATCCTATATAATAAAAGGGTAATATACAAATCAGCCGAACAGCTGAATGACCAGTCGCTATGATGTGCACTGACCACCAGGGGGAAGATGCTCAACGCAGGAGCTGCCCCTGGTGGTCAGTGCACACCCACAGGGGGAGCGCCTCTCAGCCAGAAGCCCGGCAAGCACAGCGGTCGTGGCAGGAGTCTCTCCCACCTCTGAGGCAGTGCTAAGGAGCAGCGAGCAGGCGGGCAGTAAGGAGTGAGGGCTCCTGGACTGTGAGAGGGATGTCTGACTGCTGACACGTGGACATCCCCTGAGGGCCTGAGGGGTCCCAGACTGCGAGAGGGTGCAGGCCAATCTGAGGGACCCCCCTCCCCGAGTGCACGAATTTTTGTGCACTGGGCTTCTAGTTGGTTAATAAGATTATATAGCTTTCAAGTGTACATTTCCATGATATATGATCTGTACATTGCATTGTACACCACCCAAAGTCAAATCATCTTCCATCACCATATATTTAGCCTCCTTTATCCTTTACTCAGTAACCACCATACTGTTGTCTGTATCTATAAGTTTCAATTTTATATTCCACATATAAGTGAAATATGATTCTTAGCTTTTTCTGACTGACTTTGCTTAGTGTAATAGTCTCAAGGTCCATCCATGTTGTTGCAAATGGCAGTATTTTATATATTTTTTATGGCTGAGTAGTATTTTATTGTTTACATGTACCACATCTTCTTTATCCAGTCCTCTATCACTGGACACTTTGGTGATCTCCATGTCTTGGTCACCATGAATCATGATGCAATGAACATAGGGGTGCATATATCTTTGCTAATAAGTGTTTTCAAAATTTTTGGGTAGATACCCAGGAGAGGGATTGCTGGGTCATATGGTAACTCTATTCTTAATTTTCTGAGGACCCTCCATACTGTTTTCCACAGTGGCTGTACCAGTTTACATTCCCACCAGCAGTGAATGACGGTTCCCTTTTCTCCACAACCTCTGAAACATTTGCTATTACTTGTCTTGTTGATAATAGCTACTCTAACAGGTGTGAGGCAGTATCTCACTGTAGTTCTGACTTGCATTTCCATAATGGCTAGTGAAGTTCAGAATCTTTTTATATATCTGTTGGTCATTTGTATGTCGTCTTGGGAGAAATGTCTGTTTAGGTACTCTGCTCATTTTTAAATTGGATTGTTTGTTTGGTGTTGAGTTGTACGAGTCATATATATATAGGATATTAATCCTTTGTCAAAGCTGTTTGCAAATATCTTCTCCCATTTTGTTGTTTGCCCTTTTGTTTTGTTGGTGGTTTCTTTTGCTGTGCAGAAGCTTTCTAGTTTGATATAGTCCCATTCATTTATTTTTGCCTTTACTTCTCTTGTTTTTGGGGTCAAATTCATAAAACCTTTTCTAAGACCACAGTCCATAAGCTTAGTAACTATGTTTTTGTCTATGTAAATTTTTGTTTCAGGTCATACAGTTAGGTCTTTGATCCATTTTGAATTAAGTTTTACATGTTGGGACAAACCATGGGTTCATTTTTCTGAAAAAAGAAAACAGCTGAGGGTTCCATCAGCATTTTGAAGTAAACCACCTCATAAAGTCCAGATAACCTAAAACCTACTATAATAAATTTTGGTTAATAATAGTCATAATTTCACCTTAGTTTCATATTGTGCTCTATTGTTCTGAAGGGGCTTTCTTACATAACAAACAAGAGAGTATTTCCAAATGTACAAAGTCTTGTGAGAGTCCAAGCACAAATTATTGCCATTTGTTATATATCCCCACTGAACCTTATAAGCACCCTGTGAGGAAGTGGGTAGATCTAATTCCATTTTCACAGACGAGGGGTAAACACAAGAGGACCAACATTTCAGCAGAGTGCGATGATGACGATGTTAGAGGTATGAGGAGTGGGGGTTAGTATGGCCACACAGAGGGGACACCTGGTCTACCAGTGGGTAGGTGATCAAAGAAGATTTTTCGAGAAGAGATGAGAGTTGTGGGGTGGCAAGTGAAGGGCAGGTCTTTCCAGGCAAATAAAGAGGCACAGAGTGTATTAGAAGAAAGAGGGATAGTGAAGAGTGGGTATCTGTTGGTTGGGATGAGAATTGAGGGTTTCCTACTGGACAGCCCTCAGCTCTCCAGCAGATGAAATGGACGAGAGCTCATCCCTCAGCCCCCCCGTCCTCTGCCTTTGGGCCTTCACTACCCCTCTGCCTTTGCAAGATGAAGCTTCCTTTCTGTCCTGTGTGTGTGTGTGTGTGTGTGTGAACCATAGGGGCCTGTTGAAGGCATCCTTCCTGTGAAAACGGTGAAAAGAGGAGAAACGGATGAGAAATCAAGTTATTGAGACCTGAGAGGTGCCGGGGATGGGAGGTTCATAAATTCCAGTCTGCTTTCAGTCCTACAAGGGTTGCTCATGGCGCTATCTGCAGTCACTCTCCGTAACTCTTCTGTATTGGGGGCCCGGTGATTGAAGCATCCCTCCAGTTCTCCACTTGTGAAATATCACTGAAAACCTGCTTCTGTTTCTCACTTGGTAACCCCTTTAGGAGAAATGCCACTGAAAACAAGCTCATTAGCCTTCCACCCTGATGATGTGACCCAGAGCGGCTCTATCTTGGGCACATGTGAGACGCCGTCTGGAGATGGTCTGTCATGTCTATATAGGGTGTTGTTCTAGCCTGGACCAGAGCTCCTCCCCCACCCTCCTCTCTCAGCTCCATATTTAGCATCTGCTAAAGGCTACGCATGTCATCATATCGATCTTCCATCCTCCCTGCTACGGAATCATGCAGAGCTTTGTTCTTATAGCCACTGTGGCAGGCATTAAAGGTTTCTCTTTGGCTTTAGTTTTAATTGAACCACAGAGAAAGCTGGTCTTGCTCAACCACTTTACTGTTTGGGAAACCGAGGCCCGGAGAGCTGACTTGATGAGCCTCTGAGTGCCAGATGGGCTGGCGGGCGAAGGTCACTTGACTAAACAGAGTCTTTTTCTCCCGTCTAACTCTTTGGAGCTCTCTAGATGGCAAAACTCAGACAGAATTTCTTTGTTCACGTATAGATATATTTTTATACTATAAAAATACCCCCCCTCTTTTTGTAGCCATAACTGGTTATAATATACACAGAGTATCCTTTGCTGGAAAAATACTCTTTAGAGCTACTTCAAAATTCCCACTTCTTAATAATTATCATTATGTTGAGTAATTATTATCTAACAGTGATATTAATAAGGACTACTTATTGTGTGTTTGCTGTGTGTTGACTATGTACTTATAGCATGTTTACATTATGCACTATGCTAAGGAATTTATACATCTAAGCACACAATACTCTCAAAAACTGGTGATGTAGGTGTTATTACATTGATTTTACCAAGGAGGAAACTGAGGCTGAGGGAGCGGTTAAGAACGTCTCCTAAGGTTGTCACACAGGTCGTCGTTTGGGCAGCCTGGATTCAATACCAGATCTACCCGACTTTGGAGCCCGTGTTCTTAACAATTTTGCCTCATCAAATTCTTTTTGCAGATATTTAATCAGGAAATTTGGCTTTTACTCAATCTTATTAGCGAGATTTTATTTACTAACCAAAAGTCTGGCACATGTCCATTTATTTTATTTTATTTTTTTAAATTAAATCTTTATTGTTCAGATTATTACATTTGTTCCTCTTTTTTCCCCCCATAACTCTCCTCCTTCCAGTCCCCCCCCCCGCTCCGCCCTCACTCCCCACCCACTGTCCTCATCCATAGGTGCACGATTTTTGTCCAGTCTCTTCCCGCATCTCCCACACCCCTTTCCCCCCCAAGAATAGTCAGTCCATTCCCTTTCTATGTCCCTGATTCTATCATGATCACCAGATTATTTGTTCACTTGATTCTTAGATTCAATTGTTGATAGATGCATGTTTGTTGTTCATAATTTGTATCTTTACCTTTTTCTTCTTCTTCCTCTTCTTAAAGGATACCTTTCAGCATTTCATATAATACTGGTTTGGTGGTGATGAACTCCTTTAGCTTTTCCTCATTTGTGAAGCTCTTTATCTGACCTTCAATTCTGAATGATAGCTTTGCTGGATAAAGTAATCTTGGTTGTAGGTTTTTGGTATTCATCACTTTGAATATTTCTTGCCACTCTCTTCTGGCCTGCAAAGTTTCTGTTGAGAAATCAGCTGAGAGTCATATGGGTACTCCCTTGTAGGTAACTGAGTTTATTTCTCTTGCTGCTTTTAGGATTGTCTCTTTGTCTTTTGCTCTTGGCATTTTAATTATGATGTGTCTTGGTGTGGTCCTCTTTGGATTCCTTTTGTTTGGGGTTCTCCATGCTTCCTGGACTTGTAAGTCTATTTCTTTCACCAGGTAGGGGAAGTTTTCTGTCATTATTTCTTCAAATAGGTTTTCAATATCTTGCCCTCTCTCTTCTTCTGGCACCCCTATAATTCGGATGTTGGCACGCTTGAAGCTGTCCCAGAGGCTCCTTACACTATCTTGGTATTTTTGGATTCTTTTTTCATTTTGCTTTTCCGGTTGGGTGTTTTTTGCTTCTTCGTATTTCAAATCTTTGACTTGATTCTTGCGACCCTCTGGTCTGCTGTTGGGAGTCTATATAATATTCTTTATTTCAGTCAGTGTATGCTTAATTTCTAGTTGGTCCTTTTTCATAACCTTGAGGGTCTCACTACATTTATTGGCGGTCTCACCAGTCTTTTTGAGGGTCTTACTAAATTTATCGGCCGTTTCTAGAAAGTTCTTGAAAAACCTTAAAAGTGTGGTTTTGAACTCTATATCCAGTTGTTTGCTTTCCTCCATTTCTGTCATTTGTGACCTGTTTCTTTGTCTCTGCATTTTTTATGCTTCCCTGTGTTGGTAGAGTGGCTTTGTGTGCTAGGTGTCCTATAGGGCCCAGTGGCTCAGCCTCCCCAATTACCTGAGGTGGACATACTTGGTGCACCCCTTTGTGGGCTTTGTGCACAGTCTTGTTGTAGTTAAACCTTGATTGTTGTAGGTATCACTGGGAGGAATTGACTTCCAGGCCAATTGGCTGTGAGAATTATCTGTGTATATGGTGGGAGAACTTCTGTGCTGAAGACACCCTTATGAGGCAAGACTTGCTTCATTGGAGCTTTGGTGCTCACTGAGTCTGCCCCCTGAGTGTGTCCCTTATGGATCTGAGGAGTTGTAATCTGGATGGTCCCACTCTGACCACTGGGTATACTGGCTCTTGGGTCTAAGGAGGTGCTAATTTAGCCTCTGCCTGAGGCTACCCAGCAGGAGCTATGAGGAGATCTGCAGATTCCCCTTCCTTGTTTGGCATTTGGAGGTGCCCAAATGAGGCCCAGCTGTGAAGCAATGCAAGCTGCTGTGGGGCCTTGGGCCTTCTCTTGGAAGTTCTGGGTCTGTCTGGCCTAGTAGCAGTTTGTTAGGTAATTTTCAGATTGCAAAGGGCCAGGGCATTCATATGCAAAAGCCTCTGCCGCAGCTTGGGTGGGGCGGGGTCTCAGGGAATTAACAGGGCAAAGCAAGCAGCTATGGCTGATCCTTAGCCCTGCCCTAAGGGGCCCTGCGTCTCAGTGTCCCAGTAATCGCTGCAAGCACCTTTAAGAGAAAGCTGCCCTTGAGTTCCAAGTTCTGCCCGCTGCCAGACAGTCCAGTTTCTCCCTGTATGAGTCTAGGTCCCCAGAGACTCACCCAGAACTGGAGTTCAGAGCAGTCGGGGGCTTGTGACTCCCTTCCGATTCAAAAAGACAGCCGCGTCCTCAGTTTCCAGCCCTTGCCGTGTGTGCCTCCGTATCTCTGCGCTTCTGCACCTCCTCTGAGTCTCAGTGTGCTTTTCTCTTTTCTTCTAGTTGTAGAATTTCCACTCAGCCAGCCTTCCTGTGGTTCTGGATGATGTCCGTTTTGTCTTTTAGTTGTATTTTTGAATTTGTTGTGGGAGGCAGCAATTTCCGGTATTTACCTATGCCACCATCTTGGTTTCTCCCATGTCCATTTATTTTTCCTAGTTCTGGTCCTGCTACCTTGGGATCAGAATAAAACTTAAAAATGTCTTAATGGGTCTTAGCTTTGAACTAGGTAATGTGTGTGTGTGTGTGTGTGTGTGTGTGTGTGACAAATGCATATATTCAAGTCGTCAGCAAGTCTAAGGATGTGAAGTTTGAGACCAATGGAGCCCAAAGAGACTTTGCTCCAAGGTCTGGAGACAAAGATGCCCAGGACCATCCTGCATGACAGTGACCCACTATGAGTCTTCAGACAGAATCGGCAGAACCTCTGGCCCTCTGCCCCCTGTGCTATGGACATTCAGTATTTGGTATTTTCAATAAATAGTAGTGGAAGTTGGTAACACGATGGTTCTCCATAGATCCCATATGCCAGGTTCTGTGCTGAGTCAGACTCGCCACATGCTGAATTCTTACAATAGTTTTATGAAAAGGGCGCTTTTCTTGTTCTCATTTTCTATGAAAAAAACAAAACCAAAAAACAAGACTGGGAGAGGTTAAGTAACTTGGCTAAGTTACTTAAGTAACTTGGCTAAGTTACTTAAGTAACTTAGTAACCCAGCTTTTGTGTGGTTAAAAAAAGCGAATACATGAAAATCATGAGTTATTTATTTGATTGGCTCATTTGCAAAGGCTATTCTATCTCATTAAACCAACAGAAACTGTGGGTTGGCAAGGATAAGAACATCTTGGAAGTGAACGGCAGGATTTAGAAGAGTGACCTTTAAAAGCCGAAGCGGACCTCTCGGCCGACTTTACGTTGCTTTGCGTGTGGCATGTCAGGAAGATCCCCAGTAGGGAGCTTATAAGTCCGGTTGTATTAACACGCTGTGCTCTGGGTTTGCGTCTGAAAGGCCTTTCCTTTGTCTGAAGCAGGGCTGGCCTTGAGATGCTGTCCCCTGGCAAATAGGGCACCGTCTCCACAGCTGGTCTTAGCGCCGGGAACTCGCTCACCTGCAGTGGATGAGAATTTATTTGATCTTTTCATGAAATTCGGATTCTGTCTTATTTATGCAGTTCTGTTGAAGGGACAGGCACTGAATGTGGTTACTTTTAAGCAAGTTATTTTGTTTAACCAGGGGCCTATCAGAGTTCGGATATATAGGCAGCTTTCCAAAAATGTTGAAAGCAATAAACTTGTATGCATATGTGCATAACCTGTGGACACAGACAATGGGGTGGTGAGGGCCTGGGGTTGGGGTTGGGGCAGGAGTGGGCTGGAAGAGGTTAATGGGGGGAAAAGGAGGACCTGTGTAATACTTTCAACAATAAAGTTTAAAACACACACACAACCCCCCCCCCCCCCACACACACACAAAAAAACCCACACCACATTGAAAGACATAAATAATTTAATCCTCACATCTCTGAGGAGCAGTTCCTAAATTTACCATAATCTTGCAGATGTGCCAAGTGAGGCTTGGAGACCAATTAGCGCCTGTTCAAAGCCATGTTGCTGCGTAAGTGATGGGGCCTGAGCTCAGATGCAGAAGCTCAAGGACAGTGCCCTTTCCATTAGATCAGTAGCCACTTTTTGAAGGAAAAAAAAAAAAAAAAGCTCAAGGGGAAAAAAATACCAGCAAATTTTTAGAGTTCTGGTAATTTCTTTTCTCTAATCTCAACACAAATTCCCACATAAGCCAAGGACTGGCTGATTAATCAGTAAATGAAAGGAAGTGCTGGTCATATCGGTGGCTCATTACAGGTCTCTCCCTTGCAGTTCCCAAAATGGCTGGGATCCATTAGAAACTGAAGCCAGAGAGCGCTGTCAGCTGCCTCCCCTGCTTCTTGAAGCGGAAGCAGAGAGAGCAGTTTGAAAACGTCTCATTCACACACCAGGTTGCTATCGAGGTCTTTTTCATGTTATGATCAGAGCAGCTGCTTGTGTTTTTATCACTAGGCTGGTTTTCGAGATAAAATCAGCTTCTGCTTCTTGGCTGGGTGGAGTTGTGGGTGCCTGAGCTGGGGGATAGCAGATCCAAGCCCTCTTTGCTGGGGAAGTGTGGGTTAGACTAGTCGGGTAGGGCGGCGACACTGAGGTGGGCCCCATGTTTAATCAGCGTGCCAGTGAGGAAGTGCCCAGTCATCCAAAAAGGAAAAAGAAAGACTCAATTTTCCCTCTTCTCTTTCTGTTCCAGCTGAAGGCCAGACTTTGGAGCTTTTCAAAGTAGATCGAGGTCTCTCTCAGATGCATGGAGAGAAGTAACATTCTGCAAATTGCTGTTGGAGACCCCGGAACGACAAACCTATCTGGTTTCTATTCCCTGTGTTGAATGGCATTTGCTTCTGCCATTCAAGGATTCTGAACGTGTAACGAGGGATCCAGGCTGGGAAGATGCTGAGTTCCATCAAGTGTGTGCTGGTGGGAGACTCTGCTGTGGGGAAGACCTCCCTGTTGGTGCGCTTCACCTCAGAGACCTTCCCAGAGGCCTACAAGCCCACGGTGTATGAGAACACGGGCGTGGATGTCTTCATGGATGGCATGCAGATCAGCCTGGGTCTGTGGGACACAGCCGGCAATGACGCCTTCAAAAGCATCCGTCCCCTGTCCTACCAGCAGGCCGATGTGGTGCTGATGTGCTACTCTGTGGCCAACCATAACTCTTTCCTGAACCTGAAGAACAAGTGGATTGGCGAAGTCAGGAGCAACTTGCCCTGTACCCCCGTGCTGGTGGTGGCCACCCAGACTGACCAGCGGGAGATGGGGACCCACAGGGCCTCCTGCATCAGTGCCATCGATGGGAAGAGACTGGCCCAGGATGTGAGAGCAAAGGGCTACCTGGAGTGCTCAGCCCTTAGCAATCGGGGGGTGCAGCAGGTGTTTGAGTGTGCCGTCCGAACTGCCGTCAACCAAGCTCGGAGACGCAACCGGAGAAAGCTCTTCTCCATTAACGAGTGCAAGATCTTCTAACCTCCGAGAGACTTTGCCCAACGCTCATTTACTCACCCACCTCAAAGCTCATGGGGACAGGGAGAGCCAACAGCAAGGGCTGATGCTCTTTCTGGGTCCATCCCAAGCAGGGTTTGCTTTAGGATATAGTTTGTTGATGGGACTTGGTCACTGGATGGTTTCATTAAGTACATTCTGCAAATGAACTCCTCGTCCAGTCCAACTAAGCAGTCTCTTGAGGAGCTGTAATGAATATTCTATCTCCGGTTAAAAAAACTAAAATGGTCTCTATAACTTTGGACAGTGAAGTGAGTTTTCCAAAGAATCCTATATTTAAAGACATGTTTTATTTAAATGATAACAAAATGTAGAGCTCTTGTACATAACTAGTTTTCATGCTTGGGAACTCTTTTCCTACAGACTCACAAAACACACCCTGGTGTATGTGTGAAATGACCTTACAGGACTCTGCCGTATGTTCGGAGTGTTATTTTCACCTGAAGTAGTAACTTCGTTGAAGCCACTTGCCTACCTGATTTTACTAGGTGATCAAATTTTAAAAGGACTACCAACCGATCCTTGCTATTAGTTTCCCACCCAGCTGTTAACCAATTTGTATATCAAAGACATTCGATAACATATGCTACTTTAATACTGCCTAATGATTTTAAACAGTTATCTGTCTATTTTCCTGTAATTATATATAAAAAAGCATTTCTTATTTATGATACTACCTTTCACTCAGCGAACTCCCATTATGCACTAAGTATTCCTCTTTCATTTACCAAAACGGATGAAAGGAAAACCTTTTGGGTAGGGAATCTGACTGCTCCAAGTAATAGCAGCAGAGCTCGGAACAGGATTTAAAAATCTCACTTTCCTTTGGGAACCGCTGCACTTTGCCTGGGTTTTCCAACACTGGCTCCCGCCCGGTTGCAGGCCTTGGGAATGAGAGCAGGCTCAGTGTTCTGTATGCTGGTAATCTGGGGAATTTGTTACTTGAGCTCTTAACTGACCTGGAAGGGCAACTATAATTTATTAATTTTAGGATCTAATCAGAGTAATTATTAAGGTGTCTATGTACATATGTGTGTGTGTAAAGGAACACAGGTACACCTTACAGCTTTTACCGTTTCATCAATGTGAAGCACCAGAGTAAAATAAAACCAAAAAAAACCCCAAAACAAATTCCAAGCACAGGGAACAGGAAAACTGTATAGCAAATTTTCAGATAACAAAATCTTATCAGGGAAAGTCCTGAATAATGACTCCCACCTCAAACCGCATTCTATCTAAATAGTTTAAAAACAATGGCATCAATCATCTGTTAAAGCTGAGAACAGAAGACCGTGTTACTTGAGGAAGAAATAGCAAATGCTGGCACCGGATACATCATTTACTCACCTAATCCACTAAGACTCAGGACCACTCTGGACCACGTTTATTAAAGTGCATCATTGTTATGTTATAATGTGACCATTAGATACAAATGGTAAGGCACTTGGCGTAAATGACTATGATTAAACTTATGTTGACATAACCATGCCAATTGTTCAGTTTCCTTATGTGGTCAAGTCTTTATAGCTATAATCAGTGTTAAAATCAAATGTGTGCTCATCTCCACACTTTTTCCCTTCTCTCTCTCATCTGCATCCAGTAAAAGGCCCGGAACCTGGATCTTAGTCTTTGGGGCCGAGGTTCCCTCAGTTCCCGGGGCTGATGTATCTGCTTCCACCCAGCCTTCTCTAGTCCTCCAGTCCTGTGGCTCGTCCTTGCCTCTGTGTCACCTGTGTCCCTTGACTTGAGAACCCCTGTATCCAGCTCTCTGTATTGCACGTCCGAGGGTTGGAGGGCTTAAACCTGACCAGGCTGGGGAGGCGATGGGAGCTCACCTTTAGTATCCCTGTTGGTCCTTGTCCTTCTCATCACTGGTCTTATATAACGCACACAGATTCGCCTTCAGGACCGGTCTTTAGGGTGGAGACCATGTAGCTTGTTAGCAGGAGTGAATCTGTATTCACTAAAATGGGCTTTCCCCAAGCTTTCCTTCCTTTGTTGTTGAAGGGAGATGAGGGCAGGGGTACCTCTGAAATGGGAAAGCCCAGTGAGGGAAGAGGAGGTGATTCCATTTCACAGGAGGAAGGAAAGGCCAGGGAAGGCATAGTCACCTGGAAAGACACACCAATGAGCCTTCTGCCTGCTGGCAGGAGCGAAGCCTAAAGGATCTCCCTGAGAACCCTCACACTGAGAACAAGAATCTGTGTGTAAACCTTCCCCAGCGATGAGACCTGGCAGAAATCGAGGCTCATGGGTGTCTGTTTCCCCTACCAGACTGTATGTTCTTAAAGGCAGAGCCACCTCCTATGTGTCTCGATGCCCCCAGGGCCAGCACCGAGAAGACACCGTAGCCAAACAAACTTGTGTTGAATTGGAGAGGGGAAAGGCATGGGGCTGCTGTGTCGCAAAGTGGGTATGGGAAGGAAGCAGACCCCCGCTGGCCTTGCAGGGCTAAGAAGTGAAAGTAGGTCATTTTTGTTGGAATCCATGTAATGTAAGTTCTCCATGAGCATATACTTATGTTTGCCTGCCTGAACTCAGGCTCACGTTTCTTACACTTCAACACTTGCATGACCTTGCTGTAGGCTGGAGTATGTTGATTCTTAACTATTGCAAGTGGCAACATTAAATAGCTCTTAGTTTACAATAAAGAGCTGATTGGCGTGGTTGAGTTAGTCATCCTCTCCTTTTCCCCTTTATACTGACTATAAATGGGCAGCAGAATCTAGTGTGATGAAATCAGGCTGAATGATGAGAGACTTGAGAGCACCCTAACCATTACTGTTTGCCGAGTGCTTCGAGTGGGCCAGCGCTGTGCTCAGCACTAGGGAGCGCATCGTGTCACCACGTGGTGTGTAGGTGGCCGCTCTATAATGAGGCTGGGCCCACTGACGTGACAAGTCCAGGCCATACAGCAGCTGAGCGGCAGCACCAGGACAGGAGCAGGTCTGTCTGTCTCCAAAGCTCTGCTCAGAGCCGCTGTGCCCCACTTCCTCCCAGAGCAGCCCGGCTACATGTCTTTGCCACATCCGATCTCATGCAGCCTGTCGGCCTCAACCCACCAGTCAAGTGGCCTATCTTTTAAAATTACTTTTAATAACAGATCCCAAGTCTGAACTTAGTCCTCCCCTTTTCTTTCTGGCAATGAGAACAGGACCTCTCTGAGTCACAGGGCCCCATATTGGCCAAGGTCCCTGACCCAGCCCTTGGCTTTTTACATTTTTATTTAAATATATTTTTATTGATTTCAGAGAGGGAGAGGGAGAGGGAGAGGGAGAGGGAGATAGAAACATCAATGATGAGAGAATCATAGATTGGTTGCCTCCTGCACGCCCCACACTGGGGATCGAGCCCACAACCTGAGCATGTGTCCTGACAGGGAATCGAATGGTGACCTCTTGGTTCATAAGTTGACACTCAACCACTGAGCCATGCTGGCTGGGCCAACCCGTGGCTTTTAAGTAAAACTTCGTAGGTTGATTACATATGAATCGGCAGAGATGATATGCATCATGATTTGATGCTTTAAAAAGCTTGGAAAATATTCTCTTTTTCTTGTCTCACTTTCCTACCCCTCGGGTTTTGGATATTTCCTTTGGATGAGAGAGCAATAGGGAGAGCAGAACTGGGTTCTTTTCTTTAAGGAGCTTGTACCACGAAAGGGCACTTACCCAGCAGGAGGTGTGAGAGGATGACTCCAGTTTGGCACATTTGCAGGGTGATGATACGACAGAGGGGACAGGGATTCTGTGAGTGTTCCATCTTCAACGACTGCCAAGAAGACAGTTAATCTTATGGGCTGAGTCAGATCACTCAAGGGGAGTTGTTTTTCCTTAAGCTGTCATTCTCCCGATAAAACAAAGAAATGTAATCACTGGCTAAGATCTCAAGCAGTGTTTCACCCGAAAAGATCAAATAAACCATGGAAATTACTCGTTAGTTCACAAATAGTACTTGATTAAACCCCAAATCTACATTAACTACTCCAGTCGATTCTAAAATATATCCTGACAGCCCAGCCGGCATGGCTCAGCGGCTGAGCATCAACCTATGAACCGGGAGGTCACGGTTGGATTCCCAGTCCGGGTATGCAGGAAGCAGCCAATCAATGATTCTCTCTCATCATTGATATTTCTATCTCTCTTTTCCTCTCCCTTCCTCTCTGAAATCAATAAAAATATATTTAAAAATATATCCTGACATGGATTTAATACTAATGGTAATTAGAGAGCCATATGAGGCCACACAGCTGTGACATATTTTAGAGTCAGACAGTCTGGGTCTTGTGTCTTTCAGCCTCGGCTTCCCTATCTTAAGACAGAGACGATTCCTGGGTTACTCTAAGAATTAATTCAATAATGATTGTGGAAATGCCTTATATCTGTAAACTATTGTTCAAATGGTGGTGTTGATATGTTTTTGGTGGATTCCTATGCAGGTACATAGGCTGAATATAGTAGATCAGATTAGAATACTCTAGAACTATTGGGCCACATGACGGGCTGCAGAAGCAAGCTCCGTTTGTGGCAAGGTTAGGTAGAGTGAGATGAATAAAGCGACACATAATAATGGCAACAACTACATTTGAATCTTCACTGGTTCCAGGTCCTGTACTAGGTTCTTTATATACATCAGCTCATTTTATCTGCATAACACGTTCCTAAGGTAGATAAGTGGAGATATTTCCCTTGTACAGTTACTTTTCAAAGTGTCCCAATTTTACCATGTAATTTTGGCGTAATTGAACTTGACCAGCTAAAAATCATATGATGAATTGTATACGATGTCCATTACACTTGCTAATTTAGCTAGGAAGCGAGGATGATCCATTACACACCATAGGGGCTCAGCAGCCTTTTTGTGTGAGGTTTTTTTTTGTTGGTTTTTTTTTTGTCATTGTTCCTGGGAAGTCTCAAGTGGGTCATAGACCCTCATCCTGACTGGTCTCTGCTGGCTGTCTCCACTCCTCCCCTTTCCATTTTCCACCCTCACTGCCCCCTCTGAGCCTGGGAGGTTAACCCTAGGGACTGCACTATCTGGGATCACATCCTGGCTGCTGCCCACTTGTTTCTGGAAGTCAGAGGTAGGAGGAGAGAATAATTGAGTTTTTTTTTGTCCTACTCATTTTTTTTTAATATACATATTTTTTATTGATTTCAGAGAGGAAGGGAGAGGGAGAGAGAGATAGAAACATCAATGATAAGAGAGAATCATTGATCGGCCGCCTCCTACTGGGGGTGAGCCTGCAATGCAAGCATGTGCCCTGACTGGGAATTGAACCATGACCTGTTTCATGGGTTGACGCTTAAACCAGCCGTGGGCAAACTATGGCCCGCGGACCGGATCAGGCCCGTTTGAAATGAATAAAACTAAAAATAAAAAAAGACCGTACCCTTTTATGTAATGATGTTTACTTTGAATTTATATTAGTTCACACAAACACTCCATCCATGCTTTTGTTCCGGCCCTCCGGTCCAGTTTAAGAACCCATTGTGGCCCTCGAGTCAAAAAGTTTGCCCACCCCTGCGGTCTAATCACTGAGCCACACCGGCCAGGCCACCCTACTCCTTTCCTGCTTTGGTGATGCATATCGGTCAATAGCTGTGACTTGTTCCGTGAGAAAAGCTACAGCTCCTGCTGGGCTGCTTCTCCTTTTAGGCTCTAATTTCCACTGGGCTCTAGGACAGTATTTCCTCACCTCTCCCATCAGCTCTGGAAGAGATAGCGACTTCCTGCTGGTGCAGTGTTGGGATGCAGCAACATCCCCCACGTGGTCCCTAGCCCAGACCTCTACCAGTATTGCCTTCATTCAAATTCTTCACCTGATGAGATAAATGAAAGACTCTAAAGTATAAAAACAAAAATATGAAGGGAAGAGATGGAGACATGATCCCATACACTTTAGAACTCACAGAGTTCTATTTATGATTGACTATTGTTTTAAAAAATACAACTTGATAAAATTCCAAGACTAACAGGTTGCATTACAAACAGAAAACATCAGTCTGCTATATACAAAGAAATAAAACTCTACTCACACATTCCATCTGAAAAAAGAATAAGTGGCCCTAATAAAATAGTGAAATGAATAACCACAGAGATCCTAATAAAGTCAAAGATAAAGAAGAGATAAAAGACCACAAATAAATAAAACCTTCTTTATAACTTCAGCAAAGATACAATTTAGGAAAAGAGAAGAAAAGCAATCCAACATTCTTATCATTTGGGAAAGAAGGAAAACAGTATAAGGGTTGAGACATGAAAATATTGTCAAGGTCTTATGCGGTTGTGAGTGAGAAGAAGATAAAAAAGGCCAGGGCATACGCCCAGGTTTCTGGCTCAATCTCTCATCATTGATGTTGCTATCTCTTTCTCCCTCTCCCTTCCTCTATGAAATCAATAAAAAGTATTAAAAATAAAAAAGCATATTGCTGGGACAAAAAAACAAAACAAAACAAAAAACAAGCAAATTCTTCACCTGAGCCATCCAGAACAAATTTGGTTTCCTACAGGATTCGGACTGATACACTCACCAAATATTAAAAGTAGTCTCTATGTTCTGGCATTAAATGAGTATTCAAATTTCTACTGAAGAAATAGGCTTGCCAATCTGGGTAACTGCCCTGTTCTAGCTTCATAACCCAGGAAATATCACCCTTGACAGCTATTTGCTTGGAAGAAAAAAGAGTATATTGATTAATTCTAATCGGAATAAGCAAAAGATTATTTCTGGGATAGCAACGTTCAAAAACTGTAGGTCTTCTGTCTGGCTCGTGTGGCTCAGTGGTTGAGCGTTAACCTATGAATCAGGGAGTGGGCCTAAGCCGTCAGTTGGACATCATGCACTGCTGCAGAGGCGGGAGAGTCTCCAGCCACCGCCACTGTGCTCGCCAGCCGTGAGCCCGACTTCTGGTTGAGCAGCACTCCCCGAAAGGGAGCGCACTGACCACCCCAGGGGGCACCTCCTGCATTAAGTGTCTGCCCCCTGGTGGTCAGGGTGTGTCATAGTGACCGGTCATTCTGCCATTTGGTCTATTTGCATATTAGCCTTTTATTATATAGGATACCTCAAAGCTGAGAGAACCCTTCTGTTTTGTGGATGAAGACACTAAAATTTTGGGACTATTAAATGACTTGCCCAAAGCTCTTGAGCACCTCATTCTTCTTACCATTCTTTTGAGTGCTCTTTTCTCTAAGCTTCATGAATAGAGAGGTTTTTTGTTTTTTTAATTGCTTACTTTTCATAAGTTTGCTTTTCACTATGGGTTTCCTGCACATTGTAATTTGTAGTGTTGCTGCTTAGCACAAAGCAGATGCATTCGTATCTTCAGGGATCAACAGAGGCCAGTTCCTTGAATAGAAACAGATCTCCACCTTCTTATTTATTCATTCAACAGTTATAAAGCTCCTTAGGTTCTCTATGGGGGTGATTCAAAGAGAGTAGAGGGCCCAGTCACTAAACAGATAATGGCCTGAGCATATCTCCACCACTGGGTTTACCAGGTTGTTTCATAATTTTCTGTTTGTTTCCATTCCTCCATTGAGCCATGACCATCTTAGCACCAAGACTGCAAATAGCCTTGGTGAAGCTGAGGATCTAGTTAGGTAGGGATGGGTGTGTGTGTGCAGATAATAATTATGTAAACAAATAAGGTCAATGTGGATGGGTGATCAGAGCTATGAAGAAAATAAATTAGGAAAAGGGAGAGAATATTTGGTAGTTTATTTTCCTAATTGAATGATGTAGACAGACTTCATTTAAAAATAAACAGAAAAAAATAGCAGGCTCAGCGTTTTCTCTGCTGGCCCTGAGAGAGAGACACACATGTTTTTTTTACAATAATCAGCGTTCAATACCCAGGTCCCCCCAGAAGTGACTTCCCTGGGGATTCCCACCCACCTGCCTGTTGGGTTAGGGTTGCTCTAAGGAATGAATTAGCAAATAGACTGGGAGAGAAAAGTGACGTAAGTAACAGAAGCAGAGTGGCGCTGGGGCTTACATAAGCAAGTGGTTTCCAACGGATTCTGAAAACAAGGAAGGAAATGACTAGGGCTCAGGGTCTAGATAGGACTCAGAGTAGAGCCCAGAGCTTGCCTGCTGGGCACTGTGGAACGGGTCCAAGGCCCTGTGGGCATCCGTGGCGGCACATGCCCGAGAAGCAGCAAAGTTGTGGCGGCGAGGGCCCATCTGCTCATGCAGTTGGACGTGCTTGCCTTCTATAGCCGTGTTAACTAGAACATACTAAAATGCCCCAATCTGTGGAACTTTCATGCTGATAGAAACAGGCAGGGGTGCAATTTACAAGTGAGTCATCGGGATGAACCCAAGGGCAGTTGTTGGAGGCTAGAGCTGCTGTCTCAGGGAACAGAGATTTACTGAGGATTTTGATTAAAGGCATTTTTTCTTTTTTTAAGTATTTTTTTATTGGTTTCAGAGAGGAAGGGAGTTGGAGAGGGAGAGAGAGATAGAAACATCAATGATGAGAGAGGATCATTGTTTGGCTGCCTCCGGCATGCCCCTCACTGGGGACTGAGACCGAAAGCTGGGCATGTGCCCTGACTGGGAAGCAAACTGTGACCTCCTAGTTCATAGGTTGATGCTCAAGCACTGAGCTAGACTGGCCTGGCTGAAGGCATTTTTTTTTTATTTTTTTTTTTAGTTCTAAATTCTTTTTTTTTTTTTTTTTATTATTAGTTAAGGTATTACAAATGTGTCCTCATCCCCCCCATTAGCCCCCAACCTCCCCCCCACACACAAACTCATTTTTTTTTTAAAGTCTTCAGAAAGCCCCAAACAAATCACTGTATGCATATCTCCTGTCCTTCCTTTTCTCCGCTCCTTTTCATCATTTCTCTCTGCAGCCAGGCGCCCCCCCGCACCTACCTTTGATTGTTCCAGTATCTGAAATGGTGCCGTGTCCACAGCAGAGGCTGGACTCTGTTTCTTGGGTGACTCAATCCTCATGATCTTCAAACATTCATCCATGCAGCCTTTCAAACTGCCATGCCTTATGGCAACAGTTGCCAGGGTCTGCCTAGCATTCTCTAGGTTATCGAGAACTTTGCGCACGTGGTCCCACACGACCTCACAACAATGGTGTGGATTTATTACCTGGCTTATTTTGCAGGTGAGGAAGCTAAGGCTTGGGAAGGCTACGTGCCCCATGTGTGCACACCCAGCAAGTGCTGGGCAGAAGCAGGATCAGACTTTGATCCCTTGGCTCCAAACTCTCCTTTTTCCACTCCACCAGGCTCCCATCTGAGGCTCAAGATGACCCTGTGAGCTAGAAGTGAAAGAGGTAAGGCCCGCAAAGGCGATGCGATGGATGCAGGCTACACACCAGAAGTGAGGTCTCCATTTCCACGCCCTTATCATCTTTTTTTAAAAAATTTTTAAAAATATATTTTATTGATTTTTTGCAGAGAGGAAGGGAGAGGGATAGAGAGTTAGAAACATCCATGAGAGAGAAACATCGATCAGCTGCCTCCTACACACCCCCTACTGGGGATGTGCCCACAACCAAGGTACATGCCCTTGACCGGAATCAAACCTGGGACTCGTCAGTCCACAGGCCGACGCTCTATCCACTGAGCCAAACTGGTCAGGGCGCCCTTATCATCTTTATTGTCAGACACATATTTTTAAATTGGACCCACCACTGTGTGGTTGCCTGCAGAGCACTCATTAGGTGAGTTAAACGGACATAGATTATATCTCCAGTCAATAAATAGAAAAGTCTGAAAGGAGGAAATTATCTGCTAATCCAGGCCCCAAACCATGTTTGCATTAATTTTCTCGATGCTGCCTGCAGACTCACACTAGTTTTTTCTCTCCTCTGTTAATCTATATACTTCCATCGAGGGTCTAATACAGAAATCAACATGATGGGAACATTTTCTTCTGCTTCTTTATTATTTTTATTATATTATTACTATTACTATACTATCTGGTATTATTATCTATATTATGTAATATTTAATATAATATATTATATTACTTATATTAGACTCACACTTTTGGAGTTGGAAGAAGGCTATCTATACTAATAAAAGGGTAATGTGCTAATTAGACCAGGAGACGGGACATCTTCTGACTGTCTGACTTCCTTCTAGAGTCTAGAATCTAGACAAAGCCATAGTGGTGGGGGCCGAGGCAGAGGTGGTTAGGGGTGATCAGGCCTGCAGGGGAGGGCAGTTGGGGGCCATGAGGCCAACAGGGGAGGGCATTGGGGGGCCATGAGGCCAGCAGGGGAGGGCATTGGGGGGCCATGAGGCCGGCAGGGGAGGGCAGTTGGGAGCCATGAGGCTGGCAGGGGAGGGCAGTTGGGGACCATGAGGCCGGCAGGGGAGGGTAGTTGGGGACCATGAGGCCGGCAGGGAAGGGCAGTTGGGGGCCATGAGGCCAGCAGGGGAGGGCAGTTGGGGGCCATGAGGCTGGCAGGGAAGGACAGTTGGGGGCCATCAGGCCAGCAGGGGAGTGGTTAGGCGGCAATCAAGCTGGTAGGCAGGCAAGCGGTTAGGAACCAGCAGTCGTGGATTGTGAGAGGGATGTCCGACTGCTGGTTTAGACCCCATCCCACAGGGTCCCAGATTGGAGAAGGTGCAGGTTGGGCTGAGGGATCCCCCACCCCCTGTGCACGAATTTTATGCATCAGGCTTCTAGTGTTAGATATGATAATATAATATAATATAATATAATATAATATGATATAATATGATATGATATGATATGATATGATGTGATACGATACAATACGATACGATACGATACGATACGATACGATACAATACAATACAATACAATACAATACAATACAATACAATTCTTTTACTATTACCAGAGGACACACAGCTGGCTTCAGCCAAAACTGGGACTTGAGAGCCAGGTCTCAGCTCTTCCCTCAGGCCTCAGACCGTCAACCTCTACCTTTGAGCTACCGACTCTGTGTCTATTTGTTTCAGTTTCAATGATAGAAGTTTAAAGGTTTACCCTTTGCTTAAAATGTCAGCGCATTGGCAGGTGATTAAAAAAAATAAGAAAATGTCAGAGGCAAAGGCCGGCATATGAAACCAGCAACTGTAGTGGAGCAGAAAGACACGGGACACAACAGCCAGCCAGCAGCCCTGCGCTGTCTGTTCTTGACAAGCTCAACAGCCAGAGCCAGGAGCCCTGGACCACTCAGGGCTGGGGCCACGGGGGTTCAGGGGGAACCTGAGGGATGCTCTCCAACCTCCACCTACCTGCTCAGAAGGGAGATCTGCAAGCCAGCCTGGTTGGGGCAGGTTAAAGGAATCATAAAGGAAAGAGATTCTTCACACAGATATATACTTGCATATCTGTTCCCCACCAAATCTTACAAATATTGCACACTTATTGTTGAAAAGATTAGGGGAAAAAACCAGCAATGCAAAAAGACAATACTAAAAATCACCCTGATGTCACATCATTTTTTTGTATTTATCCTTCCAGAATTTTTCTTGCACACATATGTGTGTATTTTTACAAAAATAGGATCATATGGTACAATCTGATTTCCAATCTGCTTTCTTCACTTACTATATTGTGAACAGCTTTCAGTGTCAGCGTGTTAATGAATATACATACGCCTACGTTGTTGAGTGTAAAGGCAGCATGCGAACTGCCCCAGATTTTCCCGGTGAACCTGTAAGCACGTTTGTTAATTGCATCCATAGGTATCTATTGAATTTTGTACTGAAAATGTATGTGCGTGTGCAGGCTTGTGTGTCTGAACGTGTGTGTATGTGGCCTTGCTTAAAGCCGTGGTAAAAACCACAGATGTATCAAGCACTCTGTGCTTTACTTGTAAGCGCTCAAGAGAAAGGCACTGTTATCCTCCCCATTTTACAGAGGAGGAAACTCGCCCAAGGTCACGCAACCAGCGTGTGTCAGAGTCAAGGTTCAGTCCAGACATTCTGGCTCAAGCCTGGGTTCCTGACCACCACGCTTCCTATAATGCTTCATTCTGTTTGTTGCCACATGTTGGCTCCTTGGTTACATCACGGGGTGGGCCTGTGGGAGCATCCAGTCCCAGAAAGGAAAATCTTAGTATGACAGATGTGATACTTCTGTATCCCACCGAGATTTCTTCCCTTTCCCACCGAGTCACCTGTAAGTTCATGACATAGTTTGAAACCATCCACCCAGCACTTCCATCTCTGGTCTTCTCTATCTTTCTTCAACTGCCCCTCACCCCCCCTCCCATCTTTTCCCAGCTTTTCTGCCCTTCCCACAGGGCAGGGCTCCCTATAGAAGGTCCCTGGAGGAGGCTTAAGCTCTTCAGAGGGAAACAGTATGAAAAAAACACACCTTTTTGTTTTGTTACTCTTGACACCTGTCAGAGAGAATAGTCACCTTCCTCCAGCTCACCAGACTTCCTCCCAGGAAGGGCTGGGAGGGGGCCCAGAGGAGGAAGGACAGGAGGGGGTGAAGGGGGGGGAGAAACCCCCATCCTGCCACAACACAGAGCCTCGGATTTTGCTCTGCTTTGATGCTAACGTCTCTGATTCTCCTTGGTTCCTTCTGAAGTTGGGGGTGGGGTAGGCAGGAGGGTATGAGAGGTCCGGGCCTCCAAGCTACGGTGTAGCTCTAGATGCTGAGGGTGAGGAGCCTTGGCCGGACCTACCTGCCCCTCCTCCACCCCCCCCCAAAAGAAAAACCCCAACAACAAACAAATAAACTGAAAAAACAAAATACAGGAGTAGTCATCTTGGGCGAGGCTCTTGTTAGCGCTGCTGGCTAAGGTCTGTGTAGGGCAGATTCGGGGTCTCTTTCTCTGTCCGGATATTTCTTTGAAATGGAGTTTCTGGTGTGATAGAGCCATCTGGCCTTTCCAATGGGCCTGTGATCATCTGATTAAACTGCTGTGGTACAAGGCCTTCTAAAAATTTTGTTTCCAATCATTGCAGACCAATACTGTTTAAAAGCATAATGAATTCCAAGAAGAAGAAGAAGAAGAAGAAGAAGAAGAAGAAGAAGAAGAAGAAGAAGAAGAAGAAGAAGAAGAAGAAGAAGAAGAAGAAGGAGGGCAAAAGATAAATAGGGAAAAATGAGATTAAAAAAGGACATATAAAATGCAAGTCCCCTTTTTATTATTAGATTCTTAGATTCAATAGACATTATCCAATTGCTAAAAATACACCTTTCTAAATATATACTCCTGATGGCTGTGCTTATCTTGCTATGGTCGGGCAACCGTTTGCAGACCTACTCTGCCAGGTCTTTGGACCGCACTTTGAGCAGCCTTGATATTATCATGCACTCATTTCTTCTCTGTTTGAGAAAGTTCATTTCTGTGACCATGATTATGTGCTATTGTCACATAATTAAGTTGCAATAGTCTCATGATACATCAATATAATGTGATGTTCACCCTAGTAGCATTAAAAAGAAAAATGGACCCAGACCCGCTCTGGGACGGACCCTCCTTTGTGTGGTGGAATTCAAAACCTCTTTCTGGGAAGAAAATCAGCGCTTCTGTTGAAACGCCTCTGCAATTTCCTGGTGGATTGTGATGGATTAAGACTTGTTCTGAGAAACCAGTCACCTACTCCCACCTCCAGTTGACTGTCAGATAACAGTTTAGTTGACCTTCAACCAGACATTCTTTTTATTTTTTTATTTTTCCTGTGTCTAATAATGATTATCTGGCCATTCCTATCAAGTGTGAATCTTTGAAGTGGACTCCTCCAGGCCCCTGCCCCTGAAGAAAGGCCACAATACTGCTGGACACATGGTCATGTCTAAAGAGGAAGGAGGAGAGAATTCTGATGGGTTGGTGGAGTTGGTGGGAGCTGGTGGCCCTGGGCAAGCTTTATGTTTTCTAGTCTCAGTTTTTTAAAAAATTTATTTCATTCATTTATTTTTCCCCATCACCATTTACCCCTCTATGCCCTCTTCCACTTCCAGTCCCCCACCCTCCCGATCACCACACTGTTGTCCACGCTCAGGAATTTTCTCTCTTTTTTTTTCTTTTTGGTTCAATCCTTCCACTGCCCCCCCCCCCACCCAACACCATCCCTACCCCCACCCCCACCCCCACCCCCACCAGAGCTGTCTGCCTGCTCTCTGAGTCCATCTCTATCTGGCCAAGTTTCAGTTTTTTTCATCCATGAAATGAAAGAATAATACTTCAGGAAGCGGCTGTGAGAATTAGGTGAGGTGCAGAATGGGAAGGGCGTGGGATCTAAGCAGGTGCACCGTGCACGCTCACCGTTATTCAAATGGTGCCTACGGCCTGCTGGTCTCCTGGAAGGGAAAGCCCTGTGGTGCCAGGTTCCTCCTTGGCTCTGGCAGGAATGAGACTGTAGGGAGCAGGAGTCCAGGCCCTCAGGCGAGGAGGGGGGCCGCCTGAAGCCCCTGCGTCAGCTGGGCTGTCATGTCGGGTAACACTGGCGTGGCCCACACTTTCAAAGCTGCCCCTAAGGCAGAGAGGAGGGGATCGAGCTAGAAGGAGCTTGGGGGTGATTCTGGCCGACACACTTCCCCGGGCTGGGGCTGAGCCTGAGCCGCAGCAGGTGTGAGCTCTGGAAGACAGCCAAACCCGAGCTCTCCCCACAGCGGTGGGAGAAGGCGCGCTCGCCTGTGGCTCGGCTCTGCGGCTGCTACCAGGCGCTGTTATGGCCCTCCTTTCTCACAGCCTGTCTCTCCGCTCCGGCTTGGCTGGCAGGAGAGGGAGGCTGCTGTGTTCTGCTTGGGTCTGTTTCTTCTTTCTGCTCTCAGCAGAAGCAGCCCACCTGCCCTGTCGTGAGTCATATTTGCCCTTTCACCCTCACTCTCTTTTCTCTGAGAAAGGGAAGGCCACGGGTGGTGTCAGAAGCTCTGGGAGAGGCTGGGGGAGAGAGGGAGGAGGGGAGATGGGGGTCTGGCCAATGTTCCCAGCCCACATGATATTACACACTCACCCTTCTCCGTATGGCCCCCTGTGGGGAGGGGAGGAGGCAGGAGGAGGGAAAGAGCAGAGTGTTAGCAGGTGGTGCAGCGCTGCTCGCCTGCAGGGCGCCCTCGTGAGAATGAGAACATGGCACCAGCTCTGGTGCACACAGCCCGGGCCAGCCCAGAGCTTGGCAAGCGCAGCACAGGCCCGGCTTCCACCTTCTCTGTCCGCTCTGCCCAGAGCCTTGTTCAGGGAACAGCCTGAACGACGGTGTCCAGCAGCCCTGGCTGGGGGAAGGCCTGTCTCAAATGCTGCGGAAGGTGCGGGCTCCCAGGGAACTGCGATGGGTGCAGAGGTAAACCTGCCCTCAGTTATGGCTACAGTGTGTGGTGAGCGTAAAGGTGCAGCCCATTTCCAGAAGGAAAGCCTTGTTCCTGGGCAATTGCTCTCCCTCGTTCAGTGCAGCTCTGCTCTGCCTCCATGGAGCCAGGGGTCAAAACCTGCGGAATCTGTTCACCCCTCCTCTTCCACCAGATTTGGACTTCCTCCCCTGCAGCGCCGTCTTTGGGCTCCCAGGCAGCTGCTTCCTGGACCTCAGAGGGAAATTTCTACCCCTAACCTCTCCGCTGCTGATATTCACGTTTCTTATAGGAAAATTCTGGTGCCTTATTTTGCCAAGAGAATCCCTTGCCCCCCAATCAGATGACACCTTTTAGAAAAAAGAAGAAAGGAAGATGTGAGGGTAAGAGAACACGAGAGTGGATAAAATCCTGCCTAGTCAAACACAATGCTTTTGCTTTAATTCACTTTCCCCCCCCCCGAGGGAGAATGTCTAAAACATTCATTAGATTCTCATAAGAGTCCATGACCCTGAAATTTCAAGAGCTGCTGCTATAAAATGAGTCAGACCATTCAAACAAAAAGGGCACAGAAAGTTCAGGGAGGGCTTATTAAATATATTTTATCTCACTGTCTTATGTTCGGCGGATTATCTAATTTCTTTGAGACCATGGCCATGAACATTGCTGTTTATTTTGCTGCCTGGCTTGGATGGCTTCCAAAATCATAGCATTCTAATTGCCAGTGAGCAGGTGCCCCGATCTTCAGCCCCTCGCTCTCCGTTGTTTCCAGAGCCGTAATCCTGAAGCGTCTCTCATCGTATCTCCACCAAACTGCAAGCCGCCCACTCATTGGGGTTAAACTTCTCCATTGTCTGACCCACCCAACCTGCCTGTCCTTATCTTGCTTTGTTCTCTGGCCAGCCCTCCAAGCCAGGCAGCACTGCCCGCCACGTGGGCATCATGACCTTCTGCCTCCAGGTCATCACTCAGAATATCCTGTCACCCCTTTCTACCTCTCCTTCCCATTGGTTAAGGCTAGCTCTTCTAGAGTGGGGTGCCCTGCTTCTGCCCACAGCACCCTGTTTTCCCCATCGCGGACCCCAGGGCTGTGTGCTGTAACTTGCCTGTCCTGTCTGCCCCTCCCACTGGCCTGTGACTTCCTTCAGAACGGGCTTGTGTCTGGCCAATGTCCTCGACATTGCCTGCAACTTAGTACATGCTTGATAAATGCTGGGTAAACAAAGTCTTCTCTGGCAATGGCAGTGCATCTCCATCCTGTGTTTCCCCAAACTGCTATTATATGTATTGTTTCTACCAGTGACAGATGATTCTTTCCTGGGCAAGTTCTCAGGAAATAACAAATTCTCCGGGCCCCGTTAGAACTGCACTGAATCAGAATCTGGAGGGGTGGGACTCCGAATCTGTAGCTTTACAACGTTCCCCAGGTGATTCTTATCATCTAGCGTTGGCTTTGTATCTGCTGTTCTCAAACTTTTTGGTCTTGGGACCTTACACTCTTAAAAACCATTGAACAGCCTGGAGGTTTTGTTGACGTGAGTTCTAACCATTAATTTTAACCATAACAGGTAAATTATTCATAACAAAATATTTAGATATTAATTCACTTAAAAGAACTATGATAAATTAATTTACTGTTAACATAAATAACACATTCTTAAATGAAAAAGTAACTGTATTTTTCTAACTAAAAATTTTTAGTGAGAAAATGCCATTGTTTTAGATTTTTGAAAATTGCTTTAACACCTAATGATAAATGATAGCTAGATCTCATATCTGCTTCTGCATTTAACCTGGTATAATTTGCAAAGTATAGTTTTGGATGCAAGAGTTGAAGAAAATTTGGCTTCAAACATATATGTACTTAGAACAAAGGGGAGTATATTTAATAGCCTTTTCAGATAACTGTGGGTATTTTTTGTTGATAGTACTCCAAAAATTGATATTGTGGTTTCTTCAAGGTTAGTTTCAATTTGGAATCTGGAAATCTTGTCAATAAACTTTCTGAACTCTGTACACTTGCAGAGAATGAGTGAAATAGGCAAGTACGGCCTTAGTATTATTATGAAAATAGTTTTGACCTCATGGTGTCCTGTAAGAGTCTTGGAGAGCCCAGGCATTTCTGGATTACACTTTGAGAAAAGTTGCTGTATTCCACAATGTTCATCACTTATATCTTGTTCTCAGATTATTTTATACTCATTCATTCAACGAATGTTTGTTGAGTGCTATGCTAGGCAGCATTCTAGGCTTTGGGATTCTAAATGTAACTGATCCTACAACTAAATTATGTTAAAGACCGAGGCCCCAATTTCAGGGCTGCCTCTTGAGAACCTAGTTCCCGGGTTGCTGCTAGGGATTTGGTCCTTTTGTGTAAAGTAGAAAAAAATCCCTTCCTCTGAAGAGATGCATCTCACGGGCATGCACTTCAGGTGGACAAGACCCAGGGCTCGGTGAGAGGAGTGTGGGCAAAACTGCATCCACCACTCACTCATTGGCTGAGCACTTTTATGCAGTAAGTAACTTATACGACCGCTCATGGAAGCCTGTGTGTTTTATATTTCTCTTGTTTCTAAGCTGCTAAGCCTTGGAGCCAGAATTTCAACCCAGGTAGTGAGGCCTCAGAAGACTCCAGTAAGTCTATGACCTTAACCTTTAGGCCAGTGGTTCTCAACCTTCCTAATGCAGCCACCCTTTAATACAGTTCCTCATGTTGTGGTGACCCCCAACCATAAAATTATTTTTGTTGCTACTTCATAACTGTAATTTTGCTACTGTAAACAATATGCAATTATATATGTGTTTTCCGATGGTCTTAGGCGACCCCTGTGAAAGGGTCGTTTGACCCCCAAATAGACTATGCAATTCCTGATGCATTTCGAGCTCTCACCAAGAGGCTGGTGTGTGGGTAGAAGTTGATAATAGTATATCCTTAGGCTTAACAGATTGTCGTTAACAGATTTATACAGACTTTGTAAACTTAGTGCTTCCTAAAGACAACAAAAAAAGCTAAGTTGACTATTTTGTGACTACTGGTTGGTGGTCACAAACTAGTCCTGGGGATGTCAAGTACCGCACAGGGAATGCAGTCAATAATATTGTAATAACTGTGTATGGTGCCAGGTGGGTCCTTGAAATATCTGTACATCTGAAACTAATCTATAATAATAAAAGGGCAATATGCTAATTAGACCGGAATTCCTTCCTGACAAAGCCAGGGCTGGAGGGAAGCTGGTGCTGGCAGCCGGGGGAAGGAAGGCCTACTCTTGCACGAATGTTTGTGCATCGGGCCTCTAGTACAAAATAATATTGAATGTAAACTGTAATTAGAAAAAGAAGCTAAGTTGAGAAGAACTGAACTTATTTCATAAAGGGACCTGTACACAGTTAACTTAAGCACACGTATATAGAGTATTCCCCAAAATGTATACACACACTTTGAATAATTATAAAGGCAGTGTTTATTAAGATATATTTCATTTTCAAAATTGATCTGCCAGCTGTTAAAGTGTGTATACCTTTGAGGGGGGGGGGGACACCTTGTATATTTAACAACTATAAAGAATGCTGGCCCGTTTTGGTGTTAACTGCCAAGCCTTTGTCACTGGGGCACTGATGGACCTCTCAGCCAAGTGACATCATTTCCTGGACACTGACCCTATCTTCAAAGGATGGAGATGCAGTTCTGCAGATACCTCGCCTGCAGTCACCTTCAGATGGGGACACTGCAGCAGAGTGATGTGGCTACCTGGAGTGTGGTGACTAGCTGAGGCCTGGGGGAAGTCTCTCACCATTGAACCAAAATTCACAGCGGCAGCCCTTCCTGCTCCTGTGTGCAGAGCTCTGTGAAAGCGGAGGCTGACCAGTACAGACAGCTTGATCATGACCCAAGGGCCCAAGGATGTGGTTGGCGGAGGTTGGGGGAGGGAGTGAGACAGGGAGGGAAAGGCAGGTGAATTTTTCAATGCCGCCAAGAACCATCTGAACAGAGATGAAAGCTCCGTGGAAGGGACCAGGAGGAAACTAAACGAGGCCTGGCAAAACCAGGCTTGGGCCGGAGCTCCGTGTGGCCTTGCCGTGACCTCTGCTCTCCCTGGCACAGCGTGTTCCGTTAGGAAAGGAGGTGACTGGGATCCCTCTCTGGTGCCCTGAGCTGGTGTCACGGGACTGCAAGGTCCTTGGATTGAGAGCAATTTCAAAAACCCTTTTATTGTGTGTGCTTTTTCTCAACAAGGAAGGGAAAAGTGTTTCAGAAACAACGTTTATTTCGGAATCTAATACTACATACAAGGAATAATAAAATGAAACTGTCCTTTTGTTACTTTCCTAATACATGTCTTTCCAGCCTTTTCAGATATTTAACATGCTTTCCTATGATGTTTTATAATTTTATATCAAGGGCATTTGGCATAAACATTAAAAGCCTTGTTTTAGCATCATTGAATGGATCTGTGTTTAAATTTTTTCATGGCTCTTGGTTAGCTCTGTGACCAAAGGCAAATTATATAGCTTCTCCAAACCCCATTTTCTTAAACATAAATTGGGAATAATACACATACCTTCCTCATGGGCTTTTGTGGGAATTGAGTGAGGTAAGTGTTAAGAGCTTAGCATTGGGTCTGGCACATAGTAGGCATTCATGAGCTGCTCTTACCGCCATCATCATCACCACCACCACCTTTGAGGTAGACAAAGGCAAAAAGAATCAGCCCATTTTACAGACAGGGAAAACAGAGTCCATATTAACTGACAAGATACAGGAAGAAAACTAAGTCCCACCTCATTCATTAACTACGCTGTCTCCAGTCACTGACCCCCTTCCTCCATTCTTAATACAAACCACAAAAGCATCCTCGCTCTCTTGGAAGAAACTCTGTGTTAGCATCCAAGAGGAGGAAGATATTCCTTTCCACATGCAACCAGAGGGGGATGTGCAGGAAGTTGAGTGTGACTGTGACCCAGTGGGTGGGAGTGTCCCATCACACTGCATGACGGGGGAGAGCTGGGGTCATGCTGTTCCCTCTGGTTGGCTGAACAAGCAACCTGCCCTCAGTGCAGAATGATCAGTGAGGATAAGCCTTTGTTTATTTCCCCTGATATAGTCTGAGCTGGAGTGAGAAGTGTTGCAATTGTGTTTTGATCTGTTTGGTTTTTAATGACAAGGGGGATGAATGTAGGTTTGGGGTAGGAGTGAGGGACAGACTCTGAGTGAAAGTACTCAGATTGCTGGTTTTAAGAGAAAAAAATTTTTTGCTTATATAATAGCTTGTTCTTATGTCTACCAATAAAACATGCTAATACTCAATTACATTTATTGATGAATACCAATTAAATAAAATATTGTGATTTACTTTTAGAAATGCCCTACAAATACTTAATCTTTTTTATGACAGTGTGCTATAACAATCTATATTTTCCAAATTTTAAAATTATAGTATACTTGTTAGTAATTTTATTAAAATCTTACAAAATGGCCACAATTTGTATTATCTAATATTTTCTCCCAGTCATTCTCAACATAGAATTATAGTTCTTTTTTAAATATATTTTTATTGTTGATAGTATTACAGATATTTCCTATTTCAACATAGAGTTATAGTTTTATATAATTTCAATTAGTGTGTATAAACTATATTGTGTATATATATACTTTCACTTAACATTATTTTCTGAACAAATTTTCATGTTTCTCATGGTGCTATTAAGTTTATGGCTGAATATTCCATTGTATGAATGGATGCTATAAATATCTATGTGCTTTTTGCCTTTATATAATTTCTCTGGGGTATTTTGAGGAGGTGTTTATACCTTGATCAGTAAGTATGAATATTTTATAATTCTTATAAAAGTTATGAAATACTTAGCAATTTGACATTAATTTAGTCCCTCTCAGTTCTTAAACATTTTAAAAATAACTAGAGGCCCAGCACGCGAAATTGTGTGAGACCCAGACCCGGCGTGCCTGCGGGGACGCAGCGCCAAGTTTCCAGCCATCCACGCGCGCCCCACTGTGCACGCAGCCTCCTGGTGACTGGTCATTATGGTGTTATGGCGTCACGGCTAAGGGGTCTATATTATATAGGATAATCTTCTTTAAAGCTAGCTTTGGTTGATGATAACTTACTAACACAATGTAAAAATTAGAAATAATTCTTACAGGGGGCATCTATCAGGGGGCAGTTTGCATCTATTTGGGCACTGTGCATGAATTTAGTTAGTAAATGGCAAATCTGGGTTAAACTCCGGCAGTTTCGCTCCAGAGTTTATGTACTAAACCACCATGCTGTCCCGCTATACCTAACTTGATTCCTAAAAAATTCTCTGAGGTACGTGCCCTCCACCCCATTTTTCACAGAAAGCTGAGACTGAGAGGGGATAAATCAAGAACTCAAACTGACACACAAATTGAGTCAGTGTAAGAAGATATTTTGTTCCTCTACTTTCTCATTTTGCTAAAAATGTATGTATAGCTCTCTCAATCTCTATTGATAATAAAAACTATTTTTGATTACTCCTAGCCCAATGATGAGAAAAACCAAATCTCAAGAATAATAATTAATATAAACTATCACCCACCTACTCTGTAAAGAGACAATAGAGAACAATAGCAGGAACAGTGGGGAGCTGCAAAATTCATTTCAAGGAGCTGATCACCCCAGCTAAGTGCTGCCATGAGGAACAGACAGACAGCAGGCCCAACATGGCCAGGTGTATCAGTTAGCTATTGCTACATAACAAACCACCCCAACACTCAGTGGCTTAAAGCAATAAGCATTTACTATTGTCCACAGTCTGTGGGCCAGGTGGGTGGTTCTACTAGTCTTGACCGGATTCACTCTTGCAGGCATGTGCTCGGTCATCTGGAAGGTGAGTTGTGGATTAGCTCTGCTAAACTTTCACACACCTTGGGCTTCGGCTTGTCTTTGTTGGATATGATCTCTCCCTCCAGCAGGCTAACCCATGCTTGTTCACATGGGGCTCTGGCAGGTTTCCAAGAAAGAAAGACAAGTGTACAAGGCCGCTTAGCTACAGGATCAGAACAAGCACTCTGTCAATTCTGTCACATTCTATTGGCCCAGGCAAGTCACAAGGCCGACCCAGAGATAAAGGGTGGAGATATAAACTCCAACCCTTTATGGAAAGAACTGTCGAGTAACATGGCAAAGTGTGTGGGCAAAGGGAAGGGTGAAGAATTGAGGCTATTTTTGCAATCAATCTACCATATCAGGTCTCCCACGTTTTCAGAAAAAGCAGAAATTCAGATCTTTATGTAAAATTTCCTGAGCTTTAAGTATTGCCAACTCATTTACAAACTTTTAAGGCAGTGGTAGGCCAATACTCTGTGGGCCAAACAAATTATGTCTGAGCTGGATGTGGTTTGTGGGCCATCCGTCCGCAACCTCTGGGTAAATAATTTGTTCACGTTTTCACAGTAATTGGCCAAAAAGGAGATTTGAACTTAGGGCTGTCTGGTCTCTGGGTCCATATTCATTCAACAAATATTTGCATGCCTTCCAAGTACAAGGCTTTGGCAAACCATGATAAATAAAGCACAATTCCTCCCTTCAAGGAGTTTCTGGTCATAAATGGGGGACGATACATAAACAGTTAATTCATGTGATTGAACACTACAGGTGCTTCCTTCCTGTGAAGGGAACTTGATTAATATAACTCTTTCTCTCTCTCTCTCTCTCTCTCTCTCTCTCCTTTTTGTACGTTCCACGCCCTGCAGGTGGACTGCCTCATTTCATTTATAAGTTTATGGAAAACAACTAGGTATATTTACCTCACTTCTCTGTATTTTGGGGGCTGGACCTGGCCAGAGTGTTTGCCTCTGATCCTTCATGCTAAAAGTCCTCCTAGAACTCTGGCTGATGTGGCTCAGTTGGTTGGGTATTGTCCCATGCACAGAAGGGTTGCTGGTTCAATTCCCAGTCTGGGCACATGCCGGGTTTCGGACTCGATCCTTGGTTGGGGCTTGCAGGAGTCAGCCCATCGATATTACCTTCTCACATTGATGTTTCTCTCTCCCTCTCCTTTCCTCTCTCTTTAAAAATCTATACAAATATTTAAAAAAATAAAATAAAAGTCCCCACAGAGCAGGTTCCTCAGCCCTGGCTCTCTCCATCCCCGGCTCCTGGTGAGCAGTCCTGAGAAGGGGCGGGGAATCCACCTGATTTGAGAAGCAAGCTCATTTAGCTCTCACACTGAAAGGCGCGCCGCCCGCCTCTCCGGGCGGTGCGGGAGGAGGAGTCTGGCCTCTGGGCTCTGGGATCCCTCCGCGGCCGCCGGCCTCCCCGGAGCGGGTCCGAGTGTCCGGGCCGGCTGCGTGGTGGCCGGCGGGCCGTGGGGTGGGGCCGGGCGGCGACCGACCGCGGGGGAGGTCATGGGAGCAGAAGGCCTCACCGCCTGGCTCTTCCCTCCCTTCCCCCGTGGTCGGCTCCCCGCTTGCCCGCGATGCGGCCCTTGGGGCCCGGTCGGGGGGGGGGGGGGGGGGGGGGCCTGCGTGGGCCGGCCGCTGGGCCCCATGGGGGGGGGCATTGGCTCCCCGGCCCAAGGCGGGAGCCCGGCGTGGGCTGCCACCCGCCCGCTGCCCCCCGGACCGGGCCCAGTGCAGCAGCTGCGGCAGCGGAGTGGGGCGCGTGCCCTAGCTCGGGGAGGCCGCCATGCTGCAGTGCGCCGGGCCTGCTCCGAGCGGATGCCGCTCCTCCAGAGCTGGGCCGCTCCACCGGCCGCACCCCGTTTGCTGGGCCTGTGCCGCCCAGACGCGCTGGAGTCCCAGTCCGCCCGCAGGCCAGCTGCGGTGCTGTGCGGGGGGCCGTCCTGCCTTGTGGTGAGTTCAAGCGGCAGCAGCAGGAGCCGGGCAAGGACTGTGCCCTCCATCTTGCCTTGGGTCCTCCATCTTGGGACAGAGCCATGTGCGCCCTCCATCTTGCCTTGGGTCCTCCATTTTGGGACAGTGCCATGTGCTTCCTCACGGGAAGAAGCCGCTACTAGCCACACCCAGGATTTCTCTGGACTAACCAATAATAATCAAGGGAAGTGCACGCCATCACTATGACCGACTTGCGCCTGGCCAATCAGCGGGGCCCACAGTCCCCTCTCCTGCCCTCACTCCACCCCCCTTTAAAACCCCCTGTCCCATCAGGCATCTCTCTCTCTCTCTCGGCCACTGGAGCTTACCGTTGCATCGGTGAGTGTGGCAGGGGAGCCAAACCTAGGTTTGAAATAAATGACTCTTTGCTTTTGCATCGGACTGACTGGCTCCCTGGGGGTCTTGGGAACTTTGAATTCTGGGCACAACAACACCAAGCTATGGCTTCCTACTAGTTTGATCAGTAACAAAGGTGACATCATGGCCTCCCCCTTTCCCTTCCACTTTATTTCTTAACTTGTTTAGGACCCAGATAGAGAAGAAAAATGCTATTTGTTGGAGGACAGCTTCAGAGGCCTCAGTGGTGGTGTGATGATAATTCGAGTTTATGCATAGATCTCCTACAGGTCGGCCTATATATAGGCCTACACACATGCAATCAATCTACCATATCAGGTCTCCCAAGTTTTCAGAAAAAGCAGAAATTCAGATCTTTATGTAAAATTTCCTGAGCTTTAAGAGCCGCGGTGAGGGCTCTTCAGCAGGCTGCCTCCCAGAGCTCAACCTTGACTTCGAGTTATACCTAAGGGGGGATGTAAGTCTCCTATTCAAGCAAAGGAACAGAAATGTTCTTAACTCACATAAAAGCTGGCATTGAAAACATGGAGCAGCGCTTCCTGTCACATTACAGAGTTACCCGTTATATTGTGGCGCACCCTTTTCCTTCTAGGCGTCTCCCTGGGATCATCTCTCCGGGCCCAGGCTCCTTTCTGTTCCCAGGGTGCCGCACCTGTACTTTCATAAGCGGAGGGCCCATGTTTCTCAGGAGAAAATGGTTTGATTTCAAAGGACTCTTTAGGCTGCCTTCTGGGTCTCAGAACGTCATGAGTTTATTCACCAAAAGAGTCCTGAGCCCCCACCATCTGGTGGGCGCTGTGCTCGGTGCTGGGGGTCATGGCACAGGAAACTATGAGGTCCCTGCCCTTGGGGAGCTGCCATCTGGGAGGGAAATGTGAAGCAGAGAGAGGGAGGCCAGCGCCCTCATCACGCTGGGCCCAGGCCCCAGGAAGGCGTGAGATCCTGGGGTTCCCAGGAGGAGGCTGAGAAAGAAAACTCAGGCCGGGACCCTCTCTTTTCTTCCGACAAGGCTTATTTCGCAGTGTTTCCTTCTTCCTGGTAGCGCTCCAATCTGCTGTGCTGTGAAGACAGCTTGCGGGGAACCGGCCAACGCTTCACATACTAGTATTTTCCATCTGTGGAGCGTGAGTGGCAGCTGGTCAGGCTGCACAGGTTGGGGTTCCATCTTCCTTACCAGCCGCAGCCAGGGGCCCACCCACGTGCTCCCCTCGGTCCTCTCTGATGTTCTTCCTCCTCGGGGGCTGCAGCCAAGAGGAGTAGGAATTCCGTCTCGCGGAAGGAATTTTCTTTCTCTCGAGCGGCGAGCAGCGTGGCAAGATGAGCTCGAGAGCAAAGCCACATCAAAGGAGGCGGCTGCTGTCACCGTTGTATCTGCGGCGCGTGAGCCCGTGGGAGCCCGGGTTTCCACGCGGCGCCTGCAGCAGGCTTGGGGACGGTTCATAGTTTCCATTCACGAAGGCAGCTGGGACCGTTTTACAGTATATGTGTAATAATCCCCATGACACAACGTGACCCACGCCACTCATGTTGACAAATCAATTCTGGGCCCAAAGAATTTGGGTGGCATCACCACTGTAGCCATCTAGACCCAGGGCCAGTGTCTGGGGGAGGGAAAGCCATGGTCAGATGGCCTCCGTTGAAAACCCTGAGTGACGGGGGGCAAGTTATGAAACTTCCTACATACCAGTTTTCTGTCCTGTAAAAGAATAATAGTGTTCTATGGGATGAGAGAGCAGTAGTACACACTTCCTGAAGTAATTAAGTTGAAGTGAGGTAATGCCTGTAGCACATGGACGGGCCATAGGAGACGCAGGAAAAAGTTCTCCCCTGTCATTTCTGGGGCGTCCTCAGCCTTGCTGCTGACGGTGATGTGACAGGGGTGGGAAGGTGCCCCCCTGGCCTACAGCAGGCCGCCCACAGTGCCCAGAGTGCTGGGATGTGTCCCCGCCCAGTGAAGGTCTTAGTGAATCGAGGGGAGGCCTAAGGGAAGCAGGGCACCGAGCTGCTGGGGTCTCTTCTAGTCCTAGAGCAGTGATGGCGAACCTATGACATACGTGTCAGAGATGACACGCGAACTCATTTTTTTGGTTGAGTTTTCTTTGTTAAGTGGCATTTAAATATATAAAATAAATATCAAAAATATAAGTCTTTGTTTTACTATGGTTGCAAATATCAAAAATTTCTATATGTGACACGGCACCAGAGTTAAGTTAGGGTTTTTCAAAATGCTGACACGCCGAGCTCAAAAGGTTCGCCATCACAGGTGCAAGCAGGGCTCCTATTGCCCCCACCCCTGGAGGGAGCAGGGAGAACCCAGGAGGCACCCCCTGCTTTTTGAAGGTTTACATCACGTCACCGGTTTTACAAAAGGCCTACATCAGGACCTGTTTTAGCTAACCAAAAGAAATCCGGATTTCTAATTTTACGAAAAAAGGCAAACATCGAAAATAGCGGTCAGCATGTTTGGCAGCAGGCCTTGCAGCGGCAGCGGCAGCGGCACCGCGCTGAGCAGGCAGCCGCAGTGGCCGGCCGGCCGGCCAAGCTCCCTTCCTGCAACTACACCTGCATCTCAGCGTCTCAGCCTCAGGCAGCCAGGGCTGAGAGCCGGGTCTGGGTCTGCGAGCACCTGTGCTTGACCTGCTGTACTTGGGGCGTCCCTCAGCAAGATGTGTCCTAAGGCGATTGCTTCCTCTCTTAGCCTTTTCAATTAGGGAAGGCTCCATAGGAACGCTCTGCTTTCGATAACAGGGGGAACCTGTATTTCAAAGATTTTAGGCCCAAACCGCCAACAGGAAGGAGACCCCCAGAGGCATCTTGAGGGGAAGGCTCCAAGGTCAAGTTGTTGGAGATGGTGACAGGGAGAGAAGACCAAGAGCAAGAGTGGGAATGGAGAAGGTTTACCCAAATCCTCTCCCTCTGCCCATTCTCCTCTTTTTCTCGCCTCCTTGAAACTGGGCAGGAGACCACCTGCTGGGGATGGGGCTGTTTTAGGAAAGTGACTCCTCATTCAGACCCAATCTCTTTGGGGAGAGAACAAGGGGCCTAAGAGCACAGGGAAGTGCTCACTGGAGCTTCCGCTCTTAGGAAAGGATCCAGAGCAACTGAAGGACTTGTATGCATGTGTATAAGCATAACCAATGACGCAAGACACTGGGGGTCGGGGGATGAGGGCATGTGCCGGGGTGTACGGGAGGTGGGGGTGGGGGGAGGTCAATGGGAGAAAAAAGGAGACATATGTACTACTATTTGTAATACTTTAAACAAAATAAAATTTAAAAAAAAAGGATGTGGAGTTTTTTGCGAGCTGAAGGCCACCCTGCAAGGCGGCGGGGTGGGGGGTGGGGGTGGGGGGTGTTGCTTTTAGCACCTCAGGGTGCTTGGCGAGGACAGAGCCAGCTGTGCTTGAGAGAATGGAACCCCTCCTCACATTGATTCAGGCTGATTTTCACTGTTGGACTCTCTAATAGAAGCCCTGAGAGTGGGTTGCCATGGTGACGCTGCTTTTAACAGGGAATTAGGGATAAATGGCTTCCCCCAGGCCCTGCAGCTTTTCCCGGCTGTGTTTGGATTTTTAATTTCTCCTGGGCAGGTGGGGGTGGTGCTCACAGACAGGCGTGGGGGGTGGGGGGTGGGGGAGGGGAGCATTCGGAGGTGGGTGGATTTGATTGGAAAGAATTTAGGCTTTATCTATAGACCAGAGGTAGAAAAGGGCGGTGGTCAAGTGAAAGGGCTTTAGAGTCAGCGTCTTCTGAGTCCCAGCTTTGTCAGATGCCACCTATGGGACCTTGAGCCAATGACTCACCCCACCTCTTGGAGAAGTGGGTCCTCAGAGCATGCACTTCACAGGACAGCAGCGTGCCCTCAGGGGGTTAAATGAGATGGTGCGTGGCCCTTGGGAGGCTCTGAGGGTGTTGGTTCACCAGGCCCTCTCACTCACCTTCTCTCAAGGGCACAGAGCAGGGATGCTGGTGTGGACGCCATTCTTATTTTCCAGAGGAGGGAACGGAAGCAGGAGCTCAAGGACTTCCTATCCTGGCTTTCAGGGTGGAGTTGTGCTCGCGTCTCTGACTTCATCTCCCTTGGCTGCCAAGCCCAGGCCGGCCTGTCACTGTCCCTCTCTTTATGCCACTCCCTGGCTTTTCATGAGTCCAGCTCCTTCTCTTCTTTTGGGTTTCAGCTGAGACCTTGGGAGCCCTTTTCTAATCACCTTAGTCAACCACCCTGGTTACTGGTTAATCTATATCACTTTTTTTAATGCTTTATTATTACCTAAAATTATTTTTTATTGTCTTTAAACAACTCATGACAATCTGAATTATTGTGCTTATTATCAGTCCTCCTCGACTAGAACATAAGCTCCTGTGTCTCCTACTGTAGTCCCAGAGTTAGCCTCATCTTGGGGACTCTTTGGAGTCTGTGGATAGAACTTGGGCTGTATGACTCTGGGTAGAAAGGAATTACATCTTTATTTTTCACTACCCCCTAAATGAAGTTTAGCATGTCCTTCCATCACGAACGTTGGCAACAAATCGCAGTCTTTATAAAACAGGATATTCTCATTCTTACTGACTTCTTGGAATATTGATCGTTTGGCCTAGTTTGTAAGATAAATAAAACAAACATGCAGGGCAGTTCCTCTGAAATGGCTCCTCCAGCTCTATTGAAAAAAAAAAAATCTTAATTGATTTCAGAAAGGAAGGGAGAGGGAGAGAGAGATAGAAACATCAATGATGAGAGAGCATCATTGATTGGCCTCCTGCACTCTCCCTACTGGGGATCGAGCCCACAACCTGGGCATGTGCCCAGACTGGGAATCGAACTGTGACCTCCTGGTTCATATGTCGACGCTCAAGCACCACGACTGGGCTCCATCTCTATTTTAATGTGGCTCTACTCATGTCATTTTCCACGACCATGGTGCTTGTGTCTCCTTCTTGTCTGTGCTCGGGAGGCCCAGCTATGGGCCCAGTTACTCTCCTTGATCTCTACCATGCCTCTTACTCGCACAGGCCTTTACGTTTGTAACACATTTTGCCAAAAGTCAGACGGTGAAGGATTTGCAGCACAGAAAAATACAAAAATAAAAAATTGAATAACAGTTATCTCCATTTTTCAAAAGCGTGATTTGCCGTTGTCTTAGTTAAGATTTAAGCTACGTCCCTGAAACAACAGAGATCCCCCCACCCCCCTCGTGGCCTCCTGCTGAAAACCTGTGATTTTATCTCTCTCAGTCCAGGCTGAATGGCAGTTTTGTTCTTTACTGTCACTCCAACCAATGTTCCTTCTATCTTGTTGCTTTGCCATCCCCAGGAGTAGCTGTGTCTTCATCTGCATGGTCATAGCGGGATCAAACCACACCCACTAAAGGCCATTGAAAAGGGAAAAGAGAAGGGAATGGAGGCCAAGGATTTCCTAAGCAATTAATTATACACATCACTTTCATTCTCATTCCTTTGGCAAGAATATAGTCATGTGATCACTCTGGCTGCAATGAAGCCTGGGAAATGTAGTCTTTAACTGGGCAGTCATGTGCCCTGCTGAAACTCTATTATCATGCCAGAAAGGGAGAACAGGATTTTGAAGATCACTGGAGTTATCTGCTTCAATCAATCTGGTTTCCAGCCTCCTACCCTTTGATTAATCTTTTGCTCTGTCTTCTTTCCCTCTTTCCACTCTCCTTTAATCTCAGCTCTCTCCCCTGCCTCCTGCCTGTGCCCCTATTCTCATTTCTTTTTAATGCAAAACCATTTAGCCATCTCTCATTTACCCTCCACCCCCACCTGTTCTCTCATGTCTCAGGGACTCACTTCCCATCACAAATGACCTATAAAACAATTGTCCCAAACAAAGACATTTTATTTTAAAATATGTTTTATTGATTTTTTACAGAGAGGAAGGGAGAGAGATAGTTAGAAACATCGATGAGAGAGAAACATCCATCAGCTGCCTCCTGCATACCTCCTACTGGGGATGTGCCTGCAACCAAGGTACATACCCTTGCCTGGAATCGAATGTGGGACCTTTCAGTCCGAAGGCCAATGCTCTATCCACTGAGCCAAACTGGTTAGGGCAACAAATACATTTTATATTCAAATTGGAAGTCTGGCACCACCTGTTACATTTTTTTCTCTCTCTCCATCCTCTGCTACGTGGCAAAAAGAAAACAAGATATCATTTAAAGACACTTTCCCCCAAAACACTGAGTTAAGATTAAAAAAGAAATCCCTTGGTCTGTAATGTAAGCATCCCAAATCACAAATGACTTCACAAACTCTCAAGAAACACAGGCTGCTCATTTCTTAAGATGAAACAATTTCACACTACAGCAGAGCATGAAATCCAGACTTCCAAGAAAAAGTCCCCGAGGGGCAGCTGTTACTCTGATTACTTGAAAAGTAAAACAATCTTCATGAGAGAGTTCTACACTCTTCTTCCCCATCTTCCTAGAGTCCACTTGCCCTCAGTTCAATCAAACCACACAGCATTTGAAGTTTCTGCGAGCATGGGTAGATTTCACATCTGATTACATGTCATGGGGCAAAGCAAGTTATATGGACAAGTCTCAAGTCAACGAGGCAGGAATCGATCCTCTTCCTATGGGGAGATTATAAGTCACAAGACAATGGATGTAGATGTACAACCTATTAGGAGATAGGGTGAATACTGGTGCACATTAATCGATTGGTCGGTTGTAAGAGGTAGGACTGGGAATAGATATTGAACCCAGGGCACAGAGAGCCTTGAACATTAGACCATGTCATTGGGGCTTTATTGGAAGGCTGCAGAGAATCATTGGAGATGTTGAGCAAGCTGGTGACATGATCAGAGCCTGTCTTAGGAATGACAATTAAGCACGACCTGCTCCTTCTGCTTCTGAGCTCATCATCGTGGGAGGAACTGTGGTAAACTTGAATTAATAAATTAGTACAAAAATAACTTTTTATTTCTGCCTCTATCCCCAGCTGGCTGGACAGTGTGGTGAGCCATTGTATGAGTCAGAGTTCTCCAGAGAAACAGAAACTCTTCTCTTTCCAAAGCAGAAATCTGAGCACGAACTTCTCAGACAAAACCCACTTGAGGCCCTGTATTGCATTCCTACAAAGGCTGAGTACATTAGGCTGTGCAAGACCTGACCCCAGCCTGCTGCTACAGCAGGGTCACCCTCTCTGTCCTCTGTGCTACATCCAGTTCTACCCCCTGCTGCAGCCTGGAAGCCTTAGACCTTGTGAGGACACCTCTGAGGAGAGGTGTCCACTGCTGCCTCTACACAGCTACCCTATTTTACCTGCCTTTTGAAGAAAGAAATCTGTGGGTGGTAACAAGTTTGAAGAGTATTCTTTTGGCAATACCAAACTGCTTGTACTTTACTGCATGTACCAAGTCATTTCACACTTCTGTTACTTTATTTATGCTGTTCCTGCCTCTGGGAATGCCCATCTTTCTATGTCTGGGACTGACTCTTCCTTTGCTATAAACAGAATGCTTGTGTTTATATATTGAATTTATATATTGAAGCCATAATTCCCGAGATAATGGCATTAGGAGATGGGGCCTTTGAGAGGTAATTAAATTTAGCTGAGGTCGTGAGGGTAGGGTGGGGCCCCCATGATGGGATTAGTGCCCTTATTGGAACAGCAGATCAGAGTCCCCTCTCCTCCACCCCATGTGAGGATACAGGAGGAAGGCAGCCATGTTCAAGCTAGGAAGAGGACTCTCATCAGACACCAAATCTGCTGGCATCTTGATCTTGGACATTCCAGTTTCCAGAACTGTGATAAATAAATGTCTGTTGTTTAAGGCTTGAACTTTAAGCCACCAGTCCATGGTATTTTCTTATAGCCTCCCAAGCTGATTAAGACATTTCTCAACTCTTAGCTCTAAAGCCAGTCTGAACCCCAGAGTGTGTTACTGTCTTCTGTCTACTTTCCTGCTGATGCCTGTGCATGTAGCTATGTTAGTATTTACTACATTAAACTGAAGATTACTTGTTTAAGTGTATACTTCCATTGTTAGGCCGTAAACTCCTGAAGACAAGGATCATTTCTTTATTTCCTTAGTACTTAGTATAGTTGGAGCTCATAATTATGTGTGTATGTGTGTATGTGAGTGTGTATGAATGGAACCAAGTCCCCTGGAAAAGACCCATATTCTCCTATGTCTACCTTGATTCTCACCACCTCCATGACTACTGCAGTCCTCATTGATCTCCATCTAACCAGCTAAAGAAACTCTACAACAGGGGACATCTTGATGTTGTATTACATGGCTGAGTATAAATTCAGCCTCTATCTTCATTTTCCTCCCCCTAATAATGCCACTAATTAAGTCAATTTAAGAAAATTAGGTGGTGAACACACAGTGCAATGTATGGATGATGTGTTATAGGGCAGGAAGAAGCTGATTGATGTCTTTATCTCTCTATCCCTCTTCCTTCCTCTCTCTTAATAAATAAATACAACAACAAAAAATTTAAAACATTAAAAAAAGTTACCCACAATCCTACCATCCTTGCAGTAACCACTTCCATTTTTTTTTACATTGTCCTTATGGTTCCTATTGAAATGATATTTTTTTAAAAAAAATTCCCTCCTTCCTTTCCACTCTCTCAAAAAAGTAATAGAAAAAATATCCTTGCCCTAGCTGGTTTGGCTCAGTGGAAAGAGCATTGGCCTGTGGACTGAAAGGTCCCGGATTAGATTCTGGTCAAGGGCATGTACCTCAGTGGCAGGCTTGATCCCTGGCCCTGGTGAGAGTGTGTGCGAAGGCAGCCAGTTGATGTGTCTCTCTCACATTGATGTTTTTCTCTGTCTCTCTCTCTCTCTCCCTTCTACTTTCTATAAAAATCAATGAAAAAATATACTCAGGTGAGGATTAACAATAACAACAAAATATCCTTGGCCTGGCTAGTGTAGCTCAGTCATTGAGTGCCAATCTATGACCCAGGAGGTCTCGGTTTGATTCCTGGTCAGGGCACATGCCGGGTTGTGAGCTCAATCCCCAGTAAGGGATGTACAGGAGGCAGCTGATTGATGATTCTCTCTCATCATTGATATTTCTTTCTCTCCCTTTCCCCTTCTTTCTCCAAAGTCAATAAAAACATAAAAAAAAATCCTCAGATGAGGATTGGCAAAAAAGAAAAAAAAAAAGAAATACAGATTAATTATAGGATGTTTTTTTAAAAAAGTATCTTACTGATTTTTTACAGAGAGGAAGGAAGAGGGTTAGAGAGTTAGAAACATCGATCAGCTGCCTCCTGCACATCTCCTACTGAGGATGTGCCCACAACCCAGGTACATGCCCTTGACCGGAATAGAACCTGGGACCTTTCAGTCCGCAGGCCGACGCTCTATCCACTGAGCCAAACCGGTTAGGGCCAATTATAGGATGTTTTAAAAATGTAAGACAGTATAAAGAAGGAAACAGAAGGCATCCATAATCCTTTCACCCAGAGATAAGCACAGCAACTCTTTGGGGCAATTTATTCCAGCCTCTTTCCATGTGTGTATGTATTTGTATAGGTTATTATAATCACTGATATTCATTGAGTATGCTCTATTCTAGTGCTCTAGCCCTAGTGTTCTAAACTCATTTACTTTTTAGCAATCTACGAGGAAAGTATTATTATTATTATCTCCATTATAGAGACAAACTGAGACAAGAGGGGTTAAGTAATTTGTTCACAATAGGCAAGATAGTGGGGACTTGTGTATGTACTAATATGTGTATGTGTATGTATGTATTAATATTCATAGATACCCATTTTTCTGTAGCTGCAAAGGGTTGGAAGTTTTATATCTTAAGTGTTGCAGACAAAGCTAACTTCTAGAAAACACTTGGCAGTTGGCTGATGCTTTGCCGAGAATCTCTGCATTGTTATGTCACAGCCTGACATGCTGGGCTGCCTGAGGATCATGGGTCTGCTTGTCTATTGGCTCTACTCCTGCTTCAAAGAGGACTTCAAGGGTCAATTCATTCAAAATTGACCCCATTCCTTATGGCCTAGGGAGCTAATGAATCCTTCTCAGTGTTATTTGAAGGAAAAGCTACCTAGCTTCCTTTCAGGAGAACATATTAGCTGATTCGCATTTCCCAGAGAACATATTGACTCATATTCTCAGTTTTTATTATAGAGTTACTTTTAAGGAAATTGATTAAAATTCTTACTGTGGATCATAAAAATATTTGATAAGTACCTAACAGAAATTATTATGCATCACGAAAATGTGCTCGACTACTAGTTTCTAAGAAACCACAACCCATAGTAACATAAAGCTCATGGTAGCTACTGCTGACCCATAGGCAGAGCTTTGTGGAATGCACTGTAGTGCTCCAGTTACTTATTGCAGCACAAAACCCACTCCAGGTATAACAGCAATCACTTATTGTTGCCTGGGCCCAGGAGGCGGTTCTCACTTGGAGTCCCTCTCGAGGTGGTGGTCAGGCGGTGACTGGGGTTAGAGTCATCTCAAAGACTGTCTGTTTTTTGGAACTTCACTTGGAGTTGAAGATAGGAACACCTATAGTTGGCCTTTACATGGTCCCTTGAGCTGCCTCATACCATGGCACAGCTGGGTTTGAAGATCAAGAATCCTAAGATAGAGGCAAGCTCGAACAATGTTTACAACCTAGCCTTGGAAGTCACACAATGTCACTAGGTTCAGTTTATATTCAAGAGCAAGAGAATTAGCCTGGCTGGTGGAGCTCAGTGGTTGAGCATCATCCTATGAACCAGGAGGTCATGGTTCAATTCCTGGTCAGAGCACATGCCTGGGTTGTAGTCTCGATCCCACATGCAGGGCATGCAGAAGGCAGCCGATCAATGATTCTCATCACTGATGTTTCTGTCTCTCTATCCCTCTTCCTTCCTCTCTGAAAGCAATAAAAATATTTTTAAAAAAAGAGTAAGAGAATTAGACTCCACCTCTTGATGTGAAGAGTGTCAAAGAATTCACAGGTATATTTAAAAACTGTCATATGTAGAAATTCTGCAAAACCTATGGTTCTCTTCAAAGAATGGTCATTCCTCGGTTCACCCTCAGGGTGGACTCATTCTCTGAAATGTCCTGGGACGCACGTACATCTTTAGCACAGTTTACTTGTTCTCAGAAGCTCCCCTATTAGGTCCATTACCTTCTAAGACTAACAGCTCTATGATGCCATCTATCTCCTGGATTTTGTCAGTGCCTTTAAAAACCCTTAATGGTTCTGAAGGTGTGTGGGGCCCGCCATGACTCCCCGTAAGCAACTCCAGAGGGGAAAGACTGTTTGAGGAAGATGGATGAGTTTTTCTTTGTCTTCTGGCTTCCCCTCCCCTGATTAGCCATTTGGGGTGGCTGAGGTAAAATGGAAGGCTCTGCTTTTGTCAACAGCTGGGAAAAACTGGAACGAGGACAGGCATTAGAGAAGTAAAGAGGAAGTGATCAATCCTTTGAACCACCATTATGTTGCTAACAATACTCCACTTATATCGAGCTCTACTAGCCTTAAGTGGTAGGCACTTTATACATAAGAAAACCGTGGTCAGAGTGGTTAAGTGATTTGCTCTAGGTTGCACAGAACTAGCAGATAGAGCCTGGATTTGAACCTGCATAGAGCCTGGGTATGTCTGACTCAAAAGGCGGCATAGCATTTATGAGTTCAAACATTGGGGTCAGAGCACTTGGGCTTGAATCCTTGTGTTGGGTGATCTTTGACAATTAACTTCTTTGTGTTTCAATTTTCTCATTGGCACAGAGGGAACAATCACTCAATTGATTAATCCCATAAGAGTTTTAGAATTAAACTGGTTGAGGCCTTTGGGGTGTTGAGCACTGAACAAATGTTAATTATTCCTCCTTCTCCTCTATTACTTATGTCTGCTGGGGATGGTGATTTCTTCAAATGAATAGTATGCCAAAAATCCAGAAGTCTGAGGAAGTACAGGATGAGGCATCTGCCATAGACTCACTATCAGACCTCAGCATTCAGCCACTCATTTCAGCTTCTAGTGACTCGGAGTTCCCATCTGTAAAGTGGACACAAGACTGGGATTTGGTGACAGTGAATGGAGGACCCAAAAGTTCTGCACTATGGCACCCCGTCCTTCCTCTATTCCAGGTCCAACTCAATTTACCAGCCATTTACCAAACCTAATACAAATGATACATGATGATTCAGGAACTCAGAGTCAGAAGGAAGGGCTAGTGACAAGCCTGCCACACCTCATCGCTGGGTGTAGAACGCTGTCCAATCCACAGAGTGGCCAGATGCCAGGTTCTTCTCCCTGGGTTAAACCCTAGAGCAGTGGTTCTCAAACTTCCTAATGCCGCCACCCTTTAATACAGTTCCTCATGTTGTGGTGACCCCCAACCATAAAATTATTTTCGTTGCTACTTCATAACTGTAATTTTGCTACTGTTATGAATCGTAATGTAAATATCTGATATGCAGGATGTATTTAGGCGACCCCTGTGAAAGGGTCGTTCGACTCCCAAAGGGGTCGCGATCCACAGGGCCTAGAGGGAGAAGAATGGGGGTATGGTTTCCTGACATGTGTTTACACTGAAGCAAAGGGGTGGGATCTGTTACAGTAGGGTCTCACCCGTTGTCTCTGTGCGTAACATACAGCACATGACTATGTTATGGAGTATTGGGCTGGCATGGGCCCCGGGGAGAGCCGGGAGGACGGTGTGGCCTGCCCTTTTCCATCCATGTTGCTTAGCTCTGGATCAGCATGGTCTTCACCCAAAGAGGCTAGGATGTGTTTACACAGACCCCACTTTGTCGCTGCGTGTGGTTCGGCCCCCTCCCAGGCAGGCTGATTTGTGAATGTGTTGAACTCTAGCACGCTGGGCGGCCTAACCACAGAGCCCTGTTTTGTTTCTCTACCGGATACACCTGCCCAAAAAGCAGTGTTCACGCATGCTGCAGGCTCCGGCTGTTTTACTTTTGAAAGATTGCTCCCTCCAGATAAACCAGAGGGTACAACTGTGTGCATTGAGGACCTGTGGAGGCTGAAAAGTAACGAAATTCTTTTTTGGGGGGTGCTTGGGGGGGGGGCAAGGGATCATTATGTAAAATTGTTTATTCTTCACTTTCCAAATGAGCATTCTCCACTTTCACATCAGTCATTATTCCCCAAAGCGTACCACCCAGAGTAGTGTTAGGGATGCATGGACACAGCACAAAAGAGCATCGAGTCACAGACTGAGAAAGTCAGTCCCTTTTTAAATTTCTTCAACCTTTCTGGTTTCGTCAAGAAAAACAACCTTCATTTGAAGCCAGTACGTCTTTAACATCTAACACTTGCTAATCTCCCTTAAACACACACACACACACACACACACACACACACACACACAACTACAAATGAGTGCAGACCTCAGATTTTATATCTTTAGTTATAGTATCTACTTAATTGTTATAATATTGTCCAGATAAAAGTTGATAATATTGTTTTGTTTCTATTGTGATTATTTTTAGGATTGTCTTCAATTTACGGCAAGAAATAGCAATTTACTATTTACTCTAGGGATATTATGTTTCTTTTTAAAATAAATAAATACATTTTAAAATCTGTTGATTTAAAGAAAAATATTATATAAATAATTGTACAGGTACTATTATTCATAAATAATGTAAGTTGTGAGGGTCGTATGTGGTGATATTTGGATACAGTGGAAATTGGGAAGAGATGACACAAATATATGATATCTGAGCAACTGGGCTTTGGAGTAGGACGACCTTGGGTTTGAATCACTGTCTATCAGTGTCTATCTAGTTGTATGACCTTGAGCAAGTTATATAATCTCATTCCACATCTGTAAAATCAAAACAACAGTTCACTACCTACCTCAGAATTCTTGTGAAGATTGCCTCGTAAGTGCTCAATAAAGTTAGCTATTGTTATTGTTGCCAGGGGATCTATTTCTACTTCTCAGAACTGTGCTTGTGTAAGCACAGTGCCTGGTACATAGCACACACAGTAAATTATAATTGCTTCCTGAATTACTGTTGTTATTAGCACCATGTGTTAGTTCATGTTTGCTTTGAAGTAGATGTCAAGATGAGAGTAGGTAGGCAAGGGATTTATGAAGTGGGGAGCCTGTGAAGGAGCATGGAGGAGGGAGCAGAGGAAGTGGGAGAGAAGTTCTGCACCTGTGCAAGGAAGGGGGCGGGGCTGGAGGAGTCTCTGACTGCAATGCAACCACAAGAAAGGTTTGGCCAGGCGATGAGGGGTCCTGGAGCCCAAGTCAACCATTGGAGAAGTGCCCCTCTGTGCTCAATCATTGGTTGAGAGCAACTCACGGGACATGTGGTCTTCATGTGAACGTGGTGGTGGGTCCAGGAGACGGCATCTGGGGTGACAGTCAACTATGCTCCCACACAGGAGCTCTGAGTGGCATACCGGGTGTGGCAAAAGTAGGTTTACAGTTATGAACACATGAAACACAGTTTATTCTTGTGCTATTATTTATTAACTAGAGGCCCGGTGCATGAAATTCGTGCATGGGGGGTGGTCCCCTCAGCCTGGCCTGCATCCTCTCCAATCCGGGACCCCTCGGGGGATGTTTGACTGCCTCTCACAATCCGGGACTGCTGGTTCCTAACGGCTCGCCTGCCTGTCTGCCTGATCACCCCTAACCCCTCTGCCTGCCTGCCTGATCGCCCCTAACAACCTCTGTCTGCCTTCATGATCACCCCTAACTGCTCCCCTGCTGGCCTGATCACCCCTAACCACCTCTGCCTCGTCCCGCATTTGGGACCCAGGATTCCCTCCTCCGGCTGGTCACAGGCACCTGGGACCTGGGCTGGCTTCACCTGGGCTGGCTGTAGCTAAAGGGGACTGTGGGTGGGCAGCTTTGCCTGGGCTGCAGCTGCAGGTGCTGGCGCCCGGGACCATCGGGCAGGCAGCTTGTCCCTCTCCTGGACCGCAGGCCCAGGTGCAGCCACTGGCACCTGGCACCGTGGGGCATGCAGCTTGTCCCTCTCCTGGACCGCAGGCCCAGGTGCAGCCGCTGGAGCCTAGGATGGGAGGGCAGACGGCTTGTCCCTTTTCTGGGCTGCAGCCTGGCTGGTCCCCAGTCCTCTCTCCCCAGTGTTGAGTGTCTGAGCCGTTATGGTGTGACGGCATGAGGGTGTGATGACCATTTGCATATTAGCTCTTTATTATATAGGATTATTGTATTATTTTCCAGATGACAGCTGTAAGCCCACTTTTGCCCCACCCTGTATTTTGTGGCTGCTGCACACGTCATCTCCATCTTACATGTGAAAAATGGAGCCTGAGCATTTCCTCCAATGCATTTACCTGGTTAACTAACTACCCGATTGTTACAACCCAGAGAGAGACTAAAATGATTCCACACCGAAAAGTCAGATGTGATATTCGGAGGATGAAAGAAATTCATGACCAACTCATGATTTGACGCTCACCTAATGCCGCGGGGGCTGCTCATTTGACCAACTCATGCCCAACTAACAAACCAAAGGTGTTATTTAAAGAGTTTATCTTGGTCACAGCTCTTTATTAGCCTTGTTTGTCTTGTAGGTCTAACTTTGGATTTCAAAAGTTTTGCATTTAAGGCAGAGAGTTAAGCACACTGGAAGGTCCATGCAAATCATAGGGCCCCAAATGCCAGTCCACATATATGTTTGGCCCATACAGTGTTTAAAGAAATTATTTTTGGTCAACATTTTAAAATTAGGAGGTTACTAGTATATATAATTAAGTGTTGATTTCTGGCTTCTCTTGAAAACCAACAGATCTGGAACATTGGGCCTGAATTTCTGCATGACAGTTCTGCTTGGGTAAAAGTGGCTGCGCCTCAAAATGGGGCTTTCCTGTTTGCTTTCGGCTCCACCACCCCCACAACATATGCATATGTCCTTATACTCAGTAGGCTTCACTGATTTATATTCCTGTTTGGTCCTTTGTGCAGAGAATGCTAACTGTCCCCCAATATTACATTCTCCCCTTGTTCTACAGTAATGCTCCAGGTGGACTCATGACTACATGTCCCAGCCTCCCTTGCAGCTAGATGTCATCATGTGACTAAGTTCTGGCCAACAGTACGAGAGTGAAATTGATGTTTGGAACTTCCAAGGCCGTGCTTTTAAAGTAAAGTAGTGTGGCCTTTCTTACTCCTTTTCTTCTTCTTGACAGCTGGAATGTGGACATGGTGGTGGGAGCTGGAGCAGCCATCTGACATCACAAGATGGAAGCTATGTAATGAGAATAGCAGAGCATTAAAAAAAAAAAAAAAAGGAGGAGGAGGAAACTGGGCCTCCAACAAGGAGCCCCGTACCTCCTCTGGAAAGCTTATGCTCAGACTGTTACATCAGAGAAATAAACTTCCATTTTTGTTTCTCTTTTTCACAGCAGCCTCAACTGTATCTGAATGAACATATCCCTGGCGAGTAGTTGTTCCTTGAAAATGGGACCCGTGAAGGAAGCGTCAAATCCAATTGCACCAAGAGCTGAGATGAGGTGTAACCCTCTTCAGGGCACAAGCCTCATTGGAAAACCCTGCCCACGCCTCACAGGCGCCCCTTGCAGGTGGTACCGCTTCCCGGCTGTGGATGGGTTTGTTCACATGGCTCCTTAGGGGCCTCTGTTCCCCACAGCTGCGTGTCTCGGGTTCACAGGCCGCTGTGCCACATGCTCATCTCCACCTTGTCTTGGAAGGCCACACCTGAGCAGGCGGCCCTCCCACCTTTTCTCGGCAGTGCCCTCAGAGCGGAAGACGAGAAGGAAGTTCTCGGTGGGTACCGTTCTGGCTCCCAAGTGGCCGCCACGTCTTCCTGGGCTAAGTGTGGACCCGCAGAGGATCCTCACAGTTTCGAAATGAGCAGCCCCCGCTGCGTTCAGTGAGCGTGAAAGACTGGTTCTGGAAATGACTTCTAACAAAAAAAGATGTAACTACCTCCCCAGGGACAGCGCCCCAGATGACAGGTTGTTGTGTTCCTTAGAATGATGAATGAAAGTACTGAATGAGGGAGTCGCATGCCTGCCAAAGACGGCTGTGCCCGCCAGCAGAGTGAAGGATGAGCCTTAGGGCTGAGAAAGGCTGCAGGGAGAGCATAAGGCTCAAGATGGAAAATCATGAATCAAATGATACTTTCAAGAAAGAACACATTTTGGACATCATAAACAGAAAAATTAACCAACTTCCAGAAGCAGAAAGAAATCTACTTGAACATGGATCAACATATGTTGGGCTTAATGCTGCTCTCCGGGGCCTAACAGCAGTCTTTTCCCACGCATCTTATATGTGACACAGGCTCATATAGCTGCTGGTTTACCAATGGTAGTGATCCCATTTTTGACAGCGAGCGTATCTTACAAAACTTTTGTAAGTTTACCATTGAGTACAGGTGATTTGCATTGTGAAACCTGTACCATCACACGAGGTGGATTGGCTGGACTTGTTTTTCATGGCCTGTACCCTGTTTTCTTGGCTACTCCTGTGAATGGTGGCCTAGCAGCCAGCTATGCCTCAGCCCTGCTACCAGAGAGAGGACACATCTTAACCCACTGGATCAGAATGTCTCAACCTATCTTTAGAAAGATGTTATTTCCCATTTTGCTCCAGGCTGGGTTTTCAGCATACCTTAGTTCTAGGCAATATAAACTGCTTATAAAGGCTTTTCAATTACCTGAACCTGGCCTAAAAATTCAGCGATTGTTAAGCAAATGTGTACACAAAAATAAAACTGTAAGAATAAAAAAGAAAAAAGAAAAAAAGGAAGTACTGATAGAAATTCAGGTAATAATAATGCCAGGCTCTGTGGTATAGTCTTTGACAAGGAGTCCTCCAATCCAGGACTACTTTGGGGGAACAGATGGGGAAAGAAAAGAACTACTGTTTAATAGACACTTAAACCCTAGCTGGTTTGGCTCAATGGATATAGTGTCGGCCTGTGGATCAAAGGGTTCTGGGTTCGATTCTGGTCAAGGCCAGGTACCTTGGTTGCAGGCTCCTTCCCGGCCCAGGGCCCTGGTCCGGGCTCATGCAGGAGGCAACTAATCGGTGTGTGTCTCTAACATTGATGTTTCTCTCTGTCTTTCCCCTTTCCTTCCACTTTTCTTAAAAATCAATGGAAAAATATCTTCAGGCAAGGATTTATTTATTTTTTTAAACTTATTTTTATTTTTTAAATATATTTTTATTGATTTCAGAGAGGAAGGGAGAGGGAGAGAGAGGCAGAAATATCAATGATGAGAGCGAATCATTAATTGGCTGCCTCCTGCAGGCCCCCTACTGGGGACCAAGCCCGCAACCCGGGCATGTGCCCTTGAGCAGAATTGAACCTGGGACCCTTCAGTCTGCAGGCCGACACTCTATTCATTGAGCCAAACTAGCTAGGGCTCAGGTGAGGATTTAAAAAAAAAAAAAAAAAAGCACTTAATGTCCCATAAATGCATTGTACATTTCCTCATTGAATCATCGCAGAAGCCCTGTGAGGAGGTATTATAACTATTCTTTCTTAAAGCCGAAATGCTAAATAAAGTAACTTGTCAAAGATCACACAGCTTGGAAGCAAAAAGCCAGGATTTTGATGTTCTGGTGATTTATGTTCAGTCCATATCACTCAGCCTCATGGACTCTCAAAGGTTAGCCTAATCAGAAGGTGGAGGCAAGCAAGATCATGGACAAATCGCTGGGGATGGAAGTATCGCGGGGAGGGGGCTAGTGTGTAATGGAGGCAGAAAAGCAAGAAAAGAAAGGGGGAGCCCAGCTGGCATGGCTCAGAGGTTGAGAGCCGACCTATGGACCAGGAGGTCAAGGTTTGATTCCAGGTCAGGGCACATGCCTGGGTTGCAGGCTCGCTCATCAGTAGGGAGCATGCAGGAGGCAGCTGATCAATGGTTCTTTCTCATCACTGATGTTTCTCTCTCTCCCTCCCTCCTTCTCCCTTCCTCTCTGAAATCAATTTTAAAAATATTGTGGAAAAAAAAGAGAGTGGGAGACATGAAGAGACTGTACACCTGCATCAATCAGATCATCGTAAGGCCCCACAATTTAAAGAAGGTTTCAAAACAAGTGCAACTCTCTGATGCCCGAGGGAGGAGCGATTGTGGAAGAGGCAGGTGGCCGATATGCATGGGGAGAGCTGGCCTGGCAGCAAGATGAAATCACTCTGAAAACTAAATGTTACTGCCCTCTTTGCATTGCAGGATACTGCTGAGTAATTGGTTGGTAGGATATGAAGTAGAGAAGAAATTACAGCTTAATAGGTAAGACAGAGGAGTCCATGTTTCTGCTTATTGAATACGTGTGCTTTTCCCTTCCCTGGAAAACTTTTGCCGTGTGTACCCAGGTTACTCTTTGATATGCAAGGCCTCTGTGTCCATCCAGACTATTCTGCAAGATCAAAGGGGGAAAATGTTCCCAAAACGCTCCCTGGGGCCCTGAAGGTCATCAAGCATCAGACAAAATCATGCCAACATTCCTTTCGCTATTATCACTTACCTCTGCCTCTTCAGAGAGGCAGTTCATCTTTACGTCCACTTAGTGCTAAGATGTTTTCTGACAGCATCGGTGAAAACCCACTCAACGTTAAAGACCAGCCTTTTAGACACAGACAAATGTCAGTTCTGTTTGGCACAAAGTGGCTGCTAACAAATCTTTTAAGATATTTCTTTCTCTCTCAGCTATGGATGGGTGTCTGACAGCTCCAACTCCTTTAACTCTAAACCAATTTGTAAGACAGATAAAATCCTCAGCAATGGAGACGTGTCTAAGTTGCGGCTGTTTACACTTCAGTGGTGGTGGTGGTGGTGGGGACAAGCTGGGTCCCAGATATATTCCAGCTGCAACAAGAGTGATATCCTCTCCTCTGGGTCAGTCTCCAGACAGGAGCAGAAAAGGATATAAAATAGAAGCATCGGTGAGGCAGAGAGAACGATGCCTCCAAGCCTCTCTGCAGTTCAACAAACCTTATGCTTGTGCAGGTGTGGCAGCAGGGTGAGGCTGGAGAGGAGATCTGCAGAGAGCTCCCGGGGAGGGCAGGGGTCCTGAGCAGGATGGGGACATCTGGTTTTCAGAAGGCTTCTCGAGGATTCCATCGTGCAGAAGCTTTCCAGAGCTAGCATGTGGCTCCATGATGCTGGGGACCCTGTTCCCTTCTATCTTTTATTCCCTGCTATTTTCAATAGGTAGCTTCCTTCCAGTGAGGTCAGATGGTAGCCAGGTAGTGGTCAAAGGTTGCTTCACTCATCATTCTTTATGAACGTTGCTTTGCTAATGAGAACGTGGACTCCTGCTAGACTTGGGGTCAGAGAAGGAGACAAAGGAATATGATGAGCTACTAGTGCAGTTGGCAGCTTAAAATTCATTGCATCACTTTGGGGAGGTGAGGGGTATGGGTGGAGGTGGAAGAGGACACAGAAGGGATAAATGATGATGGGAAAAATGAAATTAAAACAATTACAAAGAATCCATTGCTTCACCAAGTTCTCTGAGTTAAGTCTCTTGCCCACCTTGCTTTGATAAAATCAGAAATGCAGCCCTCAGCTCTCCATTGCTGTAACCTGGCCTGGTTGGGAGGAAGTGAAACTAATTTGGGCAAAGACACATCCTGTCTGCCTGTCCATGCTTCCTGTATGGACAGGAAGGTAAAAGCAAGGGGTTACATATGTTGGGCTAGAATATTAGGGAAAGAGGAAACAATGTATGAAGTGAGACTTTGGGGTCAAGGATCTATATATATTAAAGCCTAATATGCAAACTGTCCCCGAGGGAGTTTGACTGGGAGCCCAATCACTCGCTATGACGTGTGCTGACCATCAGGAGGCGGCGCGGAAGGAAGGAAGGCCCAGGCCGGCAGCTGGCAGCTGGGGAAGGGAGGCCCTGGTTGGCAGCTGGAAGGAAGGCCCTGGCCAGCAGCCAGAAGGCCTCAATAAGCCCTGATCGCCGGACAGGCCTAGGGACCCTACCCATGCACGAATTTTGTGCACTAGACCTCTAGTAGTTCAATTTTTAACAATTTCCTTTTGCTTTAGGAATTGCTCAGTTGTTGTTTTTTTTTTAAAGTCAAGTTTCCAAGTAGAAAAGGCAGTATTTGTCAAGCACTACAATTTACTTTGAATCAATTGGGTTCAGAACATGAAGGCCCTTTTTAAGCCCATAGTAACTAAAAATAATAATAGTAGTAGCATGTTTCTCCACTAATTTGTAGGTTTCTCATTTAATGCAACAGTAACCTTCTGAGATAGTGATTGCTACTCTCTCTTATGGGCAGGGAAAGTGAAGCTCAGAGAGGGTAAGTGGCTTCCCCAAGGACACACAGCTGGTAAAAGGCAGAGTGTAGACCAGTGATGGCGAACCTTTTGAGCTCGGTGTGTCAGCATTTTGAAAAACCCTAACTTAACTCTGGTGCCGTGTCACATATAGAAATTTTTTGATATTTGCAATCATAGTAAAACAAAGACATATTTTTGATATTTATTTTATATATTTAAATGCCATTTAACAAAGAAATATCAACCAAAAAAATGAGTTTGAGTGTCACCTCTGACATGCATGTCATAGGTTCACCATCACTGGTCTAGGGTTTTCTCTTTCTACCCATACCTGTTTCCATAATTCTCAGGTATGAGCATCACTCCTCCACCTCCATCCATCCCCCTCCACCTCGCCAAGGTGATGCAATGAATTTTAAGCTGCCAACTGCACTAGTAGCTCATCACATTCCTTTGTCTCCTTCTCTGACCCCAAGTTTCTAAAGTTTCTATTCCCAGCAGCCCTCTGGGCTGGGATAAGTCTGCTTTATTGAGCTTCCCACAGGTACTATGAGACTCCCCCCAAACTCCAGGTCTTCCTCTCTCCCACTGCATCCCGAACCACAAGCATGGATTTCTTTATCATCATTTTAGAAGTGACAAAAATTACCAAAGGGAATTTTATTCCCGACATGGAGTTGGCAGCCTTTATTCTTAAGGAGTGCATTCTAGAATGTTCTGCTTTGATGAGAGGGACACATTCTTAGAAATTGAAGACAAAGAAGAAAAGGGAGGAAGTGAGAGGGAGCCAAAGGGAGGATGTTCACATCACACTAGAGATCTTCGCTCTTCTTCTTTTTTTAAATTTTTATTGTTGATACTATTACAGATGTCCTCATTCCTCCCCTCCCCCTTTGCCCCCCTCCACCCAGTCCCCTCTGGCCATCACTACACTGTTGTCTGTGTCTATGGATTATGCATATACAGTATGCTCTTCAGCTAATTCCTTCATCTTCTTTCATCCAGTCCCCTCCTACTTCCTCCCCTCTGACAGCTGTCAGCCATGTATCTATGCTTTTGTTTCTATTTTTTAAAAAAAAACACTTTTATTGATTTCAGAAAGAGAGGAAGGGAGAGTGAAAGAGAGATAGAAACATTGATGAAACAGAAATATCAACATCCATTGGCTGCCTCCTGCATACCCACTCCCCCACTGGGGATCAAGCCCACAATCCAGGCCTGTGCCCTGACCAGGAATCAAACTAGTGACCTCTTAGTGCATGGGTCAATGCTCAACCACTGAGCCACACTGGCGGAGTGCTTCTGTTTCTATTTTGTTCATCAGTTTATTTTGCTCATTAGATTACACAGATAAGTGAAATCATATGGTATTTGTCTTTCTCTGCCTGGCTTATTTCACTTAGCATTATACCCTCTAGGCCAGTGATGGCGAACCTTTTGAGCTCGGCGTGTCAGCATTTTGAAAAACCCTAACTTAACTCTGGTGCCATGTCACATATAGAAATTTTTTGATATTTGCAACCATAGTAAAACAAAGACTATATTTTTGATATTTATTTTATATATTTAAATGCCATTTAGCAAAGAAAAATCAACCCAAAAAATGAGTTCGTGTGTCACCTCTGACACCCGTGTCATAGGTTCGCCATCACTGCTCTAGGTCCTTCCATGCTGTGTCAAAAGGTAGGAGATCCTTTTTAGTGCTGCATAGTATTCCATGGTCTAAATATACCACAGCTTTTTTTTATCCACTCCTCTACTGATAGGCACTTGGGCTGTTTCCAAATCTTAGCTATTGTAAATTGTGCTGCTATGAACATAGGGGTGCGCATATTCATTCTGACTGGTGTTTCAGGATTCTTAGGATATATTCCCAGAAGTGAGTCAAATGGCAGTTCCATATTTAATTTTTTTGAGGAAACTCCATACTGTTTTCCACAGTGGCTGAACCAGTCTGCATCTTCTATGTTTGGTAGAAATATAAATCTGGTGCAGCCATTATGGAAAACAGTATGGAGGATCCTCAAACAATTAAAAATAGAACTACTATATGATCCAGCAAACTCACTTTTGGGCCTACATATCTGAAGGAAATGAAATCATTCGCTTGAAAAGATATCTGTACTCCTATATTCATGCATAACTTTTCCCAATAGCCAACATATGGAAACAACCTAAGTGTCTGTTGCTAGATGAATAAACTAAACGTTTTTGTGCGCATGTGCACGCACAGACAGAAGAGTATTATTCAGCCTTAAAAAGAAGGCAGTCATGCCATTTGCAACAATGCGGATGAACCTGGAGGACATTGTGTTAGGGGAAATAAGCCAGATAGAAAGACGAATACGGCATGGAATCACTATGTGGAGGAGATGGGGAGAGACTGGGAAAAGGATATCGATTTGGTAAAACCTTCAGTTAAGCCACAAAAAGAGAACAGCTTCGGAGACCTCTAACTCTGATGAATTCCAGCCAGGTGAGGCTGCGGCTACCTTTGCCGCCCGCCACCTGTTCCCTCCTTCAGCAAAGGTATTATGTGGAGGGAGCAGTGTAGACTCAGACCCACTGTGGGAGTCCAGCTCGCTGAATATGTATCAAGGGCATTAAGAAGTTCTGCCCAGGGCAGGATGTGATGATACATCATCTGACGGAATATCAGGCAATTTCTAAAAATAACAGATCAGTTTGGATTGGTGTGGAAAGCTGTCCAAGATCCAGTAAGTGAAAAAAGCAAGTGGGGTAGAATAATTATGGTGTCAAATAAAGAAATGATATTTATGTGTTTCTATATTCATAGAAAACTTCTGGTAGCAGTGGTGACCTATAGGAAATGATACTAGATAGAAATGACTTTTTAATGTACTGTCTAAATTTTTAAAAAATCCTAAACATGAGTTAGTTCATTTAAAAAATGGTTTAAAAATGTCCAGGCTTTTTGAAACTCCTTTTATGATTTTTATCCTGAGGAAATAAGGCTAAATAAATATTTTGTACTAAAATGATCATGACATTTATGAAAATGGTGTAAGATTGGAAATAATCTAAATGCCTAGCATTAAGAGAATGATTAAGTAAATAAAGGAGAATGGACTGTAATATAATGTGGTCATTAAAAAAAAAAAAATCAGCCCTAATCGGTTTGGCTCAGTGGATAGAGCGTCGGCCTGCGGACTCAAGGGTCGCAGGTTCGATTCCGGTCAAGGGCATGTACCTTGGTTGCGGGCACATCCCCAGTTGGGGAGTGTGCAGGAGGCAGCTGGTCGATGTTTCTCTCTCATCGATGTTTCTAACTCTCTATCCCTCTCCCTTCCTCTCTGTAAAAATTCAATAAAATATATTTTTTAAAAAAAAATCAGGTTTCTGAAAAGTGTAGCCAGTTGGGGGAAATGCTTACAATATGCTAAGTGGAAAAAAACATAATCTATGTAATTTCAGTATTAATAGCAATGATATAAAAAATGCATAGAAAAAAAAACTTGGAAGAAATATCCTCAAATGACAACAGTGGCTGCCTCTGGTAGTGAGGTTACAGGGAGTATTTTTCTTTCTAGACTCTTATTTTATTACATTCTTTTCAATTTTTCTTCAACATGCATGTATTAGTTTGTAATGTGAAAGAAAACGAAAGTAAACCACCGAGAAAACCATGACATGCATTCCTGGCATGAGTCAGGAGCTGAATTTTCATGTTTAAATTAGTTTCAGAAACACGGAGTGGTTTCTAGGCAACCTGCTTGGGAAATCATGTTCCTGCCCATTGTTCCTGGAGTGTGCGTGAGCCTCTCAAAGAAAATGTAAGCGATGAACCCCTGTGGAAGCAGACTCCTGCTAAGCAAAGGCGCGCTTTGCCACCCAGCTTTGGCCATGGGGAGCTGAGCTATTGTGACCTCACAGGGGGCCTGAGAGTTGTTGTTGTTTGTTTGTTTTGTTTTGTTTTGTTTGCAAATGAATAATTGATTTTAATGAAGATTGCTGAAAATAGGTAAAGCAGATAGATATTCAAGGATCTGCTTATGGTGTGGGAAACTGGATGGGTGGGGGGTGGGGGTGGGGGTGGGGAATGAGAGCCCAAAGCAACAACCCCAGGTGGCTGGCCTTGCTGAGAATCCGGGGCTGGGAATGCAGACAGTGGCGAGGCTTTACAAGACGGATTGCAGCTCAGGATGTGAAAAAGATTGCCTCATCATCATGTGAGCCATTTGCTATCATTACAGATCATCCTGCTGAGCCCGAGGGCTTTTAATCAGGAGGCAACACTGAAACACGGGATCAGAGCTAAGAAACCCTGGGCCCAGCGTGATGGGCTGTGGGTGGAGATGGGCGGGGTACGAATGCCTTTTAGCCTCCAGGGAGCCGTGCTCTGTACGAAGGGCTTGCAGAAGGTGCAGGAAGTATTGCTCTCGGCCCACTCGCGAGTTTTGTTGACTCTGACTACTGCATTTTCCAGCCAGGACCAAAGGCATTCTGCCTGATGAATGGGGTCAGAGCCCAACGCTCACTCCTAGGCCCCCTACCGGTTCTCTGTCGCAATTAAAAGAATTGTAAGTGAGGCGTAAACAGCAGGTTCCTGCCTTTGGCCTTGTCTCCCTCCAGGCCTCATCACAGCTCAAGGGAGAGGCTGCATATCAGGACCCCTGGCCTCTGGAATGATGAACCCTCGTCCTAGTAGAAGGTGGCACTGGAGGCAGGAATGTTTCAAGGGGGAGAGTTAAGAAGAGCTTATTCTGCCTCCAAATATCTGACCCCATGCCCTGCATTCCACTGCTACCCTACTTTAAAGCTACAGACAGGGTAAAGGGAGAGGGGATACCAATATTTACTGACCCCTACTCATGTGGTAGCATATATATATATATTTCAGAGAGAGGGAGAGGTATAGAGAGATAGAAACATCAATGATGCGAGAATCATTCATCGGCTGCCTCCTGTACTCCCCCTCCTGGGCACTGAGCTCACAACCCAGGCATGTGCCCTGATCAAGAATCGAATGGTGACCTCCTGGTTCATAGGTCGATTCTCAACCACTGAGCCACACTGGTTGGGCATATGGTAGCTCTTGAGGGTTTGTCACATCTGTTTGTGCTAAATGTTTGCAGTCTGGAGTGATACATGGTGCCATGAAGCAGATAATATTTTTCTTGTCTTTCCAGTGAGGAAACTTAGGCGCAAAGAGGTTTACAAGTGCCCAAGGTCTCTAACTAATAAATGGCAGCACAGAAACTCCAGCCCCAAATTCCAAAGGATCTGCTCATTTCTGTCCACCAAGATGCCCCACCCCCAATGCCCACCACTTTGCTGTCCAGCCTGTCAGGTAAGAGCCCCATGATCTCTGTATCCTTTGGGTCAGTCTGCCCTGGAGGCCAATGTCCTCTCACTTCTCTGAACCTCTCATTTGGCAGTGAGTCACCCCTTCAGGGCATATTCTCCTTATATTATTTGTTTAAATAGTCTTATATTATCATTCAACTTTTCTTGGAAGTTCATCTTCAAATAGTTCATAAGCACCTTGAAGGAAGGGACAATGTATTAATCCGTAAACTCTCTGCCCAGAATTCAGAAAATATTTGCAGTTAGAGTGCAAATCAGAACTTACCTCCCAGGGCCTGTTGGTACTAGGAAACTAGCAAACAGTTTTAATTTTTGTTTGAAAAATTTATTCTCATAAAAACACACCTAGCCATAGATGGTTTGGCTCAGTGGATAGAGCGTCAGCCTGTGGACTGAAGAGTCCCAGGTTTGATTCCGGTCAAGGGCACATGCCTGGATTGCGGGATCGATCCCCACCGGAGGCGTGCAGGAGGCAGCCGATCAATGATTCTCTTCCATCATTAATGTTTCTATCTCTCTCTCCCTCTCCCTTCTTCTCTGAAATCAATAAAGAAAAATATTTTAAAAAATAAAATAAAAAAAAACCTCACACACCTAATAAGTGACTTTTTCCTTGGATTGGGGGGAAGCGGGTGGCTTGCAACCTAACATAAGGTAAATACAGATCTCTTTCTCCAGGAGCTTAGGACCTCGAGCACACATGTAGCTTGACTGTTATGACACGGGGTTTGGGCCACAGGGGGAATTCAGGTAGCTCCTTCTGTGCTGACTGGAACCTGTTGGTTCCCAGGCCAAACAGCACAGCCTCTGAAACAAGGTTCTGCTCCAGCAAGCTGGAGCCCTAATAGACCCGGGAACAAGCTGCTGGGTTGTTTATCAGGAGCATTTACATCTGGGTTTGCTCATTTGCTCTTAGGGCTTCCCTCCAGGGAGCCATGCTTGGCTCAGGGATGTGCACAGTACGGTTAAGACTCAAAGCACTCAGCTCCCACCACCCTCTCACAGTGGACAGCAGGGAGTGCTGCTTCTCAGGGGAGGCCGGCCAAGGCTGCCTGGGGAGGCGTGGCATGGGAGGGGGGTGACCGGCAGTCAGGAGACCCCCCAACAGGCTCTGGCCACTACAGTCATGTATTTCGTGAGCATTTATTGGGCACCTCTTATGTGCCAGGCACTGGGGATACCAAGAGAAATACAGCAATTGGGAGGTGCTCAGTCTGGTTGGGGGACAAACATGTCAACAGTTAAACAAAACGATAGGCATTAGAATAGAAGCATGGCCAGACCCGTTTGGCTCAGTGGATAGAGCGTCGGCCTGCGGACTGAAGGGTCCCAGGTTCGATTCTGGTCAAGGGCATGTACCTGGGTTGCGGGCACATCCCCAGTAGGAGATGTGCAGGAGGCAGCTGGTCGATGTTTCTCTCTCATCGATGTTTCTAGCTCTCTATCCCTCTCCCTTCTTCTCTGTAAAAAATCAATAAAATATATTTTTAAAAAAAAAGTCTTTCTAAAAAAAAAAAAAAAAGACTAGAAGCATGTATGAGAGTACAGAGAAGGAAGTATAGAATTCTGCCCATGGAGGTTCAGAAAAAGTTTCATAGGTTAGGAGACTCTGCAAGTGAGTCTAGAAAGAGGGAAAATTGTTCCCTGGTTGGGCAGGGTAAAACAAATATTTCTGGCTGAGGGAGGTGTGAAGGAGTGCAGCAAACCCACCTCGGTATTTATTTTTTTAATTTGATTGATTTCAGAGAGGAAGGGAGAGGGAGAGCGAGCTAGAAAGAGCAATGGTGACAGAGAATCATTGGTCGGCTGCCTCCTGCACACCCCACACTGGAGATGGGGCCTGTAAAACCTGGGCATGTGCCCTGACCAGGAATTGAACCGTGACCTCCTGTTTCATAGGTCAATGATCAACCACTGGGCCACGCCGGCCCCGGCCCACCTCATTATCCAAGTGATGTGGCGATGGCAGGAAATGAGTCTTATGGGGGAAGGCAGAGTTGAAAATATGAAGGGATGAGATGCTGTGTTTTAGAGTGTGACTCCATCCTATGGATGGTGAAGGAACATGGGAGGATTTCAAAGGAGGAGGTGGGTGTGGCTCAGTCAGATTTCAAAAGATCTATGTAATGGTGTGAAGGAGGTACTAGAAGAGGAAGAGACTGAAGAAGAGGGACCAGCCCTGAGGTGACCTGGTCACACTACCTGGATGTATGTCAGGGGAGATAAGGGAGACTGTGTGGGTTTAAAAGACAGAATTGATGAAGCCTGGTGAAAGATGAGATGTGGTGATGCGGGAGGGCAATCTGGGATAACTCCCAGTTTGGGCATGGGAGATGGGAATGGTGGCTCCATTCAACAAACGCAGGAACAAATGGGAGGGGCGGGAAGGTCAGTGTGGAGGGGAGTTCACTTTTGGCCATGTGTCTAAAGTGCGTGTGGGCCGTCCAGGTAGAGCTGTCTGCTGAGTGCTTGGTGTGTGGGAGTCTGAGCTCATGGAAGAGGCTGGTTTCTGATGGCAGAGGCTGGAGCAGGCTTCCCTTTCTGTAGACACTCCGTAAAGATTGTTTTGGGTAGCTAATTAATGACTACAAGGCACTGGGAAAACAGAACGACTTTGCAATGTAAATGTGGATGCTCTCCCGGTAATGGACTGATGGTTGCAGAAAAGCTCCAGCTAAATAACACTAATTTTTTCCAGCTATAAATAACCCTTCTGCTGCAGTCGGGTTTTCAATGACACCATGAAAAGAAATGCCGCAGGGGAAAGGAGGACTGGGGCACAGGAGGGCACAGCATGCCTGCAGGGTACAAATGTGGGCAAGTTCCAGCCAAAGGGGGTAAGGCAGTGATCTGATCCGGTAGAAAGAGATGAAAGTTTAACATCAAGAGATGATTCCTTAACTACTTGGGTGTCCATAATAAATGATCAGATGTGTAATAAATGGTTGCTGCCACTTTCATAGATACAGTAACAGTTTTAAGCTCCTTTTTTTTTTTTTACAGAGAGGAAGGGAGAAGGATAGAGAGTTAGAAACATCCATGGGAAAGAAACATGGGTCAGCTGCCTCCTGCGCGCCCCCTCCTGGGGATGTGCCCACAACCCAGGTACATGCCCTTGACAGGGATCTAACCTGGGACCCCTGAGTCCGCAGGCTGACGCTCCATCCACTGAGCCAAGCCGGTCAGGGCTGTTTTGAGCTCTTTATGTGTATTACTTCATTCCATTCTCAGAACAACTTCATGGTAATTCCATTATTATGCCTCCTTTGACGATGAGTAAATTGAACCAGAGAGTATAAGTGACGTACCCAAGGCCACCCAGCTCAAAAGCGGCAGATAGTCTAGGCCCAGCATCCTTATAGAGGCAATTAATGACTGTGCTTTCCTGCCTCTCCATGTAAAAGTTAGGGAATATCGCCCTAGCCGGCTTGGCTCAGTGGATAAAGCTCAGCCTGTGGACCGAAGGGTCCCAGGTTCGATTCCGGCCAAGGGCACATGCCTGAGTTGCTGGCTCAATCCCCAGTGGGGGTTGTGCAGGAGGCAGCCGATCAATGATTCTCTCTCATCATTGATGTTTCTATCTCTCTCTCCTTCTCCCTTTCTCTCTGAAATCAATAAAGAAATATATTTTTAAAAAGTTAGGAAATATCACTTTACACAGCCTCCAATTCCTCATGGATTCTGTAACAGGCAGGTGACATAATGTATATTAAGGCCTACATTATAGCTGTATATTCTCCCGTGATTGATCCTTCGAGGAAGCAGTGTTTAGAGATTTGTCCCAGCCTCTCTGGGGAAAGCTCTGGGAGTTCCTGTCATTGTGTGGCTTTGTGTCTGCAGCCCGCAGCAGACTACTGAGCAGCATGATCGTTCAGCGCTTGAGTCCTATTGACTGGATTCAGCGTAATAATAATGATCCAGGGCTCGCAAGTAAGAGAAGCCTTGGTTCCATCCCAGCTCTGCTACTTAGATGTGCTACTCAAAACTCCCAAGCCTCCTTCCTCAGCTGTACATGGGTAACTTTTAGGACTCTAAGGATTACAGTGGCAGAGAGTTCATAGTCCAGGGTAGGAGAGTCAGTAAGCTAACTATGACAAAGAGACATGTGAGCACTAGGGGAGCCCTCTCTAGGGAGAAGGACCCGCGGAAGTCTTGCTCTGATGGGGAACTTGGAGTGTGGGTTACTCTCAAAGAAGGCCAACAGGGTGATCTCATAAATTTATTCAACAATTAGCATTCTTTTAAATATTCAACAGTCAGCTTCTCTCTCCTCATAGAGTATGTCTATAACTAATAAAACAAAGCTTATGATTTTAAGGAAAGAATTTTCTCCAAACATTTAAGCTTTGATTGCAAGTTTAAATTAAGTTCTTCTGTTCATTTAATTAAAATCACAACATGAACACATTGGATTTTCTTAAATGCATACATTAAACACCGTAAACAGCTGACAAAACACACACTAATTGTCACAATGATTACAGAAGTTACTATGAAAAATGTATTTTAAAATTGCTACTACCATGGATTTAAGGTTGTTTGTTCATCATACTAATTGTTATCTATATTTTAATTCTTATTTTTATTTTATGCCTTTCTGGGATTACTATTTCTATATCAGTTTATGGTTGCAATAATCATACTGATCATCCCTTCCCCCCCTCCCCCAAAAGAGTCAGATTAACCTAAGTTGCAAATTCTGAGTTCTCAAGTCATTGCTTCTTGGAGGGGTTACCAGGCCTAGCAAATTCACACCTGCACAGTTAGTCTTTAGATTGAGCCCTTTTAAAAATAATCAAGCCTTATTTCTGGTGTTACAGAATTTTTGAGTCTCTTTTAAGTTCAAATAGATACTGAATTTTGGAAATCAGAAGCATGTATTCTTTAACATTTTCACAATCTGTATTCCCCATCCCACATTTCAGCCATTGTTATAATTGATCTGGTCTGTGGGGTAGCTGGCAACTTAGGTGTGCTTTATCGGTACCCCATTATAATGATGGAGTCTTCCGGGGCCTTGCTTCTCAAAGTGTGGTCCACGGACCAGCAGCGCCCGCATCAGGTGGGATGAAGAATCTCAGCTCCACTTCAGATAAGTTGACTCAGGACCTGCATTTTAACAAGGCACCCCCGCTGTGAGATGATTGTACTTTAATTTAGAGCAGCACTGCTGTAAAGAATTCATCTACCTGGAGATGAGGGATCAAGCCTGCAGCTAGCACTCCTCTTCAGGACATGCAATTAACTTATCAGAACCACCATGGCTTCCTCTTTTCTTATCGTTTGAGACTTTTATATTTTAAAATGTATCTTTATTGTTGAAAGTATGATAGATGTTCCCCTTTTCCTTTCCCCATCGACCCCCTCCAGTCCACCCCCACCCCATACCCCAGGCCCTCACCACCCCACTGTCTGTGTCCATGGGTTATGCATATATGCATATAAGGTCTTTGGTTGATTACCCTCCACCCACCCACTCTCCCCTGCCCTCCCTCTGGATTCTGAATGCTTCCATGTCTCTGATCTAATCTATTTATCAGTTTCTTTTGTTCATTAGATTTCACATATGAGATCATATGATACTTGTCTCTCTCTGACTGACTTATTTCACTTAGAATGATATTCTCCAGGTCCCTCCATGCTGTCTCAAAGGGTAAGAGATCCTTCTTTTTTACAGGTGCATAGTATTCCCTTGTGTGAATGTACCAGATCTTTTTTATCCGCTCATCTACTGATGAGCACTTGGGCTGTTTCCAGATCTTAGCTATTGTAAAGTGTGCTGCTATGAACATAGGGGTGCATACATTCTCTCTGATTGGTGTTTCTGGCTTCTTAGTGAAGCCACGGACAAAAGGTGTAGGTGAAAAGTACAGAAACTGTATTGCAAGCAAATACTACCTCTAAACCTTAATTCTAAATTCTAAGCCTGCAACTCTGCCCCCCTTGGCTCAGAGGAGCAGAGGAGCCACCTGAGAAAGGTGTCCTCTAAGTTCCTAATCCTGAGACTCTGTCCTTGCTGGACGGTAAGAGGGGCCCCTAAGAAGGGTGACCGCTGCTTTCTTTGTCTTGAGGCATTAAAGAGGCTGGAGATGCTCCTTTTCTGCTGTGGGACCTTAGCCCTGTAATCAGCTCCCAGGACCTGCACATCCGCACTTTTCCTCGTTTGGTCATCTTATCTGTTTAGGTGGGAGTCACTTTTGATTTATCTATGGATTTCTCCCAGTTGTGCTGGCAGAGATGCCTTATCTTATAGCTTTCCTAGCCGCTCAGGTCAAGGCTACTTTTGGTCTAACTTATGGTCACTTTAATTGCTCAGGCCAGAGATACCCCTGTCTGTCCTTGGTTTATGGCTGTTTTAATTGCTTAGGCCAGAAATGTTTCCATCTGCCTGTGGCATTTCTCTGTCCGCTGTACAAGTAAGATAAGCACCCTGACGTCTTCATGTCTCCCATCTATGTATTCCTCTCCCATGGGCTGTCCTCATTCCCTAAACCAGAGGTTCTCAACCTGTGGGTCACGACCCTTTGGGGCTCGAACGACCCTTTCACAGGGGTCGCCTAAGACCATCGGGAAACACACATATAATTACATATTGTTTTTGTGATTCATCACTATGCTTTAATTATGTTCAATTTGTAACAATGAAAATACATCCTGCATATCAGATATTTACATTACGACTCATAACAGTAGCAAAATTACAGTTATGAAGTAGCAATGAAAATAATTTTATGGTTGGGGATCACGACAACATGAGGAACTGTATTAAAGGGTCGCGGCATTAGGAAGGTTGAGAACCACTGCCCTAAACCTTCCTAATTAAGATAGCTCGCTAACCCTTTCATTAGGATATATTCCTAGAAGTGGGATCACTGGGTCAAAGGGCAGTTCCATTTTTAGTTTTTTGAGGGAAAAAACTTGACCTTGACCATAACACCGTTTTCCATAATGGCTGTACCAGTCTGCATTCCCACCAACAGTGCAAGAGGGTTCCTTTTTCTCCAGCACTTGTTTGTTGATTTATTGATGATAGCCATTCTGACAAGTGTGAGGTGGTACCTCATTTAATTTGCATTTCTCTGATGATTAATGACGATGAGCATATTTTTCATGTGAATTTGAGACTTTAATTGCTAAGAACTTTTTGCTACATGGACCAAGAGAAGAGGGCCTGGGGCTGAATGTGAGGAATCCAATATGGGAAGGGGGCAGATGAGGGGGAATTGCCCAGAAAGCTAGGAGAAAACCAGGGGAGCTTGATGGTCATAGAAACCCAGTGCGAGGACCTTTCAAGGACGTCACACTTGTCAGGTCCTCTTACCACCCTGACGAGCACGTGGTGAGCGCTCCATGAGAGCTACCCGTCGTCCCTGTTGTGACCACTGTCTGTAGCAATTTAAAGACGAAGAGCGGGTGCTTCTGGACAAGCTGGGGAAAGGCAAGAAGCATCATCACCGAGGTTTCCCACAAGAGTCACTTTCCCAGACCCTTGGAGGAAGTATCTATGGTCCTTCTTGGGTGTTGAATGAAAAGGGGCTGATTCGGAGAATAAACTCAGAAAAAAAATTAGGTCAGAGGAAGTAGTCTGTTCACTGTTTACACTTCCCTTTGAGGGCAGGGTGAGGTGGCGCGAAGGGAGGGGTTGAGAACACAACTAAGTAAACTTACTTTGAAGAATGAGACAGCTTTCCCACCACTTTTTTTTTTTTCTGGACCTTGACCATAACTCTTCATGAGTTTATTTATTTATTTATTTATTTATTTTTAAAAAACCCATAAACAAATGGTTTGAAACTATTTTCAAAATTCCCTGCCCTGAAGGAGTAGAGAGATCAAGCTGGGTGAAGATGGTTCCTCTGAGAGGCTCCTGGGATGCTCTGTTTGGGTCTGGCAGGGTTGTGCTCTGTTAGAGATTAATCTGGCTGAGGGATGAGGAAAGAATAATGCAGGAATATTCTAGAAAGTATATTGACAAACTGACTCTAATAACCCATCTCAGAGATAGGGGAAGAGCTATGATAATAAGCATTTAGCTATTAGCCAGAAATCCTGAATAAGTGGGTGGATCTCTGAAGTATTTGGTATTGGAGCCTGTTACATTTCAAACTGTTTTTGTGTGCCCTCTCTCTTTAGCGCTGGTTACAAACCACAGATTTCACTCATGACGTCATCCTCGGCATCCTGTGCAGGGCCTGCAGGGAGTTTACAGAGACACCTGGTGGCTGGTAAGGTGAAGTACCCAGCTTTGTTAGAAAATGAAAGATGGGAATTGTGTCTACAATTTGGTTTATGTTCGTGGTTGAGAATTTCTTTCCTTCTGCCATTTATTTTCGTAGGACTGAAATTGTGTATTTAAAAATAGATCTTGATTCCTTTAGATTATTTTTATAGCCTCCAGCCTTTCTTTCCTAAAGAAACCACCAGCCTGGTGACCAGCAACATCTGCTGGGCTCAATATAACCAGGGCCAGGACTAGGGCAAAGCAAGTGCAAGTGTAAGGAAGTGCCAAAATTCTCAGGGATGAATGTAGACAGTATGGAATGCACTATTTAAAAAACTCAAAATCCATGCAAAAAATTTATGATAAAAAAACATCAAAATTGTAAATACAGGACCAGTATTAACTGATTTTCCCCTTTATCTTAGGCTCCAGAGTGGCTCCAGGAGGCACTGGAAAGAGCAAATGTAGCCAATGGCCTAGCGCCTCACCTGGCTCATTCATGGTCAGTGAACGTGTGTCTACCCTTCTCCCGCCCCCCCTCCTCCCCCCCCCCCCCCGCACCTTCTGCCCTCCCACATACACACACACACTCCTACGATTTCCCTTGTCCTTGCTGTGGCTCTCTCAGTCTCCTCTCCTTTAATTCAAGTGTAAGGAGTCTAGGTCAATGGCAATGATAGGTAAAAAGAGAAATAAAGAATAGAACATTTAAAAGTGGCCTTGAGGGGAAAAATTGGGAATGAACTATTCGGGTTCTCCTGCTTTTCAGGACCCATTTCCTCCCAAGCATGCTTACTATTCCCTTGGAGCTCTTTGCTCAGTGGGCCTGAGCCCATGAGATTCAGACACTGAGGACCGGTGGGAATGGGAGATGGAGGAGGGCGTTGCTCTGGAGAGAGAGACCCTTTCATTTCTTTCCAGTTTTAACACAGCCCTTCAGTTCCCATTTACCAGGGCCAGGGCAGGAGGAGGGGCGGGATACGTGAGGATCTGAGACCAGGGGACCTGCCACTTCTTGGGGTGGGGGACATTGGTGGGAGATGTCGGTAGCTGGTATACCCCCCAAATCCTGGGAAAGGTATGCGTTTGTCTGTGTGATGCTATCTCTGAATCTCCCTGTTCCTTTTCATGAGGATCAGCAACCCGGATGTTCAACTTCTGTGAACAGAGGAGGGTCCCTACGAGCTTCCTTCCTGAGTCTACACTACAGGCTTGTCCTTCACCTAACTCATGCGTTGTCAGTCAAACAGCAGGGAAATGTTGTGCAATTGTAGTCACACAAGCTGCTGTGAAAGAGGAAGTAAAGCCAGTGGGGTGAGAACAGATGGGGTGAGGAGGGATCAGAAACTCGAGAACAAAGGAAAATTTCAGAACAGCTTTAAGAAGCACGTGTCTTAAGAAAGAGGCCAAAAGGATCTCATGGATGGGGGTTCCTCAACACATGGTGAAGAAAGAACCCAGAAGTAAGAGGAAGCCGGGAGGTACTCGCTTGTGCAACTGTGTACACTTTCACGTATATTCCCTTGAGGGGTTTCAGGGAGAGTAGTGTGTGCCCTCTGACAAGGCACAGACACCAGAGCCTGCCACAGTCCCCGGATCACTCAACTGCACACATCGGATACCCCGTATCATGTATCAGCTGTTCTTCTGCCCCAGAAAACGGCATATCCCTTATCACCGGCTAATGACTCCTCATGAACTTGACTCTTCTGTTGGCAACGGGTGAATCTCTTTTTACCGATGGAGGTTTTGCTGGCCACTGGAGCCCATGTGGTTCCGTTGAGAGCCTGCTATATGCCGAGTACGTGCTTGGCGCTTTAAGTTTTCTCTTTAATCCTCATACTACCCTTAATTGAAACTTGAAGAAATCTTGTGATTGCTCTAGCTCATGTAACTACTGAGTGGTGGTTCCAGGACTTGAACCTAGACCTCGGGACAACTGCTGTGTCTCTATGTTCTTTCTGTTGCATTGGGTCAGCAGAGACATGGAGAAATGCCTCCACGCCCTCCTTCTGCAGCCATGGCAGGTGCTGCTAATTGATCTTGGTGCTTGTTCCCCTAGAGCAGTGGTTCTCAATCTGTGGGTCGAGACCCTTTTGGGGGTCAAATGACCCTTCACAGGGGTCACCTAAAACCATCAGAAAACACATATATAATTACATGTTGTTTTGTGATTAATCACTATGCTTTAATTATGTGCAATTTGTAACAATGAAATTGGGGGTCACCACAACATGAGGAACTGTATTAAAGGGTCGCGGCATTAGGAAGGTTGAGAACCAGTGCCCTAGAGCTAGGGCTGTGAATAAAGCACAGGCTGCATATAGAGAAGTAGAAATTATGATCCATGTCCTCAAGGACTTTTGCTGTGACATAGGTGAAAATAGATACGGCAGTAGATTAGCAAGGTAAGGCTATAAAAACACCCCAGCTGTGAGTGCTAAAAAGAACCTGGCAAGCTTATAAATCAGAGGAAGTCTATCTACCTTCTTTTGTCTGAAAGCTGGCCTTTCCGCCCCTTTTTGATTCTTTAGATTCCCCACTGCCCCCATTCTAGATATTACTCATTTATTCAACCAATAAATATCTTCTCTGTATCTGAGAGTACAGCATGGAGCAAGGCCAAGCTCCCATTCTCATGGAACTGAATTTTCATAGGGAGATTAGACACTAAGCAAGTAAGGGCACTCGAATGCTTATACATCAGCTGGCCCTAAGTGTGATGAGAAGGTGCAGCAGGGAAGGTGGACAGAGGGAGTGAGGTGTTACTTTATGTAGGGTCAGCAAGAAAGATGGCATTTGAGCTGAACCAAGAAGGAAGAGAGAGGGGGAGCCAACAGGATACGGCCAAGGGCACCCTGGCAGAGGGAACAGAAAGAGCAAAGGCCCTGAGTGGAAGTGGTTAGTGTGTTTGTGGAATGCAAGGAGGCCAGTGTGGCTGGGGTGCAGTAAACCAGAGGAGAGTGTTAGAGCCAGAATGTCCGGGGCCTTGTAGCTGTGGGTAGGATTTGGGTTTTACTCTGAGGAACCTGGTATGGGCCCCTGGGAGCCTGCGCTTATTTAGTTCTCAAAACAACCCTCAGAGGCATTCACTGTTATAATTGTCCTCATTTTATAGATAACGAAACTGAAGCACAGAGAGGTTAAGTCATCTGCCCAAAGTTCCACAGCCAGTAAGTGGCAAGTGGGCTTGAATCCAAGCAGTTTGACTCCAAAGTTTATGCTTTAAACTCAATATTATACTGGTTTTCTTGTCGAAAACAGAGAAAGAAGTTCTGCCTTAATGGGTAGTCCTTTGGGCATGACTTGGCATCCAGATACCAGCCCTTATCCCAAACTCAGGTGCATGGTGAAAGAATCGGGGGACTATTTTTCCAAAGAAGCTTTAACCTTTTAATTTTGAGGCACATGCCAGCACGAATCCAGCAAATTTAGAAAACAGTGGTGAAGAGGTGCTCAGGCCTGGAGGCCAGAGATTTCAGTGAGCTGGAAGCAGTGGGAGCAGGTGTCCCAGCTCTGAGCATCGAGGACAGCTCTCCTCTGCCAGGAGCTCAGGCTCCTATGCGGGGGGGAGGCTGAGGGTCTCTGACTTGGCTCTGGATGGAATCAGAATCCTTTCCCATCTATGAGCTCTCTGGGCCTCAGTGTTGCCATCTGTATAATGAGGGAGCTCAACTGCATGCTCTCCAAGAGCTCTTTATGGGTTAAACATATTCTGATTCTAGATTTAATGAAATGGAGAAAATATTCATAGCATCTTTTTTTCGGGGGGGGGGGGTCCTTTATAAAACATTATGTTTGAGTCTTGCAATTTTTCTTAAAAAAATACAGGTAGCAGAATGAAGGTATTTATCCTCTTCACCCCTTTGTCCTCACCCTTTCCCCTCTGCTACTGGGAGAGGGCCTTTTAGCGGAAGAATTCACCAGGATTTTTTTGTGGGGCCTGGGATCTCTCCAAGGGACTGGAGTACAGCCTCCTAGAGTAGATCCAGGGGTGCTCCAGGAGGCATGACCCCAATGGGCCAAGGGTTCTCAGCAGCTTCAACCCAAAAGCGTTGAGCAGGGACCCTGAGGGGAGGGGAGAGGGGCAGGAGACAATGGGAGACCATTCAAGGTAGACCTGGTAGACCATGTCTGAGCCACAATCCAATCCCAGGAGAGCAGGAAGAAACATCCTCAGCACTTCTATGTGCTCATGATAGAGCAAGACAGGGATCCACGCATGGTCTGTGCCCTTCCGGATCCCAAAGACACGACGACACAGCCCATGAGCATTTTTGAAAGACGGCTGCTGCATAAACCTGCGTGCCTCTGCCTGGTTGGGTTCTCCTTAGTGACCTTTCTTTTCCTGCTTTTTTATACTTTTCAATATTCCTGCATGAGGCATGCATTGCTTATGTAATAGAAATTGTGTTTAAAAATATTAAGAACTTACGAAATGTCTCTAATACCGTAATCTCACATTTGGCAATAGACGAGTGCCTGCGAGTCCACAGGGGAGAGTCTGAAATGGCTGGGCTACTGCACTGTGGCAGGACTGCTGCCTCTCACACGGCGCAGAGGTTGAAGGATTACTGTGCTCTCTAGAAATTCTCCGAACTGTGCAGCTCTTGTTTCTGGCCAGCGTCTACTCCCTCGGGGGGTGGTTTTGAGGTCAGATGCTGTTCAGAAGCTCTACCCATGAGCTGAGGAAAGGCAGCTGCTGGCGTGAGGGTCATGAACTTCCGAACTGGAAGAGTTCAGTGCTCTGTGAGCCTGAATTAACATGCCGGTACATAGGACCAGCCCCACATTCATGGGTGCTCAGGAAATGGGGCGTACTCAGGAGGTTCCACATTTCTGGATGGCCAATGTTTGTTCAGATTCTTTTGGTTGTCTGAGCCCACATTTTAGAAAATCGGTCTGAAGCTTAGCTGCCTGATTTTTAGAAGCCTTACTGAACTCTAAATAGTAAATTCAACGGATTTCTTCTTCCATTAGTGTCTTGCAAGCTATGGGATTACATTATAGCTCTCTCTCTCTCTCTCTCTCTCTCCCTTCGTCCCCCCCTCCCTCCCGGTTGGGAGGTAAGGAAGAGCTAGTGACTGGGCATCTTTGGGCCTCAGTTTCTCATGTGAAAAGGAGATGGTCAATTCCATTTCAACAGTGTCTTCAGCCCCTGAGATTACAGAGCGGAGGTTTGCTGAGGGTGGGCATAAGGAATTGTGTCATTTGATGGGTGAGTCAGACTAGGGCGTCAGCAAAATAATGTCTTCACAATCAACACCAGGGCCCAGGCAATTAAAAAACACATTTAGCCGACAGCTTGAGCGTCTGCTCCGTTCGGAGGATATGTTCCTGAAGAGGGACAGGATGACTCACCGGCCGGCTGTCACCTGAGGAACGAGGTTATATCCAGTTTCCTTGCTTTGATTCCAGGCCACCGACGGAAAGATCCTAATTTGGGTTTCCCAGGCAGTCAGCCCAGGCGAGAGCAAGCATGGCGACTGAAAATTGACATTCTTTCGTGGGAGCCAAACTAGATCACAGAGGAGAAAAGACGGTAAAATTCCATGAAGCAACATTCGATGCTAAGGGATAGATCATCCTTGGCAATATCATCGCTGCTTATGAATCACTGTCATGCTGATGTGCTTAGAGGCCTGTGAGCCATTGTTTTTAGAGCCAGCAAACCCTGGGTGACTTGGTAAGTAAGGAAATTCCGCATCTGCAAGGCTGCTCCGAATTTAGTGCTTCACAGTTTCCAAAGTGCTTTCCATACAGCACCCTGGTAGCTGGGGAAGGGGGCAGGGTGTTTCCCCAGTGTCTGCCTCAGGAAGGCTCGGTATTATAGAGCTAGGAAGGGTTTGAGCTGGTCGTCCAACCCAGGACCAAATCACAGTCCGCCGCTTCTCCTACCCATCACCCCCTCACACGTAGACTCACACATACCCTCCCCCCTGCCCCAGATCCGTGCTCCGGGGGACAACTGAGGCAGGGATGTGAAGCAGAAGGCAGAAAGGAAAGCCCATCTGTTCTGGAGATCATGGAACTGCTGCTCTTTCCGTCTTTATGTGCTGCTCAGAGCACACGTGGCCTTTCCAGATGGCTGCCCGTGGCTGGGTCTGTTCAGTTTCCCTCAGCCCCAGACGCAGGCTGAATCTGACTGCTGCAGGGGTAGAAAGTACCCAATCTTTTAAGATGGAATCTCTTCCCCTGAGAATGTGGTCTGGATGTTCCTGCTAAGGGTGGGATGGCCCTCCCAGAGCAGCACAGCCTCACCTAGCCCTCCTGGGACTCCTGGCATCTCAGCTGCTGGCACTGCCCATCTCCGATTACCAGAGGGGAGGGATCTCGGGACCTGGGGCCCTCCGTGCAGTGCAAACCTGAATGCTCCATCGCTCCATCGCTCCATCGGCTGCAGAGACTGCCCCGGAGCTGTGCCCAGACCCTTCCCATTCACGGAGGGAAGTGGAAGACAGCGCTGCCTGGCTGGGAATTTATAGAGTCTCAGAAAAAAGATGAACTGGCCCTATTCCTGCATCTCCTTTTGTTGGATTTGCTTTGCTGCCTCCAGACTGAGAGGTAAGAGACTGGTGGGTGGGTACCCACCTCTGCGCATCTGGGCCACTTCTTTGGTGGGAGGTGGGGTGGCCCAGGACGCAGAACCCGTGATCTAGCTGTAGGGAAGTGTCTTCTTACTGACTAGCCCGGTCCCGTAGTGCAAGGTAGGAAAAAACTCCTCCTCCAAAGCTTGTCCCTAGCTGATGCTGGGTCGCCCCTGATTCCAGCCCTCGGTCTGTTGTTCTTTGCCTTGAGACACACACGGCGCTGAGTGTTGATCGGGTCCCTCTTTTGGAGCAGTCGTAGGAGCAGCAGATGGGAAATACGCTCAGAAGTTATTCAATGACCTTTTTGAAGATTATTCCAATGCTCTTCGTCCAGTAGAAGACACAGACAAGGTCCTGAATGTCACGCTGCAGATTACACTCTCCCAGATTAAGGACATGGTGAGTGCACAAAGTGGTGCCTCTTCAGCATGTTGCTTAGAAGAAGCTAACAGTGCTTTTCAAAGAGATGTTTTAACTGGGAATTTGAGAGGGAAGGAGAACAGACAGCTCTGTGTGCAAGCGGGTGGGAGAGGGGGACACCCGGGGAAGGAAGCGTTCTACAAAATTAATTTTGCTAATTGTTACCTGTCCCGGCCATTAACAGTAATAGTTTTAGATCATCTAAAGATAGAGGGTGTTACATATTGCATGACTGCATCTCTATGAAATGTCCAAAATAGGCAAACCCACGGAGGCAGAGCAGAGTATCGGTTGCCAGGGGCGGTGGAAAGGACAGGGGACCAGGGAGTGACTGCTTGACAGTCTTAAGGTTTCTTATTTGGGTGACATAATGTTCTGGAATTAGATAGTGGTGATGGGTGCACAACACTGGGAATCTTCTGGAAGCCACCAAATAATTAAAATGTAAATCTTTAAGATGGTTAAAATGGTGAGTTTTGTGTTATGTGCATATTATGTTATGTGCATTTTATGCTATGTGCATTTTATTCCAATTTAATAAACACAAAGGTGGTGCTTTAAGATGACATACCTCATTTACTGCTTATATGTGTTTAATTACACAAAGTTATGAATCTTGATTTTTCTTCTGTCCATTGTAAATATTTCCTGACTTTCTCATTCAAATGAATCACCAGGTAATTGTTTTTTGGAGAAATTTGGGCAGTGGATTCGTGCAAAGATTTGATGACTTAAGTATTTGTCCACTTAACATTCCAAACACTAAATATAGCAGAAAAAATATGGCCTTGGCAGTCAGTCAAGGGGCTAGACTGAGAGAGCTCTCACTCACAGAAAAAAGAGCAGTGCTCTTGGAATTCCATGTGAAGAATAAGTGTTCTAGAGATGGAGGGCCAGCTGAGGTGTCCACTGGATAAAATTACATCTGGGTCAATTGTGCAGGATGAAAGGAATCAAATTCTGACCGCCTACTTATGGATCCGCCAAACCTGGCATGATGCCTATCTCACGTGGGATCGAGACCAGTATGATGGCCTGGACTCCATCAGGATCCCCAGCGACCTGGTGTGGAGGCCGGACATTGTCCTGTACAACAAGTAAGTGCAAACACTGGTTTCTCTTTGGGATGTGCAGGAGGCAGTGGATCAATGATTCTCTCTCATCATTGATGTTTCTATCTCTCTATCCCTCTCCCTAACTCTCTGAAATCAATTAAGAAAAGATGTTCCATCATTTAAAAACAAAACAAAACAAGTCAAATGTCAATTTCTGTTTCTAGGCCCTAAAATAATGGTCATAAAATCTTAGATGATAAGATGGTAGTTCATAAAAGCTTGGAGCTACATTCCCCTTTTCAGGTAAGAACTGTGAGGCTGTATTCGTTGTCCAGGTCTACTGTAACGAAGTACCTCAAACTGGGGGCGGGAGGCAGGGGCTTAAACAACAGAGATGTGTTAGCTCACAGTCTGGAGGCTAGACGTGCATGATCAGGGTAAGGTGCCTGCTAGGCTGGTTCCTTCTGAAGGTAATGCGGAAGACTCTGTGCCCACCAGACTGGTGCAACCACTGTGGAGAACAGCATGGAGTTTCCTTAAAACACTAAAAATGGAACTCCCATTTGACCCAGTGATTCCACTTCTAGGAATATATCCCAAGAAACCAGAAACACCAATCAGAAAGGAAATATGCACCCCTATGTTCATAGCAGCACAATTCACCATAGCTAAGATTTGGAAACAGCCTAAGTGTCCCATCAACAGACGAGTGGATTAAAAAACATCTACACAATGGAATACTATGCTGCTGTAAAAAGGGAGGAACTCCTACCATTTGCAACTGCATGGATGGAGCTGGAGAGCATTATGCTAAGTGAAATAAGGCAGTCAGTGAAAGATAAATATCACATGATCTCACTTATTTGTGGATTATAATGAACAACACAAACTGATGAACAAAAACAGATCCAGAGACAAAGAAGCATCGATCAGACTGTCAAACCTCAGAGGGAAGGTAGGGGAGGGTCGGGGGAAGGGGGAGAGATCAACCAAACAACTTGAATGCATGCATATAAGCCTAACCAATGGACACAGACAACAGGGGGGTGAGGGCATGAGTGGGGAGGTTGGGGGTAATGGGGGGATAAGGACACATATGTAATACCTTAATCAATAAAGAAATTAAAAAAGAATCTGTGCCCGGCCTTTCCCCTGGCGGTTGGTAGCAGTCTTTGTTGTTCTTTGACTTACAGAAGCATCACCCTGATCTCTGCTTCATCTTCCCATGGCATATTCTCTGTATTGTCTGGGCCACATGTTCCCTTTTAATATGTTTTTTTTTCTTTAATTGATATCAGAGAGAAGGCAGAGGAAGAGAGAGATAGAAACATCAATGAGAGAGAAACACTGGGAATTGAACCAGCAACCCAGGCATGTGTCCTGACTGGGAATCAAACCAGTGACCTCCGGGTGCATGAGATGATGCTCAACCAACTAAGCGACAGGGGCCAGGCACACAAGTTTCCTTCTATAAGGACAGCAGCTGTGCTGGATTAAGTATCCACCCTACTATACCTCATCTTAGCTAATTACTTCTGTAATGACTCTATTCTGAATGAGGTCACATTCTGAGGTGCTGAGGGCTAGGATTTCAACATATGAATTTTGGGAGGGACACAATTCAACACATAATAGTAGTGTTCCCTTCTCCAAGATCACGTATCAATAACAATGATTCTACTAAGATTAAATCGGGATGGACCAGCTGGAAGCTGGCCTATGGATACTGGACTTTGTATGGAGAGGAGGAAGAACAAAGTTATAAGGTCACCAGTTGGCTGATCTCAGAGCAAGGGGCCTTAAGTAAATGTAGGTAAGGTTTATGTTCCTCAAACTGTAAAGCACACATGAATCACCCAAGGAGCTAATCAAAATACGGATTCTGAGTCAGTGGGTCTAGGCTAGAGTTCTTTATTCTGCACTTTTACAAGCTCCAGATGTTAGAGCTGCTGGTCCGTGGACCACATTTTGAGAAGGAGCCAGCTTGTTCTGTCACAATTCAGGCTCAGTTGCTCCACCTGTTGTCAACGGAGCTTCGATCTCTTTTTATTCTGGAACTCAAGTTTCCATTGGCTGGGAAAGGCTCCTCTTGGGCTCAGAACAAGGTGAGTGAGGGGCAGCTCAGGGGATCTCTCCTAAGAGAGAGCTCAGCCTGCAAGTGGGCACGAGTGCCCCTTCAGGAAGCGGCACTGGTGGGATGGATGGTGGGACTGAGTGCACAGACGAGTCTACGCTGAGGGTCCAGGCACTCTGGTGACCGAAAGAACTGGCGGACTCACTGTTCTCTCCTTCACCAGCCCACTCCTCCGGTTCCGGTTCCGGGGTGGGATTCTTACAGCCCCCACCGGGAAAGACCTGTGTGCACAAGTGCAAGGTGACTAAGATCAGCTCAGTCTTTGATCAGCTCCAAGGGGACGAGGGGCTGCCTGGAGGGAACTGAGTGGCTGAGGAAAGGGAAGAAAAGAGGGAAACAAATGACATATCCTCAGGGTCATCCTGTTCTGTCGACCTCCATTTTGAAAGTTGGTCCCTGTCATGTTTCATATTCTGATTGAGAACACGGAGCCCAGTTAGAAACACAGGGAAGGGGAAGAGAAGAAAGGAACATATATTGGACCCATACTATGTGTCAGGCAGAGTTGGGACTTTGCAAAGGGTGGTAGATAGAATAACCGCCCCCAAAGTGTCCACACCCTAATCCTGGAAACCCGTGAATATGTTACCTTACGAGGCAAAGGGGACTTTGCAGGTGTGATTACAGCAAGGATTTGAGTGAGGAGATTACCCAGCTGGGCCCAGTGTAAACAGGAGTTCTTATAAAAGAGGGACAGGAGGGTCAGAGTAGGAGATGCCATGAAGGAAGCAGAGGGCAGAGTGATGCCCTGCTCCATGGCATGCAGGCAGCCTCGAGGAGCCGGAAAAGATCAGGAAAGGGACAGTCCTTCAGAGCCTCCACAGAAGTGCAGCCTTGTCTACATCTCGATTTCAGGATTTCTGCCCTCTCAGAACTTGAGAGATGCTCCATTTGTATTGTTTTAAGACACTAGGTTTATGGAATTTGTTACAATAGCAATAGAAATTAATACATATAATTTACTTACTTAATCTAATGTTCAAAAAGAAACTTTAAAGTATTATACTCCTTACTTTTACAGGTGAGATGTAACTTGCTCCAGGTTATAAAACCTGAACCACGTTTTGAACCAAAATCTCTTGGTGACATTTCTATGATGTCATGACACTTTCTCAAGGAGAATGGGCCTTAATTATTCAAGCAACCCATTTACCTACCTACCTACGTCCCTTCGTCAAATCTTTCTTCTGGGCACGGCATTCTGTAGTGTGTTGAAGAATAAATTAGGGTTTTAAAACTCAGCCTCTGGTCTGGCTGGCGTGGCTCAGTGGTTGAGAGTCGACCTATGAACCAGGAGGTCATGGTTTGATTCCCTGTCAGGGCACATACAGGCTCGATCCCCAGTGGGGGTGGTGTGTGTGTGTGTGTGTGTGTGTGTGTGTGTGCGTGCGCGCGCAGGAAGCAGCCAATCAATGACTCTTTCACCATCGATGTTTCTGTCTCTCTCTTTATCTCCCTTCCTCTCTGAAATCAATAAAATATTTTTTTAAAAAAACACACAAAACAAACAATGGATATTTAATCTGACTGGAGATTCACCTCTCATAGGAGGTGAATCTTTTTTAAAATTTACTTTAAAATTTTATTTATCAATTACAGTTGATATTACTAGTGCAATAAGAAGTGGGTCTTGAACAATGTATTAGATTTGTTCATGCAAACTATTATACATCGAAGAAAGGGTTTGAGTGAAGGAGGGAAACTCACAGGGTGCGTTAGGGTTTCAGCCCTGGTTGGTGGAGTGTGAGTGAAGGAGACCGTGGGAGATGTCAGGCTGGAAAGTGAGATGGGGGTAGATCATGGAACGTCTGGGACATTAAACTAAGGAGGCTTGGAGTATTTGGTGGACAATAAGAAACCATTGCAAGTTTTGAGCTATAAAATCTGATCAGAGAAACCAGGGAGATAAAACAATAAGATGTTGGTTTTAAAGTAAATAAATAGGAATGCCTTTAAACTCTTCCCTCTGGCTTCTGGGGAGCACCAGTGTGCAATTAAAGGGAGAAAATAAAGTCAGGATATACTACCTTCCTATAGAGTTATCTTTGGCTGTCTGTCCCCGAACAGAAGGTCATAACTCCTGACTTGACCAACAGTCAATATGCCTTGCAATGGTGGTGGAGAAAGAGAAATCCCCAAAGGAAAATAAAAATTCTGTACCCCAAATTGCCAGGCATAAATGTTGACAAAGCAAAAAGAACATTTATCCAGAATAAATTATTATATCTTAAATTCTGGGTGAATAAAATTTTGTCCATGTTTTCCAAAAGTTCTACTACACATGTAAAACTTTTCCAACAGCAACAAAAAGTTGCCTTAATATTCTTGTGCCCAAAGTTAACAAAATCAAGTAAGCAGAACCTCCCTTTCAGATTTTAGCTTTGAGAGGTTTATATTTTGTCTGGATTTATAAGTCATTATACCTGGACCAGCAGAGTGGTATTGGGAATAGAGAAGAAGGGACATAAAGCAGAGATGCTTTTAAGGAAGAGTCCAAGACAACTTGCCCCTCACTAATCACAGGAGATGAAGGAGAAGAGAAAATTAGAGTTGATTTCAGATTTTCATGCCAAAGTAACAGGGAGAATGGTGACCCATAGCCAAAGACATTAAAGTGATGGACACAGGGTGGTGAGCTGTCTGGAATGGGAAGTTGATGACTTATTCCAGCAAGCTGCTTTCATTTTCTTCTTCTAACTTTCAGGGCTGATGATGAATCTTCCGAGCCTGTGAACACCAATGTGGTCCTGCGGTATGATGGGCTGATCACCTGGGACGCACCAGCCATCACCAAAAGCTCCTGTGTGGTGGACGTCACCTACTTCCCCTTTGATAACCAGCAGTGCAACCTGACCTTTGGTTCCTGGACCTACAATGGCAATCAGGTGGACATATTCAACGCCCTGGACACTGGAGACCTCTCCGACTTCATTGAGGATGTGGAGTGGGAGGTCCATGGCATGCCTGCGGTGAGGAACGTGATCTCCTATGGCTGCTGCTCTGAGCCTTACCCCGATGTGACATTCACTCTCCTTCTGAAGAGGAGGTCCTCCTTCTATATCGTCAACCTCCTCATCCCCTGCGTCCTCATCTCTTTTCTGGCTCCCTTGAGTTTTTATCTCCCTGCAGCCTCTGGGGAAAAGGTCTCCCTGGGCGTGACCATCCTGTTGGCCATGACTGTATTTCAGCTCATGGTGGCAGAGATCATGCCGGCCTCAGAAAACGTCCCTCTGATAGGTGAGTTCAAGTGCCTTACACTTTGAGCCCAACTTTGTAGTGACTGCAGTGATATGCATGCCTTTTAACTTATAACAGTTAGCCCAGCTTCACACTCAACACAGGCTGTCACATATTTCATCTAGTGTCTTCAGTTGGCATGGGTGAATACAGGTGTGGCTGTTGGAAACAAAACTGGCCTTGTGGTCTCCAGATGGACCCAAAAGAAGATTGAGGGGCAATATAGTTTAGAGCAATGGTTCTCAAAGGGAGGTCCCCAGACCCACAGCATCAGCATCTTTTTTAGAAATGCAAATTCTCAGGGCCCACCCTAGACCTAATGAATTAGGGACCCTGAGGGTGAGGGCTGGCATCTGTTTTAATAAGCTTTCTGGGTGATTTTGAGTTTAAGGCCTTGATTTTTTAAAGTCAAAAGAAATCTACATTTGAACTCTGACTTCACCATTCATTCCTGGATCAATCTTTGACAAGTTATTTAATCTTTGAGTCTCTGCTACCTCATCAGCACAATTCATGTAACTGCCACCTCATGTGCCATTGCTTAGCTCAGAGCCCAGCCTATGATAAGTACTGAGTAAAGAGTGACTCTTTTTATCTTTTCACATCACAAGGGGTCTCTCCTTGGGAAGAATGGTAAACGTGTTAGAAATGAACTGGTTTTAAGCCTACCATCTACCCTTAAAAGAATAATTCTCAACCTTTATTGGGTATAATAGGTGTGTGAGGGCTTGTAAAAATTCAGGTTCCTATATCTATAAAGTTTAATTTAGCAATCTTGGGCAAGATTTGAGAATCTGAGGTGATTCTAAAGTGGATCACATTTTTAAAAATCTGCAATAATGAAATGTCCTCCTAAGGGTAGAGTGTAGACTGAGACTACCATTCCTGTCTCCTGTATTTTTTTTACCTACCTCATTCTGAGTTCCCTCCTAACACCTTCAATACCTACACCCTGCCACCAAGGATATCACTCAGCTGCAACACCTCTATGTCAATGCTGTGTTATTGTAAAAGATGCTTACCATGCCCTAACTGATTTGGATCAGTGGATAGAGTGCCTGCCTGCAGACTGAAGGGTCCTGGGTTCGATTCCGGTCAATGGGACATGCCTGGGTTGCAGGCTCTGTCCCCAGTAGGGGGTGTGCAGGAGGCAGCCCGATCAATGATTCTCTCTTAATCATTGATGCTTCTATCTCTCCCTCTCCCTTCCTCTCTGAAATCAATAAAAATATATTTAAAAATAAAAAATAAATTTTAAAAAAGTTGCTTACCCAAATAAAAAACTAGACCTATTTTTTAGTTCCTTAAAGTAGGCAATGAGGAGAAATTTCAGAACCAGAGATTTACAGACCAATATCAAAGGGATATTGCATTGCTCCTTTACCCTCCACTGAATCCCGTATTATTTAATACTAGAGACTCAGTGCATGAAATTCATGCACTGGTAGGGTCCCTGGTGGCTACTGGCTGCCAGCCGGGGCCTCCATCCCTCCCCCTGGCCGGCCCTGTCCCCTGGTAGAACTCCTTGATGCACTCCCAGTCAAGGGGACAATTTGTATACTATGTTTTTCTTATATAGGATTCAGATGTTACTACATTGATTTCTCTGTTTGGAGGTTTGTTTCTTACATCTCTCCAAGCAAAACACAGACACACACACAGACATACACACACACCTTTTTAAGAGATAGACACAGAAGGTTCTCTAATCCCCATCGTACCACTAAAGAGGAGGTATATGGCATTTTTTATGACCTCTTCTGAGAGGCAGAAATTATGGACAGTGATGATATCCAATCATAACCCTATTTGAGGCAGCACCAATTGGTAAATCCCTCTCCCTTCTTTAGCAGTGACATTCAACAGCAAGCTGCCTCAGTTCTGAAAAGCAATGTCTCAGGACATGTGTTGGAAATTTTGCAAGCATTACTTCTATTTCTGTGATAATATAAAAATGTATTTTTTTTGGAGTACCCATACGACTTTCAGCTGATTTCTCAACAGAAACTATGCAGGCCAGAAGGGAGTGGCAAGAAATATTCAAAGTGATGAATACCAAGAACCTACAACCAAGATTACTTTACCCAGCAAAGCTATCATTCAGAATTGAAGGTCAGATAAAGAGCTTCACAGATAAGAAAAAGCTAAAGGAGTTCATCACCAGCAAACCAATATTATATGAAATGCTGAAAGGTATCCTTTAAGAAGAGGAAGAAGAAGAAAAAGGTAAAGATACAAATTATGAACAACAAATACACATCTATCAACAAGTGAATCTAAAAATCAAGTGAATAAATAATCTGATGAACAGAATAAACTGGTGAATATAATAGATTCAGGGGCATAGAAAGGGAGTGGACTGACTATTCTCGGGGGGGATACGGGTGTGGGGGGTGCGGGAAGAGACTGGACAAAAATCGTGCACCTATGGATGAGGACAGTGGGGGTGGGGGCGAGGGCAGAGGGTGGGGTGGGAACCGGGTGGAGGGGATCTATGGGGGGGGGGGGGAAGAGGAACAACTGTAATAATCTGAACAATAAAGATTTAATTAAAAAAATAATTAAAAACATTAAAAAAATATTTTTTAGGGAGAGTAGAAGGGAGGGGGAGAGACAGAGAGAGAGAAACATTGGTATGAGAGAGACACATCCATTGGTTGCCTTCTGCACGACCCAACCAGGGCGGGGGTCAAGCCTGCAACCAACGTACATGCCTTTGACAGGAATTGAACCCGGGACTCCTCAGCGCATGGGCCGACACTCTATCCTCTGAGCCAAACTGGCTAGGGTGGTTCTTATATTTCTTTTTTTAAAATATATTTTTACTGATTTGAGAGAGGAAGGAAGAGGGAGAGAGAGAGAAAAAAATGAATGATGAGAGACAAGAGAGAACCATTGATCAGCAGCCTCCTGCAGGCCCCACACTGGGGATCAAGCCCGCAACCAGGGTATGTGCCCTTGACTGGAGTCGAACCGAGACCTTTCAGTCCACAGGCCGATGCTCTATCCACTGAGTCAAACCATCTAGGGCTGCCACCCCACCCTATTTTTAAATTGATTTTTGAAGAGAGGAAGGGAGAGAAACATTGATGTGGGACTGAACCACCGGCTGCCTCCTGCACGCCCCCAAATCCAACCCGCGATCACCACACGCCCCCCCTGCCCAACCCCCGGACAGAGCACTTCGCTCTAACCGCTGACCACCTGGCAGGGCGGCTTTGCTCTGAGGAGCAGCGGGCTCCGGTCGGCACTGCAGGGAAAGAGCCACCAGGGGGCGCCAGAGACCAGCGCCCCCTGCCCAGACACGACCAGGCTGCGAGGGACAAGGGGGGGGGGCAGGGGGGGGCGGGGCGCCCGCCCCTGACTGGCTCCAGCTGGAACCTGGAGAATACGTCATCATCCTGTGCCGACGCTCAGGATAAAAACGACGCTCTGGGCACACGCAGCCGCAGTTTCTCTTCAGACTCCGGACCAGCGACTGCGGCGATGTCGGCGCAGGGTGCTTCACTCCACTGCGGGAGGAAAAGGCCTCTTGGAAAGTGAAGACCTTACATTAGATTCTCCAGGAAAAGAGGCTACGGAAGGAGCAGGAAGAGAAGGCAGAGTAAAGCGCTTAAAAAATTCCGACCGTGAGTGAGGAGGCGGGGGAAGCCGTAGCCATGGCGGCGGCTGTGGCCTTGGTGGGAGGCGTCAACGGGACTGAGCTAGGCCTCGCGGAAGAACTCGCCAAACTCGAGTATCTGTCTTTGGTGTCGAAGGTTTGCACTGAGTTGAACAATCACTTGGGGATCAACGACAAGGACCTGGCTGAATTTGTCATCAGTCTTGCTGAGAAAAATACCACCTTTGATACTTTTAAGACTTTCCTCGTCAAAAATGGTGCAGAATTCACGGATTCTCTTATCAGTAACTTGCTGCGTCTCATACAAACCATGCAGCCTCCCCCAAAGTCTTCTACTGGCAAAGACCCAGTTGTTAAACCCAAAACTGAGAAAGAAAAGCTGAAAGAACTCTTTCTAGTCCTTTGCCAACCAGACAACCCTTCTGTTTGGACCATGCTGGATGAGGATGATGTGAAAGTCGCTGTGGATGTCCTGAAAGAACTGGAGGCTTTAATGCCCAGTGCAGCGGGCCAGGAGAAGCAAAGAGATGCCCAGCACTGGGACAAGGCAAAGAAGAAGAAGCGGAGCCGGAACCGAGAACGAGACCGTGATAGAGACCACAAGCGGAGACACCAGTCCCGCTCTCGATCACGTTCCAGGACCCTGGAGAGGAATAAAGGGAAGTCTAGATATCGGTCCAGGAGCAGAAGTCAGAGTCCCCCCAGAGACCGGAAGGACCGAGACAAATGGGAGAGGAATCTGGACAGATGGCGGGATAAGCACGTGGACTGCCCTCCCCCGGAAGAGCCCGCTATCGGGGAAGTTTACAGTGGCAAAGTTACCAGCATCATGCAGTTTGGATGTTTTGTGCAGCTAGAGGGACTAAGGAAGCGGTGGGAAGGTCTGGTGCATATTTCTGAGCTCCGGCGGGAAGGCCGTGTCGCTAATGTGGCTGATGTGGTGAGCAAAGGCCAGAGAGTCAAGGTCAAAGTGTTGTCTTTCACTGGGACCAAGACCAGTTTGAGCATGAAGGATGTGGATCAAGAGTCTGGGGAAGATCTAAACCCAAATCGATGACGAAATCTTGTCGGGGAGACCAATGAGGGGACTTCTATGAGGAATCCCGACAGACCCACTCACCTCTCCCTCGTCAGTGCCCCTGAAGTAGAGGATGACTCGCTGGAGCACAAGCGCCTTACCCGCATCTCTGACCCAGAGAAGTGGGAGATCAAACAGATGATTGCTGCTAATGTACTTTCTAAAGAAGAGTTTCCAGACTTTGATGAAGAGACTGGCATTCTTCCTAAAGTAAATGATGAAGTAGATGAGGACCTTGAGATGGAACTGGTTGAGGAAGAGCCTCCCTTCCTGAGAGGGCACAGCAAGCAAAGCATGGACATGAACCCTATTGAAATTGTTAAGAACCCAGATGGCTCGCTCTCTCATGCAGCCATGGTGCAGAGTGCCTTGGCCAAAGAAAGGCGGGAGCTCAAGCAAGCTCAGCGAGAAGCCGAGATGGATTCTATTCCCATGGGACTCAACAAACATTGGGTTGATCCTTTGCCTGATATGGAAGGCAGGCAGATTGCTGCCAACATGAGAGGTATTGGGATGATGCCCAATGACATCCCCAAGTGGAAGAAGCATGCCTTTGGGGGCAACAAAGCTTCTTATGGAAAAAAGACCCAGATGTCAATCCTTGAGCAGAGAGAGAGCCTGCCCATCTACAAACTGAAGGAGCAGCTAGTCCAGGCTGTCCATGACAATCAGATCCTGATTGGTATTGGAGAGACAGGATCTGGGAAGACAACACAGATCACCCAGTACCTGGCAGAGGCGGGCTACACTTCCAGGGGCAAGATTGGATGTACCCAGCCCAGAAGAGTGGCAGCCATGTCAGTGGCCAAAAGAGTGTCAGAGGAGTTTGGTTGTTGCTTAGGCCAAGAGGTGGGCTATACCATTCGATTTGAGGACTGTACCAGCCCTGAAACAGTCATCAAGTACATGACAGATGGGATGTTGCTCCGAGAGTGCCTGATTGACCCCGACCTCACACAGTATGCGATCATCGTGTTGGATGAGGCACATGAGAGAACAATTCACACTGATGTGCTCTTTGGATTGTTGAAGAAGACTGTTCAGAAACGGCAGGACATGAAGCTGATTGTCACCTCAGCTACCTTGGATGCAGTGAAGTTTTCTCAGTACTTCTATGAAGCTCCCATCTTCACCATCCCTGATCGAACATATCCAGTGGAAATACTGTACACAAAGGAACCTGAGGCAGATTATCTGGATGCCAGCTTGATCACCATCATGCAGATCCATTTAACAGAACCACCAGGTGACATCCTGGTCTTTCTGACTGGTCAGGAGGAGATCTACACTGCCTGTGAGATCCTGTATGAAAGAATGAAATCCCTGGGACCTGATGTTCCAGAGTTGATTATCCTCCCAGTGTACTCTGCTCTTCCCAGTGAGATGCAGACCCGAATCTTTGACCCAGCTCCACTTGGCAGCAGAAAGGTCGTGATTGCCACCAACATTGCAGAGACATCGCTGACTATTGATGGCATCTACTATGTGGTGGACCCTGGCTTTGTGAAGCAGAAAGTTTACAATTCCAAGACAGGGATCGACCAGCTCGTGGTGACTCCTATTTCTCAGGCTCAGGCAAAGCAACGAGCTGGCAGAGCTGGAAGAACAGGCCCAGGGAAGTGTTACAGGCTGTACACAGAACGAGCCTACCGAGATGAAATGCTGACCAGCAATGTGCCAGAAATCCAGAGAACCAACTTAGCAAGCACAGTGCTCTCGCTCAAGGCCATGGGCATCAATGACCTTCTGTCCTTTGACTTCATGAATGCCCCACCAATGGAAACCTTGATCACAGCCATGGAGCAACTGTACACACTGGGGGCCCTGGATGATGAGGGCCTGCTTACTTGCCTGGGCCGCAGGATGGCAGAATTCCCGCTGGAACCAATGCTGTGCAAAATGCTGATCATGTCTGTGCATCTGGGCTGCAGTGAGGAAATGCTGACCATTGTGTCCATGCTGTCTGTGCAGAACGTTTTTTACAGGCCCAAGGATAAACAAGCCCTTGCTGATCAGAAGAAGGCCAAATTCCACCAAACCGAAGGAGACCACCTCACCCTGTTGGCCGTGTACAATTCTTGGAAGAACAACAAGTTTTCCAACCCATGGTGCTATGAGAACTTTATCCAAGCTCGTTCTCTGCGCCGGGCCCAGGACATTCGCAAGCAGATGTTAGGCATAATGGACAGACACAAGCTGGATGTGGTTTCCTGCGGTAAGTCCACAGTCCGAGTGCAGAAGGCCATCTGCAGTGGATTCTTCCAAAATGCTGCCAAGAAAGACCCGCAGGAGGGTTACCGGACACTGATTGACCAGCAAGTGGTCTACATCCACCCTTCCAGTGCTCTCTTCAACAGACAGCCGGAATGGGTGGTGTACCATGAGCTGGTGCTGACCACAAAGGAGTACATACGTGAGGTCACCACCATCGACCCCCGGTGGCTTGTGGAGTTTGCTCCTGCCTTCTTCAAGGTCTCCGACCCAACGAAGTTAAGCAAGCAGAAGAAGCAGCAGCGCCTGGACCCCTTGTACAACCACTGTGAGGAGCCCAACGCCTGGAGAATATCCCGGGCTTTCCGGCAGCGCTGACAGGCAAGACTTGTTTGTCTTCTGTGGCAGTGGTCCAGGGCTTGGACTCACTCTTATTGATGAAAAGCTGACCATGGGGATATGATCTTAACTGGACATTTTCCAAACTTGATTTGCATTTCTTCCCTTGTGGTAAAATAGAAACAGGGATTTATGCCTGGTTTGACCAGAATGTCCAATCTGCACTACCTCAAATCACTGGGGCCACCTGGGGCTCACAGCCAACACGGGTACATTGTATCATCTCCAAGAAAGGGGTAACTCGTGCAGCCCTGGGATGGGAAATGGGTTGTGAGCACAGGACACCTGGACATGCAGACAGATGGGCACGATGGGGACCCTGATGCCCTAGCTGGTACTGTGTGGAGAAGAGAGCCATGAAGCTCATTGAAAGTGTTGGCCCCACTTCCTGCTCCTGTCCAGCCCCTGTACTTTCCCTTGACCTGATAATATTTATTTTCTTATTAAGGAAACAAAAATGGAAAAAAAAATTCTGATCGGTAACCTTCGGGCAGGACGAAGCTCGCTGGGGGTGGGAGAGGCGGGAGATGGTGAGAGAGCATTCCCGGAGAGAGAGGGACTGCCTGGAGCAGCTGGAAAGGAAGCTGGGGCGGGAGCACAAGCTGCAGGAGCAGCAGAAGGAGCAGTGGGAGACTGTGGGTCAGACCCGGTCCTGCCCGGATGACGGGCTACTGCGGCCTGGGCTGTGGTGATGTGGCCTCGAGTTGAACTGCTGGCCTCGTTTTCCACATTTCGTTTCTGTTTTGTCTTGGCTTGTAAATTTGTAGAATTAAATCTTATTTCCTTGTGGAAAAAAATAATAATAAAAAATCCAGAACAAGAGATTAAAAAAATGTATTTTTTTTAAGGAAGGATGCACACAGATCTTGAGAATATTTATTAGCAATCACAATTTATTTGTAGCACTCATGAAATGAACTTCTAGTCATAGAAACGTGTTCAAGTTTTCTTCATAAGTATAGCATTTGCTCTGGGCATCTGGCCCGTAGCCTTTACCAAGTTCCATTTAGTTTTAGTTTACTCAGAGCTTTTAACAAGTAATAAACAGATGATGAATATTATTAAATCCATTATCTCCATCTGTTAAGATATGCATGTGAGTTTTCTCTTTTACTCTCTATTAAAGTAGTGAATTAGGTTTTCTGATGTTGAGCTAAACCCTCCTTTATCATGATGAATTATCATTTAAAGACACCAATTGAGTTAGCTTGCTAATAATTTTTATAGGATTTTCTCAAATATGTCTATAAGTGAAATGGCCTTAATATTTCCTTTCTTGTTACTTTTGGAATCAAGGTTAAATTGACTTCACAAAATGAACCAGACAGTTTTTCCTCTTTTTCTATTTCTGGAACAACTTGAATGAAATAAATTATCTGTTCCTTAAAAGTTTGGCAAAACTCACCTACAAAGTCTTTTGGCCCTAGAGTATTTAGGGGGTAGATATATTTGATTAATTCCATTTCTAATCAAGTGTTCTTTCTTCTTATGCTATGTTTGACATCTGATATATTTCTAGAAATTTGATGTAGGTTTTCAAATGTAGTATCATGCAACTATTTATAAGATTATTATATTTTCTCAATTTTGATTCTCTTATTTTCTCTTTTGCATCCTCTTTCTCCCCACTACCACCTGCCTCTATTTCATGTGCAGTCTTACCAAAAGTTTATCGATTTCATTATTTTAAAAAAGTAGCTCCCTTTCAATGTTATTCATTTTCTTGGATTTTTTTGTTCTATATTTTATAAATTTTTACCTTTATCTTTGTTTCCTTTTTTCATTTTTTTCAGGATTATTCACTTTATTATATGATCACATGTTAAATAGATAGGGACACAGTGTCTCTTCTTATTCAATAGTAATGAGCTTTCACATTAATGAGGCCTGAAGACAATTCAGAGAACTGGCTGAGATTGTTAATTATTTGTCTGTCGAAAGTGAACATTTTTCACACCATGATCTCAGCAAACATTTAAAAATCTTTTAAGTAGGTATAAGGGACAGTTCTGAGGACTTTACATGAGTCACCGCAATTAAGCTTCACTATATTCCTATGAGTTAGATACAAGTATTATATTCATTTTGCAAAGAAAGAAGCTCAGGCTTAGCAGCATTATATAACTTGTTCCAGGACACAAGTCTAGTGGGTGACAGAACTCGGGATTTGAACCCAGGAAGTTTGATTCAAAAGTGTATAGTAGTACTCATTAGTATATATGGCTTCCTTAGAAAAAGTGTGTTTTGTTTTGGGTGTTTTTTTTTTTGAGCCAAACATGAGGTCAGTTTTAAGCTGACTTGGTTGTTGATATTTTTCAGGCAAATACTACATAGCCACGATGGCCTTGATCACAGCCTCCACTGCCTTGACCATTATGGTGATGAATATCCACTTCTGTGGGGCTGAGGCCCGGCCAGTGCCACACTGGGCCAGGGTGGTTATACTGAAATACATGTCCAGGATCTTGTTCGTTTACGACGTGGGTGAGAGTTGCCTTAGCCCCCGCCATGACAGGGAGCGGGGCCGCCTCACAAAGGTTTATGGCAAACTTCCAGAGGCTAATCTGAAAACAGCCAGGAACAAAGACCTTCCCAGAAAGAAGGAAATGAACAAACTCTTAAAGAATGACTTGGGGTGCCAAGGTGAGACCCCACGGGATGCTGACAATTACTGTGCACGGTACAAAGTGCTGACGAGGAACATCGAATACATTGCCAAGTGCCTCAAAGACCACAAGGCCACCAATTCCAAGGGGAGTGAATGGAAGAAGGTTGCGAAAGTCATAGATCGATTCTTCATGTGGATTTTTTTCATTATGGTGTTTGTGATGACTGTTTTGATCATAGCAAGAGCAGATTAATGAGCACTTGGTATGTGGGGATGAAATAATAGAATTCTCTGTGATCTACAATAATAATTCCTCCAAGTCTTCTCTATTTTAACTACAGAAATACTTTTACCAGTTAAGTTGCATTTGGCTGCAAATAACAGAAAACCCAATGAACCATAACTTAAATAGAAACTACTCATCTACACAAAAATAAATCTACAGTTACAAAGTCCAAGGATCTTTTCATTTTTCCTGTGTTGTTTTAAGGCATTAAATTTGTGGTAATCGGTTACAACAGTAATAGAAAACTAATATAGGAACCAGAGTAATTCTGTGTATATAACATTTTCCATGTTTTAGATTATTTGTTTGGGATAGATTTGACTATAGCCAGGTTGAAATGATTTTATTGAGCCATTTCTAGATATTTCATCTAGGTTTTCAAATGTATTATCATGCAGCTGTTTATAAAATTCTTATATTGCTTTCTAAAATTTGATTTCTAAAAATTAAACTTTATCTGAAAACATTAGGGATCCACAAAAGCATTAAACCAAGGGAATGATAGTGTCAGATTTATGTTTCAGAAATAAGATGGTGGTGACTATGAGACTGTAGAGATAAGATAGAAGAGGTAGAGAGATCTATTGAAATGTGTTGTTTTTGTTTTATCAATTCAAGAAAGAGATAATGAAAGCGTGACCCAAGATGAGGGGAATAAGAAAACGAGTCACAACGTGTTTATGACCTAGAATAGATAAAACTTGGTGACTGGTTGGATATGCGGTTATGGAGAGAGTGGTATTGAGAATAATTCTGAGCTTTCTATCTCAGACAACTGAGGTGAGGAATAAAGGAAGACCAGGTTTTGGAGGAAAGAATTCTGTTTAGGACATCTTGAGCTGGAAATGCTTCTGGGATATGCTGGTAGAGATATCCAGTAAGTAGCTGAACGTACATTTGGAACTTTGGATATAAGTGAAAGCTTAAAAAAAAGATATACACTCAAGTTCATTGTTAACATATATATTAAGTAATTTCAGTGGGTAGGACACAGTGCTACAAACCATGAGAGAGTCAAAAGAATGAAAACACATTTTTTTTTTGCCAGAATTCCAGAAGCTTAGAACCATCATACATCATTAAAGCATTTGCCTTGTTAAACTGTCATTTCTCCATTCACATATCTGCTTCCCCAAGTATATTCAGTTCCTCCCCAGGCCTACGGCCCAGAAGCTCTGTCATTATTCTCTCTCTTTTTTTAAAAAAAATATTTTTATTGATTTCAGAGAGGAAGAGAGAGGGAGAGATAGAAACATCAATGATGAGAGAGAATCATTGATCAGCTGCCTCCTGCATGCCCCCCACTGGGGATCAATCCCATACCCGAGCATGTGCCCTTGACCAGAATCAAGCCTGGGACCCTTGAGTCCACAAGCGGATGCTCTATCCATTGAGCAAAACTGGCTAGGGCCATTATTCTCTTTTTTAATTTTTTTAATTTTTTAAATTGTTGACAGTATTACGGATGTCTCCCATTTTCTCCCCCTTTACTCTCTACCCAGCCCCTACTCCCCGCCCGCACCGCCCCCCCCCCCCCAGGTCTTCATCACCCTATTGCCTGTGTCCATGAGCTATGCTTGTAAGTATATAATTTCTTTGGTTTATCTCTCCTCCTCCTCCCAAACCCACATCAAGGTATGTCTGTCTATCCCATGCCTTCATGCTTCAGGTCTTATTTTATTGGTCAACTAGAAGCCCAGTGCATGGATTCATGCACTGGTGGGATCCCTCGGCCTGGCCTGTGCCCTCTCGAAATCTGGGAACCCTTTGGGGATGTCAGACTGCCAGGTTTAACCCGATCCCTGCAGGCTATGCTGAGGGACCCCACTGGTGCATGTATCCATGCACCAAGCCTCTAGTATGCATATAAGATCTTTGATTAACCCGTTCCCGCCCTCCCCCCAACCCCCTTCCCTCTGAGATTCATCAGTTTGTTCTATGTTTCCATGCCTGTGCATTGAGCATCCGCCCCCCTGGTGGCACTGTGCATCAGAGCTACTGGTTGAACAGTCACTTAGGCTTTTATATATATAGATTCATTTTGTTCAGTAGATTCCACAAATAAGTGAGATCATGTGATATTTGTCTTTCTCAGTTTGGCTTATTTCACTTAGCATAATAGTCTCCAAAAGGTAAGAGATTCCTCTTATTGTTCTCTTCTTATCCTTTATGATAAGGATCTTCTCTTTTTATCCTTGTGTACAGTGAAGGACATAGCACAAGGTCATTAGTAATTAAACAATCATTGAATGGATGAGTGAGTGAAAGGAAGAGCTGTAGGAGGGTCCAACAAAGTGCTAGAGAAGTGCAGACTGCAACAGGGTGCCTATTCTATCCCACATATAAAAATAAACACCAGATGGACTAAAGAGTTAGATGTAAAAATAAACAAAAAGCGTATAAGGAAATAAAGGAGGATTTCTAAATAAAATTCTCCACCTGGCCCGGCCAGTGTAGCTCAGTGTTTGAGTGTGGACCCATGAACCAAGAGGTTGCTGGTTCAATTCTAGGTCAGGGCACATGTCCAGGTTGCAGGCTGGATCCCAGGGGTGGGAGGTCATGCAGAAGGCAGCTGATCGATGATGTCTCACTTTCATTGATGTTTTTATCTCTCCCTCTCCCTTTAAAAATCAATAATAATAATAATAATAATAATAATAATAATAATAATAAACTTTAAAAAATTCTCCACCTGGCCCTAGCTGCTTTGGCTCAGTGGATAGAGTGTCAGCTTGCTCACAGAAGGGTCCTGGGTTTGATTCTGGTCAAGGGCACATGCCCAGGTTGTGGGCTCGATCCCCAGTAGGGGGCATGTAGGAGGCAGCCGGTCAATGATTCTCATCATTGATGTTTCTCTCTCCCTCTTCCTATAAGAAATCAATAATAATAATAATAATAATAATAATAATAATAATAATAATAAACCATGTAAAAAATTCTCCACCTCAATACATTTTGAGATGTGACTGCTATGAAAGAGAAGTGCAGGGCCCTCTGGAGGAGATAGCAAAGGGGGACTGGGTTGGATTGGGCATGCCTGTTGAGGAAGTGGTGCTCATATGAGATCTGAGGGGGAAGAGCTGGGAAATGCCAGGTTGCAGTCAGTGGGAAGGACAGAATTCAAGCTTCATGGAAGAGCAGAGCTTTCATTATTTGAGAAAGAGAAAGGAGGCCTGAGAGTCAGATCAGTGTGTTGGAATCAGTGACCTGCAGAAATCCAAGAACAAGGACGGGTCAGGCAGAGCCTTGCAAAATTTCAAAAACACCAATGACTCTGTTCATCGTCTGACTGTCTTGGTGCACCGAGGTGTGCCAGGGTTTGTTGAGGTCCTGACCTTTGTTCTTTCTCCTTCGTCAGACTGTCTACTTTTCCATCAGCTCATTGCTCAAACCGACACTTGCCAAACCAGCCACAGGCAAACCTGGCAGATGGACTCTTGGTCAAACCAGAAACACAGGTTTTGGAACGTCTTGAGCAACAGTGGTGAGGCCACTTGTAATGTCATCAATTCCAGAGGTTCACAAAAAACTCTCTACCTGTGTCCTCCTTCAGCTTAGATCACACCTTTGAAGAAGCTGTTGAAACCTTATAAGCTTGTGAATATAGTCAAGCCCCTCAAACCTTAGAAAATAAACCCCATGATAAAACCTCCCTGTTTTTCTCTTTACCGGCCCCAGCCAAGGTTCCTCCCCTCATTGTTCAGGGTTCCAGCAAGACATGGATGGTGTGTTCAGATTAGGATAGTTCATGGAAAGTTTAATAAATAACTCTATAAAGGTGTGGGCAGTATGTTGTGAAACACAAGGGGTGAGAGAAGACCCCAGAACTAGGAGAGCAGAAGTACTACCGCTCCAGGGCCTGAAAAAAGGTGGAAGGTTACCTGAACCCAGCTGGAGAGAGCTGTACCCTTGGGTTGAGTGAATGAAGCAGACTCTGTAAGGAAGGAATTGGGGGACTATATGTCCCCACCTCACTCTCCATCTTCCCTCCAATCTCTAGGGTTCACTGTTGACCAAACTCAATGGAGTCATGGGAACCTTTTAAAGTTGCCTTATATCTGGGACAGAGAGCAGAGTGGTGAAGGGGAGAGTGTGGATCTGGAGGGACAAAGGGGAGACATCTGGCACATTCCCTCATTCTGACTTCCCTCTACAACCTAATTTCTTTTCACCCCCACTCAACTGAAACAGCTCTAGCCAAATTCACTATATGGTAATTGCCAAATCCACTGGATATGTCTGAGGCCTCTCTGCTGCCTTCAACACAACTGACCACTTCCTCCTTCTTTCTTTTTTTCAAATTAAATCTTTATTGTTCAGATTATTACAGTTGTTCCCCTCCCCCCCCATAGCTCCCCTCCACCTAGTTCCCACCCCACTCTCTGCCCTTACCTCCCTCACTGTCCTCATCCATAGGTGTACGATTTTTTTCCAGTCTCTTCCCGCATCCCCACACCCCTTTCCCCCCGAGAATTGTCAGTCCACTCCCTTTCTATGCCCCTGATTCTATTCACCAGTTTATTATGTTCATCAGATTACTTATTCACTTGATTTTTAGATTCACTTGTTGATAGATGTGTATTTGTTGTTCATAATTTGTATCTTTACCTTTTTCTTCTTCTTCCTCTTCTTAAAGGATACCTTTCAGCATTTCATATAATACTGGTTTGGTGGTGATGAACTCCTTTAGCTTTTCCTTATCTGTGAAGCTCTTTATCTGACCTTCAATTCTGAATGATAGCTTTGCTGGATAAAGTAATCTTGGTTGTAGGTTCTTGCTATTCATCACTTTGAATATTTCTTCCCACTCCCTTCTGGCTTGCATAGTTTCTGTTGAGAAATCAGCTGACAATCTTATGGGTACTCCCTTGTAGGTAACTGCCTTTTTTTCTCTTGCTGCTTTTAAGATTCTCTCTTTGTCTTTTGCTCTTGGCATTTTAACTATGATGTGTCTTGGTGTGGTCCTCTTTGGATTCCTTTTGTTTGGGGTTCTCTGCGCTTCCTGGACTTGTAAGTCTATTTCTTTCACCAGGTAGGGGAAGTTTTCTATCATTATTTCTTCAAATAGGTTTTCAATATCTTGCTCTCTCTCTTCTTCTGGCTCCCCTATAATTCGGATGTTGGTACGCTTGAAGTTGTCCCAGAGGCTCCTTGCACTATCTTCATATTTTTGGATTCTTTTTTCTTTTTGCTTTTCCGGTTGGGTGTTTTTTGCTTCTTCGTATTTCAAATCTTTGACTTGATTCTTGCGATCCTCTAGTCTGCTGTTGGATCTCTGTATAATATTCTTTATTTCATTCAGTTGTATGCTTAATTTCTAGTTGGTCCTTTTTCATATCCTCAAGGGTCTTACTAGATTTATTGAGGGTCTAACTAAATTTATCGGTGGTTTCTAGAAAATTCTTGAAAAACCTTATAAGTGTGGTTTTGAACTCTATATCCAGTAGTTTGCTTTCTTCCATGTTTGTCATTTGTGACCTGTTTCTTGTCTCCACGTTTTTTATGCTTCCCTGTGTTGATAGAGTGGCTTTGTGTGCTAGGTGTCCTATAGGACCCAGTGGCTCAGCCTCCCCAATTACCTGAGGTGGACACTCTTGGTGCACTCCTTTGTGGGCTTTGTGCACAGTCTTGTTTTAGTTAAGCTTTGATTGTTGTAGGTATCACTGGAAGGAATTGACCTCCAGGCCAATTGTCTGTGAGAATCAGCTGTGTCTATGGTGGGAGAACTTCTGTGCTGAAGACACCCTTCTGGGGCAAGACTTGCTTCAGTGGGACTTTGGTGCTCACTGAGTCTGCCCCCTGAGTGTGTCCCTTATGGATCTAAGGAGTTGTAATCTGGATGGTCCCACTCTGACCACTGGGTACACGGGCTCTTGGATCTCTAAGGAGGTGCTAATTTAGCCTCTGCCTGAAGCTACCCAGCAGGAGCTATGGAGATATCTGCAGATTTCTTTGTTTGGGGTTTGGAGGTGCCCAGATGAGGCCCAGCTGTGAAGCAGTGCAAGCTCCTGTGGGGCCTTGGGCCTTCTTTTGGATGTTCAGGGTCTCTCTGACCCAGCTTCAGTTTGTTAGGTAATTTTAGATTGCAAAGGGCCAGGCCATTCATATGCAAAAGCCTCCTCGCACAGCTTGGGTGAGGCGGGGACTCAGGGAATCAACAGGGGGGAGCAAACAGCTATGGCTGATCCTCAGCCCTGCCCTAAGAGGTCCCGGGTCTCAGTGTCCCGAGGTAATCTCTGCAAGCACCTCTGAGAGAGAGCTGCCCTTGAGTTCCACCCGATGCGAGACAGTCCAGTTTCTCCCAGTATGAGTCTCGGTCCCCAGAGACTTGCCTGGAACTGGAGTTCGGAGCAGTCAGGAGCTTGAGACTTCCTCCTGATTGAAAAAGACAACCACATCCTCAGTTGCCAGCCCTTTCCTCGTGCGCCTCCGTACCTCTGCACTTTACTTCCACACCTCCTCTGAATCTCAGTGTGCTTTTCTCTTTCCTTCTAGTTGTAGAATTTCCACTCAGCCAGCCTTCCTGTGGTTCTGGATGATGTCCATTTTTTCTTTTAGTTGTATTTTTGAGTGGTTGTGCGAGGCAGCAATTTCAGGTGTTTACCTATGCCACCATCTTGGTTTCTCCCATTTCCTCCTCCTTGAACCCTTTCTCTCTTACCTTCTGTGTTACCATTGTCTGCTTCTTAAACAGCTCATTCTCAGAAACCCTGGCTGGCTCCAGTTCCTCCTTTTCTGGCAAAGTTTGATGTCCCTCAGTGCTCCGTCTTCAGCTCTTCTCCTCCATGCCTTTTACTATTACACTAGAGGCCTGATGCACGAAATTTGTGCAAGAGTCGGCCTTCCTTCCCCCCGCTGCCAGCACTGGCTTCCCTCTGGCACCCAGGACCTGGGCTTCCCTTGCAGCCTGGCTTCATCCAGAAGGTCATCTGGTCTAACTAGCATATTATGCTTTCATTATTATAGATATACTAGAGGCCCGGTGCACAGATTCATGCACCAGGGAGGTCCCTCTGCCTGGCCCGTGGGGACCAGGCTGAAATAGGCCCGAGGGGTCCTGGGCCTATTTCTCTGACATCCCCTGAGGGGTCCCGGATTTCGAGAGGGCACAGGACAGGCTGAGGGACCCCACTGGTGCATGATTGGGGCTGGGGAGGAACTGCAGGAGGACTCCAGGTCATGTTGGGCCCTTCTAGGCCAGTCCCAATTGGAGCCGGTCAGCGGGGAGGGACCGCGGGAGATTGGCCAGCCAGGGAGGGACTGCTGGAGGGTTCCAGGGCATGTTGGGCCCATCTCACCCAGTCTCTATTGGCCGGACCCCAGCAGCAAGCTAACCTACTGGTCAGAGTGTATGCCCCCTGGTGGTCAGTGCGCATCATAGCGACTGGTCAAATGGTTGGACTCTTAGCATATTAGACTTTTGTTATATAGGATCCTGACGATTCTCAGAACCACTTGTGCAGTCTTGTGCTCTGCTTAGCTCCAAACCCAATATAATCTTCATGCCAATTGAGTATCACACCTAAATGTCTCATAGACATGTTCAAATTCAACATGTTCCAAACTAAGCTCATTATCTATGTTACCATCCAAGTCTCTTCTTTCTGTGTTTCTGTGTTATTTAGCTACACCAACACCAACTCTACCACCCAGGCTAAAAATCAGGCAGTCATTCTGGGTTCTCACCTAACCCAACAAAGTCCGTCACTGATCCTGTCAATTCTACCTGCTGAGGGGGTTTTCAAATCTGTCCTTTTCTTGCTATACCCTGTATTGCTTTATTTCAGGTCTTTGTCATATTTGCCTGGACTATTGCAGTAGTCCTTTAACTGAGCCTCCTGTCTCCAGTTTCTTCCCTTTTTATTCCATCTTCTTCCCCAGTGCCAAACTGATCTTGTGACTCTCCCACCCAAAACTTTTAAATGGCTAATTAAATACCTACAAGTTGGATAGAGTCCTACTTCCTTAATACGATATAGCAGAGATTAAAAATGTGTATATGTGTGCTTTCTTTTTTGCTGCTCTACCTAAGAGGTGTTCCTTTGTTCATTCACTCCGAGGCCATAATTTATCTTTTTGGCATAGAAAGAAACCTCCCTGCTATCTCTTGCAAGAGAAGTAATCAGACCATTTCTGTTGTGAGAGTCTGAAACCTCTGGGAGCAATCAGGGTCTTCATCATGAGAAGATGGATAGAAATAAGGCTTTTGGTGTTCAGTAGTTCAAAAAGGAGGAGCAAAGCTGGTTTCCCACCTTGGGCATGTGACTCAGGCTAAGCTAGACATAGACCCTCACCTGAGACCTTAAATCTTAATGTTTATATGGAAGAATGAATACTAAATACCAAAAGCCAAGAAAAATCTGCAAAAGAAAACTGTGCGAAATACTTGCCTGAGAAGATAGTAGAGGCCATGATAAGCACATAAAATTAGAATTAGGCTAGAAATAGACAAAAGCAAACAAACAAGCAAACATCAGTAAAAAGGAGTTGAGAAGTCAGAAATTCTCAGTGTATGTGCAAATTTGATACATGACAATGAGGGTAGTTTGAATCAGTGGGGAAAGACTATCTATTAAAAAATAAATGGGACCTCTATCTTAAATATTAATTCAAAATGATTGTGGTAATCAGTCCACAAGGTATGCATATATTAAATCATCACCTGATATACTTTGAACACCATGGTACTATATATATATAATTTTCACTAGTTAATTATACCTCAATAAAAGCTGTGGGAGGAAGAAAATTTAGGAGATTACATTTAAGTGTCACAGGATATCTTATTTTTAAAATTGAGGTATAATTGACATATAACATTATATTAGTTCCAGGTATACAATAGAATGTTTCTACATTTATATATATTGTGAAATGATCACCACAATAAGTCTAGTTAACATCTGTCTCCATAGTTACAAAATATTTTTTCTTCTGTTGGGAACTTTTAAGATCTATTTTCTTAGCAACTTTCAAATATACACAGTATTATTAACTATAGTCACCATGACTTATTTATTGAGATCTTCTTAACACCAGAGCTATAAAATTTATTAAAAAGCTAGAAATCAAGAGCTATAAAAGAAAAGATAGACATATTTGATTACATAAGAACTAAAAATTCCCTATGATAAAAGTATAATGAATATAGCAAATGAAAAAGTCAAATGATAAAGGACAGACTTGGACATACCATTAATACTGCTAATAGCCATAACATTCTTACAAATTGGTCAAAAAGTGTAAACAACCCAATCAAAACAATGAAAAAACAATATGAAAAGGCAATTCACAGAAAAACAAATTAATATGACTTTAAAACATATAAAAAGTTGTTAGAACAAAGGAATAGTCCAGGAAATGCAAATTTAAAAAATGCTATGCCATTTTTCACCCAACTGGTAGCAAATATTAAAAATGATCTAGACATCTATGGCTGGTGGGGATAGGTATGGGAAGGCAGGGCTACTCTTTCATACAACATAAATAGAAATGTGAAGTATTATAATATTTTCAGAATACATACTAGCAACATTTTTAAGTATTAAAAGTATGTCCTTTGCCACATAAATCCCCCTCCAGGGAATTTAGCCCATAGAAATAGAAGCAGCAGGCAAAAATATATGTCCAAAGATGTCTATTGCAACATGCTTATAGCACCCACCAACAGGGAAATGAAATATGGTATACTTATAAGATGGAATATTGTGGAATAATATCAATAGAAAGAATGATTTATAGTTATACTGACTGAAATGGAAAGGTTCCTGTAAGGTTTTATTGAGAAAAGAAAGATACATAAAATATCTACAATATGATTTGCATTTTTGTAAAATGAACAAAAACAACATATATATCTATATGAATATGAGTAATTACCTAAACTTGGAGAAAAATATGGAAAAATAAATACCAGAGTATTAACAAGATTAATGGGGTAGAAGTCCAGTGCTTTTGTATATAAAAAAGAATTATTTTAAAAAATTCACATTTTTACAGTGCTTCTCTTGTGCTCCCAGTTTGTTAATTACTCCTTTTTTGTTGTCTCTATAAGCATGCACAAATTTCCATATTTGCCATATGACACACTACAATTTTGTAAGTTAAAAATATCTACAGCTGTATTCTCTCTTAGGTACAAAAATTGTATATTATTTATCTTTGTATTTTGTCATTATTTGTGTGTTGTAATCCTGTCCAAGGGCTGCTATAACTGGGTAGCTTAAAACAATGGAAATGTATTCCCCACAGTCCTAGAGGCTAGACTCGCAGCAGTGGGCAAACTACGGCCCTCGGGGCCCGTTTGAAATGAATAAAACTAAAAAAAAAAAAAAAGACCATACCCTTTTATGTAATGATGTTTACTTTGAATTTATATTAGTTCACACAAACACTCCATCCATGCTTTTGTTCCGGCCCTCCGGTCCAGTTTAAGAACCCATTGTGGCCCTCCAGTCAAAATGTTTGCCCACCCCTGGGCTAGAGGTAACAAATCCAGATGTCTGCAGGGCCATGCTCTCTCTGAAGTTTCCAGGGGAGAATCCTTCCTGGCTTCTTCCAGCTTCCGGGGGTTGCCTACAATCCTTGGTATCTCTTGGCTTGCAATGCAACACCCCAATCTCTGCCTCTGTCTTCACATGGTGTTCTCTGCTTGTCTCTGTCTCTGTATGCAAATTTCTCTTCTCACAAGGACACCCAGCCATTGGATTTAGGGTCCTAATTCAGTATGACCTCATCTTAATTTGATCTACAAAGACCCTATTTGAAAATAAGTTTACACTCATAGAATCTTTATATTAAAAGAAAAATGCATAGAACAAGCAGTAAAATTTTAGTGATCTAAGGGAAAATGCAATAAAAGCAAAGTGTACACTGATTTGTAGCCAATAATTCATGCCAAGCAAAGTCATAATAAGACAGATAAATACAAGAGAAGTACGGATGGTGCTAGGGATCGTGAGAGATGTAACAAATGATCTCTTTCTTTTGTACATATTTCCTTATCCAAGTCAGAGAAACCCAAATATAATAAAATTTCTACTTTACACAGTGTGTGCCTAATCACATTTAGAAATAAATGACTCCCCACAGGTTAAAAGTGCAAGGATTAGATTTATTCAAGACTAGAACATACATTCACAAATCAGGGAAGGGGCCCTACCTCCAGGAAATGCAGGAGACATGTCTTTGTTTCAGAAAAGACGGTGCCATATAGCTAGTGTTTTCCTTAATCCAACTACAGGAAGCAAACCTGACTAAATGTTGGCTGGTAGGGATATAAAAAATTCAAGGGGAGAAAGCATTGAAGGGGGCCTGAGCGAAGAAGAAAAAAAAGGGCTGAGGAACACTAGGCAAGAAGAGATAAGAAACATAATTTAGAATTGTAAACTCTAAGACAATTCATTGTTCTCCTGGAGACAATGAAGGTCTGGTTCTTTAAGTTTGAGGGGAACAGCATTTTGACAAATTCTGTCTGTGAGGTCCCCTTTCTGACTAAACCAAGGAAAGGTTTTCTTTGCCTGTCTCTGGCCTGAAGGCTGTGGTTGAAGCCTGTTGACTTTAGTCATTGACATACTAACAATTCACTTGCAGGTCCCAAGGTTAGTAGGTTGATATATAAACCCAAAGCAAAGGAATTGACTTGTTTCAAGATCTTGGAGATTTGAAACAGGGCTCTGCTCCCCACTCACCCCATGTTCCCTCATCCTCTCTCCTGAGTCTGGGCTGGGTTGAAATGAATTTCAGGCCCAAGTTGATACTATATTCCTTGTTTTCTTAATTGATTAAATTATTAAGTGGCACATGGCTGCAGTAGTAATTGAACAGTTGCTAGTAACTAGATGTAGCCCACAGGTGTCCCTGTGACCCTATGGATAGGGAATTATCCTGTTCTACACCAGCTACATTAATTGCTTAATGGTTATGTTTGTGGGAAGTTATGTAACACACTCTGAGCCTTCACATGTAATTTAGCTGTGGAGCCTATAGCAACTGAGATCCCCACATCAGATAACTGGGTCAAGGTCCAGACTCCAGCTACTCGGCAGGGAGATGGCACACCTCCAGATGTTCCTTGTTCCTAGAAGTAACCCCGAGCCTTCCAATTTCTGCCCCATCCTGAGCAAGGATTGCAAGGTCAGAACTACAGAACTCCAAGCATTCTATCTTTTTGTGGGGATCTGTTCTAACGATTGGTTCAAATCTTTTTTTTTAAAGAGAATTAAGCAGTAACTTCTATTATTCTTAAAAAAGAGTTGGGTAGGTAGTGGGACTAGGGAGTTGTAATATGAATGGTTGGGGGTTGAGAAGGGGTCAGGGAAATAAAAAAAAAAAGATGAAAAATAAAGGAGGGAAAAAAAAAAGGGAGGTGGAGAGAGAGAACGGGAGTAGAGAGATGAGGAGAAGAGCGAGCGAGAAGGCGATGGAGAAAGAGACTAGGGCGAGGAGCGCAGAGTAGAGAGCGTAACTAGATAGCCGCGGGATGATATACTGATCGGGCGCCAGAGCTATGCAGAGACTCTAGAGAAGAGAGCGGAATCGTACGATATCGATCTCTCCTATAGCTAGTATCGCTCGATGCGCAACTTTTCTCCCTATCTCTCATTCTCGCTTAGCTCTAGCAGATCTCTGCATCCCCTTTCTCCTTCGCTCTCTTCTCTTCTCTCTCTCTCCCTCTTCTCTCTCTCTCTATCTCTCCCCTTTCTCTCTCTCTCTCTCTCTCTCTCTCTCTCTCTCTCCCTTCTCTCTCTCTCTCTCTACTCTCTCTCTCTCACCTCTCTCTCTCTCCTTCTCTCTCTCTCTCTCTCTCTCTCTCTCCTCTCTCTCTCAAATAAAAAAAATTTCTGCAAATGTAAGAAGGGCTTTAAAAAATTAGCAACAAGAAAGAATAAATAGAATAGCATTTCTTACTTTTATCAGGGAGCAAAATCTTTCCCAGAAGCCCCCTACAGTATTCCTTCTATATCTCATTGGCCAGTACTTGGTCATATGTACATTCCTAGACCGATCATTGACAGAGGCTAGTGCATACTGTTGCATGGCTGGTAGTATTTTATTTTTTAAAAATATATTTTTATTGATCTCACAGAGGAAGAGAGAGAGAGAGATAGAGATAGCAATTTCAATGATGAGAGAGAATCACTGATCAGCTGCCTCCTGCATGCCCCCTACTGGTGATCGAGCCTGCAACCCAGGCATGTGCCCTGACCAGGACTCCAACTGTGACCTCCTGGTTCATAGATCGATGCTCAACCACTGAGCCACACTAGACGGGCACATGGCTGATTTTAGAACAGTCAGATTTATTCCCTGGGACTGGAGAAAGGGTCCACTTTCTCTCCCCTCATTGCCGCACTCCTAATACCAGAACAGTAGGGATCTGTTGGCAAGAAAGATTTTGTTTGGATAGCCAACAGTGTGGACCACAACACTGAGAAAGAATAGAAAATATGGCACCAGTTAACCTAGGTATCTACATACCACTCTTTCTGTAACAGGAAAAATATAAATTTGTCCTTATCTCACCAAAGAAGACAGCAACCTTGAACGAGGAACAGAAACTCTTATCTGGGTCCATATATGTTACAAGTAGCCCAATTGCACACCCATCCACTCTGAGGCCAATCAGCCAATAATAACAGAAAGTTGATTCCCAGAGCCAACTGAAAGTCTGAGATTAAACCCTTGACTAGTTTTTCTCAGAATTTGTCTGCTGATAAATTGTGTAAGAACACAGAAGGGAGAACAAGAACTTTAGAAACAAAGGGAAAAATTATGCCAGCATGGCAATTTAAAAAAGAGAAAAGAAACAAACTTAACAAAATGTTGAACAAGACTTTGAAACTACGTCCATTAAGTCATCCTAATGACTGTGAAGGACCACATACTACCCAGTTATGACAAAGGTAGGATAAAATGGAAAACACTGCCACGGAGGTTAAAATGTTAGACTGTGTTCCATGTAGGGGATTAATTCTACTTTTGAACATAAAGGTATATGTGTGTGTGAGTTGGTGTATAATTCTATTAATAGAAAATCCATGTCTCCCACCTCCAGGAAAACAAACAACAGACAAATACTTCCTGAACATGCTCTGAAGAGGTACCCAATCATCATCCTGCCTAGAGCCCCCAGCCCAGCTCTGTCAGTGAGCAGTGGGTGGAAAAGACAAGGGCTTTGGCATTCAGAAAGCTGGTGTTGAACACAGGCTGCAGCACTTGCACTTCTAGGAACTTGAGCAGGTCCTTACTCTTATTGATTCTCAAATACTCAGTTGTAAAATGGTAACAACCTGACAGAGTGTCCTTATAAAGTGCCCGATTCATGGCAGATGCTCGTGATATAGTAATTACCGTTAACTCCTTGCCAGGAACAGATCTTTCTAATGTGTGGTCCCCAGACCAGCAGCACAACATACTGAGGAATGTGTTAGAAATGCAGTCTGCTGGTATGGCTCAGTGGCTGAGCGTCAACCTATGAACCAGGAGGTCACGGTTCAATTACCGGATGGGGGCCAGGCTTGATCCCCAGTAGGGGGCGGCCGATCAATGATTCTCTCACACTATTGATGTTTCTCTCTCTCTCCCTTTCTCTTTCTCTCTGAAATCAATGATAAAGGAACATTTTTTTAAAAGAAAAAAGAAATGTAAATTCTTCGGTTCTGCCTAGGAAGTAAGTCAGAAACTCTGGGGTGGGCCCAGCCGTCAGTGTTTGAACAGGACCTCCTGGGATTCTGGTGTGCATTCACATTTGAGAACCACTGATGAAAAGCAAGAGCAAAGGGCCAGATTGCCTACGTTTGAAGCCAGCTCGACTTCCTACTCTCTGTGTGATCTTGAGCAAGTTACTCCACTTCTCTGTGCTTCCATTTCCTCACCTGCAAATGAGGATAATGGTTATAACTGTGTCATAGAGCTGTGAGGACTGAATGAGTTAATGCAGATAGAGTGCTTAAAATGCGACCTACTCCACAGTAAGTGTTTAATAGATAACGGCTGGTATGATTAATTATTGATAGTCCTATGTAGTTCTTGTTCTGCTATGAGCACTTCCAGGTTAAGGGTCATTTGGGAGGCGGTGTGATGATGGTTTGACATCCCCACACTTTCCCCCTGTTCTGTAGCTTCTGCTCCAACCCTCACCACCACCTCAGATGGCTTGAGGAAACTTGGGATTGGTAGGAATATACAAAAAAAAAAAGTCTGTGCCAAGGAATTGCAAAGTCTTGTCATGTTGGGACATTTAGTGAGCTGATTAAATCATGTTTGAACTGTTTATTGTTGCGCATCAGGGGATTGTAACCAAGTGGGTTTGGTTCTTATGAGTTCAATTTGTTTTGTGAGTGCTAACAATCTTTTTAAATTTAAGAGGTAATTCATAAAAAAGACAAAAACCGTATGATTCCACTTATACGAGGTACTTAGCTAGAGCAGTCAAGTTCATAGGGACAGAAAGTGGAATGGTGGTGGCCAGGGGCTGGGGGGAAGGGGGAATGGTGAGTTAGTTTGGTGGCTACCTAGTCTCAGTTTGAGAAGATAAAGAAAGTTCTGGAGATGGATGCACAACAATGTAAATGTACTTAATGCCATAGAACTGTACACTTAAAAATGATTAAAACGGTAAATTTTATGCTATATGCATTTTACTACAATAAAAAATGAAAAAAAAAGATAGAAAAAGTAAAATGTGGATTTGGGGGAAAATACCCAAACCAAAAGGATTTTTAAAAGAAGCTCATGAGCCCTAACTGGTTTGGCTCAGTGGATAGAGCATCGGCCTGTGGACCGAAGGGTCCCAGGTTCAATTCTGGTCAAGGGCATGTACCTTGGTTGCGAGCACATCCCCAGTGCGGGGTGTGCAAGAGGCAGCTGATCAATGTCTCTCTCTCATTGATGTTTCTAGCTCTCTATCCCTCTCTCTTCCTCTCTGTAATAAATCAATAAAAATATATTTTTTTAAAAAAAGAAGCTCATGATTCTGGGGCACAGGCAATGTTCTATTCTTTCACCTAGTTACAGAGGTGCTGATTTTGTAATATTCCATCAAGCTGTTTAGTTATGTAATTGGATGAGACCAAGTGTGGGAGTGATAAATACTTAACTACTGTCATCCTTTGTCAGGGTGGTTGTGACACCTTTTAACTAATCTCCTGGCTCTGTCCTTGAAAACTTAGAATCTATTCTCAACCTGACATGCAAATGAAGCTCTTAACATGTGAATCACTTATTATGGGTGAAATATGTCCACTCCAAATTTGTGTGTTGAAGCCCTAACTCCCAATACCTCAGAATGTGACTGTGTTTAGAGATAGAGCCTTTAAATGTGTGATTAAGTTAAAATGAGCCATTAGGGCGGGCTCTACTCCAATCTGATTGGTGTCCTTGTAAGAAGAGGAAGAGACAGGAGGGGTGCATGCACACAGGGGACAGACCATGTGGGGATCCAGCTAGAAGGCGGCCGTCTGCAAGCAAAGGAGAGAGGCCTCAGAAGAAACCAAGCCTGCTGACATCTTGATCTTAGACTTGTAGCCTCCAGAACTGTAAGAAAACAAATTTCTGTTGGGTCAGCCTCTCAGTCTGTGGTATTTTGTTAAGGCTGCCTCAGCAAACCAATATATCAAGTTACACCATCCTCTCCCCAAGTCTTCCCCTGGCTGTCTGTTTTATTTCAAGTTCAAGCAGAAGTTCTTACAGTGCCCTACCGAGCCCTGTATCATCTGACCTTCCCCCCCTTTGTCTAACCTTACTCCTATTACTCTCTCCTTTGCCCATTCTGTTCTAGCCACTCAACTTCCTTGCTGTCCCTTGAACTTGAAGCTGCACGTTTGCCTCAGGGCCTTTGAACATTCTGGCCTCTACTGAGAAGCCCTTTCCCCGGATACCTCGATGGTTCACTCCCTCAACTCTGTCAGCTACTTACCCAGTCCCTGGCCACCTTATCTAAAAGAGTATGCCCCACCCTCCATCCTGAAGGCCCTCCCTTCCCTGGCTTTACTTTTCTTTTTAGCACTTATCTAAGACATTATATCTTTTACATATTTTATATTGTCTGCCTCCTATACTAGCATGAAATCTCTAAGAGGGTGGGATTTGTGTCTGCTTTGTTCAATGCTGAAGTTCCAGGGTCTGAAATGCTTTGCACATAGTATTTATTTGTTGAATAAATGATTTTATTGAGATATGATTGACATATAACATCATATTGGTTTCAGGTGTACAATATAATGATTTGTTATTTGTATATATTGCTAAATGATCACCACAATAGTCTAGAAACATCCATCACCTCACAGTTACAATTTTCTTCCTTGTAATGAGAATGTTTAAGATCTACTCTTTCAGCAATTTTTAAATATGCAATAAATATGAATAAATAATTTGACAGGCAAATAATTTCTTAAATTAAAATTTATTCAGTTATCAGTGATGTAAAATATTTCTTTCAGAATTCTTTTCATCATTTATATTTACTCCTCTATGTCTTATCTATTCCTGTTCTTTGGCCATTTTTAAAAATTAGTGTCCAAAAGACAATGTTTTCTCTATATTGCTACTGCTTCTCCTACAAACATTACTAACTAGTATAGTTATATATTAAAGAGATTAAACTCCTTGTTTGCCATATTTTGTAACACGTATTTTTAGTTTGTGGTTAGTGATTTTTATTAAACAAAACAATTTAGATTTTTTTGATATAGTTAAATCTGTTGTACTTCCTCTGATGCAAATTTAGTCTTAAAACAGCAGCTTTTAATAACTCTGTCTATTTCTCAGGAAATCTCTTTTTATCTTATTTCCAGAGAACCGTCTGAGGCTCATTCATCTGAAACTTACTCACCTGGAACAGGTGACAGAAAGCTGTTTTCCTGCAAGAAGTGACAATGAGGAGTTTTTATAGCAATAATCACAAGTGGATTTTGCCCTCATGAAATTATAGTGGTCAGCAAACAGTCAAGTTAATTTAGGATTTTTTTTTTTTTTTTTTTTTTTTTTTTTTTTTTTTTTTTTTATGGTGCTATCGCAGGGCCCAATCTTAACAGATAGGCCTTAGGTTATAGGTTGGTGGACTATTTCAGCATCAACATACTGAGCTAATTCATTTTCTAAGTTTTTTTCTACCCATCTTCAGGGACCAGTTACTGCAATAATAGTCTTCCCTACTCCAAGCAAAGGGCTTTGTGAGCTCTGGCAAAAAGATGAGAAAATAGAGGCCCCAAAATGCTTAAATAATGGGCTAAAACTTAAACTGAGTAGAGGGTGATATTCAAAACATTTAATGACCTGCATGATGTTATCGCAAACTCTCAAAAACTGACCAATCAGAACAGAGGCCAGCATGAATTCTAACCAATCAAAACAGAGGTCACTATGAACAACTCCAATGGTCCCACTACTGATAACACTTAAAAACAAACAACAAAATAAAACATGGGTCTCCTGGCTGGTGTGACTCAGTTGGTTGAGCGTCCTCCCATGCACCAAGAGGTTGCCTAGTTTGATTCTTAGTCAAGGCACATTCCCAGGTTGTGAGCTCGATCTCCAGTCAGGGTCATGCAGGAGTCAGTCCATTGATATTTCTCTCTCCTGCTCCCTTCCTCTCACCCTAAAAAGAAAAAAACAAAAGCAAAAACAATAAAAACATGTATATCTTGGGCTGGCTCAGTGGTTGAGCATCAACTTATGAACCAGCAGGTCACAGTTCAATTCCCTGTCAGGGCATGTGCCCAGCTTGCGAGCTCCATCCCCAGCAGAGAGCATGCAGGAGGCAGCCGATCAATGATTCTCTCTCATCATTGATGTTTCTATCTTTCTTTCCCTTTCCCTTCCTCTCTGAAATCAATAAAAATATATTTAACAAATACCTATATGTATAAAAGCCAAGTGACCAGAGTGACCGGTTGCTATGACGATCACTGCAGTGGCCAACCAGCCCAATCAGGCCCTGATCGCCTCCCCCAATCGGGGGTGGGGCTGGCCAGCCAACTGCCTACTGCCCCTCCTCCTGGCCAGCCCCAACCCGATTGGTCCCTCAACCTCCTGTGTCCCCTCCCCTGGGCCGGCCTGGCCTGATCAGCCCCAATCAGGATGGTTGGACCCCACCCATGCACGAATTTGTGCACCGGGCCTCTAGTACTTATATATTATGTTTAAAAAGCAAAAACATTGACATCAACACAGTTTTGTGCAATTGAGCAAGCAAATATGTAAAGTAGAGTAGGAGGAAATGTACTAGAATCTTAGCCATTCTACCTTTGCATGCACTTTTTTTCTCCTTTTCCAAATTTTCTTTTTTTAATAATAAATCATTAGTTTTGTAATGGCAAAATTTAATAGTTTTAAGTAAAGATAGTTATGAAACTTGAGAGGGACAGTTTGCTGAAGAAGGCTGGTTTTTATGACACGGTTATGGGTGAGAGCCTTTCTCAGGGCAGCCACCGAAACATCAAAACAGCAGGAGCTCAGTTGCCACTGCTTGTGGTCAGGGGGATGCTAACAGGAGGCAACAGAGCACTCCAGAGAAGGTTAAACAGAAATCCCTGTCACTGGCTTCTAATAAAGAGGAAACACAGCAGCTAGTGGGCCTCTGCAGACACTTGAGACAGCACAGACCCCATCTGAGTGTCTCTGGCAGCCACCTCCCACGAGGGGCCCTTCTCAACACAAGCATTAAAAGCTGGTCCACCAGCCCAGCCCAGGGCACTGGCCTTGGGACCAGCTGGTCAAGGGAGACTGGCACACACCACAGATGCCGATCTTGCTGCCTCACTTCTCCTGTTGCAGTAAAGCACTGTTCCAAGCACTTGGAGCGCTGAGTCCTCCTGGGGGACTTGGAACCCAGTGGGCTGATGTCTATGGGCTCCTCATTCTGGTGGTTGGCATTGTTATGCTCCTTGCCATTCTGCATGGGGTGGGAATCCTCACCGAGGACTGGTAGCTGGACCTTCCTTCAAGACGCTCCACAGGCCTTCCTGCCACTGAGCAGCAGGTACAGCTGGGTCAGGGTCAGTCCCGGCCACACAGACTGGAGGCTGGTACCGCGGCTGGACGATCCCAACCCACATCCCCATAGATCCAAACAAGGGGACCACAGTGCAAGTGGCATGGGCACAGGCCTCGGTGCAGCCTGTTAACACTTGGCCTCCAGAGTGCTTTTGCATATGCCCCACTATACTGCCTCATCCCCAGACTTCCCAGCTGAAGTCTGATCCTCTAAAGCCCACCTCTTCTGTCCACTAATAAGCGTCTGTTTCCCTCAAGCCTTCAGCAAAGTGAACTATATCCAAATCGGGGTGCAGGGGTGTCACGAAGGGAGAAGGCAGAATGAAGCTGTGTGTACATAGGGAAACAGGTAGTGTTTCGGTGTTTGGGGTGAGCCACCTCCTGCAGAAAAGTTATGAGAAGGCAGGAGCAAGCCACAAAGCAGCCCAGAGCAGCTGTCTATAGTGAGGGGACATCGTTCTCCATTCCTCAAGATTTTGAGAAATCTTTGGAAGGGAAATTGATTTCCTGCAAATACATAAGGTGTGATTTCCAGATCTGATGATGATGATGATGATGATGATGTGTTGATGCTAATGATGATGTTATTAAAGGAGGGGTTGAGTGAAAATGTTGGAATGCTTGGCTTGGATTGAAAACCCAGGGGGAGGTTTAGGGACATCATCTTTGGAGTCAGACATTTCTCTAGGTGTGGCTCTGCCATTTACAGGTTAAGTGACCTAAATCAAACCTCCTTCCCTAAATCTCCTTAATCTGTAAAATGGATATAATAATAGTGCTCATCCCATCGGCTGAGGATTAAGAGGACACATGTAACTAGTTGCTGAGCACAGTGAATGGAATGTCCAGTCAATACCAGGTGTTATGCATAAAACAGCGGCGTCATCACCATCACCATGATCTCTGAAATATTTTGTGTCCCTAAATGCACACACACATGCTACAGAAGAAAATGCCAATGGAACCCAGCAGGTGTGGCTCAGTGGTCGAGCATTGACCTATGAACTAGGAGGTCACAGTTCGATTCCAGGTCAGGGCACATGCCGAGGTTGCAGGCTCAATCACCAGTGTGGAGTGGAAAAGGCCAAATTTGAGAGCTCTAAAGAAACCTGAGTGGGCACGTCACTGGGCTCTGAGCTCAGGACATTCCTAAATAGTCAAAGCAGGGAAATTCCAAAAAGAGAGAAATATGATTTTAGGGAAGAAGAGAAGCCCTGAGGGCATGGATTGATTGGCCACAGATCCAGTCAGAGAACTGGGGAGGCGGATAACGGAGGTTACAAAAGACCAAGGCAGATGATGAGAAACACTTTTTGTTAGACCAACAGGGCATCTCAACCTATCAAATTTTATCCTTTGCCTTTAGATGGCCTCTCTGGGAAGTGTAAGGTAGTCAGAGGGTAATGCCAGTTGATTTCATATTTTTACACTTTTTTCTTAAAAAATTAAGAAAAATTTTAATTTACAGTAGACATGTAATATTAGTTTCAGGTGTACAACATTACACTGTGTCTTGATTCAAATGTTTTCAAGGTGCATTTGGACAGCATTGGGGAGGTGAGGCTGGGTGAAGTGAGGTGAAGCCAGGTGAGGGATGTATTCTCATGCCTTGATGGAGGGAATGCAAATTAGCATGACTGCTCCGGAAAGCGACTAGTTGGTGCATCTCAAAGTGCTTTAAAAATGATCACCCATTTGAGTGTAAATTTTGCAGCAGTGTCCTGTGGAAGTGATCAGAACTCTGGCCAGCACAAGGGAGCACATAGGAAGAAGACTGTAAACACACACACACACACACACACACACACACACACACACACAGGATTTGAGCAGTTGTTATATCTGGGGAGTGTGACTCTAAAAATTGTTATTTGCTTCATTTTACTTTTAGATTTTCCTAAATTTCTCCAACATGTAATTTAAAAGAAATATGTTTAAAAATAAATGCATTAAACAAAAATATACTTCTTCCTTTGCAGTCCTCCTCTGCCTTCCTTCCATTGAAAACCAAGAGTCTAGTTATTCTGGTATGACAGGCACAGGATGACCCGTTGTGGATTCTGTCCTTGACTCTCTCTCTTCCTTTGTTGATTTTGCTCTGGGCTCTGGGCTGGGATTGAGTGGCTTCCTCCAATGTAGACGGAACTCTGCAGGATTTGCTCTCAATGGCGCTGGTTCACGAACACCCTGCATCACTGCTTCTCAAAGCCAGACTGAGCAAGGCACCTAGCGGGGGATGGGGGAGAGAAGGCGGGCAGTCAGGATTAATTTAGCACACTTTGCTTAGAGTTCATCTTGCTTTAGATATACTGGCGTAGGGCTGGGAAATGGGAAGAAGAGGGACGAGAGAGAGTGTTGTTTTCTATCCACTGATATTTTTCTTTAGCAAGTTAAAAGTCATACCTGGTATCCTCGGTTGGATATACTTGGTTGATGATAAGCTGTTTTGTTTCATACACTAAAAAAACAAAAAAAGATAGCGTGGCTGAGGAGAAATCCATCCATTCACAGTTATTTATTAGTTCCTTCTCTGTGTCAAGCACTGTTCTAAATGCTGGGAATACCGCTGTGCACAAACCAGGAAAATTTGCTGCCTCCATGGAGTGTCCCTTCTGGGGCTGAGAGTCGATGGGAGTCAGTAATGCAATGAAGAAAAATTAACCAAAATAATGGAGATAGAGAATGAGGGGCTGAAGTGCGTGTGTTTCTTTAGGTAAAGTACTTGGAAAAGGCCTCTTAATTTGAATAAAGACCTGAAGGAAGTGGGGGAGTGAGGCATGTAACTATGGTGAGGAAAGGCTCTCTAGGCAGACGGAACGCAAGCGTCAAGACCCCAAGGAAGAGCTCACTTGGTGTGTTTCATCGCTAGCGAGGAGGCTAGTCTGGCTGGAGATGAGGTTGGGGAGTTACGAGAGGGTCTTTGTGCAGTGGCTTAATATGATTTCAAATCCACGTGTGTGTGCATGTGTATGTGTATTCTCAAAAAGAAATACTAGAAAGATAACTCAGGAAGTAATAGAAATTATTTATGAGAGGGCGAGGGACAGGAAGAAGAGACAAGGATGGAAGTGGGCATTATAAAAAGAAAATAAATTTAAAAGAAGAGCACCAGGTATAGGCTTAGACAGGCTTGGATTTAAATTCCAATTCTGCAGCTAACTACCAGTTGACTTTGGAAAAGTTACTTAGTCTCTCTCAGCTTCAGTCCTATTAATAAAATGCATAGGGTTGTTGGGAATATAAAGTGAAATAACACTGGCTAAAACCCTTAGCCCAGTGCCTGGTGAGTATAGACCAGTGATGGTGAACCTATGACAAGGGTGTCAGAGGTGACAGGCGAACTCATTTTTTTGGTTGATTTTTCTTTGTTAAATGGCACTTAAATATCAAAAATATGTCTTTGTTTTACTATGGTTGCAAATATCAAAAAATTTCTATATGTGACACGGCACCAGAGTTAAGTTAGGGTTTTTCAAAATGCTGACACACCGAGCTCAAAAGGTTCGCCATCACTGGTATAGACTATGGTTAGTCTTGGTTCAACAAGCAAGAATCAGGACTATGGGAACCTTGTAAAATTCTTAAGCTCTCTAACTATCCTTTTCCCTGAATGCTTAGGAAGAAAATCCTTAAGAGAACAAGGGCTTATAGTTGTCTTGGGGGTGGGGGTGGGCAGATGGAATGAGATGTTCTTACTCTAGCCATTTTGGGGTGGGGTGGAGGAGTAATAAGAACTCTGGGGGATAGAGTGGGTGGGAACACATTTAGAGAGGAAATGGAAACAGACATTTAAAAACCAAAATTAAACCAAGGAAATCTGAAGATCTAATTGACTTTATTAAGTGATTCATGAATTGGGCAGCATCTCATCCAGCAACTAGACAGGTGCTCCAGAAGGTTGCACAGCATGGAAGGTTTTTATCAGAAGTGTATGAAGGGGAGTCATTAGCAAAAGAAAAGAGGTTATTTTTAATCAGGGGCATGTTCTTTTTTGGGGGAAGGGAATTCAAGGGTTTTATCCTACAGATCGTCTCTTCTTAAGAGAAATGGAGAGGGCCTACAGGAGGAATTATCTTGCTGGTGCTTGACTAAAAATCCCCAACTGCTTGACTAAAATTGTATTTCTGGGAGTGGTTGAAACTAAAATTAAATCAGGTATTAAATCTAAGTCTGGTCTCACGGGCTTTAGCATGAGTGACGCCATTCTGGGCCTGTGGTTTCCTTCCTAACACAGGGGAATCCCTGGGGCCTGCTGCAAAGAAGGAAAGGTGAGCCCTGGGCCTGGGCCTAGAAAATGGGAGCCTAACAGCCGGTCAGAGGGTATTCCCCCAGCTCTGCCATGGGTTTCTTCCTTCTTCCTCTCTCATGACAGGATGGAAATGCAGGGAGACAGTCCGGCTCTGTAACTTGCTCGGCGGGGCCTACAAATCCCAGGTTGTCTTCTTTGTTCTCATCAGGAAGCAGCTCTCCACTCCCTCCCTCCCGCAATCAATGCTTCATTGTTTATGGAACTCAGGAAGTCCTTGGTCCAGCTTGTATAATCCAGGCCAGACCTTTAGCACCCAGTGCTTCTTTTTAAAAGGAAGCAAAGCCTCTTTTCTTCCTGACATTTCAAAGCTCAACGGAACCCAACAGCTTCCAAGCATTCTGCCACTTGGCTACCTGTGTGACCCTGGGCAAGTTTCTAAACCCCCAACTGGCTTGTGGGTCTGTCCCTCAGGAGAGCAGCAGAAGCAGGACTGTCTGGTCCAGTCTTGCCCTCCACATCATATAAGTGGTTTCAGCAAGTTACAACGATGGTTTTAAAATGTGTTTCCACGCCCAGCTGGCGTGGCTCAGTGGGTGAGCATCGACCTATGAACCAGGAGGTCACGGTTCAATTCCCGGGCAGGGAACATGTCTGGGTTGCTGGCTCGATCCCCAGTAGGGGGCGTGCAGGAGGCAGCTGATCAATGATTCTCTCTCATCATTGATGTTTCTATCTCTCTCCCTCTCCCTTCCTCTTGGAAATAAATAAAAATATATTAAATAATAATAAAATAAAGTAGAAATTCAAAAAATAAAATAAAATGTGTTTCCTCAGTGTGTCCCACTGTGAAGCTTTTTACCTTCCATTGTGCTGGAACATCTTCTGAATCCTGAGATTCACAACTGAGCTGAGCCCCAGCCTTCTAAAACTCCTTGGCTTCTCCTGGTGCAGATGAGGAATGGTGCCTGCAGGTCAACCAGGTAGTGGATGCTGTAGTGAATGCTGGCCAAGGCTGGCAGAAAATAAATGAATGAAATGTGATGAGAATGTCACCATTATTGTCAACCATGGTCACTATCCTTGGACATTGATTGTTTTATATGTTTTTCTTTAAATTTATTTCAGAGAGAGGAAGGGAGGGAGAGAGAGAGAAACATTGATGAAAGAAAAACATCAATGGGCTGCCTCCTGCACGCCCCCTACTGGGGATCAAGCCCACAACAGGGTATTTGCCCTGTCTGGGAATTGAACTGTGACCTCCTGGTTCATAGGTCCGCCCTCAACCACTGAGCCACACCAGCGAGGCTAGACATTGATTTTCATGACAGAGCACCTCGGCTGCCACCATGGATCCAGCATCACTATTGTGAACTTTGCATAGTTCACAGGCTTTGGTGGTGGTGACCTAGAACCTGTGTGGTCTCTGGCATTTGAGGGCAAAAAGGGCAAGGATTTCTGCCTTTTCCATGCTGTGCTCTGTAGCATTGGTTCACAATCAGAAGATAGAGCATAGTTACCCTAGGTTCATATCCTCTGGTTAACTCTTGAGATGTTGGTTCTAAGAGTGCTTTTTCTTGCAACGGACGATTCCTCAAAATTAGGACAAGGGACTTGCATGCTGTGCAGCAAGGGGGGTGGGGGGAAGTTTCTAAATGTGATGGAATGGTGGACAGTGTTGCAAAGTGAATTTTTTTTAACCAAGCCTTTTGCTCTCCCCTCCCGTGGCTTCTCTCCTGCTGGAGCCGGGGCTGCCCAAGTCCTGTTTCGCTTCAGGACCTGAACAGGTGCGTTTGCTCCCTTCCTGTGCCTGGAGTCCTGCCAATCATTGCTCAACTCCAACCTCGTTTTGTTTTAACATTGGACCTCCATCCCCAGGGCCTTCTCCTGGCTGCAGGTCTTGGAGTCAAGTTTCTTTTCATGAGGCTGCTAGTTGCCAGCTAACCAATCATAGATCTTGGGACTTGGATAGAAATGACATTTTTTTTTTCTTCCTTGGCTCTTCTCTCTGAGGGTCTTATCTCTAATCCCTGGATTTGGAAAGAGTGCCAGATGGAAGCTGGGAGGCCCAGATTAGTTAACTATGGACTAGGGCGAGTACTTTGACTTTCTGAGCCTCAGTTTCCTTATCTGGAAAATCAGAGGTGTGCTGACTGGAAAGATCTCTTGAGCTGCTGAATCACAGGGATTATGGTGCTAACTCGAGTGTCCTTTTTTTCTCCATTCTACTTCCTGGATCCCTGACTTTCCTGGCTTTCCCACCCCTAACTCTGGTCTGCATTATGTCTATCTCTTTGGTTCATTTTTAACTCACCAGTTGTGGAACCACCATAAAAATGGGAATTTTCCACTCTTCATTCAACCCGGAGTCCTCCCACTCAGTATCTTGCATAGATTGCCCCAAATCACTCAGGCAGAGGACTTTGACCTTTCAGAGGTCACAGAGACAGTAGAGGGGCTGAGCCTTCAGCATGTGAACCTCACCCTACAGTGTGGGGTCAAATATCCTTGTCATATCCTTACCCTTTTCTTGATAAAAACCCAGATGACACTGGTTACATTATGTTCCTTTCTGACATGGACTGCAACCTCAGAATCATATCTTTGCTCCTTGGTTTTACCCAGAAAGGGGGGGCGGGGCATACAAAGCAATCTTTTGTTTATTTTATATACCAGAGGACCCTCCTGCAGGTTTTCCCACTCTGCCTTCCCTGTATTATTTTTTTGGAGTTTCACTAAAAATAATGGCAGTTATAAAACAGCTATCATTTACTAACAATTTGCTATGTGCCAGGCCCTGTGCTGGGAGCAGGGTCTGTATTTTCTCATGTAACCCACTCAGTAAATGTCAGAGGTGGGCACCAACGCTCTCTTGCTATGAATGAGGAAAACCAGGCCTGGGGAAGCCGAGTGACCTTCTCCTCAAAAGCCCTGTCAGCCCCCATAGAGTCCCCAAGCAGGCCCTCTGGAGGAGTTGGTTCACTCTCCCCAGACCCCCTCAGCTGCCCAGTCTCCAGGGCTAAAGGAATCTCTGTTGCTTTTCTCATTTTCTTCTTCCCAAAGCCTCCAAGTCTCCTGAAGTTTACTGAGCTTCAGTCCACTGGCTAAGAAGGATTTCATAGGCTCTCTGTAGAACCAAAAACCTTTTTGCCGCTCTCACAGAGGCCACCATGCTGGGTGTGGCCCCTTTGACCACACGCATGCACTGGATTCCATAAAAATGGCTCCAACATCATCTCTGGGCCTTCTCAGGGCTAGGAGAGCAGGAGTATGGTCTAGATGAGATTTGCAGACGTCATTTAGTTCACGTCTTCGTCTTTGGGCGGGATTACCCTTCCCGATGCAAATCCCAAGTATGATTACATGCTCAGCCTCTCTCCAACTGCTCAAAACAGTTTCCATTTCAATCCAACTCAAATGTTCATTCTTCTACCCTAACAAAACAGGGGATAATTAGTTGTTTATATATATATCATATATATGTTGTTGTTAATCCTTACCTGAGAATATTTTTTCCATTGATATTTGGAGAGAGTGGAAAGAAGGGAGGTGGGGGAGAGAGAGAGAAACATCGATGTGAGAGAGACACATTAATTGGTTGTCTCCAGCATGCATCTGAACCTGGGCCTAGAATAGAACCTGAGACCGTTTGGCATGCAGGCCAACGCTCTAACCACCCAGCTACACTGGCCAGGGCGTTATCTTCAATATATTACTTTTATTTCTCCTTTTCTCTTCCATTTCCTAAAAAAGCATTAAGCAAGTGTGTTAGGGGATTGCCATTGCCCGGCAAGTACACACACACTGCTGGAGTGGGAGGGGAGATTAATGTGCTTCCGTCTTCTGCTTTTCCCTACTGGCTGCTGGGCCCTTTTGTCTGGAGAAGTGAACAGAATACTTCCTGAAGGAATTCAAAGAGAAAGAGAATTAGTATTCAGTTTCTGACATTCAAAACAGAGTTCACAGCATGCCGATGACTTGAATGCTAGGCTTGGGGTGAGAGAAAACATTTTTCCATAAATATCTTCCAGTTGGTCTAGAGACCATAGGGTTTCTCTGATAGGACAGAGAAGGTAACTCTGTTTATGATTAGGCTTAGGTTAGAGCCAGGAAGTGATGAAGCCAAGGAAGAAAATGAACTCACTGCCTCTTCTTGTCCTGGGCCATCATGGGAAGAGGAGGCCATGGACGGAGGCCAAGTTAGGAGGGGAAGTGGTGAGGTCCATGCTCTGATGTCCCTTTGAAAGGCATGTCCCACAAGCTGGGAGGCACGTAGAAGACAGGTCTCCCCCATGCCCTGTCTGTTAAGGCTGTGGGGAGAGCTCTTGTCGCAGTTTCTGCTCTGGGACGGGTCAAGGGTGAGTGGACAATGCAACGCGGTACAAAATCAGGCTGCATGTCAAGCAGAGAGAGGACTCATCTACAGTCCCAACTGGAGAGCCAGTGAGCCAGCCCTGACACCCACTGCCCGATGGAGAGGGAGGCTGGTTCAGAGCTCTGCAGGCTCCGCAGCTTCAGAAGCAGTGAGGCTAGTGAGGAGCCCCTGCAGGGCACAAGGGACAGGGAGCCCAGGACAGGAGCTACAGCAATGGCAGACATCAATGGTGGGGCGAGCTGAACCCTCAGAGATAAGGACCCATCTAAGGGTTTGTGTAAAACCAAGGTGCCTTCTTCCCTGCAAGCAGGCCATGGGCCGAAGGCTCAGACACCCTGAGGGAGAATGGGGAAGAAGCCAGCAGAAGTAGAAGACCCTGAGCAGCACCCAAAAGGGACCAATGAAATGACTGATTTAAACTAAGGTTGAAGCTGGATCGGGCATTCGGTTATTTTTCTCTAGCAAGTAACAACAGGTAAGATGACAACACAAGGAAAGTACTTCCCCTGCATATCCAGGTTGTATGGTGAGCATACTTAAGCCTGGCACCTGTGTTTCAACCAAAGAAAGACAGCCTTTTCTATTTCAGGCCCAGTGATCTGAGCTATTTTTACTTTTCTCCTGATTTTACACTCTTGGTTCTTGCTGCTAACCCCTGGATAGTATCCCTTTGAAATTCTACAGTATTCTCCTTTGCCTCCTCAACAGCAACAAAAAGAAAGCCGGAGCCCTGGCCGGCTTGGCTCAGTGGATAGAGCGTCGGCCTGCAGACTGAAGGGTCCCAGGTTCGACTGCGGTCAAGGGCACATGCCTGGGTTCGGGCTTGATCCCCAGTAGGGGGCATGCAGGAGGCAGCCAAGCAATGATTCTCTCTCATCATTGATGTTTCTATCTCTTTCCCTCTCCCTCCCTTTCTGAAATCAATAAAAATATATTTAAAAAAGAAAAAAACAAAGCAGGAAGCTCACTGCTGTGGGCTGAACTGTGTTCCCTTAAAATTCTATGTGGAATCCCTCGCCCTCAGTACTTCAGAATGTGACTATAGTTAGAGAAAAGGCCTTTAAAGGGGTGATTAAGTTAAAATGAGGCATTAAGAAGCGCCTAAATCCAATCCGACTGGTGCCCTTGTAAGAAGATGGAATTTGGACACACCAAGAAACACCAGGGATGCAGGAACACAGTGGAAAGGCCCGGTGAGGACACAGCCACAAGAGAGCCACCTGCAAGCCAAGGAGAAAGCCCGTAGGAGAAACCAAACCAGCCGACCCCTTGGTAATGAACGTCTAGCCTCCAGAATGGTGAGAAACAAATTCTGCTAAGCCACGCAGTCTGGGTGTTTTGTGATGGCAGCCTTAGAAAACCATCACACTCGCCTTTGTAGGTTTGTGCCGAGGTAATAGAATTGTGCAAGTGGTCAAAGGGAGCCCTCCCCCAGCTCCCTGTGGGCATTCTTTTTAAAACATTTACCGGTATTGGGGTAACCGTGGTTACCACGACATAATTTTCAGGTTGGGCACACTGTTTAAGCGGAAGGGCATCGACAAGGCTGGTCCTCCTGTTGGAGGCGATGCTGAGGGTATTGCCGTTACTTTGCATGGAAGTGTGGCCACGGCGTGATGATCAGCGGGCAGGCTGGGAGTAAGTGGGACACACGACAGAGGCACGCAGAGATGGCAGCTGGACTGTGGCTGGGTGGGGGCTGTCCCTTGCCCACTCAAGCCATTTTTCTGTGACAGATGCTGCTTTCTCACTGCCGGGGGCGGGGGGGGGGTGTGTGGAGAAGGGGGCTTGGAATTAGTGGCATAAAATGAGGGACAGTATGAAAAAACCTGAAACTTGACCTTGAAAGTTGATCACAGTCCATGACACGCAGGGGAACACTTCAGGAAGCCTGCCATTCAGCAGAGACCTTCCAGCTGGGAGGGTGACAGCAACCCTGTGAGCTGTCATCCAAGGGTCTGAGGCCTTGTGACGGTTCCTAATGAGCAACGCTTTCTGCCAGCTGGAAGCCAGCTCCCTAACCGACATCTGGAAATCACGCATGGAAATTAGGGGAGGCCCCTACAGAAACGAGGCTCTGGGAAAACACAGATGGGAGCAAATGTGCCCTACACAGAATCAGAAGTGGCTGTTGTTTATTTATTGATTTTTGTTAATCCTCACCCAAGATTTTTTCCCTTGATTCTTAGAGGGATTGGGAGAGACAGAGACATTGATGTGAGAGAGACACATCGATCGGTTTGCTTCCTGCATGTGCCCTGACCAGGGCCCGGGCCAGGGACCAAGGTTGCAACCGAGGTACCTGCCCTTGACCGGAATCAAACACGGGACCCTTCATTCTGGGGCTGAAGCTCTATCCACTGAGCCAAACCGGCTAGGGCTGCTGTTGTTTTTTTAGTGAAGATGGGGCTGACCCAAAGTATCCTGGAAATAAGCCAGCCTGAACTCCTTGGAATCCTGTGTTAGGGCCCAGGTCTGAGGAAAAGACTTTCCTTCTGTCCTGGCTCCAAGGTACTCAGTCCTTGTCCCGTTACGTACCTTAGTGAAGGACATTAGGGCCACTGGAAATGCTAGGCAGGGCTAAGGGCATGAGTAGGCTTCCACCTGCACTCAACCTTTCCCTCTGTTTCCTCCAACCCGGAGAGACAGGCTTGGACTTCACCCACCCATTTCCCTGGCTCTCACTTTACTGGAATCACTCACAGGGCTTCGATGAGAACGAAGAGCCTTTGCCTCATTCAACAGGAGGCCAGAGGGAATTTTATTCCGGAAGTGGAGAGCTGGCTCATCCCCTCTCCACCAACAAACACTATTTTGGGGGTAGAATCAATCCCAAGAGATGATGCTGGCTCCCCCAGCAAATGTTGACATGTCTGTCATGATCCCCCTGTAGGCGGCATTTTGAGGGCATTGTTTCCACTGCACTCAGGCCCTGCTGCACCCTGTCCCTCTTCTAATCCTGTGGTTCGAGAAGCACCCTGGTTTGCTCTTTGTCCCACAGCCTTGGAGCTCTGGCAAGGGCAGGAGTCATCAGGCCTTCTGTCAAAGGTCTTTGCTATCTGAGCATTGCAACAGCAAAAGCAAACGGCCTAATCTCTTGCTGCAGATAGGCAGGGCCAGAGCAGAGGCAAAGAATCTTGTTTGTCATGGAATGATAGGATCCTAGAGCCAGGGACGCCTGTGAGCTCACCTGGTTCACAAGACACAGATGAGGAAATTCAGACTCAGAAAGAGGAAATAACTTGTCGAGGTCACATAGGTGGTAGGAATACACCAGCTGCTCCAATTTATTGAGCACCTGCTACAACACTCCCTACGATTGTGCAAAGCATTTCACTTGCCTTGTGTCCCCCCCTCCTCCCAACAACCTTGTAAGGTAGGTTTACAGAAAGGTTATGGAAGCCTAGAGAAGCCAGGTGACTTGCCCAGGGACCCCCAGCTGGACACAAAGCTGGGGTTTCCCAACACACTCTTGGCCACCACTCTCTGAGGTAAGACCCTGTTTTGGGGGGGTTGCCAGAATGCTGGATGTTCCATACCTAACACATGATTGACAGGTTACAATTGCTGTTTGGTAAATGACCAGTATTCGGGGCGGGGTGGGGGGGGGGCGGGAAAGGGGGGTGAAAACCCACCTGGCTCACCAGGGCGAAAGGATTATACCTCTTAGCTCATCTTTCCACAGGCTTCTCCAAAGAGGCTGCAAAATGTTGACAGACGAGTTGAAGGTGGATCAGGTGCCAGCCTCTGTGGCTTACTTCCTGATTAACCATATCCCTGGCACTTGCAGGTGAGGACACAGAGCGGTGGAGAGGGTGGGAGCTTTCTCACGGGGTGTGCGACAGCCGAGGCTCCAGCAGCTCTGGGGGGTGGGGCAGAACTGGTTTTGTGTCTCTTTTTGACCCTTCCTTCTCACTGCTGCTTGGTGTCTTTCCCTCCCTGCATGTCCCAACAGCCCCCAGCAAAGCCCTACTCCATGCCAGAACCATTGGCCCAGTCCCCCGCCCCTGTCCCACACCCACACTCCTGCCCCAGGTGACATTTCTCTGGGGCCCTGCTCTCTGCCAAGCAGACTGATTCATCAGCTGATCCTTGTGGTGTGGTCTGGGCAAACCCTCACTCCCTTTAGGTAATGCATTGGGAATTTAAAGGGTAAAATGGTCAAGGTTTTGAACAGTCTGTTGGGAATATATCTGGGGAGCCAGGAAGGCCTCATAGGGGGGATATACAATCACAGTCTGGTTATGTCACAGCCCAGTTTCTAGGGCAAGACTCCCAAGGCTCTGCCCATGCAAAGTGCATAGTAAGTGAAGCTTATTTGCATCTATGTCCTCACACAAGTGTCATAGCTCACGTTGAACTTGGTGACTCCCAACTGTACCCTGGGTGACTCTCAAGTGTCTTTCTGTGTACAAAGGAAAAGTGGAGCTTTGCTTAAAGCTTGGGAAAATAACACTGGGCTAGCGTTTTGAACACCTCTTACGGACCAGACTCTATGTATTTTAATTTTTATAACAACCTTGAAGGAATAATATTGTCATCCACTTCACTGATGAAGAAACTGAGATTGAGTGACTTGCCCAAATTCTCATCTGAAGTCGGTCTGAGGGAAGTCTGTCTGTCCTCATGGTCCATGCTTTCCTGTTGACAGGAGGTCTAAGTGTGCCTCTAGCCCAGACTGAAACTGACTTGTGCTGGCTCATGAGAGCTGATTGTTTAATTTTTAGGAATTTCGTGAATCAATTGTTAAACATAGCCATTATTAAAAGCCAAATTACATTGACTTATAGTAAAATAAATTATATTAAAAACAAAAGTAAAAATACTCAAAATTTGCCACTATTATTTTTGCTGTTAAAGTTAATTATGCCGATTTTATCTGTATGGGGGAAATAATGAATAAAGCTGGAATATGCCATTCTCTTCCCACCTCTGCACTCAGTGGTAGCACCTTGTGTCTTGAAATCAGCCATGGTGGGACTGTTTACACCATGGAAATTGGCAAAGGTGACAAATCAGGGCTGTTTCTTTCTGGAGAGCCAGTTGGTAAACATGTGTTAACAAACCACCGCCTTACCCCATTACCTCCTCATCACAGACACCAAACCTTTAAATCTTCAGACTAAAAGAACACATCAATGCAATTTCATGGTCTCCAGACTTATTTTATAGTCGGCAAAACTAGGTTGTCAAATACCAGGCAGAAGCCTAGTACGGGACACAAGCACATAGACACGACTTAGTTGTTGTTTTCAGCCTGTAAGCTTCGTGCTGGACTTTGTCATAGCAACAAACAATGAAACATGTAGTTTCCCCTCCTATTTCTCAGGCCGTTTATGGGGACTCTTCTTCTGACTGTCCCCTAATCATGGCTGTTCACCAAAGTTCCATTCTTGACCTCTCCCTGGTCATTGTGCACTCTCCTCCCATCTGACCTTCATTCATGTCCTCAGATACCAAACATATGTATAGTTGTTGGTTTCTGAAAGGGTCCCAATAAACAGCACCTCTTTTTCCCTGCCTTGTTCTGAATAAACTGAGGGATGAAACAAGGAGTTAAAATGGATGCTACAAACATACAAAAATCAGTTGCATTTCTACACACTAGCAATGAAGAATCCCAAAATAAACCCATTTCCAGTAGCATTAAAAATAATAAACTACTTGAGAATAAATTTAACTAAGACTTGTATAATAAAAAAATAAAACATTGCTGGAATAAATTTTAAAAGACCTAAATAAATGGAAAGACATCCTGTGATTGTCTTGCTATGGACTGAAAAGAATCTGATAGTCAAAGCTGAGGGGTGGCTTGGACTTCTGGCTGATATCCCACTCTCCCCTGAAGCATTGAATCCTGTTGATCCCAGGTATAGGGGGTCCCAGAGCACCATGATTTAAAGCAAATGAAAAAATACATCGATTGACATTTTTCAAAAGTAATATTTTGCTATAAAGGGTAATACTTTAAAACCCATAGTTTCAGCTCCCCCCCTCACCCCCCCCCGCCCCTGCCCATATATCCAACTACCTTTTGGACTTTGCCTGACATCTTAAGCTCAACATGTCCAAAACTGGTTTTGTCTTATGCTCAACCAAATTTACGACTCCCTCTGCACTGTTCATGTCAATAAATTGCAGTCCATGTCCATTGATACTGGGTAAGAATATGGATTCTGGCCCTAGCCAGTTTGGCTCAGTGGATAGAGCATCGGCCTGCGGACAGAAGGGTCCTGGGTTTGATTCTGGTCAAGGGCACATGCCCCGGTTGTGGGCTCAATCCCCAGTAGGGGGCATGCAGGAGGCAGCCGATCAATGATTCTCTCTCATCATTGATGTTCCTACCATTCTCTCCCTCTCCCTTTCACTCTGAAATAAATAATAAAAAAAGAAGGAAAAAATGTAGATTCTGTACCCAGGCTGCCTGAGTCTAAATCTGGATTCTGTCACTTACTAGCTGTGTGACCTTGGGCAACTTATTTACCCTCTCTGTTCCTCAGGTTCCTTATCTATTAAATGGGATAAGAATAATCTCATGGAGTCATTAAGAGGATTAAACGGGCCAATTCACATAAAATACCTAGCACAGTGATACATATTAGCCATATACAATTGCACCATTATCCACCCAGTAATCCAGGCCAGATACTCAGGTGTTATTCTTCATTTCCCCTTGTTCCATCACCAACTAGTCACCAGCATTTATTGACTTTAACACCTCTTGAGTCCATTTCATCTCTAACTCCTTTGTTAGCCCCTTAGTCTAGCCCACTATCATCTGACACACAGTAGAGGCTCAGGAAGACACCTGCTGAATAAACAAATGAGGAATAAATGAAGAGGAAAAGCAAAAGGAGAAGAATGCCTTCTGTAATTGTCTTAAGGATTGTCATGAGATTCAAGTGAGATAGAGATGAAGAAAGCCTTTGGTGGACACTGAAATCTATTCAAAGATAAGCTGATGATATTAGTGCTGTAGAATAAGGGAAGTTCCTTGATTAGAGTGTCTTTCCAGTATTTTCCTCATTATTAACATTCTTCAATTAACTCTCCAGAGGGTTAATTGATCTTCTAGGTTAGGAGATCAGTTAATGTTAATTAACCTTTTAGGTGATCAGTGTAACTTTTAGAACAAACAAATAACTTTAATTCCTAAGCTGAGCTGCCTAGACTGGGCTGCTGCGTTTTTTTGTGTTGGGTTTTTTTCATATATTTTTTTTATTGATTTCAGAGAGGAAGAGGGATAGAAACATCGATGATGAGAATCATTGATTGGCTGCCTTCTGCACGCCCCCTACTGGGAATCAAGTCCACAACCCAGGCATGTACCCTAACAAGGAATTGAACCAGACTTCCTGGTTCATAGGTCAATGCTCAACCGCTGAGCCATGCTGGCTGGGCTAGACTGGGCTGCTTTTGTGGTACAATGTCATGGGCAGGTGGAGGACCTCCTGACCCTTGAAGCAATTCTCTTTAGTTGACCAGCTAAGGCAGTGGTTCTCAATCTTCCTAATGCCGCGACCCTTTAATACAATTCCTCATGTTGTGGTGACCCCCAATTTCATTGTTACAAATTGAACATAATTAAAGCATAATGATTAATCACAAAAACAATATGTAATTATATATGTGTTTTCCGATGGTTTTAGGCGACCCCTGTGAAAGGGTCATTCGACCTCCAAAGGGGTCGCGACCCACAGGTTGAGAACCACTGGGCTAAGGCCTTAAATTCCAAAATTAGGTCTTTTATTGAATTATTCCTCCGTTTATTGAATAAGGGGCTTAGTGAAAAACCACAGTGTGAATTAGTTCATTTCTTCCTTTCCTGAGAGCAAGTTTGATGAAAGGGGCTTTAGGGTGCAAGAGATTTGGAAGCCACCAGGAATGTGTCTGTATATATTTGTACTCCTACAGTGGTTGGACACTCCAGGTTTTGTACCTCATGTTCTGCCATGGGTAATTTTCCCCCCTCTCCTTTCCAATCACCCTTATGGTGGAGCAACTCTTTTAGGAGATCAGTGTAACTTCTAGAACAAATGACTTTAAATCCTTACAAAATGGGTGGATTAACCCCATCCTTATGAGTGACCCCTCATCCCCATCCTTAGCTCTGGAGTTATTTTTGTTTTTGTCTCTTACGCTCACAACACTTCCTTCTATTAGTGCTAGAGCACATTTAGAATCAGTCACATTTCCAGAATTTCTCTTCTTAGGGGAGCATCTCAATGAGGAAAGGAAGTCCAGGGGCCTGTCAGGAAGCTAAGTTTGCATAGCGCTTTGTATAAGATTGAGAAAGTGTCAAAAGGCCATATTTGAATTGGGGTCGGGGTGAGTCTGATAGAAATCCCATTCCCTGGTGCCACCACTCTTGGAAATAAAGGTTCTGGAAAAGAAATGGAAAAATCCCAGCAAAACCGAAATCGCATGGCCCCGTGTTATCGTAATACCATAAACTCAAAATGTCTTGACCCAGCGCCCCCAGCAAGGTCATTTCAGAAACAATTGAGCTTCAGCAACTTGTCTTACCTGCCTCAGAATGACTAGGGCCTATTTAAATCTCGTGGTTGGTTAATCATTAATGAAGATTTTTGACAAACAAAGTAGAGCAAGCCAAGAAAGAAGGGTAGCTAAAAATTAGCTCAGGAAAGGTCATATTTCTTGCAAATGCAGGGTTTGGTGTTGCTTTTGATTGTGGGTATAATCGTGTGGGATGGAGTTGCAAGGAAATATAATCCCGCCGAGGAAGCCAGTGCACCTCTGAAGAGTTTACGTGGGACCCTCCGCTGCCCTTGCAGTCGCCTGGAGGACTAGACCTCCATCACCTTTGCTGAGAAGCCTGTCTTCCTGTAGGGCTACCAGACGGAGAGTTCCGGGAACAAACACCCTGGCCAACACATGTAGCTGCTAAATGACTCCAGAAGGTGGAACCTGGATCTAAAGGAAGGTGTGGGAAACCCTAAGAGCCTTGGCTGCCCCTACAGACTCTCTCACCAGATCAGGGTGGGTGGGCATCACCTGGAGCCAGGAAGGCTGAAGGGAGGGAGTTGCCCACTAGGGGGAGCACTCAGATACACCAGGCTGTTGATTGCTGCGACAATCAATCCCTCAGCTTCTGCAGCTGAGATAAATACTGATCTCTGCCATTTTCTAAAAGAAACTCAAAATCCTAAGGAGAAATGATTGAGGGTTCATCCCACTTCCCTGTTACAGGGACCAATTCTCTTTCTTCCACAGTTAACACAGGCCCATGAACCAAGTTTAATACAGCACGGAACAAAGGTCGAGTTTCTTCATGCCCTCTCTCTCTCTCCTGGAGGCAGCAGATTTGAATATACCATGCGTTTTCTTCTGGACCTGGCACCTTTTGTTCCCTCTCTTTCCTTCTCACCGGGCCTAACTCCTACTCCTCCTGTAGGTCATGGCTCAGATGCCACTTCTTCCCCAAATGTTTCTTAACCCCTTGGCCAGGCCTGTGTGGGTGTCGCCAGCATTTTATGGCACTTGCAACATTGTGTTATCATGCCTGGGAGTATGTGGAAGGCAGAGAGGTTGATTTTGTTGATCACTGTCTCTCCAGTGCCTCATGCTGTGCTGGCACACAGCTGGCACTCAACAAACATTTATTGAATAAACAGAAACAAAAGGAACAAAAAGGCATAAAATTAAAAGGCTTACTGGAGTTACTATAGCAGAATGCTGTCACACTACAGTGTATAAAGAAGGAAAGTGTTTGTTGAGTGCCTACAGCACACCAGGCTTTTATTTTACTTTATTTTATTTTATTTTTTGCACACCAGGCTTTTAAAAGATTCATTAACTCATCGGATTTTCAATAACCTTATGAGGGCAGGACTATTTTCTCTACCAATTAAGAAACTGATGCCCAGACGAGTGAAGCATCTTTCCCAGGGTCACATGGCTGACAAGTGGCAAAGCTGGGGTTTCACCTCCCAGGCATGTCGACTGCAAACTCAACCTTGTTCCACTAGCCAGTGGTTCTCAACCGTCTGGCCCTTTAAATACAGTTCCTCATGTTGTGACCCAACCATAAAATTATTTTCATTGCTACTTCATAACTGTAATGTTGCTACTGCTATGAATCGTAATGTAAATATCTGATATGCAGGATGGTCTTAGGCGACCCCTGTGAAAGGGTCGTTCGACCGCCAAAGGGGTCGCGACCCACAGGTTGAGAACTGCTGCCTAGGCCATGGTGTTTGCTCACAGAGCTAAGTGTTTGGGCAATCACATTTTTTCCAGGTTTAGTAGTGTGAGGAGTTAGGCAATAGAGGAATACTGGGTACTTAGGAAGGTTAGACTAATGAGGGAAAAGAGGACAAAGAAAAGGCTATATCCAGTCAACATCTTAGTACTTAGAATTAGCAAACACTTAGTGGATATCTCTTGAGTCTCATTCTATATTTAAGTCGAATCCTGCCCTTGACCTTGAGTGGTCAGAGATGGGGAATAGGTCAAGGTGTGGTAGGGCAAGGATCAAGTGGGTGTATCTCTATCATCCTACCTACCCAGTAATTTTTTAGGGTCATGGTGTCAAAATGCCATTTCATCAAAGCAGCCATGCCACACTGTGCGCCCACAGGACTATTAAAAAAATACCACATGATACTTGAAGTAATATACTATACATTTCTTTCAAAATGTCAAATCCCTCATATCCTTAAAATAGGGTCTGGTAAGCCAGTGAAGTCCATTATAGCTGACAAAATACACCTAGCACAGCACATGCCAGCGATGTCTGCTGGACTGTCCATAGGGTCCCCTTTTGCTAATTGTTCATTCAACTTATGTCTGTTGTTCTGACTGATATTTTTGGATTAAAAACATGCATGGGACACCTATTTTAGTGGAGGAGCCGAGGGAGTTATCTCCCCACGACCATTCTCTAGCCTCCTCCATCCTCTCTGGGACAGCCTTAGAGTCAGAACTCCTCAGATCTACCAGAGAACACATTTCCAGCAGCCTCCCTTCGAGCTGCTGTGTCTTCATGCTGAGAGTATGCATTTCCAGCCATTCTACCCTCAGTTCCCATCCCCCAAGAGGTTGCATATGAAAACACTTTTTACCCAACAACAAAAAAGAAGCTACACTTGTTAAAAAAAAAAAAAAAAAAAAAAGCCATTCTTTTCTTTTTCTGGGCTCTGAGGTAGGTGGTTAGCATGACTGGTTTCACCCATTTCCAGGAGTGTAAGCTCTATGGGTGCAAGATGTTTTTGCTTTTGTTCATACTGTAGCCACCACAGCACAGTGGTTCTCAACCTTCTGGCCCTTTAAGTACAGCTCCTCATGTTGTGATCCAACCATAAAATTATTTTCGTTGCTACTTCATAACTGTAATGTTGCTACTGTTATGAATCGTCATGTAAATATCTGATACGCAGGATGGTCTTAGGCAACCCCTGTGAAAGGGTCGTTCGACCACCAAAGGGGTCGCGACCCACAGGTTGAGAACCGATGACCTAGAACAAAGCCTGGCCCCCACTAGAGTGCAATTCACATTTTGTAGGATTGTTAATTCCTTTTCTAAGGAGATTGATCAAACGCCGTGATTCTGTAACTTGAAGGGCATCTGGACTCTTTTCCTAGGACAAGCAGGAATCAGCAGATCTGGCCGCCCTTGAAAATACTGCCTAATGACCTGTCCTCTGGAGAGTTTCCAAGCCTCTTCTGCCTCTAACAGGGCCTTTATCTTTGTAAGAGGAATGTGCATCCGGACGCTGTAACTCAGGCAGCTCAAGACTAAGAAGGTGAAATTCTTAATCAATGGCAGAAGCATGTGAGGCAATTTTTAGAAGTAATTCTATTGACAGCCTGCCACTTTCCCTCGAGTCATTTGATTGGCTCCGCTGATGGGCGCTGCCTGAAGTTAGCGATGAACTTTGGAGAAAGGGGAAGGAAGTGTTCTGCTAACCTTGCTGAGAGTGTGGAAAGGAGAAACAGAGGCGTTGGTTTCCTCTGCCGTGACCAACATTCAGGTCACCCCAGCACTTTCACGAAACCACCAAATAGCTCCATGTCACCCGAACTGCCTCCATTTAAAGTTGCGTGGGAAGCCTAACAGGATCATGAACACACGTAAGCAGTGACAGCCGTGACAGGCTCTGTCACATCCTCGTCCAGTCAGATGCTGAGAGTGTCCCAGAGTTCAACTCTCAACCACCTGAGCTCAAGTGTGACGTAGTAATAACTCAGTTATGACCATGTACTACTCCATCTACAACGGTGATTCCAAACGAAAAGACATGATAGCAACTTGCTGGTTTTCCAGCTGAAAGTACTGAATGAGTTCACTCCTTCTATGGTGTTAGGGTTTTTCTAATTTTGTTAGGAAGAAAAAAAAAAAAGAGGTTATGGGTCCCTCGTATGACATAAAGAAAACACAATTTAGAATAAGATTTTGAAATTGCTTTAAAGAAAGCTTTATTTACTACATACATCCTAAGAATGTATTGTAAATGGAGCAAGATCTAAATAAGTTTAAAGCTTTTCAAATACAAAGCAACTAAAGAGAAGGAAACTGCTAGCATGTTTGAAAACAGAAAACTCTAAAGCTTTTTTTTTTTTTAACATTTATATAGTTTGTTCTTAACCCTAAAAAAAAAAAAAAAAAAAGTTCACATTTCAAGTTATAAACTTACCTCAGTAGTGTATGTGAAATGGGTTTGAAATAGAAACAGATAAAAGGCTCACTGATACTTAACTGGCTGTCACCAACATTTGTTTTTAAGGTAGTTTGGCATTTGCCATGTTAAGATATCATTTTTTTCCTTTACTTTTTATTATTCTTTCCCCCCCAAACAACGTACAGGCACATGTAAAATACAGTAAGACCGCTGGGTCCAAGTCTCATCCAGGGAACCTCTGTGGCCATCAGACACTGGAAGGAGACTGCTTCTTCTCACAAAGCCACAGGAGGCGGCTCTGGTTCAAACGGCATTTCGTTGGGTTACTCATTCCAACAGACTCAAGTTTGGGTGCAGCTTGCTGGGTACATCATCAGGAACATTGCACAATCACTTTATGTCACTTAGGAATGGTGGGAAGGAATGTTTAAAGGCCTTTATGAGCACCCAATAACTTCACACAATAAATAAATATTGCTTATATATAAAAAATTCATCCCACTCTAAATTGGTGGCAGGGGTGGGGGGAGAGTGGTGCAGAATTTGGGAATCTCTTAATTTAAAATTTAAAACAAAACTAAAATATTTGTTTGAGGCATGATCCTATTATTAATCCATAAATAAGAATTCAGCCACCAGCAAAAATTCAGTGAGTGGAAAGATTTGGTGGGTCTCTAGTATTATATAAAAACACAACTGTGTTACTTGCTACTTATTGCACAACTCAATTCCTTGGTAGAGCCTTTAAAAAAAATTCCACGTTGATGTATTTCATAAAGTAGATGACGATCTTAATATTTTACTGTATTTTACATTCACTCTGCTAAACAAAAGCCTTTAAACAGGCACAAAACACTGCAACAATATATTTACTTCCTAATAAAACAAAGCTTTTAATAACATTGAAATAAAATGGTTTCCGTTTGCATTAAACTCTATACCATGAACTTCTGCAACATAAAAAACCTAAAAAGGAGCATTAGGGTATTTACAAACTATGTCTTAACTCCTGCCGGTCTCCCCCTCCTCCTGGGCGTGCACGGTCGACGCAGTTCACCTGCCACGTGGCACAGCCACGGAGGGAAGCCCTGTCTAACAAACATACTATTTTTAACGTCACTGGCGACCACAGACATTTTTGCATGAAACACGGTAAGGCAACTAGAAGTGTCACTTTCTGCAACAGGAGTCTCTGGGGGGCCTTGCTACAATAACATTCGTCGTCTCTACAAACTCATACTTCAAAAGCAAATAAAATACAAGCGTGAGAAAAGGAACTGAAGTTTTCTATCGGGCAATTAAATAGCTATGCAAAGATGTCTTATGAAAACTACTAAAATCTGTGCTTACACATAGTCTGCTATTGAAAATACGTCCCCAACCAAAACCCAAAATCCCCAACAAAAACCCAGAAGTACAAAAGCCACCCATGTTTTCTCTACCAGAGTAATTCATCTGCTCTAGACTTGCCACACAGGGAGGTGGGATGCGGGTAGAAGGCAGGGATGAGCAGGGGAGTAGAAGGCAATGTTAAGTTTAAGAGCAAAGACCCAGAAAGAATGAGCAGGCCCCAGGGTAATGGTGGCAGGGGAGAGCATTCCAGTGTTTAGACCCAGAAGTGTGACAAGTCTTTCCAATGTTGGCTTAAGGAGAGACCGGGTGTTTAATTTCTTTAAAAAAAAATAGAACCATCGTAGATAACACATGGTAACCCCGTCAACCCTTAATGCCAGCAAAAATAGAGGTTTTACTCATTTTAAAATTGCACTTTCCAGTATAATTTTTAAAATAACGTTTTATGTGATAGTTTTAAAGCACTATTGTTTGTATCTTTAAATATTGAATATATTTTTCAAAATAGTTCCCTAGCTGCTCAAGTGTGCCTTTTAATATATAGTTGATATATTATTGAAGGTACTACAAAATAGAAATCTCTGGAGTGCAGAAGTTAAGAAAATAACCTTCATACTGAAAATATATCCTTAAAAATACAAAAACAAAAACCTCTATACAAACGTACTACAGCATACAAATTTTTAAGAGATGGTCTTAAGGCACGAACCATTACAAGTCTCTTAGAAATGTATGAACACAGGCTGCTAAGTTGAAAATAGTCTTAAAAAACTAGTGAAAACTTCATGTATATAAAATATTTCAGTATGGTACTTGACTACATTCTTCACTTTCAGGTTTCATCTGTGTGCTAAGCCACCATGCTCTTTCTTCATAAATAGTAAAGTGTTCCTTCAGTGGTAGTTTCGCGATCCGTCTCCGCTCTCACCCCCAGAATCAGTACGTCTGGTAGACGTCATGAATGGGAACCTGAATAGCAGCAGCAGGGAAGGCCTGAGGTATATAGCCAGCGTAGCCTCCGTAGACGGCGGCGGCCGCGGCCGCGTTCTTCTGTAGTGTGGCGATCGTGGCTGTGGCCGGAGCAGCAAAGGGAACGTAACTGGCCCCATAGATCCCGGCAGCGGGAATTCTCTGAATGTTTGGAGCCACCGTGTATACGGGAGTTATTGGACGGCCCTGCGGAAGAGAGAAAAAGAATCCTTACCGATCGATCGGGAGCACCTTTCCCCATTTAGTCATCCATTCAGTTAACAACTCCACTCATTCCTTCAACTCCCAGGTGTAAAAATCAAGGTCTCCACTCTCAGGGAGGGGAGGGAGAGGAGTAAACAAAGAACAAATATTTGTCTAAAGCAGGGGTGAAAAGAGCCGTTGAGATAAGGTGGAGCTGCATCCTCAAGGCTCATGCAAATTCCACAGGCGAAAGTGAGAACCAGAATGCTAAAGGAGTCTTCAACCCACCATTCACTCTTTCAGCATATGCCCAGGGAACTAGACAAGGAAGTTGAGAATCCACCCTTTACTTAGCTGACCTCACAGTAATTAAACATTTCCTTAGCTCTGGCCGGTGTGGCTCAGTTGGTTCAGTGTTGTCCTGTGCACCAAAAGGTTGCTGATCAGATTCCCGGTCAGGACACATGCTGAGGTGGTGGGTTTGGTTCCGGGGTGCTTACGGAGGCAACCGGTCAATGTTTCTCTCTCTCCCTTCCTCACTCTAAAAGTCAATAAAAACATATTTCACCCCCTAAAACAGGGACCTAAAACACATGCCAGCTGCCTCAATTCAAACTTAACTGAAGGAACATGATATTTCAAAAACAAGGAGAAAGGACTGACAACTTTATGGAAAAAAGTATGCAGACCTCCAAAGGGGCAGCTTCGTAAGCTGTTCCTCATAAAAACCGACCATACACAATCTTCAACAAATGTAATGGTTTCAACCACCTAAGATGTAACACCACTATACATACAAATTGTTGCAGAAACTTACAAAAGGAACCCACTAACCTGGGGAAGCTGGAGATAGCATCTCGGAAGTGGAGACACTGAGCTGGGTTGTGAAGGATAGGAGGAGTTTTCACATGAATCAGGAGAAATAAGTAACTAAAGCTGCCTCGATGGAGCTGCCACCACCGACAGTGAAAGTCCCCGCTACTTCCCCCTCTCTACCTGAAAGTGTAGCATACTATGTTTTCAGAGCAAATGTGAGTAGAGAGGGCATACTGTGGTTCAGTATTTCCCAAAGTGTTTGGCACAGAGAAGGGGATTTTTGGTAAAATAAGACATACATTTAACAAAATCTCTGGAGCACTTTATCTTCCACAGGATGCCTGCCCCATAGCAAATGCTGCTAGGGTCTCTATGTCTTAATGCATCTGCAAATAATTCAGGATACATGACATAGAGAATTAGGTTTATTTCCTCCTGGATTTTTTTTATAAAGGAGTATCATTCCTTTACAAAATCTGCAAATCAGAGTGACAAAATTATGTTCAAAGGGACTTCATAATCTAAGAGTCATTTTTTCAACTATAACCAAAACAATAATTATACTAATGATATAATAATAATAACTGAGAGATTGTGGTTTGCCAGACACTATTCTAAGCGCCTTATTTGTATGACATATGGGATCATTACGACCACTAATGAAGCTGGTATGGGATTACATGGAGAGGTTAGCATGTGCTCAGTGTCTGGCACAGGGAGGAACAGCTTTGGAACGGTGGCACTGTGACCCTAGAGCCTGCACTTTATTTAAAGCCACATTATCTTGCCTTCTATAACCTATAACAACAAACACCTCTTTGGCAATATCTTACAACCCGGGAGAGGAACTTGGGAACTGGGAAGACTGATTCATAGCAAGACACGAGCAATCTTTTCCAAATGTGTGGACATATATTTACCGACAAATGCACCAAGGGGCGGGGGGGGGGGGTGGTCATCGCAGGGAAAGTGACATCAGAGAGAAACCTCTTCATATGCTACGGTCCGACCCAACACCCGGGCTCAGAAATGTGTCCCATCCACCCACCGGTAGAGTTTAAAATGCTCCTTGCTCTGCTGCAGTTTGGCAGAGAACACAGACAGGGTGAGGATGGAGCACGGCAGAGAACCCAGGTCAAATGCCAGAGGGCGGGCCACAGAGCACGTAGGTTTGAGGGACAGCACCCAGGCCAAGCACACCCAAAGGAGCCATTCCCAGGTTAAAACAGTGAGTGGCATCAGGCATTCTGCAGAATACGCTGAAGGAGGGACAAGTCGCCAAAGGAGTCAACTGACTGATGATGGTACATTGAGCAAATTCTTAAGCAGAGACATCAGATAAAGGCCCTGAAGGTGACCTCCAGTGCAGAGTGACAAGAGATAGCTACAGCCTGCTATTCAACACGAGCGTGAGGCCGGGAATCTGGGCCTGACCAGAACCGATGCTACATGTCAAAGGCAGAAGTTCACGCGTTTCTTAATAAAGAGGAATTATAAATTATTACAATAATTCCACCAAGTATCGCTTGTAGGCTACTGTAGATATTCACACTTCACAAGAAGTAACGGCACTTGGCTGTCATTCTACAGTGTGAATCAATGACACCTATTCCAGGTTCTGGCTGCAGGAAGGCCTGCGTTAGAGAATACTTGGTGACACATTGGGAGGTGAATACACGTTCAGCTTTCTGAATAATGCAGTCCAGACTGGTGCTCAAGTGGGCAAATGCAAGCGAGCAGCAGCCCACTGCGGCGGCTCACAAGCCTGGCTGTTGCAGCATCACTGAGGAGCTTGTACAAAATGTGGATTCTAGCAGCTCAGTTCTGTGACCCGGAATCCTCTGAGGTTTGAGTCCAAGAATCTCTGTTCTCTGGATAATTCTTATCCAGTTAGATAAGAGATCCCCGGCCAGAGTATTTGTGCTTGTTGGCTGGGAAGGTATTTCGCTGCCTCACAAAGAACAGCTTTAGCAAGACTTTATTTTCTGTTTGGCTAAATGGCTGTCTCTCACTTACAGGCATTCTGTGTGCTATGCACTGAAGAGACAAAGAAATGTAAGCTGTAGCCCTCGTCTGGAGGACCTTTGTTGTTGTTGTTGTTAATCCTCACCTAAGGATACTGTTTCCATTGATTTTTAGAGAGAGTGGAAGGGAGTGGGGTGGGGAGGGAAGGAGGGAGGTTGGGGTGAGAGGGAGGGAGGAAAGAGGAGAGAGGAAGGGAGGGAGGGAGGGGAGGAAGAGAGAGAGAGAGAGAGAGAGAGAGAGAGAGAGAGAGAGAGAGAGAGAGAGAGAGAGAGAGATACTGAGATTGAGCCAAACCAGCCCAGGTTGGAGGAGCTTCATTTTAATTGGGGAGATGGAACATACTGACAGCCATATGCCAAGTACCGCTGTAGGTAATGAGACTTCCAAGGCTAAGTGGATGGGGAAGATACTACAGATGAGATGAGATGAGATGAGATGAGATGAGATGAGATGAGATGGAGGAAACCACACAGAAGAGAACACTGTGAGCAAAGTTGGGGAGGAGGGTGAAAGGTGAGGGTGGATTGGGAGAGATGTGGGAATAGTAGGATATGGTTGGAGGAGATGATTACAGGCAGATTGTGTAAAGGGTCACATATCTCTACCTCTACAGATATTTCTCTCTCCATGTACATACATGCTTATAGATGTATACATTTATACAAATGTATATGTTTATACACAGAGAGATTTAAAAATGAAATTCTTCATTGAACTGCAATTCAGAATGTGAAACTGGGAACTATCTCCCTGACACTTGCACCTTAACAAAAAACCATGAGTTAAAAATTATTGTGTCATAAAAAAAAATAGTAAGCACAATATTGTGACACTGAAAAATTACACGTCATTTTTGTATATTGCTTCCCATCTTTAACTCTAGTGATAACAGCAGAGTTATGCAATTATTATTGAAAATTGTTCTGTCCTGTCATGATTTATTTAAACATTTTTTTCTGCCACCGATTCCATAGTTCTAACAGAGAGCTAGGCACACAGTGAACTCCCCTGCGGAACAGTAAATGAACCCACGCAAAGGGAGGCCTCACACGCAAAGTACAATGACTGCGGCAGGAACTGTACCTGGAAAGGCGGTGGCGTTGACACCGCGGGAATGACGGCGGCGGCAGCAGCGGCAGCGGCGGCGGCGCTGGCTGGGTCTGGCTGCACGGCGATGGGACTGATCATGTGCTCCATTGCGTGGATTTTGCCATCTTCAAGCATTTTAGGAGCGGGAGCCGCCTGAAACATGGAATACTGGGCCCCAATGGCAGGGATGGCCACTGCAAGAGAAGTAAGAGGGAAACAGGTGCATCACTCCCGTCACTTAAAAGGCCCATCACTGTCTTGACATTTTTAAAAACCAAGTTTGGCAGCCATGGGCTTCTCCCTGCTAACTTTGCTTTCTCAGTACAGGTGAGGAGGTGCTACCCAAGAAGAAGAGAGAGGAGGTGGCAGGTACCCCCTCCCCGCCCCCGCTGGTCTTTCAAAAGGAACCACGTGGGCATGGATGTAGGCTCCCAAGAGATCACCATGGGAGGAAAGTCTAGAGTTAGGTTTCTGCACCATTTCCCTGTTAGTTTCAGCTATACCGGGGCCGTGCGAAGTAACTCTGGATTGAAAAATCTCATTTTGAATCTTACTCTTGATGTCCTACAGAGCAAGGGGCCTTGTAGCTGAGAAAACAGGCTCTGAGAACAGAGGCTGGAGGCCCCGCGGGGTGAGTAAGCCCCTGTCTCACTCACTTCTCCTTCATCAGACCTACTGCCCTTTCAGTTTCACCGCGTTCCATGAAGCAGGCGCAGTGGAGGGTTTCATTCTGAGCACTCAGAGGTCTGTGTATGCCTTCCCCACCTGTGTTTCAGATTTCAACATTACTGATTCAAGGAAAAACACACCGTAAAAATAAAATTTTCCCTACTTTTCTAATGTCCACTCAATAGTGAAGCAGTAGTGACTTTTTTTTTTTTTTTTAATGGGACTGGCCAATTCAAAGAGGTGTTTCTGTGAGTAAAGATCACCTCATTTCTCCGAGATTTAAACAGGCATTATCGAATGTCAGTGTATGATTAATAGAAGTAAAAAGAAAATATACTCTCCCTGATTTGGGGGCATTTGTGCGAGTGTGTGTGTGTGTGTATGTGTGTTGAAAGGATAAACAAGAATATGAAATGCATACACAAATATCCTTTCATTTATGGTTTTTCTTCAACAGTAGGCACATTTATTCTAATGAAAGCTGACTTGATATAAGGTAAAGAAATAGATTTGACTGTAGGCTAAACAATGGCATGGTCGTCCAATAAAATCTTCCTAAAGCTTTAGCCAAGCCTTTCATCTGCCTTTCCAATCATATGGTCTTGTGCCCAGTCACTTCATCACTGCACTCACTGGTGGTTCTCCTACAATGGGAAGTTCTAATTTTCTGGACTGAACAGAAATAGAGGCGAAGGGGCGGGGCTCAGAGAGGGCTGTCCTTTCAGCTACACTGGAGTTGTGCAGAGTGACTCTGGCTTGTTCTGGTTATCCGCCCTCAGGAATTTCTACCCGGGGCCCCGGGACACGACTATGCCAGTAAAGATGGTTTAAAGAGTTCTTTTCTCTAGTTAAACCTTAAGCTATTGCAGCTTGCCAACAGGTGTCCCTTTTCCAACAAGCAGACGTAGCAACTCCTGTCTCCAGGCTCTGTTTTATGGAATTACAGAAAGACACGGGAACAGTTCACAATGATTATAACATCAGCGGCATTTATACAGAAATCCAGTCTAAAGAGTCACTTAGTTGCAGAAATTGCAGATTTTTCTTCACAGGCCAAAACAAACAAACACACAAACAAACAAACAACACCCCCCTCCCCCCAAAAAAACACCAAAAAACAAAAACCCAAATCATATCACTGAATTAAATTCAAAAGGAAGTTCTACTGGGAAAATGCTTTTAAGCCCGAGGTGGCCTACACAAACCTTCTGCCCAAAATGAGCAGAGCCCTTGACTCTGTCAGCTGGAAGGACCAGAAGAAAGTCAGAGTAGCTGAACTTCGAAGTGAGGGGTCTCTCTAAGAGCTCTTCTATCTACCCTCAGGGAGACCAGGAAGTGGTCTGGAGGAGGAGCGCCCGGTTACCCACTACTGGCTTTTCCCCCTGGTGTGTGCTAATAATAAGGAGTTTGTGCTGTGCTCATACAGTGGAGTTAAAGTTCCGTGCAGGTTATGGCCAGAAAGACCTGTCTCACCAATGGGCACAACAGGTTTGTTTTGGCCTGTGAAAAAAATTCTGCAATTTCTGCAACTAAGTGACTCTTTAGACTGGCAAACTGGTTTGAGAGGGGAAAGCAAAGTTCAAGGTTCCTGGCTTGAATCCCTTGAGCAGCCCTATTCCAATCTATTGATCCAGGGAGAGGAGGAATTGGAATCCAGGCAACTAGCAGCTGCCTTGTTCTCTTGTTCCCGGGAGGTCCAGGCTGGTTAAGTCCATGAGAAGGGACAAGTAGTGCTAGTTGCTCCAGAAGGGGAATTTTCTACAACTCTCAGAATGGCAATAAGCTAGCTGCACCCTCTGGCTTCTGATGGCTGGAGTGGAAATTGGATTTAGTGAAGGAAAAGACAGTTTTGAGCTGACAGAAGATATAGAACAGCCTCATATTCTTCCATTACCCGCCTCCTGCCCCCACAAATGCCGAATCAGTCAGAGATTGAGAAAAAGCCTGACAACGGATGACACACATTTGAAAAACCCACTATTGGAAAGCTGGACTTGAGCATGGTCAAAGCTAGACAGTCCTCTTAAATTCCAGGTTAAGGACAGCCAGGAGGCCACATTCTTTGCCTAATCTCTGGCTGCCTGCCAGAGGAGAAACCCACGTGCATGAGCCCGAGGTAGGCTTGGGGTTGCTGCAAAGAGAGGGTTGGGATTTAGGCTGAATGGGTGCATTCTCGCTCTCATTTATACTGACCTGCACCAGGTTTAATGGCAACTGGGTTGACAGTAGAGATTTCCAAATTCGGTACAAGTTCAAATCCTTTTTCTTGCTGCTTTCCTTTCCCTTCATGATATCGGCTATATATACCACGGCCAGCAGAATATCCCCCGAGGTAGGAACCCCTGGGCCCTGGGTTTCTGTTGCCAGCTGCACCTCGACCCCGGCCTCTTATGCTGCCTGCTTATAATAACAACACAAAAAATGATGAGCAACCAACAGTGACAGCACAGGAGGCAGATCTCAACGCAAGGTGCTTAGCATTTAGATGTTGGCCCCAAGTCTAAGTTGCAGGGGGCTACACCTCTCTTGTTCAGTGAGCTGGGGAAGATGCTTCCGACATTCCATTGCAGCCTAGATTCCCATCCTGCGCATGTCTACCTGATGCAAGAGATGAACTTGCAGGGTGCTGTTCCTAGGATTGCAACTGTAACTTCAATAAAGAAAAATGTCATCGATTGTAAAAAAAAAAAAAAGTTAGACCTGGAAGGGAACTGCTGGTTTATCTTCCTCATTTCATGCGTGAGAAAACAGGCCTAGGGAGGTGGAAGAGACGGACTGAAGTCACAGGGCTAGTCAACCCGAGAGCAGGACCCAGAATCTTGGTATTGTTTCCCGATGTAATGCCTGGTTTTATTGTACCTCGTCAAATGATCGAAAAACAAACAAACAAAAAAGCAAACCAACAACGTTGTGCCCTCTACTCCCCTACATATTAAAGATAGAATTTCTTTTTACACAGGTAGGTTTTAACTGGAGGACCTGGAAACTAGACCCCAACTGGGTAGAACCCAGGCAGGCAGCATGCAAGAGCTTGCATGCCCCCTGATTCTACTGCTCACTCCACACACAGGAACCTTCTGCATGTCTCTCAATGCTAGAGAGGTGAATTCCTAAGTGCCAGCAAGGAACCCAGAACTGACATCCAAATGAGGGTAGGTAGGGGGTCAGCATCCACCAACTCAGTTACAGCCACAACATCCCTGACGCGGCCCGCCTAGCAGACACGGCTCTGGGGGGCCTCCCCAGGAGCACAGTCCCCACTAACCTTTCACGAAGTATTCCCTGTTGGGCCCGATGAGCGCGTTGTAGGGGTAGCCATAGTAGGCCAGCGTGTAGGGGTCGCACGAGTACACATAGCTGGGCTGCTGCTGCACGGCTGCCGCCTCGGCCGCACCGCCGCCCTTGGCCGCCTTCTGGTAGCGGGAGTACTGCTCCTTGTCTACCGGCTTGGCCAGCGTCACCTCGAGGCACGAGCCCTCCAGCTCGGTGCCATTGAGGTGGTTCATGGCGTGCACGGCGTCCTCGCGGCTGGCGAAGTGCACGAAGGCGTAGTCGCGGATCTTCTTGACACGCTCCACGCAGCCGGGGTTGAACTGGCCGAAGACCTTCTTGATGGTGTCCTCCGTGGTCTCGATCATGAGGTTGCGCACGTAGAGGATCTTCACGGTCTCCATCACGTCCTCGTCCACGTCGATCTCGGGCTCGGCCCAGTCCACGGCGATCTGGTGGCCCCAGAGCTGGATGCGGCCGGGCATGAGCTTGCGGCGCGCCATGGCCGCCGCGCGGTGGCTCTCGTACTCCACGAAGGCGAAGCCGCGGTTCTTCATCTTGTCGGCGGCGCTGGCGTAGACGATCACGTCCAGCACGCCCTCGGTGACCTTGGAGATCTCCTCCAGGATCTCCTCGCGCTTCTTCATCTTGGGGATGCCGCCGATGAAGAGGCGGCAGTTGTCCACGCTGCAGCACACGCCGAGCAGGCGGCCCGGGCGGATCTCGTAGTTGTTGAGCTCGCGCACGGCGCGCTTGGCGTCGGCCTTGTGGCAGTACATGACGAAGGCGTAGCCGCGGTTCTTGCCATCGAAGTCCATCATGAGGCGCAGCTCGTAGATGCGGCCCACCGTCTCGAACACCGGCACCAGCTCGTCCTCGTACACGTCGCGGGGGATCTTGCCCACGAAGACCTCGCAGCCGCGCTGCGGGTGCGCGCCCTCCCAGCCGGGCGGCGGGCCGCCGTACTTGCGCTGCCCGTTCTCCTGCACCATCGTGTAGCCCGTGCGCTCCATCAGCGCCAGCAGCGCCGCCTCGTTGGGCGCGCCGGCCACGCCCTCGGGCACCCTGACCGCGGATGCGGGGGCTGGGTCGCTGCTCATGGCTGCAGTGGAATCTTCTGCAGTCATAATGTCAGAGGCATCCACGGCTGCTGGAAACCTGGGGGAGGCAGAGAAGGGAGGGTGAGTGTGGTGGCATCTGCACGAATGCAGCCAGAACCTGACTCCTCCACCCCCCATCTCACCCCCTCACTCCCCTCCCCCTCTTTTTTTTTCTTTTGAAGACATACAAGGCTCATGCTTAACCATCAGGTGATTACATGAGAAAGAACATGGAGACCCGCTCTGGAAACGCAGCAGCTCTAAAATAGTCTAGTCACGTGGTATTGCACGAAAAACCAGAAGTTGACTCGGAAAAACATTCAGAATGAACGAGCAAGTACTTCCGCTTAATCAGCTTCGAAGAGAGAACCTGCTGTAATTGTCAGTGAAAAGCTTACGTTCTTGCAGCAAATGGCAACATCTTTTGCTTAATTCCTGCCTGTCAACTCAGATTGATTTCCCTTCAGTGATAGCACTTCACCCACATTTATTTCTTTGGCAGACAAAGCCTCTTTCTTTGCTTTCTTTTTAAAACACAGTCTTTTTCACTTGGGAATGGAAATAGAGCAACGTATTTACATTGTGAAGAAAAACTTTGAGGTGCTATACAAGGTAGATACAGAGTTGTGTGCTGACGCTCTTCCCAAGGACGAATTGGACCGCGCACATTGCCAAGGACTTGGCCGAGGAGCTGTGGTAAAGAGCGGCTAAGTGTGATTTTAATGGTGCCATTCAAGCAAAAATCTTGGATTTAGAATCAGTCCTCAAAGAGATTAAGCTCAAACCGGGACACTCGTGAAGCAGCAACTACCTGGTAAGCCACACTCTAGTTTTCGGAGCAGTGTCACAAGCACCATCTTATTTGATCTTAATCGCCTTACATGGTAAGTGATAGTATCATTAGTCCCAATTTGTCTGTGGGGAAGTAAGCTCAGAGAGGTTGAGTAAATTGCCCATTTCACATAGCAAGTACCAGCTAGTACCAGGACTCGATGCCAAGTTGCCTGGCCTCAGATTCTGGGTTCTTCTAAACCAGTGCTGTGCATTGCAACTTTCTGTGGTGATAGAAAAGCTGCCACCCGCCACCTGTGGTTACTGAGCAATCAAAATGGGGCTAGCATGACTGGTAAATGGAACTTATCATTATATTTAATTTTAACTAATTTAGAATTAAAAAGAATTAATTAATTTAGAATCTTATATGATAGTATAGGTCTAAACTGTGCCACCTTCATTCATACAGCTCAGGGGTCTGTGGAAATTATGTAGATATATTCCTCACCTGAGGATATTTTTTCCATTGTTTTTAGAGAGTGGAAAGAAGGAGAGAGCGACAGAGAGAGAAACATTGATGTGAGAGAGACACATCAATTGGTTGCCTTCCACATGGGCCCGGACCAGGACTGGAGATTGAGCTTGCAACTGAGGTACATGCTCTTGACTGGAGTTGAACCCGAGACTCCAGTCCATGAGCGGATACTCTATCCACTGCGCCAAACCGGCTAGGGCATGATTTTATTTTTTATCGTTTTTCTCAGAAGAAATGATTTTAAATTATACAATAAGATTATCATAGTGTGCTTTTGTAATGAAAAACTGTGATTGGCCTTTTGAAAAATGAAGTTATTTCATTTCTTGGACTATAAAAGTATTCAAGCAAATTTTATGGACAATCGAGCAAAGTAAATAAGAAATCATTCTTAATTCTGCTACTCAATGATAGCTAAAATTAAACTTATCTTTTTTAAAAATAGCTTTTCGGGGGTGGGGGATGGAGCTTGGCTTCTAGCAAATTTATATTCTGCTCCTTTACTTCATTTTATAAGCATTCCTCCATGGTCTTAAAACTCTTGGTAAAAACATAAAAATTAATGGCTACTAAGGTTTCATTGTTTAATAAGGACCTGGAGCATTGTTAATTTTTTAAAAAATCTACCACTAGGAATTATATACAAGAGTATTGAGGGAAATTTGAAGGATAATTAAACTTATCTAAAGAAAAAACAAAACAAATTGTAGTGACACAACAGAAATACAGAAATGAGCATGGCTCAGTGATTGAGCGTTGACCCATGAACCAGGAGGTCATAGTTCAATTCCTAGTCAGGGCACATGCTTGAGTTGCAGGCTCTATCCCCAATGGGGGCGTGTAGGAGGCAGCCAATTAATGATTCTCTCTCATCATTGATGCTTCTATTCCTCTTCCTCTCCCTTCCTTTTGGGGGGGGGGGGAAGGAAGGAAGGAAGGAAGGAAGGAAGGAAGGAAGGAAGGAAGGAAGGAAGGGAAGGAAATAAATAAATAAATAAGTCTGAGATGTTTATTTGCCAGTTGGCCAAACCAATACTTCTCTGGTTTATTTGCTGTAGCATCTAGATCCGGTTTAGTGCAGTGGGGGAAGTGTGGCCTCCAGAGCTGACTGCATGCTTGTGTGTGAGTCCCAGCTTTAACAGTTCCTAGTTGTATGACCTGGGGCAAGGATACTTAGCTGCTCCATGCCTCAGTTTCTTCATCTGTAAAATGGGGACACTGATGATGGTATTTAGAAGAGTGACAATATATACAAAGCACTTTGAACTGTGCTCAGAACATTGCAAATGCTCAGGAAATGTCATTATTATCTTCCATCCAAATTTCTGGGTAAAACTTTAGACCAATTCTCTTAATTTTAGAGTAATTTTGACACTTTCCCGGTTCTTTAAAAACATCTGCTTAATAAGGCTTCTATTCTTACTTTTTAATTTTCTTTGCTCTTCAAGTGCTTGAAAGCTGGTTTGGCAACACATGTAGTTATCATGAAGGATTTTGTTTTAGTATTCATTTGGGAAAATGAGATGTTAATTCCTATAGTTTCAAGTTGAAACAAAAATTTCAATATCAGATTTGAATATGAAGATCTTTTCCTCCTTTCAAATGGAAGAAAAGGGCATATTCTTAAGAATACTATTTATATAAACACATGTGTGTTTATCATCTTTGCCCTGGAAAAGAAATGCTAAGTATATATTATAAACATGTATGAGGCAATTCAAGATCTTATGTGTTGCATTACTAAAACACTGACTAAAGTCCAAAGGAATAGATAGACCCTATCATTCTGCTGAGCTATGTGGAGTTGACTTTTTGTTTTCCTAATTGTACTTAAAACTACCATTTTACAAAAAGAAAAAAGAAAAAGAAAAAAAAAGAAAAGAAAAAAAAGGTCTTCTAATGGTCAGGTTATGGGAGTTATTTTCGATCTTAACCCCATTAAATTCACCCCAAATTCTGTTTTCAGTCTGAAATCTGCTGGTCTCAGTTACTTAATCAATTCATTTAAAATAGTTATAGCTTATTTCTTACATCTTTGAGCCAAGAAAAGCCTTTCCCTGCCCTCCTGAACTTACGTCATCTGGAATAAATGAATCACGTTACCTGCCTTCTTTCCCTTTTTTCTTTGGCCATTAGGAAGTTCAGGACTGAATTTGTCACTTCAGTTTTAATAATTGTATAGAACATTACAACACACTCTCATGCTCACCTAATTTTGGCTATAGTTGTTTTTCAGCCTTCTATATTCCCAATGCCAGGAATTTAGCTATTTATATTATTAATCTTATTGTTTACATGTTCTTGGAAGCCATGTCATATAATTTGGGAGCTAGGAGAAGAATAAATGCACACACACAAATCTAATTTGCACCAGATGTTAATTAATGTAATATCTAAACTATTACATTAACTACAAACATTGACATAAAAACAAGTGAGAAGCACAGTGAGATACAATTTCACGCCCATTAGCATGGCAATTATTTAAAACAAAATACGTGTTGCCAAGAATGTGGGCAAACTGGAACACTTGAGCATTGCTGGTAGGAATGTAAAATGTTGCAGCTTTAGAAAACAATATGGTGGTTCCTCAAAAACTTAAACATAGAATTAAACATATAATCTACTAATTTCACTTTTGGGTATATACCCAAAAGAATTAGAAACTGAAACTCAAACAGATATCTGTACACCAGTGATCACAACAGTATTATTCACAATAGTCAAAAGGCGGGAAAAAACAAATGTTCATGGCCACTTGAATGGATAAACAAAATGTGGCACATATACACAATGGGGTATTATTAAGCTTTAAAAAGAAAGGAAATTCTGACACATGCTACAACATGGATGAACCATGAAGACATTATGTAAGTGAAAATAAGCCGGACACAAAAGTACAGATACTGTATCTTTCCACTTATATGAACTACCTAGAATAGTCAAATTCATAGAGATAGAAAATAGAACGGTGGGTGCCAGGAGTCGGGAAAAGAGAGAATGAGGAATTGGTGTTTACTGACTTTGTTAGGGATGATGGGAACAACAACGTGAACTATACACTTAAAAAATAGTTAAAAAGGTGCCCTGGCTGGTGTGGCTCAGTTGGTTAGGTACCATCCCATGCACCAAAGGTTGCTGGTTCAATTCCCAGTCAGGGCACATGCCTGAGTTGTGGACTTGACCCTCAGTAGGAGACATGCAAAAGGCAGCCAATAGATGTCTTGCTCTCACATTGATGTTTCTTTCTCTCTCTCCCTCCCTCATCCTCCCTCTCCCTTCCTCTCTCTCTAAAAATCAATTTAAAAAATCTTTAAAAAAGGTTAAAATGGTTCATTTTGTTATATGTATATTTTACCACAATTTCTAAAAACAAAAAAGTGATGCAAAATAGTCAAAAATAAGATTCCATAAAATTATAATTTCAATGGAAGCCATAAAAAAAGATACATTGAGTTAGTTTAACATATTAAAAAAATGTTTATGGTTTATAAACCCTATTCTCCTATCTTCATAGCTAATATAACATAGTTGAAAAATTATACGGTATGCTGTGCAATGAATTTGAGCCCACAGGCTTAGATTTATAAAAGATAATTTATTCAATGCCTTAAAAGGGGGAACTATACAGCTAACATGTCTTTTCTCTTAGAGATGTAACAGAATGTGTAACTTACTACAATTAGACATGCTTTAGACCAGGCCTTGGCCAGCTATGGCCTTGGCCTGTCCTTCGTTTTTGTTGGGGAACACAGATATACACCCCCGCCCCCTTTTTTAAAGTATCATCTGTAGAGGCTATTGCACCACAATGGCAGAGTTGAATAGTTCAGAGACTCCCTGGCCTGCAAAGCCTAAAATTTTTACTACCTGGCCACGTACAGAAAAGTTTGCCAACCTCTGCTCCAGGAGATGTGCAGAGAACATCACTGAGGATAAAGAACGTACATTCCCATTGTTAAAAATTACAGTCACTTTTCCCTCTGTTTCCTATGCCGAGCAATGACTTAATTTCAGGACAAGTTTTGAAATTCTAACATATTTCAAAGACAGTCTTCCTGACCTGCCTTTCCCCCCTCCTTCTAAGCTGTTTTCCGATTAACTGCCTGGTCCAGTTGATGGTGCCTGGAAGAAAGGACAGCTCCTAACACACAGGTAAACAACAATTTCTTAAGAGACACAAATAGAAGGGTTTGTGCCCATTTATTCATTCCATTCAATAAATACTTATTTATTTAACACCTACTATGTGTCAGGCACTGGCACCATCTTGTCCTCATGGGGTTTTCCTCAGAGTTAAAGGAACTAAAGAATGATGCTTCAAATACAAAAGAGCTAAGAATGAAGGCGTTTAGTACTCGTGCTCAGTGTCCAAGACTGCTTCAAAAGAGCTGTGCCTCAGTATCTTAATTAGTTTCTCATAGGCCATCGCTCCTCAAGGTAAATTCCAGCTACCATCAGAATTATGCTTTAGAAACCCTCTTTAGTGTAAATGTGTATGTGACTAAGGAACAGTGAGAAATACTACCTGTTGAATGATAGTATTCTCCTTGGGATGGAGGTGTGGACACCATCCCATCTAATAAAGAGGGAATATGCTAACTGACTGCCATGCCCTAAAGATGGCGGCCCCCACAGCCAATAAGGAGGGAATATGCTAATTGACTGCCCCACCCTCAAAGATGGCAGCGCCCAGTCCCCTCAGCCCCCCAGCCTCCCAGGGCCGCCCGAGGCTCAGGTAACCAAGGCCGGCCGAGGCTGGCGCTGCCGGCAGTGGCAGCAGCAGAGGTGTGATGGGGGCATCGCCTTCCCCTGATCGCCAGGTCGCCTCCCGCCCCTGAGGGCTCCCGGACTGTGAGAGGGGGCAGGCCAGGCTGAGGGACCCCCCACTCCAGTGCATGAATTTTCATGCACTGGGCCTCTAGTGGATAATAAGCTGACTTCATAAGATGAAATTTATATGTGAATAATAATTTTAAAAAATCTGGATAAATGGCACAGAATTCCCCAATTTCCTCCCATTCAGGATATGACAGTTTTTAATGGACTGGGCGGTCTGATTTTGGCTGCCTAGCCCACTGAATACAGTCTCCAGAGTCAGAGAGACCTAGTTCCAGATCTTGGCTCCTCTGCTTACTGGTGGTGAATCTGGGAAGAAGCCATTTAACTACTTTAAGCCTCAGTGTTCTATCTTTAAAATGGCGACAAAAATAGCCAATATTTATTTAATGTCTATTATGTACCAGGTGGTGTGCTAAGCTCTTTATATGTATTTAATTCACTTCAATCCTCACAATGTCCATATGGGACATTAGGATCTCTACTTTATAAAGAAGCCGGGGCACAGAGAGATTAAGTAGATTTTCGGGTCATGAGCATCAGAGCTGGTCTTGAAACCCTGATCGTCTGGCTGAAGTCTGTTCCAGCTGCCCCTCAGTGACCCTTAATGGAATGATCTGTGTAAAGCTCCCAGTGTAAACCCTGCACTATGTGCTCAAGAAATCCTAGCACGAGAAATTCGAACTAAAAAAAAAAAATAAAGATATTTGAACGTGTAGGAATCTTGCTCCTCTGTCGGATGCTTCTGTTTACAAGGAAACAGGCGAGAGGTTATTTTAGTCAGCTTTAAACCCGTCGGTATGAGAAGTCCAGCCTGCGAGTTCTGGTGGAGACCGGTGGACCAGAGTCCCCCAGATTCCATTCATAACAGTAAGCTGCCTGGTAGTGTGCGTCTCCGCTTGGTGGTGTGGCTCAGGCATCCAAGTATAAGCCTGTTTCTCATCTAACCCTTGGCCAGAGCACTGTGCAAGGGCTCTTCCAGAATGAACCTGAAGAGACTTGCTGAATTGGATGCAAAAGGTCCCATCAGTCATGCATGGGGATGCCAAATCCCCTGAGGCCGGACCCTCCCAAGCCACAGCCATTCTCTCACACACACACTAGCACTGCATTAGTGTTCAGTGAAGGCTGCTAGCATTAAACAAACATGGCAATATATTTGAAACCAATCACTTATGCACAGTTTGGCAAATAAAACAAACAGAGAAACCTATCCTTGCAAATCAAGCTCTTATTATTCTGAACTATTTAGCTAGAATTTTTGTTGTCCTTGTTTGAGCTTGTCCTTGTTTTGTTGTCAGACTTAAAGCAAAAATCATCAGGGATTCGAATTCCTTTCTTAGTACTGGTTCAGAGTACCTTTCAGGAGGATTTTAAGTTTGAACTGGGATGCATTAGGGGCAAGGGATACTACTGTATTGCGAAATATTTCTGATGTTTATCAACCCATCATTACCTAGGATCCAGAACAGTCTTGTGTTTACTGTAGAATTATCCCAACTGCCAGTTAACTTTGGTTCGCTTCTCTAGAGGGTGTGTGTGTGTGTGTGTGTGTGTGTGTGTATGTGTGTGTGTTTGGGGTTAATTTTGCAATTTGGAATTTTGGGGAGAGTTATTTGCTGACCAGCAGACACATTGAAATTCGAAGATATATTCAGTGGGGAGCAGGGTCTTCCAGCTCTAGCTGGAATTTAATTCAATGGAAGGTTTTAAAATGTATTTATCCAAGAGGTAATTCTATCTCTGTTTGTGATTAGATTTCTATTTTGATGTATCTTACTCACACCATAATATTTTTGTCTTTCCTAATAGTCGCTTCTTAGGCATGACCTGACACACACAATGTGGACAGAACAGAACACATACCATGCTAGTTAAGAGCCAAGACTTTGGAGTCAAAGAAATGTAGGTTCAAATCATGACGGTGCCACTTACTAACCATGTCACACAAGGTGAATTACCTCAGTTCCATCCCCACATCTCTAAGATGGGTCTACGGTCAGCACCTATTTCAGATGATCATTTTCAGGAGTAAAGGACACATAATGTCATGAACCGGGGGGTGGGGGTGGGGGGTGTAATTGAAGGCCAGCTCCTGCAAAAAGTTTCCAAGATTCGGCCTCACCCTGAGCGGTTATCTTAACTGCCTGTGCCAAGCTGCCGCCACCCACTAGAGTAAACAGCAGGGAGGGCACTCCCGCAGCAGGCAGGCCTCCGGCAGTGGGACATACCCCAGGGTTAAAGTGTAAAAGTTCTGCTAAAGAAGGAGGCAGGATACTGGGAATTTACCTGAAGGCCCAAGCACTAAGCTGAAGACTGAAGTTCAGGCTCTTGTCTTTTTCTATCTCAGCCAGCAACCTCCTTCTATTGGAGGGCATGGCCCTTGGGACACATAAACACCCTTCCACGACTCTGCTGTTTGGGTGAAATCCTGAGAGGGTGCAGAGGTGGTGGAAGAATGACATTCTGGGCTGTACCTCTGTCCACGCCTGGCTAATGTGAGAAGAGTTCATTCCTACTGGTCTTTAAACTGTGTCGATGCCTGTATGGATTTCGCGATGGCGAAGCATATCCTTTAATGAACGATTGTGTCTGATAAGCAGATGCAGAGCCAAGGGGCTCACTTTTCCCAGACATTTCTATCAACACATCCCTGAAAACGAGGCCTTGCGCTGTGGGTTCCCAGGGATAAAGTCACCCGCTCGAAAGGGGTGGAGGGGGTTGTCTACGGGCGTTTGGCAGCAAACCAATACCCGTTGAGAATCTGTTATCTTGTTCCCTTTAAATAAGCATTACACACACTTTTTCTCAACAGGTTGATGGGGTAATGCTGTCAATAATGAAACCCATCAATTCGGCGCACATCTGCCTCCTGGATTAACGTTTTCCCAAACTCTGAACGAGCGGGAGGAGAGATTTCCAGTTTCACCCCTTATTTTGGCTCCTCTGACCTAAACCTTTGAGAATCTGGCAAGGAACAGAAAGGCTGACCAGAAAGGAGAAGGAAGAGGAAAAGCAGCTTATATAATAGCAGCTTAAATGTACACTGTGTTTTGCAATTTATACAATTATTTCACGGATACATCTAATTTAATCAAATACCAAAGTTTAAGCTGCAAATGGATCTGAGGTATCATTTACTCCAGGGTCTCTCAACCTCGTCCCCTAGGAACATTTTGGGTGTGATAACCCTGTGCTTTGGGGGACAGTCCTGTGCTCTGTAGCATCCCTGCCTTCTACCCTAGGTGCCAGGACCATCTGTCCTCCATTTTGACAACCAAAAATTGCTCACTGTTGAGAGTATCCTATCAAGTCTTGGAGCTATAAGCAGATTGCATACTTGCACATGGCAGATACTAAATTAAATAGTCAGAGAAGTTATTATTTTATATACTCTCCACCCCCAGCATGGGCTCAATCTGTCAAGACTGAGAAATGTGCAACACTTTTCAAAAGCCCAAGGTAGTGTCTCCGTGATGCCAAACTATTCATTTCATTTGGCTGAAAACCTACCAATTTAATTTTTCAAACCAAACAACTGCCACCATCAAGCCTGACCAGACGGATTCTGATGTCGAACTGATTTGTCATCACAGACAAACTGAGAGGCCTGGGTCACACATTTTTGAAATCAGGCTAAGGATCGGCCAAGCGGCAGAAGAGCCTCCTTTAAGTTCAGACTTCGTGGACACAGGAAAACTGCTGACAATCTGGTTTTTAAGTCTTGGACTTCGCTCAAATGCCATTGCTGGTTTCTTCAATAATGTAGAAAGCCGCACTGAAGATTCAGAGGTGGTTTTTTTTTAGATATTCTAGGAATAGTCACTAAAAATGTGCTCCTGGAACACAATCAACTCACTGGTACTAAAACCAACCTCCCTAGCCTTTAATGGTCTGATAGGATAGACCAGCAAACTGCGGCTTGCGAGCCACATGCGGCTCTTTGACCTCTTGAGTGTGGCTCTTCCACAAAATACCGACTTCTGCGCATGGGCCTCGAAGTTTCAATCGCACTGTACATGCGCGCCCGCACATGGTATTTTGTGGAAGAGCCACACTCAAGGGGACCGAAGAGCCGCATGTGGCTCGCGAGCCGCAGTTTGCCGACCACTGGGATAGACAAATAGTATTTGTGTATGCGTTCATTCATTCACTCATTCAAACACTGACTCAACAGTTGCTGTATGGCAGGCTGTGATAGGGACTTGGGGATACAGGGGTGACCACTGCACAGTCCTAGTCTACCAAGAATGGATGAAGAAGGAGGGAGAGGGAGACAGTGCAGAGGGATCACCATGACCTAAGATGGGCAGACAAATAAGGTTATTCAACCCTAGGAGGTCACCTCTGTTCTTTCAGCAAACATTTTATTGAGTGCCAAGGCAACAGTGGACCATGGGTCAAAACAGAACCCAAGAAGTGACCCAGCTGTAATAGCTGGATAAGGACTGAGCATCTGCACATGCCTCGTTTTATTATGTTTACAGATGGAAAATCTGCAAGAGTGGAGCTCTCTGTACCCTCCTGCACTTAGGCGCGCATTATGTCATGTCACATTATTGCAAACATAATACATAAGCAATGATGCCTTAATGAATGAATGAATTAAATTGCGAAAATAAAAATCCACGTAATTGAGCATCCATAGGAGCCAGTCTGCTGACTGCAATCGTTTAGCACAGAGGAGGTCACTGCCCCACGGCATGTCCACACTGTATTTCCCTCATGTGCTAAGAGAGTGGCACTAAGAGCAGAGATGAGTTAAACACAGTTCTCCTTGGTGGGAAGGAGATAGACTAGAAATAATCCCTCGAAGAGTTTCCTAGTGTACAGTTTAAAAGCTCATTGAGTTAGATAGCTACCATTTTTGAGCTCTTACTATATGTATAAAACACCATAAGGATAGGATAGTTATCTGATTTTTTATGACATCTCTATGAGTTCAAGTTTAAAATGTGGACTCTAGAGTGGGGGATCAGCAAACTACCACCAGTGGGCCAAGTTTGACCCTCTGGCTATTCTTATAAAGTTTTACTGGGACATAGACATGCCCCTCTGTTTACACATGTTAGTGGCTGCTTTCTTGCTACAATAGCAGAGTTGAGTTGCAACGTGAGTGTGCAACCATCGTCCCCACTGCCTCATCATAGTCCCAAGTCTCACTGAAACATTTGAATTATGTGGATTCTAATCCTTAAACATTTCCATTTAAGAATTTAATTCAATAAGTTTTTACATCTAAAAATATAAAAATAAAAACATAAATTGTCTCGTTGTAACAGAGACAATGAGACCTGTAAAACCTGAAATATTTACTGTCTGGCCTTTTACAGCAAAAGACCCATGCTCTAGGGTCAGACTTCTTTAGCTTAAGCCCCAGCTCTTCACCTGTGTAGCTGTATGATGTTGGTAAGTTATTTAAAGTTTTAGTTCCTCAACATCCTCATCTGCAAAATGAGAATGGTGGTTACTAATAATCACTGTCTCCAGGCGTCACTGTGAGAAATAAATGAGATAGTATTTACCAAGAGCATAGAAAAACCAAGTTTCGCAGGTTCTTGAATAACATCGTTTTGCTCAATGTCGTTTTGTTATAATGTTGATGAGATAGGCAGGAACTTAATTCTTGCTTTTATCAATTAATTTATGGTAAAATTGATTTTGTTATATACCGTTTTCCTTAAAATTGCAGAATCTATGGATGACGTTAATGAGAACTTAGTGTATTAGCAAGTGTTTGATGAATGTTAGATATTATTGCCCCATTTTAAAGATCAGAAGCTTGAGGCTCAGAGAGATCAAATAACTTGGCCAAGGTCACTCAGAATTGAAACTGATGATGAAGCCTAAGCTCTTTCTACCATGGTACTCTGTCTTTGCTATTTTCTTAGCGATAGCAGGGTTGGCTGGCCAGTGCTGACAGGCAATCCACTACCAGTGAGAAATGGACACTGGTGGCTATAGTTGAAGCAAATCCAAGCACGGATCCACAGTAACGTTGTTGGGAAACCTTCCCTTCCTACAACATGCCTCACTGCACCTCACCACCCCTCTTCTAAGCTTTCAGAGAGTTCTGCAAACTCTTCCATAACCTATTTTTGGCCCTTTATAACATAGTTAACATGCTCAATTTATATTTTTTAGATGTAAAAATTTATTGAATTAAATTCTTAAATGGAAATGTTTAAGGATTAGAATCCACATAATTCAAATGTTTAAGTGAGACTTGGGACTATGATGAGGCAGTGGGGACGATGGTGGCACACCCATGTTCTGGAGCCAGACCACCTGCGTTCATATACTGCTTCCCGGCTTGAGAAACAAGTGCCATCACACAAGTCACTTAATCTCCCCGAGCCTCAGTTTCACCATCTATAAAATGGTGATAATATACTTCACCATGTGAGGATTAAATGGGATCATATATATAAGACACTTAGAAAAGTACTTGGCTACAGCAAATGCTCAAATCTCTTTATCATCATCACCACCACCATCATCTCAGTTGGTCAAAATAGTAGATGTCTTTCAAGGATCTTCTCTTTGTAGAGAACTACTAGTATATAGTCACAGCTTAGAACGACAAATTTTCTGCCTGACAATATAATTTCAAGAGTTACAGAATTTACTTCCAAAAAGTTGTGGATGAACTGGAAGGGAACTTATATAGCTAGCACCTTCTATTGCTTTAAGATACTGCACATGTGCAATGCGTGATAATAATGAAGCATTCTTTAATCATTGCTTATACGAAAGGTAAATACCATGTCCTTTTGATATTTGTCCAATTCTGTATTATATAAATACTACTTGTTATACCCACACTGATGTTTATTTCCTACCCATTGAATATAGTAGGTCCTAAATACTGTTTATTAACTATAAGATATTAAAATTACCAGTGGAGGTTTAAGAAAGAAACCTGGGCATAATATTCTCAGAAAAATTTTATGTGCCAGCATTTGAATATATGAACTGACAGTTTCATGTATGATTCTTTTTATTATAAAAATACTTTTTAATTTGCAAAGGTATTTCTTTACATAGGAAATTCTCCATGTCATTTAGAATGATTCAATCAATCTATCTATCTATCTATCTATCTATCTATCTATCTATCTATCTATCATCTATCTCTTTCCAGTATATACTTTGCCTCTATATATACCCACAATACTATGGAAAAGTATCAGTCCTATTTTTTTGATGAAGAAACTGAGAACAAAGGTGATCATGTGCTTCGCCGAAAACAAAACTAGATAATAGTAAAGTTGGGATTATAATTTAATAAAGAAGCTTCATCTTTGGGGTGATAGTCTCTAGTTTAACTTATATTTGACAGTAGAGTCTGCTTATATTCAAAACAAAACAAAACTCTGACAGTCCATATACAGTAGAGATCTGCCTATAAATAGCTTTTGAAAAATTCTAAAATTTTGTATGTAAAGGGTATTTTTCATTTGTCTGATTTCTTGAATTTATGCCAAAACAGACTTGGAAAGTGAGCTTTCCCCAAGATAAGCTTTCAGTTTCTATGATGTGTAAATGCTCTTCTTCCCAACTGCAAACTGTATTGGTAGTTTGCAAGTAGTACTATAGTATTAGTATGTCTATTATTACTATGCCATGTTATACATAAGTACATACTCTACAGGATATGTTCTTTTATTACCTTCTGGTGGTGTCAAATAGTAGTATACAAGAATATCACAGGTCTCTTTGTAAGAAAAATGACAAATTGCCTGTCCTCAAACAAAGGCTCCGAAATAGAATGACATAATCAAATATTGGCTTCAGTTTTAGGTGTGACCTTCAGATTTGAGTTGGTTAATATTAGTCATTTCAGTTGTGACTGTACAACAATATCTGCTACCATAGAAAAAACAGATCCTATTTAATATGATGTCCTTGTATTTCACTGACGAGTACACCTCAGGGCAATAGTTACAGTGAAAGAGCATTTGGTCAGGAATACTCTCAACATTGAATAACTCATGGGTTACTTTCTTCTATGAATGTTTAAGTTGAATGTGGGTATTTTTGAAGTTAAAAATATTTTCAAATAGCCCAATAATATTTCATGACAATATGACTATAATAGGCTCTTTATGAGAAAAAAATGTAAAAGGAAACTTACTCTCCAGTGGGAGACAAAGACAATATGCATTAAAATGCAACTTGAAACGAATCCAGGAAGTACATTTGCTTATTATTCATTAAATGTTTAAGCATTGTTCTCCTTTTTCCTAGCTTTCCAGCTTTGTTCCCTGGTGCTATTTGGACTTTTAAAAAATGTTTTTTTAGATATACATATAATGAGAAACAAACAGGTAGGTCCTTCTAGCAAAAGGATGGCTAAGGTTAAACCTAATACCCAATAACTTAATTCTTTAATATAAAAACATGGAAAAGAATGGAAGACTATGAATTCATTGGTCTGAGAAGAAACCTGCAACGGGTATTTGTGAATATGTTGGCACGTTTTATCAGCGTCCTTTGTTTTTCAGTCTTTTCTGAAAAGGACTCTATTAGAAGTGGGGTCATCTGAGAGAGGTACTTTAATACCAGAAAAAGTAAAATTCACCTTCTATTATGAAGAGATTTTAGATATTTGAGGCTATTTCCACTTCTACATTGTTTAATCTGTATCAGAAAATGAAAGCACTATGGTTTATCTTATTAGCTCTGATCGAAGCTTTTCAAAGGCAGGGACCCTTATTTTGGTATCCCCTGTGGCTAGCACTGAAGGCAAGAATGTGTTAATAATGAAATGAATGAATGAAAGAACCAATGAATGAGCATTGTCTTTTATAAAAAAAACATGGTAGGACCCAATTATAAAAATAATTTTATCATCATTTTAACTACCAGTAAATTGCTTTGAAAATTTTTTTCATGTATCTGTTTATATTTAACTTGTGTGGTTTACCTGCATCCAGAACTGTGTACAAATAGTCATTCTAAGTTTTGTCCAGCAGTGTGTCTGTATGACCAAAAGGGGCCCATTAAAGAATGGATAGGCCAGCTCGGTACGGGAACTGGCGTTCCTAACACAGAGCTCAGACCCAGCAGTGTCAGAGGAAAGCCACACCAACCACTGAGGGACTACATTGAATGCAAATGTGGACCTCCTTAGAGCCTCCTTGGCAAAGCAGGCCCTGGTCAGGCAGCTGTAGAACACCATGACTCTTTTGCCTTCATCCATATGCTTAGCTTCTGCTACACTGTCTCGGGGTTTGGTAGTGACTTCATGCCAAAGGCAAGAGGCACAATGACCAAAGGCATCTTCCAAACGCCATTTTACGCGCAGGCATTTCTGGAAGCTGGGTCCTAGAGTGCTCGAGCTGTGCACACTCCCTGGTATTGGGAGGGATCCTTTCTCCCTGGTATTTCTTTCCCCTGGGCAGTTAGCTCTCTGCCAGCAGTGGTGGGTCCTGATGAGTTGGAAAGGAGATCACAAATTAATCTGATACTAACAATGTAATAGCGAAGTTCACAAATGTCTATCTATGAAATCCAAGGTTCTCGATGCGATAAAGTCACTCACTTATCTGTTGTTCCACTTTCTGTGGGAGTGTGCCACCCAGGGAAGCAACCTCGTGTGCAGAGTGGAAGAGATGGGGAGGACGCACACCTTCCAGTGGGCAGAAAGCTTTACTGCTTGTCATCCTTCCTCCTCATTCGTCTCCTCCACCTTATTTTTTTCTTTCTTTCTCTTTCTCATCTTAAATTCTCATTTAGTATCCCTGTGTTTTTTTTTTTTTTTTTTTTTTGTGTGTGTGTGTGTGTGTGTGTGTGTGTGTGTGTGTGTTTAGTGTAATGACCTTGGTTAATAAGTACCCAGAGTAATGCATAGGAATAGAGCAATGCTACTGTCTGATTAGCCGTTTGCTTTAATCATTGTTTAAATAAAACACACACTGCAGTTTTTAACAGGCATTCACCATTTGAACAAAATGTAGTAGTAATATAGTTTAAAACTAGGAATGGGAAAAGAGTTTGTCAACTACAAATTACTTCAATGCTAAATTCATAATTTTTTTTGAGGTAGAATTTGCAGATATTTGGAAAAGACAAAGTTGTTCTATTTAGAGGTGTTCTATTTATTTTAAAAAGGAGGAGAAAGGGAGGGAGGAGGAAGGAGAACCAGTTTTCCCAGTCTCTATAAATTAATTAGACAGTTAAAGTTAGTTGAAAATTTACATAAAAGTTACATAGAAAGCACAACTAGATTAATGGAAGAAGCTCATGAAATGTAGACTAAACTTTTCAGAATGGAAAGGAACACAAAATGGATATCCAGAGTCCTGCCGAACCCAGAGCATTTAGAATGAAATGTTCAAGCTCCAGGAAGCTTATGAGCTTCCAGGTATATTAACTCCTGGGACTAGGGTTGGAGTACGATTTTGTTCACGCCTTATGTACTCTGTCCTTTCATTGTGTGCATTTGAGCTAATATTTCAGTTGAAAAACTAACATACCAGTAAAAATGTCCCTGATTTGAGCTAGTCATTTATTCCCAGTCTCACAGAGAAATACTGGATATTCTTTGAGTTAATAAAGTGTGAAATGACTTTAATGCTTCAAGGGAAATACAATATACCACGCCAGTCTCGCAAAATGATTTTTTAGAAAGCACGGTTTATCTTATCCCACCTGCATCAGAAAATTTAATTGGCTTAGTTATTTCCTCTTTCTCCAAATCCCCTTTTATGGCAAAGAGAAAATGAGGACCTACAGCAGCAAACAGAGTTTATCCCTCATAAGCCTGTCCTCATGAAACCAAGCGGGGGCGGACTGCGTCACGGTGTGTTCTCATAGGTCCTGAAGCCAGAGTCCGAGTTGATTTAACTCTAATTTATTTGGAATCGGGACACCCAGCTGTGAATACCATGTTCAAGTGTTGAGAATCTAATTCACATGAAGAATCCTGCAGCTCTGAGTTATATTCTTTGGGCTGTTATCTCCAAACCCATCAGAGAGCAGCCAGTCAGGCGCAGACCTTGGAACTGGCGATACTAGGAGAGGCAGTTTACACAGCCCGGTAGTTCCTGCTCACTCGATTCTGCAAGTGAAGGCTAGGTGGGCTACCCACGTGACATTGTCCACAATAAAAGAGAACTAGGATAGCTGCTTTAGAAAAACTGTTTGGAAACGTTACTGTGGCTAATCTAGATCCGTTTCCCTGAAACAGAACGGAATTTATTTTCATGCAATAAATAAATAAATAAATAAATATACTGACTGTAGCTCCGAATTCACAGCCACATCCCGTGTGGTGTGTCCTCTCTCTTCCCCTCTGCTGCCACACAGATATGCATACATATCACACACAGACTTTTTTCTTTCTAGTCTAAAACACTATCGACCTCTGCTGTTCCTTTGCTGGGGATTTCATCAAGCATGTTTACATCAAAATGCGTCCTGATCCCAGCCACTGCCTCCCTGCTGTATCCTAGTTACAAGAGCTGAGACAGCTCTTGGTTCCCCGGCTGCTTCAGCTTTGTCTCACCTGTTTGTTGGGAAACCACCAAAGCCAACACGGCATAGAAAAATAATGAACATTAGATGTCAACATGTGCCATGTGCCTAACTGGCTGACACACATCTTCACTGGGACTTAGTGGGATTGAAAAGTACCTCTTTAAAAATAAGCCTAGCCCTTACCATCACCACATGCAAAAACTGACTCACAGACTTAAATGAAAGAGCTAAAATTATAGAATTCTTAGAAGAAAATATAGAGGAAACGCTTCATGATACTGGATTTATTTGGCTTTGATTTCTTGGATATGACACCCAAAGCACAGGCAACAAAATAAAAAAAAAATAGATAAACTGGGCTACATCAAACGAAAAACTTTTGTGAATCAAAGGACACTATCAGCAGAGTGAAAGGCAACCCTTACTGAGGAATTAATATTCAGAATACATCAGGACCTCCTACAATGCAACAATAACAAAACAAATCAGCCAATTTAAAAACGGGCAAAGGGCTGAACAGGCACTTCTCCAAAGATGATACCCAAAAAGCCAACTGGCAAATGAAAATATGCTCAACATCACTAATCATTTGGGAAACACAAATCAAACCACAACGACATACCACTTCACCCCCATTACGAGGGCTACTATTGAAAAAACAACAAACAAAAATCCCCAAAATAACAAGCGCTGGCAAGGGTGTGGAGAAATTGGAACAACTGTGCATTGCTTGTGGGAATGTAAAATGGTGCAGCTGCTATGGGAAACAGTACAGTGGCTCCTTAAGAGCTTAAACATAGAATTACCATATGATCCACCAATGCCACCACAAGGTATATACCCAGAAGAATTGAAAGTAGGGATTCAAACAGATATTTGTACACCCATGATAAAAGCATTATTAACTACATAGCCAAAAGGTGGAAGTAACTCAAATGTCTATCAGTGCATTAATGGCCCTATCCAGTTTGGCTCAGTGGGTAGAGCATTGGCCTATGGACTCAAGAGTCCTGGGTTCGATTCCCGTCAAGGGCATATGCCCAGGTTGGGGGCTCAATCCCCAGTGTGGGGTGTGCGGGAAGCAGCCAATCAATGATTCTTTCTCATCATTGATGTTTCTGTCTCTCTCTCCCTCCCCTTCCTTTCTGAAATAAATAAAAATATATTTTTTAAAATGCATTAATGGATAAACAAAATGTGGTATATAAACAATTAAATGTTATTCTGCCTTAAAAGAGAAGAAAATTCTGACACATGCTACAACATGGATGAACCATGAAAACATTATGCTAAGTGAAATAAGGCAGACCCCAAAGGACAAATGTATAATTCTACTTAAATGAGAAACCTAGAATAGTTAGTCATAGAGACAAGGAGTAGAAAGGTGGTTGCCATTGGGAAGGTGAAAAGTTTCCATTTGGGAAGATGAAAAAGTTCTGGATGTGGATGGTGGTATTTACACAACAATGTGAATGTATTTAATGCCTCAGAACTGTACATCTAAAAATGGTTAAAATGGTTAATATACATATTTTACCACAATAAAAAGGGAGTCATGGAAAACCAGCAAAGATTATCTATAATAATAAAAGCATAATATGCTAATTAGACCCGACGGCCTTCAGGAGGAAGCCAGGGCTGTGAGGGAAGCCCGGGTCCTGGGTGCCAGAGGGAAGCCGGTACTGGCAACTGGGGGAAGGAAGGCCTACTCTTGCACGAATATTGTGCATCGGGCCTCTAGTATGAAATAAATAAAATTTAAAAAAAAATGCAGATTTTTACAAGATGGGAAAATCAATTAGAAAAATGATGTTATAGGTTATACAGCTTTTTCTTCATGTTTGCAATTCAAATTGCAAAGCAAGACAAATGGCCAATATATTAGCAAATGAGACTTTTTAACTGTGTGAAATATAGTCAAAAAGTGTCTGTGTTGTTCGAAGACTGAGATTACAGCCAGTTGGGGAACTATTACAATTCCTTCATGCTTTTAGGTTTTGGAAGTTGTCCCAACATATGTAAAGATATATTTTTTAAAGCACAAAGCCAAACTGGTATTACAAAGTAGCAAAAAAAAAAATCTGAGTAGAGAGGAATCCAAAAAATATTTATGAAGTATGTACTCTATGTTAATATGCAAGGGACAATCTACCTCAGAGAGAAAGATTAGTTGGCAGGTGACAGACTTTCTCACAAAGTTTGGCTTGTCTCCCTGAAATTGCTCAGTATAGCTCAGTAGTTTAGTCACACAATTTTAACATTTCTGGCAGGTGTAGGTGGTGAAGGCTAGCTAAATATTCATGCAATTATTATTATTTTTTCTTAGAGAGACAGAAGAGGGGGGAGGCGAGAGAGAGAGAATGATTTGTTGTCCCACTTATCTATGCATTCATTGGTTGATTCTTATATGTGCCCTGACCAGGGATCAAACCTGCCACCTTGGTATTGGTACAACACTGTAACCAACTGAACTATTTGGCCAGGGCTCACAAGCTTATTTACCCTTTAAACATGTTTGGTGTGTTTCAAATGCAGACTTTTAGTGAATGTGTGCTGGGGTGATGGGGCGGGGGGCGGGCGGGCCATAGGTACCAGGCTGAGGATGAAGATTAGACAGAACCGTAGACTCTATCACCTTTAAAATTCTGGTCATGATTCTACAAGCCTTTCTGTGAAGCCCACTGGCCATTCCTTTGCTTTGGGGTTCTCATCCTTTGGTAGTTTATCTGTTATTTATGAATTACAGATGTTAGAGCTAGAGGAAACCTTAGAGGCCATACTGAAAAATTTTCCTAGGGGAACTTTCTCTCCTAAACTGATGTGCGTCCATTGCCCGAGAAGTGACAAAACACATTATGGTGTTCACCGTTAAGTTTAGACATCTAGATAATGAATGGCCTTAATTGTATGCACATCTGTTTACTAGTAACCCCTTCAGATACTCTTTAGATAGAGACAAATTGAGTCTCTCATTTAAAAGAAGAAACAGGCCTTGAGAATGTAAGTGACCTACCCAAGGGCAAGTATTTTTAAGTTGGCTGTTTGGACTCCCAACTGAATTAAGCTTCTCATAGACAATGAAAAGATGTTCTTTTATTCCCCTGAAGCACATAGTATAGAAATGAACAAAAGTGGTGATAATACCCACTGAATAAATGCAAGCCTCGCATATGCTTTTCCCTATAAACAGATCTGAGAGATTGATGCTGACGTACAGTGTCAATCAAATGACACTGTCTTCTACTTTAGAGTCCTGATATTGGTTAAGGCTGGGGTGTGCCAGGGGAGGGAACAGGCTTTTGTTTCCTGAACTTCTGTAGAAATATTTATGATTTTAAACCTTAAAATGATAGATCTCAATCATTACATGCGTGCAGTGAAATGAACAGTCATATGTAGTGGGAGGACACGTGTAATAGGTAATCGGCTGCTCATCTCTGGAGGACAGTTAGAATATATCAAGAGCTTTATTTACAGTGTTCATTCTCATTGGCCCAATGATTCCATTTAGGGAAATTTACCCCAAGAAAATCATCAGAGACACAAGTAAAATGCATAGTCAAATTGGTTCACTACAGTGGTATTTGTAACATAATGTAATGAACATAATAGTATATATTTATATGTGATATAGCAAACATAATGTATGAAAATAGCTAAATAAATTATGGCATAGTTGTAAACTAGAATATTAATTTCGTGTTCTCAACTATGTTTACCTTGTAAAATCATATTTTAGAATATATATGAAATAGTTGAAAAACAAACAAAAAAGGAATAAATTTACCATAATGTTAATTGTGGTTTCTTTGGAATGTGGGATTTTAAGTAATTTTATATTTTTTCTTTATTTTCCAGGTTTCCTTTAATAAATATGCTTTTATAAAAAGAAAAAAATTATAATTAAAAAAATTTGGCTCTCCAAGTCCCTGAATTTAGTCCAGATCCCAGCCTAGAGGATATGAGAAGGGACTTTGGGTTGCGTTGGGGGCGTGAGGAGTTGTTGGGCACATAAGTGTCACCAGGACTCCTCCCTGACATACAAGGATCTATGGCCTCTACCTTCCAGCTCTATGTGAGGGCTGTGGCTGCGACTGGGGAGGGCTGGCCGTGCAAAGCTCTAGGTGAAGATGATACCAGTTACGTCTTTCTTTTGTTTCCCATCCCTGCCGCAGCGTACATAAAATTATCACCCACAGAATAATAATGCCGCCTATCTGTAGTGAATTATATAGTTGTGGAAGTGTATTTCCATATGTTGTAATTAGATTGCCATGAGTTAGCGGTTCTGATAGTTACTTTGACATCATCCGACAGGTGAGGTAACAAATGAGAAAAGGCGTGAGAATTATTCAAGAAAATACAGTCGTCTTCCGTAGCTTGTACCAAGGCCCTTCCTTGTGTCCAACCCTTTCAGAAGACAATGCCGAGTGACCTACACTTGATCTCTATTTGTGGGTGTAAAAGACAAATTATAAGCAATACATAATTGTTCCTCATCTCTCCTAAGATGCTCACACACGCAAACAGCAGCAGTAGTTTTTTCCTCCTGGGCCACCAAGATGTAAACTAAACAGAGAAATAGGGATTTATATTGTGGGTTCAAAATAACTTACTGTGTATAGCCACTCGTGTTGCCACAAAACGACACACCAGATGCACATTGTCTAAGCAGCAGATACCTCATTGATAGGAATGAAAAAGTATGGTTTTCCTTAAGAAGAAAAGGATACCAGCAGGTGTACTCACCAAAAAACCACCAATTTGACTTGTCTGGTCCTTTACAGGATGTAGACCAAGAATGTACAGGGAAATTCAGGCAGCTTACTTGGGATTTCTCAGTTCAATTTTTGGAGTGCCCTTTGAAGCAAATCCTATGGGTAAAAAAAAAAATAAAAATTGCTAGAAATGTTTTCTATTTCAATATAATTTTCATACATGCATTACAAATTTGGGGCCATTTTCTTTCAAAGGAAAATGGACTACTATTTCTCTATCATGTTAGCTACAAACCAAGAAATGCAACCCCTTTCCTTCTTCCTGTCCTTGAACGGGACCATAATAAGAAGATGACCAATTTCTTCCATTTCTTGTATTTCCCCCTCTCCCTTCTTTGGAGTACCCATGACTTCAAGGTGAACAATTCATGTTTAGGAAGAAATACAGATATAGTCTATATTGTATGCCTATAGACCCTTACTAAGTGAGGTGGTTCACTTTACAGGGCGGGTAAGTCTAGCTCATGGGCTGCCCCTCCTCATTTGGGGGGCTCTGCTACTCATCACTGACAGATCATCACACTCTATCTTGTGAATCCAGGGAGGATCTCAGAACCACTGAAACAACCACCACCATCACTGCCAACTGAGAAGAGTTGCTGTGAAAGTGACTTGGTTTTCTGCCCTAAATGTGTCGTTGAGATGCTGCTGACAATGTTCTTTGCATGGAGAATCCCACAGGATTTGGGATCCTAAGATAAAAGACTTTAGTCATGATATAGAAAATATTCAAATTTAGGAGACTTAAGTTCAAGAGAAGGGTATTTCGGGTGAGACATTAAAATATACCCTAAGCACAAAACTTTTACCTTTATTTTACATCTGGATACATAATCAGCCCAACTTTAAGAATGTTCCCTCCCAACAACTGAGAGCCCTCCTTGAGCTGCATAAGATTCAATATGGCACGGTGGCTGCAGCACCAGTCTGGGAACTAGAGGACTAGTTTTTTTATGCTTTTTTTATTTTCCCAACTTTATTGACCAATATAATTGTATATAAATATAATTGTGTATCAATGTAGAACATGATGGTTTGATAGTTTTAATTTTAGCTCTGCCATGACTTTTTCTGTGTTCTTAGGTAAATCATTTCACCTATTTGAGCCAAAGTTTGTTCCCTTAAAGAAAATAAGAAGTTGGATGACCAGTAGTTTTCAAACTTGTTTTTAACTTTTGTTTTGTTTTATTTCTTTAGAGATAGCACCCTTTCTTCCATCACACATGTGCCTAGATGCAGGAACAAAACCGAAAAGCAGGAGCTGGCTGAAGTGGAGGCGGGATGATATGGCAGGCCCCTCCAGCTCATCACCGATTCTGCTCCATCATCCACAGGAGCCATGAGGGGACCCCACAGGGCCTTTAGGACTACAGAGACCACAGTTTGAACCTGCCGATTAAATGGACACTGAAGACATTTGCAGCTCCAAAATGATTCTGCCTTGACTATCTTTATATTGCAATGACTGGCAAAGCATTCAGTGGGATTCAAGCCTTGATGGGAACACATGCAATAAAACAAAACAAGGAGCTGATTTTAATCCTTATTATCAATGATTTACTGGGGGGGGGGACTACCACACCCTCAAATAAATCATAGAGTAACAGCTGTTAAGTTACTGCTGAAGTATATAACCTACACCCCCATCTGTATCCTGGATAACACCTAATGATCAACATCACAGTGTTTGATAAGTCAAAATAAACGTGCAAATTACAAGCTGCTCCTGAAATTAATCCTACCCTGCTGAGGCAACAGAATAAAACTTAGACGCCTGCACTATTCATCTACTAGCTAAGTTACTTCAGACACGTTTATTTAACTTTTCTGAGCCTCACTTTCCGCATCCATAACGTGGAAATAATTCCTTGCAGGACTGTATGGAGAACAGAGAAAATATTTATAAAGCACCATTCCTGGAACATATTATTTGTGCAGAATTGTGAGTTGTCTCTCTTTGCATAATGGCAAAATGTCCTCCCTTAAAAAATAGTGTCATGGTAATGGACATGTACACTCCATGAATTGATTTTTTACAGAGAGAAGGGAGAGAGATAGAGAGTTAGAAACATCGATCAGCTGCCTCCTGCACATCCCCCACTGGGGAAGTGCCCGCAACCCAGGTACATGCCCTTGACCGGAATCGAACCTGGGACCCTTCAGTCCGCAGGCCCACGCTCTATCCACTGAGCCAAACCGGTTTCGGCAACACTCCATGAATTGAAAGCAAATTACTAATATATAAACAAGACTATAGGTTTTACACAGTTTTGTATTATATCTTCATAAAGGAAAGGGGGTTATTGATGTGCCTCTAATGTCTATTCAAGAAACAGGAATTTTCCCCAAAATGAAACACATAGGTTCAATTGTATGTTTCCAAACAACTCCAAACATATTTCATAAAAGTTTCAATGTTGTTTTGCCATAAAAATCTTCAAGCAAAACCCATATGCCATTTGTCCTATGGCTTCACATTCTTCCTGTCACATTATTAGGTACCCCAAGGCACCCACTTTGAGAAGTCTAGCTCTAGTCCAAATTTTTGACTTTATTGTGGAGGAAACTTTTACCAAAGGTCGCATAACTCGGCATACTAATAGGAAATGGTCTCCGGACATGAATTGGGTTAATTCGTTCACTTGCTCATTCTGTGAAACAGGTCTGGGTGCTGCTCACTACATGATAGAGTCTTTATGAAGACCCAATGGGGAAAATTTTCTGGATTCCAGTAGAAAGAAAAGCTACTCTGAGCACGACACTTGGTTTATTTTTATTGGGGGAGAGGGGCATGTGAATCTTAAAGTTGATTATGCAAATGTTCGTTGGACTTAAGACACCTGTGGCATCATCTTAATATGCCTACCCTGATTTTTTACCTTCTCTTCTTGTCATACCATATGTAGTTTTGAAAGCTGTTTCAAATCCATTTTTGGAATGAGGCAGGGTACAAATAAATACATAAAGTTAATAAATGTATTTTTTCCCAAAAAGATGCTCTAATTTAATATCAAGTTCCATGTTACGTTCTGCTTGCTTCTCAACTCTCAGTCATAAAACGAGGCTAAGAGTAACCTTTCATCTCCTCCTCCACCACTAAGGAATGAGAATTCTGTTTCTTATAAGCAAATCCTTTCTTAAGAGAAACCAATTGTGCACACTCAGAAATAGTGGTACATGGGCCTAAAGCTCCCAGGAGACCATGGGGCAAGAGTCATACCACAGAGTTCTAGGGTTACTGCCAGCAGCACCATCTGACCCTGGGCATGCCATGTGGCTGAAGCTGATATCAACACCTTGTGTTAGAACTGTTATAAGGGTAAAATATGAATTTACATTTGAAAGCATCTTGTGAACTGCCAACCATCAGTTTCTGCCTGGATACCGGCAGTAGCCTCCCAGCTGACTTTGTCCCATCCGCTCTTGCCCACTGCAATCAATGTAGCTCTCATGGCAGGCAAGGTGACTTTAAAAAAACACACAATTTGATCATATCACCTTCCTGCTCAAACCTCTAAACAATATTCCTACTGACGTAGGATTAAGTCCAATATTCTTAGTAGGTCCTATAAGGAAGACTTTGGCTCCTTTTGTCAACCTCATCTTGCACATGCTGTTTCTAACTCTTCAAACCCTTGCTAGTCCCCATACTTACTCCCCCCGCATCCCCTCACCTACCCAGCTCACACTCATCCTTAAACCTCAGAAGTCATCCCTGGAGTCCCCGAGACACGTTCCTGTAACGTCATGTAATCCCTCATAACACTAGGTTGAATCACATGAAATTGCTGTTTGGGGAAAGAAATGCTAGCCAATTGGCAGTTTTATATGGTTTAACCTTACAATAATTGGTATAATAGTGATACCTTCCAGTCAATTGTACACTTTACTAGGGCAAAATCTATTCTGACTCACTACTATAAACCCTGTGTCCCACAGCCCTTCCTAGCGCCCAGTAGGTGCTTAATTTTTAAGTTAATGTGCGATGTTATACTACCTTTTTAATGCTCAGCACATAACTTTTATATTGTCATTGGTAGTAAAAATGATGTTTTTATTCAAATGCTACTTCTAAGTGTCAAGGAATAAAATGAAGAAACAGAACGAAAAAAATTACTTTTTAAGATTTTCATTTCCAGCATTTCTAGAAAGCATGAATCCTAGTAAGTATAATACACCTCATTAGGGATAAAATTAGCCCACTGGTGTGGTATCACTCATGAATTTTTAAAAACTCAAATGTTTCTCACTGAAGGGCAGAATGAAAACAACTCAGCAAGGGAACCAGATGGTTTGGATGTCTCTCTTTTTACAGCTTTTGCGTGCAATAGCAAATCAGTCAGTGGGGAAAAGAAGCATCTAAAAGAGTGCTAGACTTGCAACAGGAGTTTTAAAGTACACTTCCCCACGATATTCAAAAGGAATGCATCCTAAAACTTACCCAATATGCCATAGTTAGCGTCCGCCATGAAACGAACAGAACAAAGCCCAAGCTTAACCAAGCTGGGATGATGTATGTGGTAGGTTAGGCTTCTTCACAAGCTACGTACTTTAATGATATTAATAGTGTCAATAGCAGCTGACATTCAGTGAATGCTTATTACGCACCACACACTGTGCTAAGCTTTTCTCGTACATTGTCTTATCAAATCACTTCCACAGCCCCATGAAGCAAATTCTAGGGTTGTTTTCATTCTGGAGGCTGCTCATTGGCTAAGGCCCCTTAATTGTAAGTGATGAATCTGGGATTCAAACCTAGGAGTCCTGCCCTGACCAGTTTGGCTCAGTGGATAGAGCGTCGGCCTGCTCAAGGGTCCCGGGTTCGATTCCGGTCAAGTGCATGTACCTTGGTTGCGGGCACATACCCAGTGGGGAGTGTGCAGGAGGCGGCTGATCGATGTTTCTCTCTCATCGATGTTTCTAGCTCTTTATCCCTCTCCCTTCCTCTCTGTAAAAAATCAATAAAATATATTTAAAAAACAAACAAAACAACAACAACAACAACAAAAAACAACCTAGGCGTCCTGAGGCCAGACTCTGTGCTCTTAGCTATTCTGCTCTATGGAAGAATCCATTTGCTTCTGCACCCGTGTCTGGAAGGGTAGAAGTTGTGATGTAACAAAAATGGTGAGTTTTTATGAATTTATATTGCAGCCTTAGAGTTATTTATGACTCAAGGTCTACTGTCTAAGAATTTTTTTTCAAGAGTCCCAGAATTCAACCATAAGCAGTAAAAGATATTCTCAACCTGGGAGTTCAACTTTTTGGTAGAAGAGTGGAGAATGTCGGAGACTCATAAACATAGATTCAGAAATCCCTGGTTATCCAAGTTGTTCCCCAGCTTCTTGCAAAACCTGTCCCACTTTGGAAAGCTTTTGAGAAATCACAGAGACCCACCAAAGGAGTAAACAGAGCCCACAATTTCACTTTCTACTGCTCAGTCAATAACTTCTAATCAGGCTATTCTTCCTTGCTACATTTAAAAAAATTACCTACCTCTTTTAGTTGCAAGGAAAGGAACATACTAACATGCACACTATAGAAACAGAATTTTAAAAATAAATACAGGTTACTAATCCTTTACATATGATTCATAGGTGGTGGTTATTGAGCTATCGCTCCCCACCCCCCTCAGTCTTTGTGCATTAACATTTGACCCTTTTTATAATATGCACCTTGTACCAGTGAAACCTAAGGCACCAGCTAGTTACTCATTAAACTTGGGTGCCAAGGGCCGACTTGTACAAATTACACTGTTAACTGCCTGGCCTGGCCTGTGTGCAGAAGTGGAAAAAAAGCAATCATCGTAGCTGTGAAATTCTGTCATATCGGCAGAATTGAACTACAAATTGCAGCAATTCATGCCTGACCTCTGATCTGTGAAGTTAGTCTAAAACCTTTGACCCTCAGCTTGGAATTGAGAAACAGCATTTACTTGTGCTGGAGAAGATGGCTAGCAAGGATTCTCTGCTGTGAATTGTTAACTCTGTGATTATTGGTCAATCCCATCCACCTCCCACAAGGAGTCAGCCAGAGCAAGGCTACACGGAAGATCTTGAGAGTGACTTGCCATAAAGTGGCATTTTGAATAAATCTAATAAAAGTAAAAAGTTTCCGGATGCAAAAATCTTTAAACGACTATGTAAAAATAATAAGAAAAGGGGGAATCTGAGATAATTTAAATTATTGGGCATTTATACTTAGTGATATATGCGTTAAAAAATTCTCTCTATAAATTAAACAAAAATAGCATTTTAACTAAATACTTTTTTAAATTTTACCAAATGGTACCATCTCTTATATCTTTAAAAAAATGTATTAGTTAATTTCTGTTATAAAATACAACCCATATTAAGCCATCTTTGGGATAAAGCCATAATGGGAAACCAGTTATACTTTTTTTTGAACTCAAATTTACCTTCTAATAGTAAACATTAGATGTAGGCTTTTGATAATAATAACAACATACATTTCTTATGTATACATTTTGTTGCAACACCGATTTTTCATTTTGTTCATAATGAGGAAGGTTTTTCTTTGGAGGATTAGCTTCCAATGCTATTAAAATTGCTCCATTTTCTGATAGCAATCTGATTCTATTTTTCTTGTTTCTTCAAGTCAATATTAGAACAAATCTCAAATAGCATATAAAATATAACTAACCTACTCTTTATAATGAAAGTGAAATTTATTTGTAGTCTTTAAAGCATATAATCTACACATAACTAATTCCATTTCATAAACTTTACTCTTGGTTTGAAAAAGTGATTGATACAAGCATCTTCTTACACCAGAACTTTTCTCAGAGAAAATGCCATTGTTGCTAACCTTTATGTAGTAAGTATTATAATGCTGATTCCATTAACTTAGTTTTATTTTCTTTATCTCACATCTTAAAGTAACAGATTTCTTCTACAGAGACAGACTCTGAAAAGATTATAGAAAACAAGTGTGAGCCTTATTGATAAATTCCTGCTTTCTCTCTCACAGTTAAAATAGCAACAATTTATGAAATAATGACTTTGCAGAGACCTAGCTTTTAGTCTATTTAGCTGTTGGATGAACTTTTTTTTTTAGTTTGTAACTTAAGAATTTTGGTTTTGCTGCTAGAAAGTAAATGGTACAGTATTTGACATTCTCAGAAACTTCACTTTTTTTTTTTTTTGGCCTTCAATTAAAAACAAACAAAACGGATCATTTGTTTATTCGACCTGATCTGAATTACTTTAACCAAACACAACCATCTCGTCCTCTCATACAGTTTAAGCAAATAAGGCATCCCCCTACCTTTCCAGTCCTGAAATCTGGATGCGGCAGGCTAATAGTAACAAAAGCTTTGCTTAAGCAACCTTCGCTCCTGATCCCAGGAACTGCGTGACTCTGCTAATACGGCACCCGGCTCCTCATTGGTCAGTGAGCTTTGGCCACTTAAATGCCTTGGGAGTCATTTGCTAAGGGCACCTGGAATGAGCTTGGAGTGGGTGGTACGGAAAGAAGGGAGGTGTTCAAACTGCCAGATACAAAGTGCTCAACAGCAGCCGGAAAACTTCATGGAAATGCTACTATAAGAAAAGACCCCAGAAGACAGAGAAAGAAATTTAACTGAAATATTTTATTCAAACACAAATACTGACTAGAAGGAAACAAATGATGTTTAAATCCACCTTCCTAGAATAAGACGGGTGCCCACAACCTGTACCGCTTGGCGCAGACAAGAAAAACAGTAATTCCTACTTCCCCCGGGTTGTTGTGGGGATTGAATGAAAGAATTCGTGTGAAGCACTCAGAAAATTTCTTGGCATATAGGAAGTTCTCAAAAAATGTTACTATGGCTTCTTAGAAATGTTATAGTTTTAGAAAAGGTTACTTTTCTTTTTTATTATTTCTAGGGTAAATGATCTGGATTGAGGACCCTTTATCATTCCTCATAATCATTACCAACAATCCCGTTTATGATAAGCCTGGAAGGAAAAAAGGATACAGGCAAAAATATGGCATAAACAAACTCATTTTGTTTTATCAATTTTGAGCTGCAAATGGATTTACTGGTAAAAGAAAAAAAAAAAAAAGAAAAAGTAGAGAAAAAGAAGGGAGTGGTTAAGACAGGATTCACTGATAACAAAAACAGTCTGTATGTGAAGTCTGATCAGAAGGACTTGCGGAGTAAATGCACCCCTTGTCAGGCAGTTAGGAGATGGAACCTCATCTAGAGGCTGAGTCTGTGGGTCCAGGCAACGGGGAGATCAGAGGGACAGGGGGACTCAGGACGGCTCCTGAATACCACGTGACATCTGGGAATACACATCTTCTGAACCAGGAATAAAATGAGCTCCATGGCATGTAAAGAGAGAAACCCATCTGTAACTCTTCCTAAAACAAAGATTCAAAGCTGTGGTCTCCAGTTTTCCCTTCGCAGTTATTCTGTAATTGTTAGCCTTACTAAATTCTATAAGCCACAGCAATTTGAAGTAGCCTGGAGGGGAAGCAGAAAGGCCAGAGTGAACAAGAAAGTTTTAAATTTATTTACCTACCTCTATTTTTTTTTTAAAGAGACAGTTTTATTACTTCCAAATAATATAATCTAAAGCTATCGATAGTAACTAGAAAATGCCAGAGGGTTAGTACAGGGTCAAAATCCAGAACAAGTCTAAGACTATAAGTGTGTTAAATATTGTTTAAAACGAAATTGCTAGGTTCTGATGAAAGATATGGTCTTTGTAAGAAACTAGTTCTAAAGAATTCAAACAATATAGGAAAGTACACATTAAAAGTAAAGGCCACTCTCCTTCCACTGCCACTGGCATTGACTCCTACTCCATAGTCCTCAATGGAGGCAAATGCATAAAACTACATCCACGGCATCATAGTGGACATGTCTTCTGAGAGATCTGACTTACAACAGCTTAAGTCATCCCTAGAGGAGTGACCTTTTGTCTTAAGAAGCCTTTTTTTTTTTTTTTTTTTTTTTTTTTTAGAGTGGAGTGACAGCAGGCCAATCTGAGGCCTGGGGCTGTAGGAAAAAGAAAAAGAAAAAATACAGGTGGAAAATAGAAGCTTGAGACCAGATAAGCTCTATGGTAGATTTGAAAAAAAACAACAACAATACTCAGAACCTTCTGGGAGAGGAGGAAGTGCAGCCCTGGTGAATACATAACAGGAAAGCAGGAAACTGTCCTGTGGTCTATTTTAAATAGAAGTAATAATTAGTAAGGTCACCTTTACATCCTACTAAGAGTAGCATTATATATATTTTTTAGTGTTTTAAAATACCTAGAGGCTAAGATAGAGTTGATGTAAAGATCAAGTGAATGTGTGTTTGTTTTCTATATAACAGTATATACTTTTTCAGAAGTAGATTTTACACTATCTAGAATTTGAAAACCTTTGCTGAAATTGTTTATTGTATTAATGTATGACTACAGCATAAGAGGAAGATTCTGTACACACACACACACACACTGAAGTACCAGTCTCCATCTGAAAAGGTGTCCAAGATTGGAACTAAAGCCACTGTACTGATGGTGTTAGCAACAGTGGTTGGCCACGAAACTAACCAACCACACCAGGAAAGTAAGCTCAAAGAGATGAGGGCATGCTATCCTTCTGAGAGTTCTAAAGAACGTGCACGGCACACAGAACCCACAGGGAGAATGGCAAAATTATAACAAGGACTTGGCCTCAGCGACAGGCACTGTTTTCTTATATTTGGATTTAATCTCGTTCACAGCATTCAATATTCTAGGATAATTATTGAATTTCTACCCTGTGCCATTTCCTATTTTAGGTGCTCAGGATGGCAACATTTACTAAAAGTAATAATAAAAAATCCCTGCTCTCTGGAGTTTTATTCCAGTTGGGAGTCAGAAAATAAATAAACTCATAAAACACCAATAATGTCAAGGTAGTCACTGCGGCTATATGCGTTGTTTACATCCCGTTACCTGCCCACGTCCATCACTGCTTTAGACCAGAAGCCTGTCTCTGCTTTTATAAACCGGTATATAATTTCATCAACCTGTATGGTTAAAGCCACCGTAGTCTATTAATTTGTTAAATACCCCATCAATGTGAGTATCAGCAGGAAGAATCAAGTAATTGCCACATCTGGGATGAAGAGTTTATCTGATCTGGACATTAGGAAAGGATCTGAAAGCTTTCGATTTAAAACTTAAAATTGTATCTTCTCAATCGGTACAATTGTTTTAAAGAGTAAAATTATAATAGTAGTTAACATTTGTGTATTTCATTCACTCAGTCAATATTATCAAGTGCCTTTTAAATGCCAGGCACTGTTCTACGTACGGGGGCGACAGCAGTGAGCAGAACAGATAAAAATCCCTGCCCTGGTGAGCCCTACAAACCCGTGGGGGAGAGGGCACTGAGTGGATAAATCCGTAAAATATGTAGTACGCTGGGCTGTGAAAGAGCGAAGGAGAAAAGGCAGCATGGAAAAAGAGCAGGAATGTGTGTGTGCCATGTCTTCCTTCTTTCCTCCTCCTCCTCTTTCTTTCTTCCCCACACCCGTCTCTCTATTTACCTACCCACCCTTCACCTTTCTCCTCTGACCCTGCTAGTGACAGGCATTTCTGTACTTATGGAAAAGCTTGGGAATTTTGGAGGTGGTACCTTTGGAGCCAGATAGGAAAAACTTTAATGCTTGGGGAGTGAAACCAATACTTTAAAAAGCCACAAAATCTAGTTTAAATCTAAAGACAATTCTCTTTGTATCTCCCTCCCCACTCCCCAAACTCTTCCTCCATTCTAGGCAGCATTCATCATTGATTCTCAGAAGCCTGTTAGGTTTTATAGTGATTCCTTCTGCCCCTTTAACATAGCAAACTGTAGTGTCTGATAAGCTATGCAATTACCAGTCTTTATATATCCTGTGGTAGTTTCACAGACTTTCTTTTTAAAAGAGGAAGTTCAGAATAAATATTGAATGTAGTGGAGAGAGGAGACACCTATTACAAAGTCATACATGATGTGTACAAGTTCAAACGCATGTTCCACTAGAGAAAAGCTGGCTACATTAAGTCATAAGATAGCAGCAGATGTTCCCTCCTTAGAACGGGCAGTGAGGTTAACAAGAGCTCAGGAAGTGTGTGCTTTAGCCAAGTATTATTAATAATTAAATGGCGTTTTACTAATTTCTACAAAATGGCCACAGAAATCCCCTAGCATTCTAGATTTACCAAGTAGAATTCTTTTCCATTTCAGTGGGTGTTTACTGGGTACTTTCAATAATGACTTCAAGGTAGATTCAAGCTCTGGGTGCGTGTGGGGAGGGTGTGTGGGAAATGCAGTCCAAGACCTAGACCTGATGTGATCTCTATTAACGAGAAGCTAATAATGTTCTTGGAGAGACAATTAAATGTCAGTGAGAACATATAACATACTAGACAAAATGAAGCACCGTGTGCTGTGTGGATATGAAGAGCTATGGAGTCGGGTAGAGAGCATTGTCAAGTGACCGTATGGAAAGCTTACGGAAAGAAACGTCTGGAACTGCAATTGATTTACAGTAGTTTTAGGTACCACCATGGGCAGTCACAGGCCCACAACTTTAAAATATGCAATTTTCTGTTCTATTCACTTTGTAATTAAAAACAACAATGACACTTTTTCCTGAAGAATTTCTTTATTTTAAGAATTAGGTATTATCAATATTGGTATTAATCTTAACTGTAATATATTTTTATAAGTATGATATCTTAATCAACCAGGAAATGGAATCTTGTCAGAGGCTTGAATAGCTGGCAAGGTATTGCGTAAGTTATGTTATCTTTAAAAGACTAAGAACACTTTTTTGAATTATCTGTTCAACATATTATTTTACTACTTTCTAAAATAAGCTCTTACTTTTTGGGAGCATAAAAGTAGATATTCTAAAGAAATTTAAAAAATAATATGGATGGTGAAGGCCTGTGGTGGAGGCGACGAGGGTGGGAGGAGACCTAGAAGGGGTCAATGGGGGGGAAAGGGGACATATGTAATACTTTCAACAATAAAGGTTAAAAAAAGAAATATGGAAATAGTAGAAACCATGCAAAAAAAATCTAATGGATTAAAACTGGCACCTGTGGATCTGTGAGCACAGGTTAAGTCATCACTTAAAAACATGGAAGGCTGATCAGTTTAGATAGGGTGCTAAAATTAGCAAGGAGTGTGCATTCCAAAAAAAGAACAACATAAAATAGTACTGGAGCAAATCGTTTAGGCACAATGAGCCTAATTTACTATGAGCAAATAGTAACTTTGCAAGACACCCGATTTTGAATTGGTTATATGAGTTATTCAATCATTCAACAGATGGTTACTGATCCCCTACTATGTGTGGCGACCCTGGAGATGGTGCTGACCAAGAGAGACAAGGAGGTCCTTCCCATCATGTTGGGGAAACATACTAAACAAGCAAATATATATGTTTTGGGGGAGCAGAGTGATAAATGCTATGAGGAACAATAAAGCAGGGTTAGGAGGGGGGATGGGGGCTGTTCTGGTTGGGGTGGTCAGGGAATTCCTTTCTTGAGTAGGGACCTGATGTTTGGAGACCCAGAGCAAAAGGATTCCAGAAGAGGGAAGGAGAGACTCCGCTAGGGGGTAGCTTGGGGTATCTGAAGAACAGCAGGAAAGGGGCAGGGCAGCAGGAGAGGGCCAGATGAGGGCCTTATACAAAAGGACTCTGGGTTCTATTGAGCTATCGGAAGATTCTGAGCAGCGAAGTGACGTGATGTGATTTTCTTTTTCTTAAGATCACTCTGGCGGAGAAGAAATCAGAGGCATGCAAAAGAGGAAGCAGAGGGGTAGTTCGGGAGGTTGTTCCGGTCACCCAGGGGATGGGACGATGGTGGCCTCCCCGAGAGTGGTAATGCTGGGCTGGTGAGACGTTAACTTTGGGCTGCATTTTAAAGGCAGAGTTCACAGAGCTGGTTTAATGGATGGCATGTATGATGACAGTATCCGGGATGACTAATATTTTCAGCCTGAGCATTGTGAGAAGGGTGGTACCATAATACCACGTCAAAATGTTTTTTCATGGCATTGCGTTGAGTTATAAAGAGTAAACACACAAACAGGCATATAGTGTGGGGTGCTGCTAATCACCAGGCAGCATATTAAAATGTTATTTTTAAAAATGTAGGTTTTAGGCAACCTATGCCCTCTGTCCTGAACTTCATTGCTAAACAGATTGTGCATGAATTCTGCGGTCTCCCCATTTCCAGTTTCCTCTGGTACTTTCATTGTTCTTTAACAAAAAAGAATGTGTACACTATGGACAACTGACTTCAGGGCCAAGAAGCAACAAAATATCAAAATATAGTCACAGCAACTTACATTATTAAAAGGATAAAACACAAATTTAAGAGACACACTGGCTGGGTTGGGGTGGGAGTGATCATACAAAAGGTCCATACTCTAGAGGACACGGCCAAATTTGAGGGAAACAAAGGCGTCATAAATAAGAGCGGCCTGGAAACCTTTTGGGAAGCTCCCAAGGTCTCGTGGACAGTAGAGTTGGGGGATGTAATGAGTGGGCCCCTCCCTCATTCTCCACTCTGAAGGCCTCTCTAGTCCATACTCTTTTCATCTTGGGCTTCATAACCCTATTCTTACTCGGTCCCCCTCATTACTATGACCTGCTTTTGCATAATTTTTGTTATTGACCCTGTTTCTCTCTGTCCCTCAACACCGACCGAGGTCTAGAATCTTCTTCTCTTGCCCCTGTACGTCCACTCCTCATAATTACATTACTTGCTTTCCATTCCTCCATTAAAAAGCATATTAGCCCTAGCCGGTTTGGCTCAGTGGATAGAGCATCAGCCTGTGAATTGAAGGGTCCCAGGTTTGAGTCCGGTCAATGGCACATGCCCTGGTTATGGGCTCCAAACCCAGTGGGGGGCCGTGTAGGAGGCAGCCAATCGATGATTTTCTCTCATTGATGTTTCTATCTCTCTCCCTCTCCCTTCTTCTCTGAAATCAATGAAAATATATGTATATAAATACTATTCATCAAGTTAGATATCCTGTTAGCTAATAACATAAAGAATGCCAATTAATTTATACATGATACACACACACACTCAAATCTATGTATGTGTGTGTGTGTATGTGTGTGTGTGTGTGTGTATGTTATTTATATTTTAATGTCTCTCTTTAGGAATTACAAATGACTTTCAAACCCAACAAAATGTTCAATCACACATTGGTAAGCAAATAATGTATATTAAAGCCAAATATTATAAACAATTTCACTTTTAATCAATAAAATTAGCAAATATTTTTAAAAATAATAGTTTATTAATTTTTTTTAAGAGAAGAAGGGAGAAGACAAACATACTAATAGATGTGAGAGCCCAACATCTATCAGTTGCCTCCGGCACGCCCCTTACTGAGGATTGAGCCCCAAACCTGGGCATGTGCCCTTGACCAGGAATCAAAACAGCAACTTTTCAGGGCATAGGACGACACCCAATCAACTGAGCCACACAGGCCAGGGTGAATTCGCAAATACTTAAAGTGAATAATGCTAAAATATCATTACTCAGTAAGGTAAGTATAAATTGATCAAAAACATTCTTTTAAAAAGAGACTTTCTAATACATATGAAGAGCCCTGGAAATGTTCACTGTCTTCACTTACTAATTATGTCTTTAAGAATCCACACTAAAGAAATAATAAAAAAATAAAGTTTACATACAAAAGATTCTTATCTTGGAATTTTTAATAAAAACTCTGTAGCTACCCAAATCCTTGACCTTAAAGGAATAGTTAAATAAATGGTGGTATACAAGCTACTAAAAGTTACATTTATGAAGAATTTTAATGTCCTGAGTAAAGGTTTTAGGTAAGACTAAGAAAATACACATAAAACTGCATGGATCACTTAATCTCAATTGATACTATGGAAATAAAAACTAGAAAAATATAACAAAATATTGACAGTGGTTGTCTCTGGGTAGTAAAAGTATTGAATATGGGTGATTTAAAGTTTTCCTTTTTATGCACTTCTGCATTTTAACATTATACACATATACATTTGTTATATAACTTTAGCATATATAACTTTGACCATCAATTTAAAATGATTTGATAAAATAAATCTCTTTGTTTAAGCCCCATCCTCTCCTTTTCAGTCCGTCATTAAGTTCTGCCCGTTCTCGTCCTTTCCTCTCTCAGACTGAGCTCAGCATTAACCATGCACAACCTCCCACCTCCACCCCCTTGTTCTCCTCCCTGCTAACCACGTTCCCTGTAACCATCCTGAGAGTGGTTAGAAGGAAATGTCTACCCTAAGTATGGCTGGGATCATGTTACCCCTATGAAGGGAATTCGATATGATCCTTGGTCATCCATTCACTCCAAGCTTTTGATCATGAACTGCAAATCTTTGGTAATTTCCCTTTGTTCCTCTCAACCTCAATAGATCCACACCCACGCGCAAAACCCCCAGGACTACCATCTCTTTTCTCTAAGCAGACCCTTGTTTTCCTTCCTAACTCCTTCGAAGAGGCTTCTTACCCATGTATCTGCTTTTCTGCAAACAACTCTACTGCCACGTTGCTTAGAGCATCCCTTCCTTCTTTATAGATTTGGCAATGGCTGTGCTTGTCATTTGCAATCAGACTTGCAAAATGGATGGAAGTTCCTGTTTCATCACAACGTTGCCTAAATAGCAATTGCTTCTGGTATACATAAACTCTAAGTCCACATTTGAAAATTAAAACTTATACACAAAGTTTAAGGCAGTCTTGTAATAAATGAGATACTGGACACCGGTAGTCAGTTTTTTGTTTGTTTGTTCACATAGTTGTCATTTGCTTGCATGACAAGATGATAGCTACCTCTGGGGTCTATCCAAGGCATTTGCTTTCAACCTCTCTCCCCTGCCCAGCGAATACACACAGAAATTCACTAAACTGGGCTCAATAGTTGCTTGTGATAAGAATTTCAAACTATTGGTAAAATATTTTTGAGTTACAACATGGAGCCATACATCATAATAAGAAATTTTAGCTTAAGGATCACTGTGAGCTCTGGCCAGGTAGCTCAATTGGTTACAACGTTGTCCTAATAAGCCAAGGTGGCAAGTTTGATCCCTGGTCAGGGCACATACAAGAATCAACTAATGAGTGCATAAATATGTGGAACAACAAATCAATGTCTCTCTCTCTCTCTCTCTCTCTCTCTCTCTCTCTCTCTCTCTCTCTCTCTCTTTCTCACGCACACACACACACACACACACACACACAAATTAATCCTTAAGTAATAAATAGAAGAATCATTGTGAAACAAAGACCTCAATGTTCAATCTCTTGAGCTGTTTGGTGAACAGCTATGGAGTCATTAGGGGGGAGGAAAAGCACATGGCCAGCTGCTATCTCTGACTAGTGGGAACATGCGTGTATGTGCCTCTTCAGTGCTACCGGATTGATTCCAGGCTTCTGATTTGAAATGCATATGTGCCTCTGACACCTCAGTGGTGGAAAGCATCATTTCTCCAGCTCCGTTTTACAGACAAGGAAGCCAAGACATGGCAAGGAAGCAGCTTATTAACAGTATGTTTTTAGAAATGCCAACACTGAAATCATCAGTTCCCGAGCTCCAAGTGAAACTATGAAAAGATTTATATGAAAATCACTTTGATCTGAAGTGTTAATGAAAATAATAGTGTCATGACTTCTTGTAATTACTCAAATGGACAATTTTTTAAATTGGAAATACACCTTTCTGTGAAAACACGCTTTTATGAAGAGGAAATAGATACACCCCTCAAACAGAGAAGCATGTGATTAATAGTAACTACTTATTAAGTTTCTTTTGAGTGGTTGTCACTAATGCATTGATTGGAAGTAAAACTACAAAAAAAAAAAATCATGGTTAAATGAGGAAACAGAATGCCAATAATGGTATTTACGTCTCTTATAAAGGGTGTCCCAAAATTCACGCAAGATTTGAATTTTGCATGAGCATTAACAACAACAACAACAACAACAACAACAACAAATAAAAGCCTAATTTTACTTGGCTTATTGAATCAGATTCTAATATATGTTGCCCTTTGATTTCAATCCCTTCAATTTGATAAGCATTACCAAGTACCAATTATGGCCCAGGAGCAGGGACAATGAAGACCAATGAAGACCACGGCTTTGGGCATGTGCCAACAAAGCCGTGGAGGCCATTTACCCGATGTGCTATTCCATACATAACCCTATACTGTATACTTTATGACTCAATAAAAAATTTACAATTTTTAATTATAAACCGTGTTTTCTATCAAAATTACTTCTTGCGTGAATTTTGGGACACCCTTAGAAATGAAGAAGTAGAAATTATTATATTTAAAAAATCTCCATTTTAGACTCTATATGAACATACATATGTGCCAAAAGAGACATCAGTTAGTAACTGAACTTGGGTTGAAAAATTAAACAACCAAACATAGTAGCTAAGGTTGACACTGAGAATTTATCTAAATTTCAACTTAAACTTTTCTTTCTATCAAGAACTGAGCATTAAATAGAATTCAGAAATATTTACTAAAATGAAATAAAAGACAACTACAAATGAGGTGGGTTGCAGCACATACAATGAAGAGTCAATTTTCTTAATATGTGAGAGCTCTTACAAAAGTAAGAAAAAGATAACAATAAATATGAGCAAAGGTAAGAATGGACAGTTCGCAGAAAAATAAAATTATATGGCCAATAAACATAAAAAATATGTTCAACTTTATTCAAATTGAATTTTTAAATAGAAATCTAAATAACAAACAGGGACTCGGATTAATTTTGGATCCCAGCAGTTGGTGCCAGTACTTCTTTAACCAGTCACTGGAGTGGAAGGGACCTAAAATCCCAACAGCCACCAAAACTTAGTCCTTGTGCTCCCCCAGGAGGTAGCAACCTTAGATGATCAAGGGTCATCCCCTAGCTCTTTTACACCAGAGTGGAACTTTTACTGAGGATTAGCAGATGAAACTGAATGATACAAAAAGGAAACTAGAATGAATCAGAGTCGCGGGAACTGAGATGTTCCTGTGGTTAGTGATTTCACCTCTACACAATCCATTCCTTTCCTATCAAAACCCAGTGTCTAGATATGATGTAGAGTACACACACACACACACACACACACACACACACACACACACCTTTACATCTGCCTCAGTGTGTGTGTAGCTTAACTTGATATCTTGTCATTCTTTTTTTCTTTAAAAAAATATCATTTATTGATATCAGAGAGGAAAGAAGAGGGAGAGAAACAGTGCTCATGAAACATCAGTGATGAGAGGGAATCATTGATTGGCTGTCTCCTGCACGCCCCACACTGGGGATGTAGCCTGCAACCGGGCCATGCACCCTGACTGGGAATCGAACCGTGACCTCCTGGTTCATAGGTCGATGCTCAATCACCTAGCCATGCTGGACAGACTAAAAATAATATACAGTGCTAATGGCCTAAAAGTTTTGGGAAATAGTTGACAGCCAATACTGATTACTAATATTGAACTACAAACCTGGAGAGATATGTGTGCTGCTGATCCCAGGCCACACTATTTGTCTAAATTTAGAACCCACGGCCTGCAGGCTCCTCAACACCTCATGTGCCCATCTTTCACATCCTTATATAATTATGTGCATGGCTACACAAAGAACAAGAATGGCATGCTCCACATATGAAGAAATAAATGAAATTTACTATTATTAATATTTCTGGCTATTCATACTAAATTCAGTCTTTCAAAAAAACAAATATACTTTTCACCTAACTTTGGATATAATTTAACTTCTTGATTTATGTACCAAAGAAAGCTAATTAACAGTTTGCAGATTGAGTTCTTCTCTTCATGTTTTCCCTAGTATTTTCTAATTTCTTTGAACCTTTGGGGCCAGGAAAAAAGCAGGTGTAAAGGTGTGTGTGTATCCACATATTTTCTACTTAGTGATGTTTTTTATAAAAAGAATATTTTATTTCTTTTTCCTATAGGTAAAATGGAAATAACTATTTCCCTATACCAACCTCAGATATGCTGCGAGGAAAAAATATGCAGTATGCATGAAAGTATTCTACATTTTCAGGAAGAGAAGCAACTTATTAAAATAATGCTTGCCTATTATTTTAATATTTATATTCAAATGATAACAACATAAAAATACCTAGCTATAGTTAATAAAATACTGCTTTGTTTGAAGGTTTGAGATTATCTTAGCTAATACCATTCATAAATAACTACAGGTAGCTATATTTATATGTTTAAGGAGGCTAACTCAAGGTTCCAGAATAGCATTGATCCATAGCCCTTTTCTTCTTGTAAAAATAATGGTCATTCTTTGGTTGAAGGATGAAAATCACAATGTCCGTACTTTTATTTATTCCTGAGAAATGCCCGTCAGGTACATAATGGCAGCCGTGTGCCTTGAAGCTGCAATGAGAACATGCTACCCCCATAAAGCCTCAGATAACAAGACTTGAACATGACGTCCTAAAGGGGGTTCAGAGAGGGGCATTTCTGCCCCCCACCTCAGGAGGAGAACCTGAGGTCTTACAAAACTGAAATTAGAATTTTTCAGGGATAGCATTTCTTTCTTTCTTTTTTTAAATATATTTTTGTTGATTTCAGAGAGAAAGGGAGGGAGAGAGAGAGATAGAAACATCAATGATGAGAATGAATCATCAATCAGCTGCCTCCTGCATACCCAACACTGAGGATCCAGCCCCAAACCTGGGCATGTGCCCTGATTGGGAATTGAACTGTGACCTCCTGGTTCATAGGTTGATACTCAACCACTGAGCAACACTGGCTGGGCTAGTGATGCCATTTTCATGATTTATGATTCTCCCCTCCTGAGTTCATTTCAAATTTGTTTAGGAAAATACTTCCTGCTGTTGTTCTCATCTCATCGTTAAAGTCTGGATGGATGATCAAGTAAGTAATGTCTGTGCTCATCCTAAGAAAAGAGCTCTTGTTTGAAAGTAACATCCAGGGCTGCCACATCCAGTAGGAAATCTGTCTCAGCACCTGGTAGCAAACAGAGGTGAGGTTCATCCTGGTAGCATGTTCGGGTGAGGTCATGGATGGTCAGCCAAGTACAAACTACTGGAAATACAACTCAGGGCTCTGTAGCTACCTTACATAGAGTTAGCTCAGCATAGACCCATCTGACCTAACAACAACCACAACAAAACATAAGAATAGCTAATTCTTACTGAGCATTTGCCCTGTACCAACTCTGGGCTAAGTACATCACATGTTAGCTTATTTATTCCTGACAACAACACTATGAGGTAGTGACTATCTTTGAGGTTATTTTACAAATGTGTACATTGAGGCTTAAAGAACTTAAATGAGTTGCCCAAAGCTTCACAGCGATTAAGTGGCAGAGACGGAATTCACACCTAGGCAGCCAGACTGCAGAGCCCATGCTTCGATCCCAGAATCACAGTGCCACAGGGGCGCCGCCATCACAGGGAGAGGCCAGTGCTCATCAGTTCTCCTCTGTGTACCTGCTTCATGTATTCAGTTGCCTTGTCACTGTCCTCAAAGGAGGAAGTCTGAAGGCACTGACTCAGCATTGGTCATTCAAGCTCACAAATTGTCTTGTGAGACAGAAAGAAGACAATGAAAAGGCCGTCAACAACCTAACCTTCCACTTTAGGAAACTAGAAAAAGAAGAGCAAAGAAAACCTACACAGCAGGAATGGAAATAAATAAGAACAAGGATTTAAATGGAAATAAAGGAAATGAAGAATAGAAAAAAACAATAAATAAAATAAGTGGGGGGAAAAGTGGAAAAAAAAAAAGAAAATAAGTAAAATCAAAGTGGTTCTTTAAAAAGATCAACGACTTTGACACACCTTTGCCTAGAATGACCAAGAAAATAAGAGAGAAAACTCAACTTACCAAACTTAGAAATAAAAGTAGATATCACTACTGACCTCATGGAAATAGAAAAGATTATAAGGGAATACTATAAACAACTGTATGCCAGCATATTAGATAACCTGCTTATAATAGACAAATTCCTAGAAAGACAACTATCAAAACAGACTCAAGAAGAAATAGAAAATTTGAATAGACTTATAACACATGAAAAGATTGAATTAGTAATAAAAAAATGTTTTCCACAAAGAAAAGCTCAAGAACTAGCTTTGCTACCAAATGTTTAAAGTATGATTATCACCAATTCTTCACAAATTCTTTCTGAAAAAATAGAAAAGATGGAACACTTCTCAGTTTAATGAGACCAGTATTACCCTACTACAAACCCCAGACACAAGAAAACTACATCAATTTCTTTTATGAATACATATGCAAAAATCCTCAACAAAATACTAGCAAATTGAATTCAGCAACATATAAAGGATTATACACCATGATTGAGAGTGATTTACCCCAGGAATACAAAGTTTTAACATAGGAAAATCAATCAATGCAAGATACCACTTCACAACCAATAAGAGAGCTAAATAAAAAAGACTGATATCAAGTTTTGTCAAGCATGTGAAGAAATTGCAACACTCATACATTTCTGGTGGAAATGTAAAATGTTACAGCTACATGGGAAAACTGTTGGACAGGTGCTCAAAGGTTGAACACAGGAACACAGAGTTGCCTTATGACTAAGCAATTCCACTTCTAACTATATATCCAAGATTTATGAATACTTATGACCACACAAAACTTTGTACATGAATGATCATAGCGGCATTATAATAGCCCCAAAGTAGAGACAACCCAAATATCCATGAACTGATACATAAATACATAGATCGGTAAAATGTGGTATATTCATACGATGGAATGCTACTCAGTAATAAATGGAACAAAGTACTGATATATGCTACAACGTGGATGAACCTTGAAAGCTATGTGAAAGAAGCCAGTCTCAAAGACCACATATTGTATTGACTCAATTTATTTGAAATGTTCAGAATAGGCAAATCTATAAAGACAGAAAGGGGATTAGAGGTTGTAAAGGGCTGGAGAAGGGGGTGGGAGGTAGAGGGGTGGGAAGAAAAGGGAAGTAATTGGTAGTGGGCACAGGGGATTTTTAAGGAGGTGATGAAAATGTTCTAAAATTACTTATAATGTTGGCTGCACAACTCTGTGAATATACTGAAACCCACTGAATTGAATTATAGTCAACTGTAACAGGTGAAGGGTATGTAAACTATATCCCAAATAATGCTGTGATTTGATTTTATTTGTTGTTAATCCTCACCCGAGGATATTTTTTCCATTGATTTTTTTTTTTTAAAGAGTCAAGGGGAGAGGGGAAAAGGAGAGAGAGAGAGGGAGGAAGAGAGGGAGGGAAGGAGGGAGAAAAACATCAGTGAAGAGAAAGAATCATTGATCAGCTGCCTCCTGCCTGCCACACACTGGGGATCGAGCCTGAAACCCGGGCATGTGTTCTCACTGGCTATCAAACCATGACCTCCTGGTTCATAGGTTGATGCTCAACCACTGAGCCATGAAGGCTGGGCTTTTTTTTGTTTGTTTGTTTGTTTGTTTGTTTGTTTGGTGTGTTCTTTTAAGCCAAGAATGTGCAAGTGGACATATGGCAGATGCAGCTTTCCCTAACTCTCTCCCATTCCAACCATCATGTCCAAGAAATTAAACTCAAGTATGCATCTGTGGGAACTAGGATGTTCCTGATACATATTACTCCCTAATTTCACTTCAGACTGAAACCTCATGTGCAAAAATCTCACCACACAACATTACCGAGAAGGTTCCAGTATGACAATGACATTTTTACGTCCAGGTGGATGGCCTAGTGCTCCAGCTCTTTGTTACAGCTTTCCAAGGAAACACTTTCTCTGGTCCCTGCTCACTCAGCACTCCTTCTGAGACAAAAGTCCCCCATGGCATCTGCGTGCACAAGTGTGTGTGAGGTTTGCTGGGGATGGGAGTCTGGGGTCAGACCACTGCCAAACTTCCTCCCCAGCTGCAGCAAGCAACAACTCTCCTTCATCTTCCTCACCTACCTCCCTTCCTCCATCATCCTCATCACCCAGCCAACCTTGCTTTCCCAGAGCAGGTGAGCAGAACAAAAACAATCTGTAGAGTCCGGTAGACACGAGCTCAATTAACCTTATTCCTTTCTATTTGGGAACCTTGGACAAGGCTCAGATGTCAAATTTGCACCATGAAGACCACATGTTTCCAGAGTTCTCACTCTGAGCCGGGTACTGAGAATACACACCTCAAGAAGACACAAACTCTGTAGCTGAAAAAGTCATAGTCTAGTAGGAGACACAAATATAAACAAATAATGACTACAGTGCCATGGGAGATGGTATCATGAAGAAGAGAAGGATTAATTCTCCCAATGGTTGAGGAGGAGGCTTAGGGATGGCTATGAGACTTCAATAGACAATGTGTCCACAGAACACCTGGCACATACCAGGTGATCAAAGGACTCTAGGAATTTAGAAGAAAAAAAAATTGTACTGAAAAGGACCCCTCACCACACCAGCCAGAGTATTATCAATTAAAGAAAGCTGGGCATCTGTTTTTATTTTTGATGATATTAATTATATCTCTGTATTGTATTATATAGGTATTAATTATCATAAATTTATATTATAACAAAGAAATGTGGATATCTGGAGGTTAATACTGTAAATTTTAACTCATAATTCTAATTTTAGCTCATTAAAACATCCAGTAAAATGGTCCCCCCCCCAAAAAAAAAAATCCTTGACTCTTCCTTCAATCACTCAATATATATTTATTGACTTCCTATGATGTGGTATCAGGCAACAGAGACATAAAATTGAACTTTCAACAAGTATGCAAATGAGTAGGGGAGCGAAAGCAAGTCCTTAGTAATGGTAATGATGGCAGAATACCACGCTGCCTATATTTTCCCTCAGTATTTGCTCAGGAGCCTATCTCGCTCTTGAAACAAAACAGGGAGATAATGCTGATAAGCTTGGTTCTTTCCTGATCAGACCTGTACTTTGACACTAATTTCTAGAACTAGATATTGGCAAATGCGCTTCCCTTTGGTTAAAAAAGAAATGATAAAGTTTCTCAACAGAGACAAGCCAAGCACGCGGTGTTCTCAGAGCAAACTCTTGCTGAAACGATAAAACCTCCAGCAGTTATCAAGAGGCTCAGCTGCCTAGATAAACAACCCTGAGAGTCAGTAAATCCACGCATGCAAGGAACATGGTGTCATTCAACTTCCGAGCCGGTGGCATAAGATTCCTAAGGCAGACATCACCGAGGAAAGGGAGCCCAGGAACATCCAGACCCTACTTTCTCCTGCCCATCCCCCTCCCCACAGAAAACCCCTCCGTGTCCCAGAACTCGGGTGCAGGGCACCATGCAGGTGAACCAGAGTCCCTCGGGGCTAAGAAAGCTGTAGGGTTTTCCTTAGGAATGAGAGTTGTATGAACAATATAAGCCTGACGTTTTCAAAAATAAAACCAACCGTGAGGACAACAGAGATACAGATGGGGAAAAAAATCCTGATGACCTATTTTGATCCCATCATGGTCCACCCTTTGGAATTTCTAGCTAAGTGAATATATACAGGGTGAGGCAAAAGTAGGTTTACAGTTGTTAGTATGGAAAATAATACAATAATTAATAAGTAATCATACAAGGAGAAACTGTGCTTCGCGGACTTACAATGGTAAACCAACTTTCGCCCCACCCTATATATGTGTGTAATTTGATATCTTTGTTGGTTGATTAATTCCTTAAACTATTTGAAATTGGGTTTCTGTCACTTACAACCAAGAGTCCTAACTGACAAAGGGTCTCACTAGACCTCTTTTCTTTGGTATATATTTTTATGGGGATGGGGTAGCCAAGTAGGTCACACAGTAATCTCACCTGACCCATTCATTTTTTCTATTATTTTTTCCAGTTCAACAAACATCCTCTGAAGGTCTCATAAAAAGCTGCCATTTTCCCTCCTAGTAAAATTTTACTTCATGCCTCTTCACCCTTACTGAAAGGGCATTTTATTTTTGGTAGAAGAGCGATACTAATCTGATGTATCTTTGAAGAGCAGTACTGGCGTTCAAACGGAAAGTTGACAAAGGACACTGCAATTAAAGAAGGTTCCTCCTAGAAGCTCCTTATATTTAACTTATGGAAAGTTGTCCGATCACACACACAGACACACACACACACACACACACACACACACACACACACTCTCTCTCTCTCTCTCTCTCTCTCTCTCTCTATCTCTCTCTGTAGTAGTAGTAGAAGAAGCTTACAGAAAATTCTCTTGTTCATGGAGAGAGCTTTTTTGCAATGATCATAGCCTAATGCCACTGAAGTGCAGTCCCTAAAAGGCCCTGTCATCTGTGGATGTCATGTCTGTGTCTGCTGTCCTGAGCCATGTTGACTGGGACTGCTCAAAGGACCCACGTGTACAAATACAGTTATATGATTACTAGAGGCCTGGTGCACGAATCCGGCCTGGCCTGTGCCCTCTCACAATCTGGGACCCCTCGGGATATGTGTCCTCAAAGCTTAGCACAAACTTGAGAAATGTTTGCTGACTTGAAACACACCTTAGAGATCATCTAGCTCAACAGCTCATTTCCTGGTGGTGACTGGATTATTTCACAAGGTGACAAAGCTATTAGTGGTAGGGCAGGACTGAAGGTCAAATTTCCTTTCCCTCAATCCAAACTTCATGTAAAATTCATTTTATGATTGATTCCAAATCAATTTATAATTCAAGTGGCATTGCGATAGTTATTTTCTGTTAGCTCAAAAGCCCACTAATGTTTTAAGGCAGTGGTTCTCAACCTTCCTAATGCCGCAACCCTTTAATACAGCTCCTCATGTTGTCGTGACCCCCAACCATAAAATTATTTTCATTGCTACTTCATAATTGTAATTTTGCTACTGTTATGAGTCGTAATGTAAATATCTGATATGCAGGATGTATTTTCATTGTTACAAATTGAACATAATTAAAGCATAGTGATTAATCACAAAACCAATATGTAATTATATATGTGTTTTCCAATGGTCTTAGGCGACCCCTGTGAAAGGGTCTTTCGACCCCCAAGGGGTCGTGACCCACAGGTTGAGAACCGCTGTCTTAAGGACTCAGGTGTCCAATTTATTGATGAAACACTGCAATTTATTGGGCATGCTCTTCAAAATTAAGCATTGAGTTTATCCAGCTAGGTGAAGTTTTTAAATATCATAATAATGAAGATTAATAATTAGTTATGCCATATGTTAATATTCTGGTTAAAAGCTTCATTTTATTTTAAAATGTATCTGTACTCCTAGGTGTTCATCCAAGAGAAATAAAAACATGTTCACAAAGTCTTATACAAGAATGGTTATAGCCCTAGCTGGTTTGGTTCAGTGGATAGAGAGCCTGCAGACAGCAGACTCCAGGGTTCGTCCTGGTCAGGGCACATGCCCACGTTGCCAGCTCGATCCCCAGTGGGGGGCATGTAGGAGGTAGCCGATCAACGATTCTCTCTGATCATTGATGTTTCTATCTCTCTCCCCCTCGCCCTTCCTCTCTGAAATCAATAAAAATATATTAATAATAATTTTTAAAAAGAATGTTTATAGCAGCCTGGCTGGTTTGGCTCAGTTGTTGAGCATCAACCCATGAACCAGGACATCACGGTTTAATTCTCAGTCAGGGCACATGCCAGGTTGCGGGCTCAATCTCCAGTAAGGGGTGTACAGGAGGCAGACAATAGATGGTTCTCTCTCATTGATGTTTCTATCTCTCTCTCCCACACTCTCTCTCTCTCTCTATATATATATACTTAAAAGCATGTTTATGGCAGTGTTATTTATAATAGCCTAAAACTTAAAACATCTTAGTCATCTATCAATAGGGGAATGGATAAACAAACTGTGGTATGTCATACAATGAAATGCTACACAGGAACAGAATAAATCAGATACATGAAACATAATGGATCTAGCTCATTAGCATAAAATTAGGAGTAAAAGGGGTCTTACAACAAAAAGAGTACATACTGAGTGAATTCTATTTACATGAAATTCTAAAACAGGAAAAACTAACATGTAGTGGAAAAATTTCACATCAGTGGGAGGTAGGGGGTAGGGCAGGGATTGACTTGGCAGGGGCATTAAGAGTACTTCTTTATCGTGCTGGGGATGCGGGTTACACAAGGGCATGCCTTTGTTGAGGCTCAGTAAATGTATGCCTAAGATTTGTGTATTTCATTATATGCAAACTTTGTCTTTAAAAAACTGTAAACAGAAAGGGGTGTGGGAGATGCGGGAAGAGACTGGACAAAAACTGTGCACCTATGGATGAGGACAGTGGGTGGGGAGTGAGGGCGGAGGGTGGGGTGGGAACTGGGAGGAGGAGAGTTATGGGGGGGGGGGGGAAGAGGAACAAATGTAATAATCTGAACAATAAAGATTTAATTAAAAAAAAAACTGTAAACAAATATTGAATTTTAGTTAACAAAGTATTGCAGGAGAAGTGTCCAATGTTCAGCAATTTATTTTGAAGGCCATCAAAAAATATAATGAATTCATGGATAGAGAAATGGATTGATGGGCAGATACATATAAAGCAAGTATAGCAAAATATGGCAGAATCTAGATTTGGGGTAATGTGAGTGTTCACCATAAAATTCAAATTTGCTGTATATTATAACAATAAAATGTTGGTGAAAAAGATACTTAAACAAGCATTCTCTGGGAAACCTAATGAAAAAACAATAGTAAAAAGAAATTATTAAGACCACTGGAAAGTATATGTGAGCTGGGTATTATTAGATGATAACAAGGAATTACTGTTAATTTTGTTAGGTATGATCATGACATGGTGATTATATAAAAATAGTGCCATATTTTAAAAGATGCATATATTAAAGTACTAGAAATAAAAATAATAGATGTCTTTGATTTGCTTTAAAAAAAACTTTAAAAATGAAGGGGGAGGGAATGATGTCACAGCATAGCAAAATCTTTAAAGCTATTAAATCTGTGCAATGGGCATATTGGAATTTATTATATTTATTCCCTCTAAACTTCAATGCAAATATAACATTTTAAATGTTCTTTTGAAACCAATTAGTACACACTTATATTAAGACTACAAAAATCAAATGTCTAGTCCTAAAAATTTGAAATTATAACACTCTGTCATAGATGTAATATCACACCTTTCATTAAAAGTACTGTTATAATAGATTTCCTTTTTTAAAGTTAAAGTGAATGTAAGCTCAATTTGTTACTAAAATTTTTAAAATTCTAATGTAAGATCTTTTACATTAGAATTCTCCTTTGAATGAAGTAGAAACAATCAGGTCATAACTGCAGGTTTGAGAATCAGTGGACTAGTCATATTAAATTAGAGATAGCATTCATCCATCCATTCCTTCATTCATTCAATCATTCAATAATGTCTCTTTTGCAAACTCCATAGTATTATAATTACAAGTATCAATACATTTTTTTAAAATATACAGATGGCATCATACTCTTAAAAACCTTTAGGAAAAAAAAAACAAAAAAACCTCCACAGCTATTACCTACGCCTAGACATTTATGACACATATGGTTATGACCTTAAGAAATGCAAGCAAAGCCCTGGTTGGCTTGGCTCACTGGTTAGAGCATCAGCCCATGGACCAACGGATCGTGGATTCGATTCCTGGTCAAGGGTACAGACCTTGGTTGCAGGTTGGTTATAGGTTCTATGCCCAGCCACTCTCATGTCGATGTTTCTCTTTCTCACTTTTTCCCTCCCACCTTCTCTCTCTTTCACTTTATAAAAATCAACGGAGCCCCAACTGGTTTGGCTCAGTAGATAGTGTCAGCCTGTGGACTGAAGGGTCCCAGGTTCGATTCTGGTCAAAGGCATGTACCTTGGTTGTGGGCACATCCCCAGTAGGAGGTGTGTAGGAGGCAGCTGATTGATGTTTCTCTCTCATGGATATTTCTAACTCTCTATCCCTCTCCCTTCCTCTCTGTAAAAAATCAATAAAAATATATATTTTTAAAAAATCAATGGAAAAAATATCCTCAAGTGAGAATTAAATAAAATAGAAATGCAACCAGAAAAAAATTTTAAGAGAGAAATATAACCAATAAGATGTTCATCTACTTGACCCTAAACAACGGGACTTAATTTTGTATTTAAAGAACTTAGTCTTACTAAGATAACCACACAACACGTGAGCTCCTGAATTTACCAAACGGATGAACTGGAAGGTGGTTTATGTCACCTAACAAAATAATCCTTTTCTTTACAAAATGATCTATCCCAATATTCTCTTATGCTTCTTCAATGCCTTTAACACTCGATGGTTTACTAGGTTTTCCTTTAACCACAGCTTTCCAGTAACTAATCCATCACAGAAAACACGGACTACGGTCCCTGGCATTCTTTGCTTCTGTATCACGTCTATTTTTCAGGTTTCACTTGTTTATAAATTTCAAGTTCTAGGTTTTGAAGAAATGTCTGCAAGGTCAATATTTAAACTGGTTTCTGGTAACAAGTTACATTCTTCATTGAATTTCACAACGTCGAAAAATAACAGCAATATAAAACAAGAGATCCCAGGGGAGTGAAATTTTAACTCAGAGTTCAAATGTGCATACAAGCTCAGCTGATGGTTTTGTTTATCATGAAGAGTGAAATGAACACAGGGAAAGACTGTCTTAATTCGAGCATAATCTAAACTTGAACTTGATCATGGCAACTTGAGGCCATACTCATGTAAAAACATGAATATAATGGTAATAATGAAGATTATAAGGCCAAGAAGATGTGGACAACAGAAAGGAGAGTGGTCTGCAAAACGGATCTAGATTCTGCTGCTGCTTACAGTTCTAACCTCAGAGGCTAGAGCAGTGATTCTAAACCTTCCTAATGCCGCAACCCTTTAATACAGTTCCTCATATTGTGGTGACCCCCAAACATAAAATTATTTTTGTTGCTACTTCATAACTGCAATTTTGCTACTGTTATGAATCGTAATGTAAATATCTGATATGCAGGATGTATTTAGGCGACCCCGTGAAAGGGTCGTTCGACCCCCAAAGGGGTCGCGACCCACAGGTTGAGAACCGCTGGGCTAGAAGGATGCACAGCTCATACTTCATACTGTCAGATCCTGAAAACAAGCATCTAGATCAGTGCTGTCCAACAGAATTTTCTGTGATGAGGGAACCACTTTTATCTGCACTGTCCAATGCAGTAGCTACTAAGCATATGTAACTGAACATTTGAAATGTGCAAACACGGAACTAAATTATTTCATTTAATTTGAATTAATTAAATTGAAACCGTTGCATTGCCTGTCGCTGTTGGCTGCCAGGTTGGAAAACACAGGTCTAGCTAGATTGACAGGGCAGCTCCTGCAGGATAGATTCGGGGCAGAGTCAGACCAGTAAGTCTTAGAAATGTTGTATCCACTTTGGTAGAGGACAAGGAGCTAATGTAATCAATGCCTTTTCCATTTAACGCACTTAAAATTCCTGGCCACCTTTTCCAAGATTCAGTAAAGAGTCAGGTGAGTCACCTGAGCCCTGGCCAGGTGACTCGGTTGGAGCAGCGTCCCATACTCCAGAAAGGCTGTAGGTTTGATTCCCCGTCAGGGCACATATCCAGGTTTCAGGTTCATTCCCCAGTTGGGGTGTGTATGGGAGGCAACGGATCGATGTTTCTCACATTGATGTTTCTCTCTCTCTCTCTCTCTCTCTCTTTCTCTCTCTCTCTCTCTCTCTCTCTCTCTCTCTCTCTCTCTCTCTCTCTCTCTCTCTCGTCAATAAAAACATGCCTTCGGGTGAGGATTACAAATTTTTAAAAAATAGTAAAATAGAGTCAGATGAAAGCTAACTGAAGCTCAGTAGCTCAAATGATTTTTTTTCAGTCTTGCTCTTCCTCTCCAGAGGCTGAATTCCCTCCCTGCACCAGCATTAAGTACACACAACACCACTTCCAGTGACTACACATACACCTTCCCTACAAGCCCCAGCACCCACACTCACGCCCCACCCGTCGCCTGCCTTCCCCAGTCCAACATTTCCACCCAGATGGTCTTAAACACTAACGTGGCCCACGTCTGCCTGTCTGACGCCTTGGGTGGAGATGCCAAGTTGGGCAAGTCACCTGCTGTATTGTAACTATTGTTGACGTATTTCCCAAGCATATTTGTTTGATGAGTCCTTGTTACTTTGTTCAGAAAAAGAAGTGCAGATCTTCATTCGATGACTCCAGCCTGGCTTGAATTGAGGGGAAGTCAAGCATGAAGGAGGAAGTGGACTGGACTCCCCAAGAGCTGTTGAAAAATGCGCTCCCTGGCTAAGATGGTATTTTTCTCATCTGGTAGGGAGGGGTGGCATGGCAGGGAGAGACGTTAATGACTACGTGTGAATCAGTCAGTGCTCAATGATACAGAACTTGAGAAAAAGTTGGATTTGTTAAGCTTAGACAGACATATCAGTGAATAACACCTGATATTTATATCTTCCTTTATTTTTTTTCACGCCTTGACTTTGAAACAAGAACTACAAAGACTTAAAATCAGAACCTAAAGCCGAGAGGTCAGAACAGACGTAACAGAGATCTGATGTGTCTGCACTGGGCAGGGGAGTCCTCCCTGCCAGTGATCTCAGAGCAGGAGGCCAGGTGGAGGCGAGGTCTGGAGAGATTTTGGGTGGTGCTGATAGCCAGCAGCAGGAGTCGGGAACTGGGAGGAGAAGGTATACTCAGATCATGCCTGAGGATTACTCATGACTGGTGAACTGCAGGTTTGCCTTGCGAGTGGGCGAGCAAAGGGGAAGCCATGGGCACAAGCAAGGCCAGTCCTGGACATTCTGAAAAAGCTCAGAATCCAAGATCTTGAAAAGCCCTACTAGCAGCATTCAATTGGAAGGTCAATAATCTCCCCATGGTCACTGCTTTCTGCTGCCCTTCACCTTGGACAGTGTTTACTGTCATTATCTTATAGATTTGCCAGCAGGAGACTTTAAATTTCAGTAATTATTTTTAGAAATAACATTATTTATTATTATTATTTAAATATTTTTTTATTGATTTCAGAGAGGAAGGGAGAGATAGAAACATCAATGATGAGAGAGAATCATTGATTGGCTGTCTTCTGCACGACCCCTACTGGGGACCGAGCGTGCACCCCAGGCATGTGCCCTTGACTGGAATCGAACCAAGGACCCTTCAGTCCACAGGCCAATGCTCTATCCACTGAGCCAAACCGGCCACGGCAGAAATAACATTTTTTTATATGCCACTCTGATGATACAAGATTCTTTCATGGCAAGGAAATGGTAAGCTCACTGTTGCTTGAATTTGCAGGTTATTTGTGATGTCGGCGTTCTTCCTTGTGTTATACACCCATATTTCTCTTTTGTGAATTGGACTGTTTCTTACTACTTTTTTTTCTGTAGTTTTTCCTCTCAGATTCTATCATAGGGTCTTGTTACTAGGATAATGAATTAATAGAATACTAGATTACTTCTTTGTGTCAAAAATCTCTCCCCACCAAAAATTATCCCCATTAACTTAATTTGTTCACATTACACTCCTTATTTTGTTCACACATTTTTTTGTGGACCAAAAATAGGCCATTTTTGAGATATTTGTAAATAGCAGGTTCTCTATCAAAGAATGCTTAGGGAGGGCCAAGGACTACCCACTTTTGAAGGCAAATCATAAAAATGAAAAAGATTCCTTAATTTTTCTTATTGCAAAGATAAAGAGTGGGTTGGACTATAAACTTCATAGATACTAGGATCTTTTGATATTGAAGTTCAATGTTATTTCCTAGAACTAAAAACGAAACACTTCATTGCGCCAACAACAGAATACTCCTGAGCAATGCATAATGTGAGGGGACTACAGCTGAGGGAGCAGCTCCAAGCACAAAGAAGTTTCTCAAAGTCACAGAACTGGCTCGGAGGAAGACCCAGAATGGATCAATTCCTTGATTCCTGGTCAAGTGTCTTTCCACCCCTTCAGAGCCTGATAATGTCTTCTAGAGAATTCAATTTCATTTTAAAATTCCAGTTAAAATACTTAACTATCATTTTATGTGGCAAATGAAGCTCTCATCACATTATACATGGGATTATATTAAATCATGTGTGTGGGTGTACGTACGTGTGTATGTAGATGCCCAGGTCTTACACCTTCAATGTACGATCTTGCTTTCTCTGGCATCTTATTAAACAACATCAGGGACTGTACACATGAAGTGCTCTAACATTTTTAATTTAAAAATTAAATTGGAAATGAATTGGAAATAAATAATATTAATTGGAAAAAGTAAAAGTAGGCCTTTCTAGGGCTTTATAATAAGAAGCCATTTCATTAGAAAAGCAGAATGAAAGCCCTTGTTTCTACTCAGAGTCCAAGTTTGCGTTTGTGACTGACACAGAGGTGGCACTTACTTTAACAATGGCTCATTTAAATGCTGATGTTTCACGATCCTTAAAGAAAAAAAAAAAGTCCCATGTGACAGTGTTCAATCTTCTGAACTCACTGTTAAAAGTCCAGCTGCGTTCATATGTGCAAACTTCCTTCCAGGGAATCCTGCTTGATGGAAGGTAAACTAAGAGCCACTGGACACCCATGATGTGCCAGATGCTCTCACACACTGCACAGCATCTCAGTTAATCCTAACAGTAACAGCCAGAGATGGGAAATGTGTGGAAAAGTAAGTGCCATATGGAAAAGGCTTCTCTATTTCAGCTTTCTCAAATACAAAATGAGTATATTTTACATCTCAGAATTCCTTTTAAAGGTAACCATAAAAATTATTTGAGAAAATATTTTTAAAAGCATACAAATGCAAAGTATTATTCCTGTGGTTATGTTCCAATACTTTATGTTCCTCATAAGGTTAAAAGAATCAACTCTAATCTTTGATGACCACTTTGCAAGGGGCTTTCTACTAACGTGAAAATAATGAAGCTTTTGAAGCAAAGATTCTGGGCACCTCTTGCTCTTTCTAGAAGTGACTTAAAATATTTGACTGAGGTGCTATTGGGATATGTTCTTGTCTTCCATTGCGAAGGGTGGGCTCACCAGCTTATCTGCAGCCTCCCTGAAATGACAGCCTGGCCACACCGATGTGCCTCGTGATATTAATGTGAAGTTAAAAACATAACTTCTTGCCCTATCTGGTTTGGCTCAGTGGATAGAGCACTGGACTGCGGACTGGAAGGTCCCGGGTTCAATGCCAGTCAAGGGCACATGCTCAGGTTGCAGGCTCAATCCCCAGGAGGGGGTGTGCAGGAGGCAGTTGATCAATGATACTCTCTCATCATTGATGTTTCTATCTCTCTCTTCCTCTATGAAATCAATAAAAATATATTTCAAAAAGCCTAACTTCTTTCATCCACAGCTATAAAAATATTCCAAAAGGAATATTCTCCCTTTTGTTATTCTAAATGAAGCACATTTAGAAGTTGGCGGTAACTTTTGAAGTAGGAATAGAATATTTGTGATTGTGAATGCATATATTTGTAGAATGGAAAATCGAGGAAGATAGTAATGAAAAGGACATTTTGAAACTTTGTTCATGTCTGAGACAGTCAGTTGAATCAGAGACTTTGACACCTCCTGGGTCAGTATGCAGAGCCCTCTGAGTTAGAGTTTAAAGTACTTCAAACCCCACTTTGAAAGACCTGACATATGCCTCCCCGAAAATTTCTCAGCAATTCTAACTTGAAATTTACCAACCTTTCCTATGGCGATTGAATACATCTTTATGCACAAATATTAATACCTAATCTTTAAAAAGAAAAACCTCAAAACTATTCTAAATACAGACTTTAGAATATATACCAATGTGCATCTGAAAATAAATTATTCATATGCAAAAAATATATTCATAAAGGAAGGTGAGAATAAAAAACACACAAGGGAGTCTTCTTTTCAAAACAAAACAAACTTTGAAGGGAAAGAGAGATGGCCTAAGAAACGTCAGGCCAATGGCTGGCTTCTGACAGGACATACACAAGTGTGTACTATTATATAAAAGCCCGGGCTTCATTAGGAGGTGGCACAGCCTCAGCAGCCATCTAGCGCCACCTTTGCCAGGACCGGATCTCTGTCTGCTACAGCTAACAGCTTGTGTGTTTAGTTCAGCCCAAAGGCGAGGTCATGAATCTTTTCTCAGGCTCAGTTTCCTCATCTGCAAAACAGTGGCCGCTGCCTCCATGGGCAATGGTTCCCGTTTGAATGAACAGCCCATGCAGAGTGCTTGGCAAATACACTCCCAGAAATAGATTCCTCTCCTTCCACCCTTTCAGGTGATAACGTTTCCACCGCGCCCTTTATGAGATCATTTAACTTTAAAGAGCTGGCACACATGGGGAAGGATTTTCAGCTCATATCGTCATGTTTTCAGTTCCTCCCAGATTTATTAAACTGTGGCCCATTCTTACAAAGGAATACTATGCATCAATGAAATAATAAATTACAGCTACATGAAACAATGTGGATGAATATCTCAAGACATAAGGTTGAGTAAAAGGAGCCGGATACAATTGAGCACATGCTGTATGATTCCATTTTTATGAAGTTCAAGAACAGCCAGAGCTGATGATGGAAGTCTGAATGATGGTCACCTGCAAAAGGGCGTGTGTGTGTGTGTGTGTGTATGTGTGAAATTCATCAATTTGTATACTCAAGAGTTGTGCATTTTACTGCCTTTAAAACTCAATATATAATGCTTAAAATATTATTTTTTCAAAGCACTTACTTGACTTAATCCTATTACACAAAGTTCCTTTTATGCATTCTTCCATTCTCTTTTTACATTTACACGAGTGAAAAATGTATTCATTGGTACCTCATAACTGTAGGAATAAAGAATTAGTCATATATGAAGTTTTCCAAAATAACTGAATTTAAGTATTGAAGTAAGAAAACTATTACTTTCTTGGATAAAAATCGTTATAAGATGATTTGTAGTCTTCCTTATTATTTTAAACAGATGCTACTGAGTACATTCTTCTTGGGGAACCAAAGTTATCCTTAGAAACGTAAATGGTTGAGCTGGGCTGAAATGGAGGGACAGCTTCAAGGCTCCTGTACGTTCTGCCCCTTCCCTGTTATCTGGCGCTATTTTTCACTGTTGCAATGGTTACCTCTAACCATCCCGGTCCTTCTCATTTACTTTTTCTTATTCCTTTATTCATATATTTGGCACCTATTTTTTGAAGAAAACTTTATGTAACAGGATTAAGTCAAATAAGTGCTAAGCACTGGAAATATAGTCGTGAATGAGGCATTCTTTACCTAGGGAGACTTACATCTTAGCTTAAAACAAGTGTGATAACTATCTTAAAGGGGGAAGTATTGGACCGAATTTAGGGGGTTCCAAAGGACACCTTGAGGAAATGACATCTAAGAAGTGAGAGATGAAAACCTAGCCCAGAGTGAGACCTAAGTATTGGTTGAATGAATGAATCGTGCGTGATAGCCAACTAAGAGGAAGAGTTCTGATGTACTGTGTACTGGACTTTCATTCAAAGACATTTAAACCAACAGGCAATAGGCACTGGATGAAGCCCTGGTAGACTTAATGGCATTAGTTTTGGCTGCTGTGAGCACTGTTGTTTGCCTTACTTAAGACCTTGGGTTTCTAGTCAAGTGAAGGATTTGTAGTGATTGCTCAGCTAACCTGAACAGGTTGTTTTTATTTCATCCTGCTGAAACAAAACCAGCCAAAAAATACCCGACTCATCCTGGTGATCACTCCATTTTGCCTTCATAGTTCTGGCCCAAGCTCACACAAATGTGACTTTTTTGGCACAGTCACCAAAATCACCTTGAAAGATTGTTACCCAACCATGCCTTTGTGTGACAGCTCTGTCCAAGCCCAAACTGCCCTGACTCCTCGGGCATTACTGCATGTTGCAAACTGCCACCTCACTTGGGGCCCATTATTGTTTCCAGAGCATTACATTACAAAGCAAGAGCTCACAGTCTAAAGGACAGACGGAACAGATAGCAGCCTTCATAGAGAGACTTTACTCAATTATATGCCATGTGAAACCAGCCTGATAGAGAAGCATTATTACATATCCCATGTAGTAGCAGCAAAGTTTTTTTAAAACTATATTTTATTGATTTTTTACAGAGAGGAAGGGAGAGGGATAGAGAGTTAGAAACATCGATGAGAGAGAAACATCGACCAGCTGCCTCCTGCACACCCCCTACTGGGGATGTGCCTGCAACCAAGGTACATGCCCTTGACCGGAATCAAACCTGGGACCCTTCAGTCCTCAGGCCGACGCTCCATCCACTGAGCCAAACCGGTTAGGGCAGCAGCAAAGTTTTAAATGCCAGAGATATGAGCCAAGTTATTCAGGGCTTAGTTTGATATGTGACTTGATCTATCAGCCAACTATCATGTAACGGCAAGAACCTATAACATGAGATATGAATGTAGCTTTTGGTGATCGAGGTTTCTTACAATTTCATATAGATCTCTGAGACTTGAAATTTGAAAAAGCTAAATGAAGAAACACCAAATAAAGATTTTCCCAGTGAAATAAAGGGAAATGAGGAATGACAAATATCTGGAAGTGATTTATTTTTAGACTTTTTTTCAGAATCTTTCTGTTCCTCTGATACAATTCCAAACTTAAAACGGCATCGATCCCCTTCACTGTGCAGGGTCTATGTTTTGATAGTACATGGTTTCACAGAAGGTCAAAAGATTCAGCAATCTAAGTGCTTCTATGAAACAAACAAGTACAGAGCAAGTATTCTTACCACTATTTCGAAATCTCAGCGGTAAGAAAAGGTTCCTTCCCTTGTCAGAAGTGACAAGCTTTCCGTGGTCAGGGTAGTGACTCAATTTTCGGACACCCATACACAAGCAGTCAGAGGCACTAGCCTTCCACAGTCTGTTAGATCTCATCCTATTTGCCTAAACACACAAAGCCACAGTGAAGTTCTGCTCATGAAGGAAGTTTCCTCCAATTTTAAAACCACCATTTCTCCCAGCCATTTTGCCATGAGTGGGAACTTGTCAGGAAAAGGATTGCTGGCTTCTTACTGCCCCTGTCACGGGGCAAAAATGTACCCAAATCAAGTTCTTTCATAATCCATGGGCTCTTAAACTTCAGCACTGTCTTCATTTTTATGCCTCCTGCCATCAGAGTCCCTGTCTGCCATACTGCGTACATTACAACGCAGCTTCTTTTCCCAGGAGGTGGCCACTACAGGAATCTTCTGGAGCTATCCTTTTTCTAGATTTTCCTATTCGCTGTTGGGGTTTTAGCCACTAATAACATGGCTGACGTATCACTACAATTGCTCAAAGGTAAACATTTGGTTAAAGCTCCATTTTATTATATATGCTCATATTTTCTTTTTTTTTTTAATGAAAATATTTTCTGCAACAAAACCAGCTAAAAAATAAATATGCAATATTTCCAAGTAGTATTTAGTCACTAGTTCCTCCAAAACTATCTAGGACCAGCATATGAGTTGTTTCTAGCACTGAACACATTCTAAAAACACATATTTGAAGGTAAGAAGCTGCCTTTCAAGCTGACCTTTAATTTGTTATCTAGTCGAAATTTAACAGGACGGGGTGGGGGATAGGGGTGGGGGAGGAAAGAAAGTTTAAAAGTATTTTCATGAAACCAGAGCCACCATTTAGCGAAAGCTTTTACTGGAATGCGTCACGGGGCACACTGAAGTGCAAATCACAAGGTTACACGTCGGCTCCCAGGGACGCCACACCTGGTCCTGGATTCTGTGCTCAAGCAAACGCCGCTAACACCCGATCCAGACACTGACAAACCTCAGGCGCAGGTAGATGTTAACTCACTCTCCCTGACATGCTAGTCTCTCTAGTAAAACTGAAAACATTTGCCTGAAACCGATGATCACAACTCTCCGGGGACCGTGAGCCACTGAAACACACAGTTTGCAAAGAAATTGCTTTGGCCCCTTCCCTCCCCTCACTGCCCCCGCCCCTCCAGTAGAACGGGACCGGATCGTATGTAATCTGAATTTTTAAGCATTTCTAAATACTAAAGTACGAGACAAGTACCTGCAAACACCTGGAGCTCTTTCGGCGGCTGCTCTCTCCTCCCACACTCTGGCAAGGGAATGCCCTTCAAAACCATGGCTCAGTGCTTTTGGTAAATGTTTTACAAGACACTAAACAGCCTGTGTCCCACCCTCAGAGCAAACACCATAGAGAGAACACAATATAATGGTCGCAAAGACAGCCTGTGATGTACAATAATGCAAATGAACAGGCGGGCCCTATTAACAAGGTGGGGGGGATTTCAAGGGGTGGCGGTCGGGGGTAAGCAGACAGGAAGGCGTGAAGAAGTAAACCCTGACACTGGAAGTGTTAGCGTTTTGTATATGTGTTTTGTGTGGTTTTTTTTTTCTTCTTCTTCTTAAAGCGGCCTTATGATAAGCTCATTGTTCTAATCCCCAGCAAGTCTCAGCTTGCTAAACTAAAAAAGTGTCCAAGGCAAAAGTTGGTTAAAGGGTTCAGTTCACCGGTGAGTCTGTAGACAAGGCAGTAACTATACATTTACCATCGTTTTCTATTGATCAGAGCCACTGCAATTCACACACGCCTTCCATAAACCATCTTCCACCATAAGCAGAATGCACTCCCATTTTCCATATCCCTCAAGTAAATTCACAGTTAAAAACCAACTCTGCTCCAAACCAGAAGTTTTGCATTCCATTCAAGTTAACAATTACAACGGGAGGATAACAGAAACTTGCTGGCTCCGAATTATTAGCATACCCAGAGTGTCAGGTGCCTCTTGGTACCACCAGGGTTAACCAATAAAGGGGGTGTCCAGGGATCCCCCGCCTGGCTTTACAGACACTACCCAGGTTGCTGGAGTCCGAAGCCCCTGTGGGCAGCACACACCTACTGTGAGTAGGACAGTCTGAGAAAGAAGCAAGTCGTGCTACTTAGCAACCGCCAAACCTACTCACTAAAAGGAGACCAAGGGCATCTAGAGAAGGAAGAATTGACTTTGGTTTCAGAACCACACACAAGGCCAGGTTAGGCAGGTAAGAAAGCCCATTCCCTTGTCCCCACCCCTTCCCAGGGAAAATATTCCAAAGAATAGACAGCTGTGCCAATCCGAGAACCTAGAAAATGGCATAGAGCCGTTCTTCACAATTTTCAAAACATCTTAAAGAGTAGTTGCAATTTTTTCCCCCCCTACCTTAAGTACATGGGTCCATCTTGTCTCTGTCTCCTCATTTACAGGTGCCTCAGGTTAGAGCTGTGACTCAGGGCAATTGACTTCACTAATCTGTCTTGGGTGGGATCTTAGATGACCAGTTATCTGCCTCTCAGGGCGTGGTGAGGGGCCTCCCTGGCCTCCAGCCCAGGCTGCCATCTCTTTTACTTTCACATTTTTTACTCCCGCCTCCTAACCTGCCTTCTAGTCTCATCCTGGCCTCTCCTTCCCTTCCCCTTTCTTTCCCCCCTTCCTTTTCTGCCTTGCTTCCCTGAGAGAAGATGGGGATGTGGTAAAGAGTAATTCTCATCCTCCCATTTCTTTGATTATTTTATGCAGCAGGTTAAACCACTTGGTGAGGGTGGTAAGACCGATGTTCTTATCATACAGATTCCACCCAAGTGAGACCTGAGATCCAGAAAGATTCAACAGCTGGCCAACGTCACGGGGAAATGCTGGCGGGACTGGGACTGAAGCTCAGCTTGGCTGACAGGCCAGGACTGCCCTGCTGCCGCTCAAGCCTGACCCACTCACTCCCTGCCCTCACACGCACCTCTTTAAGTCCCAACAGTTCTCCCTGCCAACTGCAGTTTATTTTCCTCTGGGATGGCTCTTCTTATCTCCTTCCTTCTTCCCCCTGGGCTGGGCTGCCTCTTATCCTATTTTTAGAGTCTGTCTCACCTGACCCCTGTAACCCACCTCCAGGCTCCTGCGGTCCCAGTGTGCCCTTGGGCAAACCCAACAGGAGCACAGGGACACAGGGACATACCTGCATGACTGGGGATAATACCACTTCCTAGGACAGTGATGGCGAACCTTCTGAGCTCAGCGTGTCAGCATTTTGAAAAACCCCAACTTAACTCTGGTGCCATGTCACATAAAGAAATTTTCTGATATTTGCAACCATAGTAAAACAAAGACTTATATTTTTGATATTTATTTTATATATTTAAATGCCATTTAACAAAGAAAAATCAACCAAAAAAATGAGTTCGAGTGTCACCTCTGACACGCGTGTCATAGGTTCGCCGTCACTGTCCTAGGAGTCTTTCCTCATTAGAGGCTCTCTGGGGTCACGCATTTGTGTGTATGTCCATTGCTGTCTAGGCCGCCAGAGCACCCCTCAGCATGGAGTCCCGTGCTCACTGTCTAGTAACATACTTGAATTTCGATGAAGAAAAATGTGAAGACATAGTATAATCCAAAGCAGTGCCTCAATGGATTACACTCCAGGTATAAGTGGGGGCCTGAGAGTTTAGGGTTGCTTTGCCTTTTTTTTTTTTTTTTAATTCAAAGGAGCGTGCTAAAAGTCGGTTATAAAGACAAGATGGCAAATAAGCTAACTATCACGTCACAGCATGAAATCAACAGCCACCTGCGCATTTTCTGCCGCTCTGTGCTCAGAACCTGTTTGGCCCTGTTCAACCACTCCTCCTCCGCCTTTCCTTCTTATCCCAAAGACAATCTGTCCTGTTCACTTTGAAATCCATAAACAAATCTATTCATAGGCAGTATGGATTCCCCCACTTCTCTTCAGGGAAAGCTTTATGTTCATTTTTTTCTTTTATCCTGTGGCCATAAATTTGAAGCTTGACTTTAAACACTGTAGGTGGTGTTAAAATTCCACATGTTACATACAGCACTTGGTGTGCTATTGTATTCAAATATGATATCTCCTGCTGCTCAGAGACTGAATTCTGTGGCCCTGAGGAAGAACTGTGCCTTCTAGACAACAGGCATATTTTATAGCAGCATTTCCCCACTTCAGTCACGCAATTCTAAGTGGAGTTGTTGCTCCATTGCTTTGGGCATGACAGCATGCAGGTATACCCTGGGACTTCTAGCTGCTGTGGTCTGACAGGGCAGAAAGACCAGCCTCTGGGCCTGCCACTGTAGCTCCCTGGGCCTCGTCCAGGGTCTCTGTCCGTTCTAGGGGCCTACTTCTAATCTGGATATCCTTGAGTCCAGCATCCATTTGATCTGCAGGATGGTCCCAGATTCTGAAAGGGATTTCGACCTCCCTTGAATACTAGGAGACAGGAGAGGAGGAAGCAGCAGGAGGGTAAGAAGCTGCTAAAGGCCTCGGCACTCCCGATTCACTGGAGCCCCTTCCCTTCTTCAGAGCTTTAGAATGTGGCCCCCAAAACTGCTCACCGCCCACTCCAGCCTAAACTCAGACCCTAAGCAGGGTTGCAACAGCCCTTGGTGTTTTCCCAAAGGAAAAGGCCATTGATATGGTTTCAGATTCTGTAGTGCAACGAACCTTTATGAAATTCTTTTCTAGAGTTTGGGTTTAGAATCAAAGAAGAATGTTCACAATGATCTGAAAAGGCTACTAAAGTTCTTCCCCTTTTTCCAACTGTATATCTTTGTGAAGCTAAATTTTCTTTATATATTTTGATGAAAATAACATATCTCAACAGATTAAAGACTAAACAAATATAAGAATACAGGTGACTTCTACCAAGCCAGCCATTAAAAAGATTTAGGGAGGGAAGAAGATTTGCAAAAACATAAATGATGTACTCTTCTCACTATCCATTTTGTTTGGAAATATACTGTTTTTCATAAAAATGTTATTTATGTCAATGTGAGATTTTACTATTGTTATTTTTGAAGGATTTAATAATAATTTTAATTTCTTAAGTTTGAACTTCTAATGTGACAAATAGCAACAGACACTGCCCACATAAATAAGAGCACTTTGGGTTCCTCAATAATTTCTAGGAATGTAAAGATAGGGTTGCTAAATTTAGCAGTGAAAAATGCAGGGCATCCAGTTAAATTTGAGTTTCGGATAGACAACAAATGATATTTTGGTATAAATATCCATGCAGTATTTGGGACATACTGATACTTTAAAAAAAAATTATTGCTTATCTGAAGTTTAGATTTAATTGAGTATCCTTTAGTTCATTTGCCTGATATCATATGCTGAGCCCCAAACATTTAAGAAACACTGCACTAGCCCATGCCCCTCACATTTGTGCTGAAGCATTAATTACAATATTTACTAAGCATCTGCTGTGTACCAGGCCCAGTGCTAAATCCTTGACATTTATGACCTCTTCAATCATCCCCAAACCCTACGTGGCAAGCACTACTATAATCCCTATTTTATAAATGAGAAAACAGGAATTCAAATAACTCAAGTGAAGCTAATAAGGGAAGACTAGAACCCACCCACTCAGACACCAAAATCTTAGTTTGCAACTATAAGGCTTACACTGAAATCTGAATAATGGGATACCCGAAGATGATAGATTTTTCTGCATATTTGCATCTCAAATTTTAGTAAATCAATTTCTATCGCTTACCTTCTCTGTGTGTGTGTGTGTCTCACAGCTGTGTGTTCTGCTATCAGAACAATGGTGAAAACCAAGGCTGTAAGTCCCACGTAAAGCAATTCTACCCAGAACTGGCCATCAGCATTTTTACTTGGTGCCGACTTGCCTCGTGATGCTTCTCTGGGCATAACAACAGCACTGTTCTGGGCTCAGAATTCTAGAACGGAGCAATGGTGCACAGGCTCTGCTCATTACTATTGATTGAAGCCACAGGGAGCTTGGTGCTGAGCTAGACTCATCCTTGACAATAAGCTGGGAATTTCCCCAAAAGAATCTGTACCAATGAAGTAAATGCATAAACTGCTGTTAAGTGAGCCAAGGCCCTGTCTATGATCGTGACCCTGCCACTGGATATATTTAACAAGCTCAGGCTCGACAGGAAGCACTCCAGGGAAAATATTTTTATTGATTTTTTATAGAGAGGAAGGGAGAAGGATAGAGAGTTAGAAACATCAATGAGAGAGAAACATTGATCAGCTGCCTCCTGCACACTCCCTACTAGGGATGTGCCCACAACCAAGGTACATGCCCTTGACCAGAATCGAACCTGGGACCCTTCATTTCCAGGCTGATGCTCTATCCGCTGAGCCAAACCGGTTAGGGCCCAGGAAAATAAATTTAAAAAAATAATAATTATATACAATACACACACACACACACACACACACACACACACACACTAGAGGCCCAGTGCATGAAAATCGTGCACTGGAGGGGAGTGTCCCTCAGCCTGGCCTGTCCCTCCAATCTGGGACATCCTCGTACAATCTGAAACTGCTGGCTCCTAACCGCTCGCCTGCCTACTTGCCTGATTGCCCCCTAACTGCTCCCCTGCTGGCCTGATCGTCCCCAACTGCCCTCCCCTGCTGTGACCTGCCTCTTCCCCACGAGGAGGTGGCGACGTCGGGACCAGCCTCCTCCGCACCTGCAGGCTTCACTGTGCAGAGTGGCCAATGGGCCCCACCTCCACTGTGCGTGCGGCCATCTTGTGGCAGCCATCTTGTGGCAGCGGTGCGCAAGGGCGTAATGACACCTAGGCTTTTATTATATAGGATATATATATTTATTGATTTCAGAGAGGAAGGAAGATAGAGAAAAAGAGAGGGGGGGAGGGGGAGGAAGAGAAACATCAGTGATGAGAGAGAATCATGAATCGGCTGCCTTCTGCACCCCCCCTACTGGGGGGGTCTAGTCCACAACACGGGCATGTGCCCTTAACTGGAATCAAACCCGTGACCCTTCAGTCTGCAGGCCGACGCTCTATCCACTGAGCCAATCCAGCTAGTGTGAAAGTAAATTTTTTTATGATCCAGCATGGGAGCCAGGGCATGCACTCCACTGTGCCACAAGATCTGCAAATACAGAAATAAATCTGACTGTAGCCAATTAGGGTCTATAATGTAATGTAGAAAGTGACAAACATAAGGCAGAGAGAGAGAGAGATTACTAGTCTTTCAGATGGAAAATATTTTTAAAATTGATTTTAGAGAGAGGAAGGGGGTGGGGAGAGACGAGAGAGAGAGAGAGAGAGGAAGAGAGAGAGAGAGAGAGGCATCAATTGATTGTTCCACTTATTTATGTATCCACTGGTTGATTCCTGTATGTGATGTGCCCTGACACGGGATCGAACCTGCAACCTTGGTGTATGTGGGGAAGATGCTGTAAGCAACTGAGCTACTCAGCCAGGGATGGGGAAAAATTCTTTTTAACAAAGGGAAGATTTACCTTTCAAATTGTTTTTGTTTTGTACATTTAGATTTTTAGATGAGGCACACTGTATTATACTAAGGGCAGTTGTGTATACAGAAGCCAAGGGTGATGAGAGAGAGAGAGAGAGAGAGAGAGAGAGAGAGAGAGAGAGAGAGAGAGAGAGAAAGAGATATTTGTGTAAAAGATTTTGCAAACTTTGAAAAATAGCTTAGAGGGGAGAGTGGAACAAGGAGAAGAGAAAAGGGGGTAGATCAGAAAATAAAAGATGCCGAACTGATGTGTTGATAATTACAAGAAAGATACATTTTGGAAACCAAGATTGGTGAGAAAAGGGAGAGAGAGAGAGAGAGAGAGAGAGAGAGAGAGAGAGAGAGAGAGAGAGAGAAGGCCTAGGAAGAAAGAGGGTTTGGGGAAACCCAAGGCTGGGACACCTGGCCGTGGGGCATTCAAAGGGGGGAAAAAAGGAAAAAAGAATAATTTTTTAATTTTTAAAACTGCCAACTTTGCAGTTCCTCTCAGACCCATCGGGCAGGCTTCTGTCTCAGTTCAAGCCTGGCCCAGCCCTGCCCTCAGCTTGTTAGTGAGGCTCTTTATCGCCCACTCAATCTAGATCCCTCAAGTGCTGAAAGGCATGTCTACAACAGGAAAAAGAATAAATTGAGATGCAAGGCTGGGCTCCCTCCTAGATAAAGTCAGGAGGCCAGGGCTTCTTAGAGCTCTCCCTTTCAAAGGGCCTTCAGAATCTATTCTTGGGAATGCTGACTGTCAAGGAGGACACAGCCAGAAATGGACTCGTCACATTTCCAAAGGCAAGACCAGAGCACACAGACTCTGGATCCAAGGCCTCACTTTCTACCTTTAGAACAGAGTCAAGGGCCCTGCCTGCTTCAGGTATAAGTGATGGGCCCAGCTCCCCACCAGCCGCTGCCTTTCCCCATCTTCGGGATTCTCTAAAGCACAGGAACAGAGTTTCATTTCCCTGTGTTTGAGCCACAGGCCCTATGACATTTCTGAAAGCCACTGCCCTTGAAAAGTGTTTGGATCTGGACATGAAGGTCATTAGCCACTAGTGTAGAGCCAAATGGTGCATATTTTAGCTTCCCAGTTCATACGGTTTCTGTTACATATTGTTCTTTTTTTTTCTGGTTTTACAAGCCTTAAAAATGTAAAAACCATTCTTAGCTACATATAAAACACACAAAAACTGACAGCAAAGCGGGCCATAGTTTGCTGAGCCCTCCCTTAGAGCAATGGCACGGGGTGAGCAGCAAATTCCGGTGAGTGACTTCTGCCTACAGTTCCGCTGAGTCTAGTGTTAAAATGTTCGGTAGCTATTATACCACCTTCTCACTGGTGAAGTCTACCCAATCCTCCATTACAACTGCCCAAGTCTGATGTTCTCTGCTTGTGGAGTCATCTCACCTTTGCTGGGATCCTCTTCAAAACAGAATTTAGCTGTAGATCTGGCAGAAAATTAAGTCCGCAAATGACAGTCATATATTTGGAAAATGAGATAAGTGGGATTTAAAATAAGCTAGAATATTTTTTAACCTGATAGTGCTTATTCTGTGTGTGTGTGTGTGTGTGTGTGTGTGTGCGCGCGCATTTTTGCCTAAAATTAAGTGAACACTCCATATATATCACAAAATTCCAAATGAGGAAGAATCCTCTGATATTGTCTAATTTATAACTGTTTGTACTTGCAGAAACTATGACCTACTTTGGTTAAATGAGCTATTCCAAGTCACAGAGTAACTGGTGGGAAAGCTGGGACCAGAAAGTTGGTATCCTGATTTCCAAATTAGTTCTCTTTCTACTACTCTATTTTATAGTGCATTGCCAAATTAGTACTAAAAATTCAGTTCAACCAGTAGCTATAAAGTATTTCCAACATGCCCAGGACTGCTGGGTGCTGTAGGGATACAAAAGAAGTGTAAGAGGATTCCTGCCCATAAAATGCATTTGCTCTCACTGAGAAAACAAGGTACACACACACACACACACACACACACACACACACACATTCTATCTTACATTGTTATGTGACTATTTGGCTAAAACAAGGCTAATAGAAGTTTCTGTAATGATAAAGCGGTTCTCTACCCTTGCTGTACACAATACAGTGTCCAGTAACCACATGTGGTTATTGATCACTTGAAATGTGGGTAGTGCAACTAAGGAGGTGAAATTTTCATTATATTTAATTTTAAGAAATCTAAATTTAAATGGCCACACGTAGCTAGTGGCTACCATGCTGGACCTCACAGGGTCTAAAAAAAAACAGTGATGGCGAACCTTTTGAGCTCGGCGTGTCAGCATTTTGAAAAACCCTAACTCTGGTGCCGTGTCACATATAGAAATTTTTTTATATTTGCAACCATAGTAAAACAAAGACTTATATTTTTGATATTTATTTTATATATTTAAATGCCATTTAACAAAGAAAAATCAACCAAAAAAATGAGTTCATGTGTCACCTCTGACACGCGTCATAGGTTCGCCATCATTGGTCTAAAGGAATGATTATAGGCCTGGATGGAAAATGTGTAATACACATTCTGTCATTCCTCCCTCTCGTGCTATGGCACAGACCACTACTGATCACAGAACTCTTTCCCTCTGAGCACATACAGGCTCTCGGGAGTCTCCATACAACATATTTTCAATTGCCTGGACCTGATGTATAACACAAAACCTACCTGCCATCCCAGATACAGATACAGATAGAAAGTGATAAAAATGAGCTGGAGGAGAAGTACTCGAGTTGAACTGAGAAAGACAACATTTGGGTGGGTAAAGAGGAAAGGACAGAGTTGGGGGAGAAGGGGCCTCTCATGTAGAGAACAGCATGAGCAAAGGAACTGGGTAGCATTCTCCTGGCTCTAAGCTGGGTGGATGCTGGCAGGCAGGAAGGAGGATTGTGTTGGGTGTGGCGGAGATAAGGGGATAGGCCGACGGGTAGGGCTAGATTCAGGAGACCTTTGGATTCCAGGAGTTTGGACTTTTCTCCAGAGCAATAGGTACTCTTGAACATTTAAGCAGAAGAAGGACTGAACAAAAGCATGTTTTAGGAAGGCAAATCTGATAGCAAGCCACAGAATGGGTTTCATAAGGGATATATATACACTCAGAGACCAGTAAGGAGGCTATTCCACTATGGTTTTTGGTTTTCCTTGAGGAAAAAAAATATTTATTGAAGAATATATATAAATCACAGAAAAGCAAATATAAGGTTAAACTGGACCTCTACCATTCAAACTCAACCTCTATTGGCACTTTGATGTGGTTTCTTCAAGTCCTCCGCCACTCCCTCTCTCCATGGCTATTGCAATAATTTAGGAATAAAGTTGGGACTAGGACTAGGAAGGTGGTAGTGTGAATAAAGAGGAAAGACTACAAGATACATTTTTAAGTAAGGCAGCAGGGTAAAGAGGGAGGGGCCTGAGTTCTAGGCCTGACATGGACTTCCTCTCTCTCAACCCCCAGACTTGGTCTCCTCATTTTAGAATCAAGGTATTGGTCTAGGTGCCTCTGGTGTCTAATTAAGGGTCAGATGAGATTTTTGAGACCTTCCCTCAAGATCTAAAGAGGAACTAAAATACGTGTATGTGTGTGTCTATGTGGATTCTAAGTGAAAAATACATATAAATACCAGGGGTTGTCATAAGACAAAATTGTTCCCTAGGTCTTTAGGTTGCACCAACAGTAGACAGCCTGCTGCAACCTACAAGATTTTAGGTGTCAAGTAATTGAACTATATATTCTGAGCAGTGTATTGTGCGAATGTGCAGATGCAGTTCCCAGGACAGGTAATGGGGCCATGTAAGCAGGTAATTCATTTTCAGAGAGGAATGAGCCAAGCAGGGACAGCATCTTCCAAGGAGCCAAAGGTTTTAAGGCCCAAGCCATCTTTTCAGACAATAGGAAAAGCAAAAACAAAAACAACTGCTAGCAAACACAGATTGTGCTCTCTGAAAAAAGCAATACAGAGCCCTGGCCTGGCAGCTCAGTTGGTTAGAGTGTCATCCCTATATGCCAAGGTTGGGGGTTTCATCCCCGGTCGGGGCACATACAAGAATCAACCAACAAATGCATGTATAGGTGGAACAAGAGATCTCACTCTTTCTAAAAAATAAATAAATAAAAATACTTATTTTTTTTTTTTTTAAAAAGGAGTTGCAGCCAGTTCCTTAGTGAGGGGGATCTGGAGGCCAACCTAGAACCCACTTTTATAATTTGCATATTAAACTATATATAGTTTCTACTTCAGAGTGTAGGCTCTGTCATTTTTAACACATTCCTTAGTCTTTTCACTGACCTTGCATTAGAGAACTCCTAGGGACTCTCACCAGTTAATGAACTCTGGTTAATGAACATGCCTTTTCCCAAGGATCACTTGGCTCTCCAAGAGGCTAGTAGTTAAAAAGTGTACACTCTTGCCCGGCTGGTGTGTCTCAGTGGTTGAGCATTGACCTATGAACCAGGAAGTCACAGTTCGATTCCTGGCCGTGGCACATGCCCTGGTTGTGGGCTCAATCCCCAGTAGGGGGCTTGCAGGAGGCAGCCAATCAATGATTCCCTCTCATCATTGATGTTTCTATCTCTCTCTCCCTTTCTCTTCCTTTCTGCAATCAAGAAAAAATATATTTAAAAAATAAATAAAAAGTGTAGGCTTTGGCCTTAGACTGGCCTAGGTATGTGTACTAGTTTTGCCATGCACTAACTGTATGACCTTGTACAAGTTACATATTCTCTCATTCCTCAGTTTTCTTATTTGACTAACATCTTCCTTATGAGATTACTGTAGAAATTAAATGAGGGCATGAAAGTAAAAGAGACAATGCCCAGTGATCCCACTTCTAAGAATATATCCCAGGAAACTAGAAACACCAATCAGAAAGGATATATGCACCCCTATGTCCATAGCAGCACAATTTACCATAGCTAAGATCTGGAAACAGCTTAAGTGCCCATCAGCAGATGAGTGGATTAGAAAACTGTGGCACATCTACACAGTGGAATACTATGCTGCAGTAAAAAAGAAGAAATTCTTACCATTTGCAACAGCATGGATGGACCTGGAGAGCATTATGCTAAGTGAAAAAGCCAGTCAGAGAAAGATAAATATCACATGATCTCACTCATTTGTGGAATATAATGAACAACATAAACTGATGAACAAAAACAGATCCAGAGACAGAGAAGCATCGATCAGACCATCAAACCTCAAAGGGAAGGTAGGGGAGGGTGGGAGTGAGGGGGAAAGATCAACCAAATTACTTGTATGCATGCATATAAGCCTAACCAATGGACACAGATACCAGGGAGGGGTGAGGGCATGAGTTGGGGAGTTGGGGCGGGGGGGCAATGGGGGGATAAGGACACATATGTTAATACTTTAATCCAGGGGTCCTCAAACTATGGCCGCGGGCTACATGCGGCCCGCCTAAAACGTTTATCCGGCCCGCCGGGTGTTTTTGCCGCTGCTGCCTGTTGCTTAGCAGCCAACTAGGTTTTTTTTAAACTATAGTCCGGCCCTCCAATGGTCTGAGGGACAGTGAACTGGCCCCCTGTTTAAAAAGTTTGAGGACCCCTGCCTTAATCAATAAAGAGAGAGAGAAAAAATGAGACAATGCAAATAAAAGATTTCTTTTGTGCCTGGCACTTAGTGAGCACTCAATAAATGTTATCATTATTTATTTTCATCATCACCTCTAGGGTTCCTTTTTAACTCTAACATGTTATGTTTCTAAGAATCATTTGGTGGCTGTGTGCACAAATGGAGATGGACAGAATCAGTAGGTACTGACCTGCCTAGATTTAAAAGTCTGTTCAGCTCCCTTTCACCCCAGCCTGAGTCTTCAATAACCACTTCATTTTTTTCTTAAGATGTCCCTTATATTTTACTGAACTCGGCCTTAGTTTCAAAAGGACCTGACTTACGTTGCAAACAGAATTTTTGTTACTCTTGATAAAGCGACGTGCTTTTTCTGTTACTGTTATTTCTTGGCAGCACAGACACCCATGAGTATGGCCGAAGTGAACATCAGACATGCCATTTCTGTCTGCCCTTCTGAAGCAACTGCTGACACCTGGGGGCAACCTGCATGAACCAATGCATAGCCTTCGATGGGGCCCCAACTCAGCATAACTTTGGTGCATGTCTAATGACTGGTTTGAAGACCTTGTTCTTGGAAACTTCGGGGCTGACTTTTGAGTGTTGCCCATGAAATTTGTCTAAAGGTTCTTTGCTGACTTTAGCCACACATTTCAGCCTCATAACCTTGGAGAATTCTCCTTGTTTTCTACAGCATCAAATATCCTCCTACAAAGCATAATGCCATCGTCGACCTGTTATTCTGCCAAAAGACACACACATCTTGTTGATGCCCACAGCTTTCCTTTTCCTTGTCCTTACTGGGAATAAACCTCTTCCTTTTAGGAAGACAGTCCTTCTTTTGTAGGCGAACGTCCGCTTGTCAGCCATCATGTTATTGGTTGAGTCATGGCCCACAGCCACCATTCTACCTTTTCAGTTTTAAAAATGGGGTAGGTTGTCTTATAAACAGCAAGTCATCAAGGAGCAGACTGCTGAAGGAACCACTGGCTCTATGAAACTTTGGCCCATGTGGATGAAATAATTTTAAAGGGAAATCATCCAGTTTGTGATTAACCACAAACTCCCTGGAAAAACTTGTTATTCCCTATGAAAATCAGTTTTCCCAAACGTATGTCCATTTGGCTCTGGAAAACAACCTCAGGATCATCTTAGCTACAGAAATGCCTTGTTATGAAGTCACTGGTTGACAGTATCCACAACGGGCTATGGGTGAGTTGGGCCCAATTACTCTGACACTAAATCTTTTTGGAAAGTTCTTCAGCTTATATCACCGTGGCAATTACATATGGATCATTATAAACTGCAAAGGACTTCAGGGTTACTTTTGTTCAACTGGATCAGAGATCAGAAAAAAGTAACATGTCCAGACAACAGAGTGATGAGTTTACTCTCTGGTAAATGTGGATACAGATGAGAAAAGAGGATCCATTAACTTCCACTGCATTTTCAAACGTGCCATTAAATATTTGAGTTATGATGTTGCTTGTTCTAACTCCTGTTTTATTATTAATATTTCCTCTTACACTCTTCTGGGGCAAAGATCATGTCTGAATCATCTTTGTATCTCTATACACCTGCCCGGAATCTTTCCTGTCTTTTCATGTGGGGGTCCTTGGTAGGTTTATTAAATTAAACTACAGGCTTTCATTCCTCCTCTCTGTAGTAATAAGTTACATGGGACCAAGTAAATAGTAAAAAGTAACATGTGATGGAAAAACATCTCTTCTATGTTCAGGTGAAACGGCAGAAAAATCACATTTAGAACCTGCTTTTAGGGACTGTCTTCAACATCCTGGTGTCATTTTGTGACAGGCCTTTATTAGTGGCTGACTAAACAAAAGAGAATCTGTTTCAACTCATTTGCTTAACCTTTGTGTGTATTTGTTCTTGAGTAAGTTTCCTTCATACGAACCACAGAAGTTGTACAAAGCTTACCTTAAGTTCTCTTTGAGCTACAATCTGCCTTCTTGGGGAAAAAAATGATGGGAAAGTCATTTTCTAAAATGTCTAGCTTCTGATAAATTTTAGGGATTTGGGGGAAATCTGTTTCTAAGAGGATCTGTGACCACTAAATGACAGCTACCATTCAGAAGCATGAAGAGCCATTCACCATAGAAAACAATGTCTTAAGCAGCCTACCTTTCCTTCTTTTCAAAATGAACTTGTATTTTCAATTTGAAGATTAAACAATGCCCACTTTTTAATTTATTAACTGCCTTGAAATAGAAATCTAGGCTGTGATGAGTAGGAAAGGGTCAGCATTCAAAACGTTTAGCTATTTCATTTAAAGTTTCCATCAGGAACTCCGTGATTTTTTTCTCTTCCCCTTTCCCAGGAATCTCCACCATCTGACCTCCGATGCCCATATCTTGATGGAGGAACACAGAATTCCCGTGGCTTGAGAAAAATCAAGTAATGATCTAGGCATTAACTTTCAAGAGGTCTGACCCAACAGGTCACCAAAAGTTAATAGTAAAACTTCAAATTTCTTTATATCAATCATAGCCAGTGATATACTCTTTCCTTTTGTATGGAGAAAACAGACCAACCTTATCTCAGATTGAGGTGAATAAACTCCCCATCCCAAATTTTTAGGCCTGTTAAATAGATAGATCTTTTTTAAAATAAATAAATAAATAAATAAAATCTAGCTAATTCTGGCCAGCTCCAATTCAAAAAATGACCACATCATATTCACTCATGATTAAGAAATCTTGAGATGGCCAATCCACTGGACCTGGGGTACCATATGTGTGTGTGTGCGTGCATGCATGCACATGCATGAATTTCTGAATCTGTCAGTTTAGTTACTGGTCAAAGAGTCTCAGCTCAGCAGTACTCTTGATAGAAAATGTCAACATCGAGCACTAAGATTTAAAACTTGAGAATCTCATAATGATCCAAAAGCGGAAGCAGGTTCAAGTAGCTAGTCTTTATTCTATTTAAACCGCCTATTTTCTATTTTTAAGAATCTGGCCTTTGGGTGGGGGGAATCATGCCAATGATGACCCCCTCCTGATACCATCAAGAAAGTAGAGAAAAAGAAAAAAACAACACATTTGTTGATGAAAACAACCTCTCGCTGGAAGCTGATCGTGTCCCTGTTGGAGGGAAGTGAGAGAAATTCAGACACAGATTTGGAGAGAATTCAAAGGACTGGCAGGAAAACAGGACTTGAGATCCAGCTCGGGGAAATAACGCTGATAGAGAAGAAAGAATTTATGTCTGAACCACAAAAAACAAAAAAATCTGATCGCCAGTTTGAAATAAATCTCTAAGGGGTTTTAAAGATTCTTCCTGAAATTTGACCACGTCCTTATAATAGACATCTGTTTATCTGAATCCCTTTCCTCATTAGGTTCATAGTTAAATCTTGAACCTGACACTCACTCGCCTCATATGAGACCCTCAGGAAAAGCTGTTTCTCACTTGGTGCAGTCACTACCATCTGCCCCCAATCTCCCTCTGCCTAGCAAACCATTCCTTCTCCTTCTGAGCCTCAGTTAAAATAGCACTTAAATTCCAGAAAACTTTCCCTGGTGACTGCCCCTCCCACTGATGATTAGGTTAAAGCCTCTGATTTCAAACTTTCTTAACTCCTTATACTTCTTCAATCCACGCATTATTCTTCTACTAGAGGTCCGGTGCACGAATTCGTGCACAGGTGGGGTCCCTTGGCCTGGCTGGTGATCAAGGCCTATCAGGGAGCCGACTGGCCAGGGGAAGGGCCTCAGGAGGTTGGCCAGCCATGGGAGGTTGGCTGTGGGAGTGCACTGACCACCAGGGGGCAGCTCCTGTGTTGAGCATCTGCCTCCTGGTGGTCAGTGCGTCATAGCAACTGGTCGCCTGGTCATTCTGGTCATTCGGTTGTAACAATCACTTAGACTTTTTTTTATATGTATAGATTATTTAATGTCTGCCTTGAGTACTAGACCAGCTTCCTGGGGACAGAAATCCAATCCTTTCTGTCTTCATCTCTTAACTACCCAGTGCCTAGCACAGAGTGTGGCACATAGCAGAAAATCTTTGTTAACCGATTTACCTGTACGCCTACTGATTTCAGCATTTGTGTTCTGTCCTCCATGAGGCTCTACAGAAGGGAGGTTCTGCAAATCTTCAAGTCCATAAAAACCAGGTACATGTAGCTTGGGGAAATCCTGCCCATTCTATATAAATGCCAACTCGAACTCATTCACAGACAATCGGGTGCTGACAAATCATTCTGAAGGCACAGCACAGTATTTTAGTTGCAAGTCCTGTGATGTGGGAACCTGGCTTTGGATAAGAATGTCTGATTCTGAGCTGTTCTGAGTGCCATCACCACTGCTCATGAGGGCCCAGGGCCACTAATCTCAGAATTGTCATCTGAAGTCACTGAAAAAAATTGGTTTTTCTCTCAGTATGAGAATTCTAAATTCTTTCTTTGCTAAGTACAAAATTTTTATTGACTCACTCTTTAACAGAAAAATATTCATTTCCTATCTTTAAAAGAAAAAGCATTGGAACTCTGTGAAAAACAGGAGGTAGAGAACACTTGACATTGGTCATTGGGGATTATCAGAGAAATGCTATGTTTCACCATGTCTAAGTTCCAGAAGATGCACATCAATTTCAGATATGTTAAATTGTGGAATGGAAATGCATTTTTGAGTTGATGAAATGCAGTAAACACTACAGGAAAAACTCGTTATTAAAAGCGCTTAAGCAAAGTCATTCAAATATAGCTTCTGTCATTCTTTGTGACTATGGAATCTTCTGGAGACATTCATGCCTATAAATATACAGAGCACTGTGGCCTAGTAATTTAAGCAAACACCCAAAACCAGAACCATATGTGTTGGTTAAAAAAAAAAAAAAAAAAGTGGAGATTAGCCTGTGAATGTCTTTATGCAATATTCAGTACTTTTCTCCACCCCTGGATTATGTTCATTTGAGCCGAGGTGAAGATGCCGCCAGCTTACCAAACCTCTTGGTGAGCCTAGGAATGGCTGATCTCTGCGGGGTGTCCTGATGCAAAGTGTCCTTCCAAGGCCTCTGTTACGTGAACTGTGAAATGGGAAAGAAAACACCACTGAACCAGAGACCGCTAATGAGGGGTATGCCAACGATGACTGCTAAAAGGGATGGAGGAGGAGGGGTTAGATGAAGAATTGCGGCGTTAAATTATTATCACACATCTCAGTGTGTGCATGGATCACAGGGAAAACTACATAACCGGACAGTGTAGTAAATTTCCGCTGGCCCCCCCATACGTGGAGAAAATAGGTCAACTGTGCAAGGCCATTCAGGTTCATATTAGCTAAAGGACATTCAAGAAAGAAATCTTACAAGGAGAGAAGAGGAAAAGGTGTCAGGAGGTGGTAATAGGGAAGAGAAGGTCGCAGGTTTTCCCAGGCGCTCAAAACTCAGCTCTACTACTTGCTACCTGGGTGATCTTGGGCATTTTACTCAACCTCTCTGAGCCTCCTTTAACTCATCTAATTTGGGCCTATTGTAACCCACCTGTTAAGGACATTGTGACAATAAATAAGATGACAGATACGAAGCCCTTGGGGCCCCACGTGAAAGAAAACATTCATGGAGGGCAGCTATGAATATTATATTCATTTCCATTTCTTTCTGCAGACACATTAAATTGTGATCTTAAATCACCAAACACTCAAAATTGTTTAAAGCATTATGAGCTGTTAGTATTTTAAACGTTCCTTTATTTTTGGCAGCCCTGTATATCTGGCTTTTTTGCCCATATATAATTAATATTCTATAACTATTCAGCTCATCTTTAAGTAAATACACTTGATTAGCTAGGCTCCGTACAGAGGATTTTCTTATGCTACTGCCCCACGAAGAATGAATAAAACTTCACAAGAATCTCACTCCTGCCTTCTCCAAGAAAGACCATGAGTCCACAACCTACCTCTGGGAAATAAAATACTGAATTCTGCTAACACTTGTGGTCCAACTCAGCAATCATTTGTTCCAAAGTTCTCCCCAACTCAATGGCCTAATTAAGTAAGGCTGAGCTTTTGATTAACATACAGTGGTTGAAGGAACTTTGACCCACAGAAACTTGGCATTTGCCTTGCTTCTCTGAGTCCAACCTGTGTCACAAATGCCGGTTTCAAGGGTAATAAAGGACCTAGCTGTTTGCTTATTGCAAATGGAGGCGGTGCCATGCCATTATCTGACTTTTACCTCTGCTGTCCACTGAACCCTGGACAAAGAAAGTTTGCAGCCTGAATGTCAGTTTCTAGAGTGAAAGGATATACATTTCCAAACTGAAAAGCACCTAAATTCTACCTGGCATATTAACCTAATGTCTGTTGTTTAGGAAACATGGTCCCAAGATCAAGGTGATCAGAGTGTAGACCAGGTGTTGGGCAGGTGCAAGTTATGTCTGTCCAGATTCTGCCTTGGTCCAACTGTTCTCTCTGATGGTTCCCGAGTTCCTCTTTATTAATGTGTTACATAAAACATGCATCAGACACAAGGCAGAGGCCACAGTACTTGAGAGTTCGTGTTCTTGCCTCTAATGAGATTAATAGTGTTCCCCAAACTCATATGTTGAAGCCCTGGCCCCTGTATGTCAGAATGTGGCTATATGTAGATATAGAGCCTTTAAAGAGGTAATTAACTACTGACAAGAGGTCTTATAGGTGGACCCTAATCCAATATGATTGATGTTCTTATAAGAGGAGATTAGGACACATTCACACACAGACTAAGGGACAACCATGCGAGGACCCAGTGAGAAGGTGGCCATCTGTAAGCCAGAGCAAGAGAACACAGGAGAAACTAAACCCACTGACACCCTGGTCTTGGACTTCGAGCCTGCAGAATTCTAGAACTGTGAGAAAATAAATTTCTCTTTTTTAGGCCACCCAATGTGTGGTACTTAGTTATAACAAACGAGTACACTGCCCTACTCCCTGCACCTCTCAACCGTATGGCCCAGGACCAAGCAGGCAACAAATGAGTGAAACAGACAAAGAGCAAGAGAATGAAGTGGTGTAAACAGAAGAGGATATGTTCTATCTACAGTCATCAAATTTTAAAACTTTAAAATACTGTGAGGCCATAGAAAATATATTCATGGACCAATTATGCTGGTGACCCTTCAGTTACAATCCCTAGGATAAACCATTGTGGTCTGACATTTAATAACAATTGATGTTTAAAGACACCCACTATTGACGTTCTCCCTCCAGGGAGCACACCTGTGCCATTCCTTTCCCCCACAGGCACGTATCCCCTAATCTCTAAGGGACCCCATGAGACTTACAACCAGGGGGGAAATGGTCCTTGTTTCACTGTCCTAAGTATGTTTTTGCTGCAGACAATAAGAAAAAATAAAAGAAAGAAAAAAACAAACAACGAAAATAAAATAAAGACACCCACTATTCGTGCTTTCAATAAATAAGAATTCAACACCTACTATAGGCCAGACCTTAGGCCAGACACTGGGCATAGCAGTGCTGAATAAAACAGGTGTCTTCTCTGCCTTCGTGGTGTGTAATGGTCTGGATAGGCAGTCCAGGTATTAAGCCAGGATAGAAATACCAAGTTGAAAAAAGACACAGTTGTCACCCTCTAGGAGGGTACAGATTAGCAGGGCACAGAGATGCAACAAGAACATAATAAGACAATGTGACCCCAGCTTAATACACAAGAAGCAATGGAAAGTGGGGAGAAAATGATTCCAAGTCAGTCAAGGTTAACCGAAGAAGATGTGAGTCAACTCCTGAAGGATGAGATGCACCTTGTCTGGCAAACCAGGGTTGACCGATAAGGAGAGGGCACTTTCTAGACAGAAGGAACACCCAGGGACATATGTAAAACTCTCAACAATAAATGGTTTAAAAATAAAAATTTAGAAAAAAAAAAAAAAAAAAAAAAAAAAAGAAGGAACACCCAGTTCCTGGGTCCAGGGACATGAGAGGGCATGGCATCTTTGGACAATGACAACTAGTTTGACTGAGAGTGAGCTTTGGATAGCTGCAAGGCATGCCACCGAAGAAGGCAAAGAACCAGGAGCTCACATTTTAGTGCACAGTGAACCACTGGAGAATTTTAATCAGGAAGGTGACATTGCCAAAATTCCATGTTAGAAAGATCACTGTGACCACAACTCAAAAAGGGCCAGAGGCAGGGCAATCCATCAGAAGATGAAGGCAGGAACTAGGGAGACAGATGAGGGATGCTTGTTGGTCAAGGTCAGGGATGCAGAACTGGAATCGTCACGGTGTTCAACCGTGGCCCTGGGTGACATTGCCCAAGGACATTATGGGCGTAAAGAGAAGCACTAGTTTTTTAAGCTGGGTACTTCGGTCAATGAGAACATGCATTTCTTAAGAAGCTCTTAATTTCATTTATCTTACATTTTGCATCAGGAAACTAACCCTACTCACTCTTTTTATACATCAAGGCCATATGTGACTGTACCTCAGCTTCCTTATCTATGAATATGATAATAATGACACTCCCCTGAGAAGGATTCCTGGAGTTCATTAATACAAATAAGTACTTAAGTGCGACAAGTGCTAGCCACTATTAAGGCAGAAATAAACTTTAAAGAACAAATGCATAATTAATGACTGCAATTAACAGTCCTCCCTCTCAGTGAACATGAGCCAGATTAAACCAACAGCCCAACCACAGACTAAAAACTTCTTCAGTAATTGTCTTGGAAGGGAGCAGCCTCTATTTCCTTGATCTCTAGGGTTCGTCCACAGCCTCTTAGAAAGGGCCCTAATGTTGGGGCACGATCATGATGTTGAATTTATAAAATGCTTTGTCTCAGGTAAAATGTTTTCAGAGATTCAAGGAGCCATGGGACCTGCTAGGGGAGAACGCAAAGGGGCACAAGAGAACTTTCTAGAGTGATGGAAATTTCTGTCTTGATTGGGGCAGTGATTCCAAGGCTATGTATGTTCCAAATATCACTTCAAATGTGTAAATTTTATTGTACATAAATTAAACTTCAACAAAGATTGAATAAAGATGGAAGATGGGAAGGGGAATTCACAGAAAAATTGATATTTACTAGTATATTCCAAAGAGAAGGGAAAAACAGATTTGCATGAAAGAACTTGTCTTAAAACTTTCAATTTCCACCCTGGCCAGGTAGCTCAGTTGGTTGGAACGTCATCCCTCACACCAAAAGGTTGTGGGTTCAGTTCCCAGTCAGGGCACATACCTAGGTGGCAGGTTCAATCCCTGGCTGGTGTGCATATGGGAGGTAAGTGATTGATGTTTCTCTCTCTCTAAAAATCAATAAAACACACCCTTGGGTGAGGATCTTAAAAACACACACACACACTTTCAATTTCCAAAAACATCAGCTGGCTAGGAGTGTAAAAGAGCTTGCTTATGCAAGAAACATTTTGAAAATTCACCCTCATCATCCTAAGTCTAAAGAACAGCACTTTTACCCCTCGTTTCACTGGACAAGCTGCCCTCTGGTGGTTCTGATATATATTTCCCAAGCACAGAAGTGGGCAGTTATTAAGCTAATAGGGTGGCAATCCCAGCCTGCCTGCAAATATTTATTTCTCAAGGTAACCGAGAGAGGGTGTGCTGGCCGTTTCCACCAAGAGAGCACATGGGCCATATGGGCTGTGTCACAGCTGAGCTTTCCATAACTAAGAAAAGAGACTTGCCACAAAGCATATATGGTTTGAGGTTGATGAATTCAGAAGACATTGTATCTCCATTTAAATTGTCGGTTAATTTTAATGTACTCCAGCACACACTTTTATTTTTGCAACACAGAAGCTGCATATCACAAGCAAGCATGTGTCTCAAACAAGGTGATGGCAAAGAGAACAACCGAAGTTTCAATCCCAGCATCTGTGAATACTATTCAACATTCCCAAGATATCTTTACATGAACAAAGAAAACAACAACCAAGCAAATACAACACAAAACACTGGGCTCTATTAACATTGGCACGTGGGGAATCTAGGTGTCTTATGAAACACGAAGCATTTGTTTAATAAAAGCAAAGAAGGAAGGACAGAGGGAGGGAAGAAGGAAGTAGACAAGAAGACAAGGAAGGGAGGGAAGAGGGAGGATCAAATGGCATATCTTTTCAACAGTTGAACGAATAAGGAAGATAAAAGATGACACAAGCAGGAACTCAAAAAATGACATTTTCTCTTTAGAAAGCAATTCATCTTCATACAAGGCCTTTTGTAAAAGAACTATAGAGAGAAAAGATAAGGATATAGATCTGCGGTTCTCAACCTGTGGGTCGCGACCCCTTTGGGGGTCGAATGACCCTTTCACAAGGGGTTGCCTAAGACCATCGGAAAACACATATGTAATTACATATTGTTTTTGTGATTAATCACTATGCTTTAATTATGTTCAATTTGTAACAATGAAAATACATCCTGCATATCAGATATTTACGTTACAATTCATAACAGTAGCAAAATTACAGTTATGAAGTAGCAACGAAATAATTTTATGGTTGGGGGTCACCACAACATGAGGAACTATACTAAAGGGTCGCGGCATTAGGAAGGTTGAGAACCACTGATATAGATGAAGACATGCTGTATTTCAACTGTTGAGATGTTAAAAATTCATCGAGTCCAGATCAGTAGCGTGAGGCTGGACTAAGTTAACTTCCACCAGGGCTAGATTCACGCCTGATGCATGACTGCGAGCCCATATTCTAGTACAGCGACCTTTCTTTTGAAATCAAGTCATGTCACTTCCCTTCTCAAAACCCTCCAATGTCTCCTCCTCACACTTGGAATAAAATCCAAAATCCTTCCCAGGGCTCCCTGTGCTCTCCCCGGGAATTTCCTTTCCCAGACACAGGGCTCTGCCCCCCTGATTCAGGTTTCAAACATCACCTCCGAGAAGTCTTCCTTGACTAATCTTTGACAACAAACTTCCAATCACGAACCCTACACTTACTTTCCTCTTTCCCGTCTTCATTTTTTGTCACTGCATTTATTAGTATCTGATATTACACTATCTATTTATTTACTTTTATCACTTTTTATTATCTCTCTGCTCCACTGAAATGTGAGTTCCATGAGAGAATGGGGCTTTTTCTCCTCAAACACAGCCAGTACTGTGGCCAGTACTTATTATTTGAGAAATGGTAATAAATCTGGTTGGTTGGGGAAATGATAAACCCTAATAAAAGATGCTATCAGTATCAACAAGGTCTGCCTCAAGTCTCTCCTATGGCAAGAAAAGTCTATATCCTTTACTCGAATCCCAGAGTGATGGAAGTGGTTGACCAACATGCTCTGCTGAATAATTCTTTGGGACCACAGACTTTGGAAGGTAAAATGGGGCCTTAGTTACAAGCTACTGCAGCCCTTTGGTTTTGAAGATAAGTACACAGGCTCAGAGAGGTTGGCTGGTACTTCCAGACACACACAGAAATAGCAAACACCAGCAAATACCAGACCGCTTAAAGGATGTCCAGTGCCTGCCTTGTTCATCTCCATAATCCCAGGGCCCAGCACGGTCCCTGACACAAAGAATGCGCTCAGCACAAGTGTGCCTGAATAACAGCTCCCGTAATCCTGCTCTCGGGGCTCACCGACTGCTCTGTACTTCCCCTCGTCACTGTCTCAACTACAACTTCCTACCCGAGAGCCATTTCCAGTTGCTGTGTCATGTGTTATTGCTTCCTGTCCTCTCTCCCTTTAATATGCAGCTTGACAACATATGAGGCCCAGTAGTACATCTGGGGCCTGGTTAATTTTAACATAACTCAAATAGCACAGCCTGGAAATACCAAGGAAAACGTGGACTATGAAAAGTTGGGATATGCAAACAAGAAAGGGAAGGAAGGAAGGAAAGAAGGAGGGAGGGAGGGAGGGAGGGAGGAAGAGAGGGAGGGAGGGAGGAAGAGAGGGAGGGAGGGAGGAAGAGAGGGAGGGAGTATAAGCCGGCAGTGAACTGGTCTCGGTCTTGGGTGCCGAGACTGTGATGCAAAGCAGGAGCCGGTGTGGTTCATATTTGTTTCCCTGCGGCACCTAGCAGTGCGCCTGGCACACAATCATGGCCCATTTGCTGGGAGGAAGAAGAGAAGAAAATGACAGAGCAGATTCAGTTTATACTGAGCCTACAGTGGTTTGGTAATAACAGTAAATTCATTTATAATGACAGCTTACACGTGCACAGTGCGTTCCGTTCTCAGCACTTTACATACATCTCCTCAGTGACTCCTCCCAAGACAAACACCTCACCCGTGGAAGAGATACCACAAAACCCGAGTCCCTTTCAGAAATCAATGAGCAGCCAAATCTAGACTCTCGTCTCTACTGAGACTCCCTGCAGACTTCCTCCTGTCCAGTAGGTCTGTATACCCATGTGCTTTGCTGAAGAAATAGTGAAGTGTTTGAATAGGGGGCGTTGCTACAGACTTGGCTAGTGGGATTAAGCAATGTGGAGTGCATTAGCACATTATCTTTCTAACATCTGAAATATTCTGGATTCCAAAGCACATCTGACCCAGTGGATCTCGGGCCAGGATGTCTCAGGTTTATGTTCACGCAGAGAAGTAACCTGTCCAAAGTCACACACGTAGGTGGTGGCGGAGCTGGCGGTGCTATTCAGTGGGACAACAGGCTAGTTCTGCAGGTGTGCTTGGGGCACATTATCCTGCCTCTCTCATCGATGCCGCCGATGTGACCTGCAAAACAGTTATTGCCTCAACTATTTGTCTGGTGTGGATCCAGGAAATAAGATGCAGAGGTGAATGGCGGGGGCGGACTTGTGTTGTCACCATGAAGACTGATTAGGACTAGCGATGACCCCAGCTAAAGGAGGGCTTGGGGATGGTAACCCGCACACAGTGGATTTCCTAGGAGGTCATGGCCACGGTCAGGAAGAGGGCATACAAAGCTTTTTGGTGAGCAAAACATTGCCCTCCCCGAATGCCTGTCCAGGAGCTTCTGGGAGACACCGAGGCAAACCTGCTAGGGATCTGCTATGATCTTCCCACATGCTTTCATACGTTCTGCTAAGTGTCGTGGGAGAACTGTAGGTGAAGCGGGAGGCTGTGCAAGCAGAGATGGTGTGTGTGTGTGTGTGTGTGTGTGTGTGTGTGTGTGTGTGCGCATGGAAGCACATGCTCACTGCAGACGGACTTTCCCAATGTCCAGAACACAGAGCAGTGATAAACGTGTTTTGGCTTTTTATCTGTGGAAATAAAAGATGCTAGTTAGCTTGGCCCAGCAGTGTTCTCACTTCACCAAGTACTTGGGGTGATTCCAGTCTTCAGATCTCGGTTCAAATGCAACTTCCTCAGGGAAGCCTTCCCAACACCCCAAAGTAAATACCCGTCCTCATTCTCTCTCACATCTTGGTGTAAGTCTTCTCTCGCAGCACCCATTTCTGCCCTGAAATACGTGTGAGTCCATTTGTTCACTGCCTGGCTGTCCCCACCAGACCACAATCTCCATGATGGCAGGATCCTTGTCTGTTTGCTCCCCTCTGCATCCTCAGCAGGTAGCACAGCACCTGGTACATCCTAGTAGCACCAGAAATATTTGTTGAATGAGTGAATGAATGAATGAATGAATGAATGAGTCTTGAGTTGCACAAAAGAAAGCCAGGGGTTGGCAGCACCTCACAGACACACACAAGGTCCTCGCCAACCTCAGCCTTGTGAAAGCCGCAATGCCTGGGCAATGCTGTTGGGAAATTCATCATGCGCTGCCAGTGACGTGTTATCTCTCTAGTTCTGGGTGGTTACTTCACGCTATTATTCTTAGCATTTAACTTCTAACCTGTTTAGATCTTGTCTTCCCAGCTAGATTAGGAACACACTGAGTGTAAATCATACTGGCTTGAATGTCTCACAGCTCCTCACCAGTGTTTGGCCTCTGCCCTTCTTACACGCTTGCCTTTTTTAGTGTTCAAACCAGGTATTACTGCAGGTAGGGAAACTGGAGCCCCAGAGTGCAGGGTAGTGCCAAGGGAGAAAATCTGAAGCAAACGTTGTGGATTTTGTCTGAAATGTTTAAAAGGGGTGTTGAGTGTCCGGGAAGAAAGACTGAGTGTTAAATATAAAACACAGGCTCTAACTTTGTTTATGTGAGTGACAACACAGGGGCAGAGGACATCTGAATTGAGCTAAGTTCTTTCTTAGCTTCATGAAATATCCACTCCGCCATCCTGCGGATCCCACCCACATCGGGAAGGCTCTTGGTGGCACAAAAGCAGGATTTTTGTTGCTCTGCCAAGTCAGGCCCCTTATTACAGGGTAGAAAGAACACTTGTTCGTGATTTCTCAATTCCTCATTCCTGCTGGCAGCACAAAATATGCCCGGCCCTGACTCTCCAGCCCAACAAAACACCAATGAAATAGATAACTCCGTGTTCTTTCAAATCTATATATTTCAAGCAGTTTTTAATGTTCGCTCTCCCCACCACCCCCACCCCTTTTCCTTTTTTTGGTTTTTTTTTTTTTTTTTTTTTTTTTGGTCAAATTACCTATGACAGATGCTAATGAATTATTAGCAAGCAGGTCTCTGACTCATTCACCCATAGCCAGGCACTCACTTTCAGGCATTACCCTGTTCTCATTTCTTTCCCAACCCTCCTAGACGCCCAACAGTTAAAAACCAGACTAGTCAGCTGAAACGCTGTTGTCCAAACACAGCCAAACCACTCTGAATTTTCACAATCACGAGGAATTTCCTAACATGGCCAGGGTCACTGGCAGTAAAGGGTTCCACCAACATCACCTGCAGAACCTGAATGCACTCCGTGAGAAGTGCAGAGCCCCCCAAGATGCGTGCAGCACTCAATAAGGTCAGCCCTGAAAATACAAGGGCGTGGACATTCTGAGCGGTGCTCATCTCCTCGGCCCCCAGGCACAGGAGTGAGGTTTCGCATGGCCCAGCACTTCCTTCCCACCCTCAGATGACCAATGGAGCTCAAAGCATTCTTTGCAGGTTCAATTTTTTGAAAACCTAATTGGAGCTTATAATTAATCCCTCGGGTGGAAGGACAGATGCCTGGCTCTCCGGACTCCCCCCAGTGCCGCCTTATGTCACAAGCCTGAGCAGCCTGGAGGTAGGGCTCAGCCTGCTCCCTGATCTTCCCTACCTCCTTGTGCATCTCAAGTTCATATAGTCTGTAGAGTGTCCCCTTTGACTGCTGACCACCATACCAAATCAGAAGTTGATGCTGTTCCCTTTTCTCTCATTATTTGCCATGTTTTTCACACGGGCTATGTGCCAGACACTGAATTAACACAGACTATGTGTCTGGTTTTAATCCTACAACCAAACAAGGTGGGGACTGTTAAGCCTACTTTCAGTGAAGAAACTGAAGCTTGGGGATACTGTCTTGTTGAAAAAAAAAAAAAAAGGTTCCTAAGAGGTAGGCTGAGACTTACACCTTGGTTTTTCTGGCGTTATTCCATTGTTTTAAAATAAGAGATCCTTCTACTAGGAGATCAGAAATCTCTTGTCATCCATCCATCCATCCATCCATCCGATCAGTAACACGTGCTAGAGGTCCACAACACATGGTCTGCTCATCTATATATAACTTGGAACCCCTTTCTTCTTCTCTATTATACAATAAACTTGACGATGTATTTTTTCCTGCTGAGTAGTTTGGGTCAATATATAGGACTGCTCAGAAGTAATATTCTTCTTAAAAGAGATGTCAGTAAAGAATTAACTCCAGGGGATGAGAGTCATATTTTGTGGGTGTGAAAGCTTCAAGGGTCACATCCTAGAGAGAGGTAAGTTCAATGATAAGGCAGCATAAACATGTGTTTTAAAACTATCCAAAGTGAATGAATCTGTGTGTTATATTAGGTTGGCAAATCTCATAAGTACTCACCCTTGCTAAAATCAAAAGTACATTTTAGTGTGGTTACTGACCTCCAAACTGTTCACCACTCAACAAGGCTGGCTCCAAATAAAACCTTTTTGTTTCAGAAATAGCATTTAAGCAATGAACACTTTGAGACTCTGTGGTACTCTTCTTTTCGTTTTTTTTAAAAAAAGGATTAAGTGGTCCTAGCTGGTTTGGCTCAGTGGATAGATCATCGGGCCTGCGGACTGGAGGGTCCCGGGTTTGATTCTGGTCAAGGGCATGTGCCCCGGTTGCAGTCTTGATCCCCAGCAGGCGTTGTGCAGGAGGCAGCCGATCAACGATTCTCTCTCATCATTGATGTATCAATCTCTCTCTCCCTCTCCCTTCCTCTCTGAAACAATAAAAATATATTTAAAAAAGAAAGAAAATAGAAATGGCCATTAAACATTTAAAAAAAAAAGATTAAATGGCTGTAAAAGCTACAAAATGCTCTCCAAATTTTATGACTGTTAGAATTATGCAGGATCACCAGAGGCCAAATTCTTAAAATAGTGAAATACCTTAGCTATCTACTCGTTGATGCAGATAAGAAAATAGATTCAGAGAGATGACTTGTCCAAGGTCACACCACCCAGACCTACTGAGGCCTCTCCCACTGCGCGTACAATGGAGAGGGTGGTGTCCGGTAGGCAAAGCCCGGCGGGCTCTCCCCCGTGCTGACCTCCCGGCTGACCTACTCTCTGTGCTTTCCTAACACAGAGGTAATGCACACGCCTCCCAGTGAGGCTGTGGAACCAAGGCTACTTCGTGAAATTAAAGCAAAAAAGTGACAGAACTGTTACAGCACATGCTCTAGGTATGACCTTCAGAAGGACACATTTACAAGCATAAGTGCCAGATGTATTTGAAAGTTAAGAAAAATACAAGGTGCACAGGTGGCTCCCTTCTTTTGGAGCACAGTGAGGCCACGTTCCCACACAGTGGGGCCACCATTAGGCCTGACTGTGTGACAGTTCTGGATGGAGAGGAATTGATGTGAGCCAAGGTGATGCAGTGTGGGCCTGGCCCTAAAAAATCGCCCAAGCGCTCTCCTCTGGCATCTTCCTTCTCTGGCTGATGGGGAGAGCAGTGCCCAGGCAGCCCTGGATACCCGGACGGGAAAAAGCAAAGCCCCTCGCAGTCTGGATCTCCAAGTAAGTTCATGGAGAGAAGGCCCCACTAACGTGCACACACATCAGGAAGGACAAGAAATACATTTCTATTGGGGAAGCCACTAACATATGAGGGTCTGGGTCACTGCTACTTAGCCTATCCTCATGAAAACAAGGAATCTCTGAAGATTGGGGAAGGTATGGCTTTAAAGTAAGAGATATAAATGGCACAGGTAACATCTGTTGTTTATCATCCACCAAAAAAAAAACACAAAACACCCCAGGATTTGGGGAAGAGTAAAACATAGGCCAACGAGTTTCCTTCTAGAATATAAGATAAGTCCCTATCTTGCTTTCAGGACAGTTCATTTATAAATGGCTTTTTAAAACACAGAATGCCTTTTTCCAAAGAAAGAATCCTAGAAATCATGGTCACAACCCCCGACCCTACCAAAAAATCTGTTTGCCCAAGTGCAATAGAAATGATTCTAAAAGTAACACCAGTCTATGGGCCCCTGAGGCCTGGCGATCCTTGGTGAATGGAGGGGCACGGACAGGCAGAGGAGCTTCCTAGCAAGGGCCCCAGTGCCTGAAGGCCTAGAAGGAGGACCCTGGGTGGGTGATTTGGGTAGGTTAGGTAGCAGGGGTGGGACTGGGCAGGGGCTGAGGAAATGCTCCCTCCAGCAACCTCAGTCTTGGTGAGAACACAAAATCCAAAGCTGTCCACACAGGCAGCCGTCTTCATCCTGTACTCCAGCAAGGGAGGCAATGAATTCAGCTAAGCTTCCACAGTGCTTCTGATTTGATCGCAAATGGCAGTTTCATTAATGAGCTGGGAAGTTACTTTCTCCTTCATCCTGAGCAGCCCCAGTGATGTTAAACAGCGCTCAGCACGATACTTGATGCTACATGCAGGGTGGTTAGGAGCTGGAGGGCCTCAAGGACACTGACACACATCTGCACGAGCGGCCTTGGAGTTGGAGCAGGGGCCTTGCTGCCTCTGCTGGGCTGGACATTGACCTTGTACTTGCTGGCTTGTGGGCAGGTCCAGGGGTTCCTGGGGAAGCGGCTAGGGGTTCCAGGCTGGCAGTGATGGGGACATGTGGCAGGCTTGGGGCAGCAGCTATCCACCAAGAGGGACAGAAAGGTTTTGATCTTTTAAAACCAGCATGGCTGTACCAGCGCACACAACTATCAGCCCTGGTAGCTTTGGGAAACAGACCTGGGCTCAAATCTTAATTCTGTTACCATCCACCTGTGTGAACCTGGGCAACTTATTCCTTATATTCTCTGAGCCTTGGTTTTCTCAACTGCAAAATGAGGGGGAGAAAATGGATATGAAAGCACCTGATACAATGCCTGATGTTTAGTAGGTGTTTGGTGAAAACTGGTCTCCCCGAAACCCCTCCCAGCTCACATCACCTTCACTGTAAGCCTAGAACACATAGATTAGGATAAAGAAAAAATAGAGGCTACATGATAAGATCACAGAATGAAAAGGATAAGCAGACAGAGGGGGAGACAGAAGAAAAAAAGAAGGCAAAGAGAAATCTAGTCCTGGCCAGTTTGCTCAATGGTTAGAGTGTCAACCCGTGGACCAAAGGGTTGTGGGTTTGATTACCCGTCAAGGGCCTGTACCTGGGTTGTAGGTTCCTCAGCCCCAATAGGGGTGCATGTGGGAGGCAACCAATCCATGTGCCTCTCTCATGTGGATGCTTCTCTTTCTCTCCCAGTCCTCCCTCCTTTCCACTCTCACTAGAAATCAATGGGAAAAATATCCTCAGGTGAGGATTTAAAAAAAAAAAAAAAAAGAGGAACCTAGAAGAGGATGCCACACATTGTTGAAGAGAAATGCTTCAAAAATAGGGCAGTGCCCCAAGTGGAGGCACTACCAGCCCAAAGTAGAACTTTGGGTTAGGCAGGAGCTCATTCTCGCTCGCACTGTCACTGACTAGAAGCCCTGCATCATATTAGAAACTGGAATGCAGAGCCAGTGCTGAGGCCTCCATCTTAGTTCGAGTCCTGGCTCCACCATTTACTAGTTATTTGTAAATCATTTAACCTCTCCAGACCTCCGTTTCTCCATTTATATGGGAATATTCATAGTACCGGCCTTCTGACTCATAAGGACACAGTGAGTTAACATAAATAAAATGCAAAGAATGGTGCCTATCTGGGTTCAGGACCATACACCCTTAGTTATTCTTTCTTCTTCTTATTCATTGGTGGCACCATGAAAAGGACACTGGACTCAGAGACAAAAGCACCGCCATTTCCTAACAATGCAGGGGTTTTAGAGAAGTTACTTAAGTGTCTGACCCTCAGAAGTTATCTCTAAACTGAAGGGGTTGCATTATAGCTAAAACTTACCGAGCACTTAGTATATGCCTATTACTGTACATACTCTTACTTTTTTTCATTTAACGTTCATAATGATACTTGGATGACGATTTCCCGTGATGTCCATTTTTCAGAGAAGAAAGCTGTGTCTTCACAAGGCTAAGTCTCTAGCCCAGCGGTTCTCAACCTGTGGGTCGCGATCCCTTTGGGGGTTGAACGACCCTTTCACAGGGGTCGCCTAAGACCATCGGAAAACACACATATGATTACATATTGCTTTTGTGATTAATCACTATGCTTTAATTATGTTCAATTTGTAACAATGAAAATACATCTTGCATATCAGATATTCACATTACGATTCATAACGGTAGCAACATTGCAGTTATGAAGTAGCAACGAAAATAATTTTATGGTTGGGGGCCACCACAACATGAGGAACTGTATTAAAGGGTCGCGGCATTAGGAAGGTTGAGAACCACTGCTCTAGCCCAAGTTTAAAAGGTTGGTAAGGGGCCAGCCAAGGCTTCCAGCCAGTTCAGGGAGCCACCAGATCCTCTTCTCTTAAACACTGTGCTCTATTACCTCTGACCCCAAGATGCTGTGTCGGCATTAGGAGCGCTCTCGTAGGGTATCCTACACTGGTGTATAGCACAGCAAATGCACCTGAGGAAAGGAATGCGATCAGTGTCCATAAAAACCAGAGAAATGTGGGGCTGGCCCAACAGTATCCAGGTCAAGGTCAGGGCTTTTGGCTGTCCAGCATGACTGGGGATGGAACAAGACGAGAGAGGTATGGAAATAGAAGCTAATACTGGAGAATCAAGAGGTCAAAAATTTAATATCACATCATTCCTAACGTTACCATGCTTTATAAATGAGATAATCTAAAATAATTATTTCTATCTTAAATATCCTAACACTGGCTCCAGTGGCCTTAGATAATGGTTTTAAAATCCCAGTATGAATGCAATTTATATCTAAGAATCCCAACAACATTCTCTTTCAAAGTATTTCCTCTCCCATACTCTTGAATAGAAAGATTCAACATCAGAAGATGCCACTTTGAATTAATGTATAAATTTAACATGTTCACCTCCAAAAAAAATAATGGAGTTTTTTTTGTTGTTGCTGTTGTGTTGTTGTTTTTGTTCATTTGTTTGTTTGTTTTTTAAGCAAGGGAGGTTTGGCAGTAGACAAGTTAATCCAAAGTTCATAAGTAGGACAATTCTGACTGAAGGGCAAGCAGCATTATCAGATATTGAAACATAGAATAAAGCTTCAATAAATAAATAGTGTGATCCAGGAGGAACACTAGACCTCAAATTATTTCTATAAAAACATTTCAAATACAAAATCCAGCATCTAGTCAGAGAACCAGACAACATGAGTGAGAATCAGCAAAAATATAGGAAACAAAATTAAACTCACAGGGACTTCAGCTATTGAAATTATTTGACAAACTATAATAATTTTGCTTATTACACAAAATGCAGTTATTATCTTCAAAGGGCTAATAGTTAGATTGACAACTGCCTTCTTAGCACCCATAAAGGAAGCCAAAACACAGTAGAATGTATTCAATATCGTGGAAAACAAACCAAAACTATGAGCATAGAATTCCATTCTCATCCAAAATCTTTCAAAAATGAAACTGAAAATAAGGACACACTCAGTCAAATTAATAGTGAGAGTTCATTGCAAGTAGATGGCCACTATAGGACACTCTTTAAGCAGAAAGAAAATAGTCAGGAGGGGAAGTCAGAGAATACAGGATAGAATAAAAAGCAATAAAAATGATAAATTTAAATAAACATCGGCTATATAAAACTTTCGTGGTAATGTCTTTATTAAACAAAGATTTAATAAATTAAAAATACTAATTAAACATGGCAAGAATAGCACATAAGTCAGAAGGTCGGTAAATAGACTTAAAAGCAGCCCAGAAACGTATAAGGTAAATGCTATTTTTAAAAAAGATAGAATTCCAAATTAATGAAGGGGGAAATGGGATGATAAAACACAGACACTTATACAAAAAAAAAAGAATGCTGGCACCAGGGTAGTTGGAACAAAGGAATGAAAAAGAAAATCCAGGAAGTATGGATGGCAATTCAATAGACAATGAAAGAGGTATTATATACCAATTAGAGGCCCAGTGCATGAAATTCTTGCACTCGGGGAGGGGGCGGGGCGCGTTCCTCAGCCTGGCCTGCACCCTCTCGCAGTCCGGGAGCCCTAGGAGGATGTCCGACTGCTGCAGAGGCGGGAGAGGCTCCTGCCACCGCCACTGCACTCGCCAGCCATAAGCCTCTGTGGGAGTGCACTAACCACTAGGGGGCAGCTCCTGCGTTGAGCATTTGCCCCCTGGTGGTCAGTGCACGTCGTAGTGACTGGTTTTATTATCTTATCTAATAAAGAGGGAATGTGCTAATTGACCCTCATGCAGTCGCAAAGATGGTGGCACCCACAGCCAATAAGGAGGGAATATGCTAACTGACTGCCATGCCCTCAGAGAGGGTGGCAGCCACAGCCAATAAGGAGGGAATATGCTAACTGCCTGCCACGCCCTCAAAAATGGCAGCGCCCACAGCCACAAGATTGTGCCACCCAGTCCCTTCAGCCCTGCCTGCCCAGGGCCAGCCCAAGGCACAGGCAAGCCTCTGCTGTCAGCTGCCCAGCTGCCAAGGGCTGCCCGAGGCTCAGGTAACCAGGGCCTGCTGAGGCTTGTGCTGCCAGCAGTGGCAGCAGCAGAGGTGTGATGGGGGTGTCGCCTTCCCCTGATCCCTGGGTCACCTCCCGCCCCTGAGGGCTCCCGGACTGTGAGAGAGGGCAGGGCAGGCTGAGGGACCCCCCTCCAGTGCATGAATTTTCATGCACCGGGCCCCTAGTATAGGATAGAGACAGGACTTGGTGTTGGGACACCTAGATATTCATTTAGCAAAAAAAAAGTTGGATTTGTACCTCATATCTCATACCTGCTATCTAATAAATCCTGAATGGATCAAATATTTAAACGTGAAGAATTAAATATTTAAATGTGAAAAAGTTCCACAAGAAAACATGAGAATTCTTTCATAACTTTGAAATAAGAAAGACCTTTCTACCATGACTCATAAACCAAAAGCCATAGTAAAAGCCTTATAATTTCAAGTCCATATAATAGTTCTTAAAACTACAAACAAAATCAAAGGATAAATGATCAACAGGAAAATATTCATAATTCACAACACAAAGAGCTTGTTCCTGTAATATATAAAATGCTTATGCATATAAATGAGGAAATGCTTGATGCACCAATAGAAAAAATGAGCAGAGAATATAAACAGATAGCTGACAAAGTACAAATGACCTTCAATTTTATTAAAGTAGGCAAACTGAAAATAACTGAAATATCATTTCTCATCTATAAGATGGCAAAAATCCAAAAGTTGATAGTAACATATTAATGTGTTAATATGTTGTCAAAGATGTAGGGAAACTGATACTCTGGTGTATTTTTGATGGGAATATATGTATATTGGTACAACCTTTATGGAGGACACATGCATATCATTATGTATCTATTATAATTACTATATTATATTCACTTTGTAATTACTATTGCATATATACTTTGGGGAATTTATCCTATAGGTATTTTTTTTAAATATATATTTTATTGATTTTTTACAGAGAGGAAGGGAGAGAGATAGAGAGTTAGAAACATCGATGAGAGAGAATCATCGATCAGCTGCCTCCTGCACATCTCCCACTGGGGATATGCCCGCAACCCAGGTACATGCCCTTGACCGGAATCGAACCCGGGACCTCTCAGTCCGCAGGCTGACGCTCTATCCACTGAGCCAAACCGGTTTCGGCCGATAGGTATATTTAATACTTGCAAAATGAGGTAAGTATAAGAAAAGTTAGTTGGCATTTTTTTTTTTTATTGCAAATGACTGGAAACAAACCAAATGATCATCAACAGTGAACAAGTTAAATAAATTATGGTAAATAGATACAATTGACTACTATGTCATTTTTTTTTTAAGTTAATGTGGAAGTTCTCAATGCATTGAGAGTGAGAGATCGCCAAAATGTATTGCAAAGTGAAGAAAAACAAGTTGCAAAACTACTCACCTAGTAGTCTACCTTTCGTGGAAAAGGAAGGAGAGGAGTAGAAGCTACACGTATATCTGCCTGCATAGCATGAAAAAATTTCCAAAAGGATAGATAAGAAACTAAGAACGTTGGTACCCAAGCCCAGTTTATTTGAATAAGACAACTTAATAAAAAAGTGTTGTGTTCATCACGATGCATTCTTTGTTCATTTAATTTTCCTATGAAACTCCTTATTTATTCATTTAAAAGTACAATAAATTAAATTTCACCACAAAACTGTGAAAATGTTTCCTATCCCTAGCGAGAACTGAATAGGAGAAAGCCTGATGAACATATATTACATGCATTTTTAAAAGATGTATAATCCCAACACAATTATCTCTGGTTTGTGGGATGACAGATTATTTTTATTTTCTCCTTTGTGTTCCTCTCTGTTTCTTTAGTGGCCTGCACCATTTTTATAATTAGATTAAAATTTGTCCTAATAAAATAAACATTATAAAGAAGAAAATTATCTTCAGTGGTTAAGAAAATGAAAAAAATTTTATTTTGAGGGTGATTACAAACTGGAACAGTTTACTAATAAAGATAATTGGAATTTCTATTTCTGCTAGACTTTAAGTCTTAAGAATTTAAAAATAGTATTAGATAGCTTTGGTTTAAATACTCACTTGTTAAAAGCTAAAAGGTCAATCAGATGATGTTTTGCCACAAAGCTGTCATAGCAACTGAAGAGCAGTATTTAGAATATGTTTCCATTAAAGAAATTAGAAAGAGTAGTGCCAGCTGAACAGGTGGAGGAATCCATATTGTGCAGGTCTTCGGTTCTGCAGCCTCCTGTGGGTGTTGTGGGTTACTGGACTTCTAACATCTACAATCTTCTCTAAGAATGCAAGAGGCTCCTCCTAAAGTGCCTACATAGAACATCACTGCATTATTTCAGAAATAGCCTGAGAGAAACAAGCTTTCTAGTAAAAACAAAACAAAAACCCATAAATTTTAATTATAATTTTTCTAAGAAACCCTGAAGACCTATATTTGCTTGATTCCAGTGAACCTCAGGGGACCCACCCTACTGAGACAAATGAAATAGAGGTAAGAAAGAATCTCCAGATTCTTTTAAAATATATATATATATTATTGATTTTTTACAGAGCGGAAAGGAGAGGAATAGAGAGTTAGAAACATCGATGAGAGAGAAACATCGATCAGCTGCCTCCTGCTCACCTCCTACTGAGGATGTGCCCACAACCAAGGTACATACATGCCCTTGACCAGTATCAAACCTGGGACCTTTCAGTCTGCAGGCCGACGCTCTATCCACTGAGCCAAACTGTTTAGGGCAGAATCTCCAGATTCTAAAAAACTCAAAGAAATGACTCCTTCCAGGCTGTTAGACAAACCTGGATTCTATAGGTATGTTTGAGAATTTCATAAGTAACCACAAGATCAAATACTGTAGGAGGGGATAAGAAAAGAGCTATCAAAATATTGGAAGAAATATAATTGAAGGGAAAAAACACAAAATTAAGAATAACTCAAACAGGTTACACAGATGATCAGGTGGTCATTTTCCTAAAGAAAAACCGTGAACGGGGGTTGGAGGGAGGTCTGGGTTGGGAGGGTATTGGCCCCACAGAGAGAAACACTCATTCACAAAGGGAATATTACTCCCGTAGCTACCTTTAAGGAGTCTCACCAAGCTATCGGCCTTGGCATCTGAGTAATGGCTTTGTCCTTAATCTGCCTTGGGCCACTTGATCAGGGCCGCTGTGTGCCAGGTGACCAACCCCTGAGGGCTTTCCTGGGACTGTCCTGGTTTTAGCGCTGAAAGGACAAGTGAAGCCACTCTGCTGGCCAAGAGCACAGTGCCACTTGGTCATTGGAATTTTCTCTTCTGAAGAGATAAATCTGGTTTTCTCTGTGCCTGGCCTCACGTATAACAAGCTCCCAATGGGCAGGCCGCAGGAGGGCAAGAATGAGTTTGATCTCTCAGATGCTCTCTGTGCCTGGTGGCTGCCTCCTGGGTAGGGTGGAGTCTCGGGGTCTCAGACTTGTCAGTAGTTCCTCTGGTTCTATCCCCACCCAGTTACACCCACCCCGTTCCCCGTCCAGGTTCTCCTTGGGAGAGGGTCCTGGGGCATCTCACCTGCCCTGAGGTCCACACAGCCTGCTAAGGGACAGGGTATGCATCAGCCTTGGTGGGGCCGCCTCCCCTAAACTCCGCCTGGGGTGGCACCTCAGGCATGAAACGCATTCCTTGAGACCATTCCCCTTAGCTTTCCCTGATTATACTCTCTCAGCAGTCTGTTATAGATGTGGAACATATTCTAACTGCTCTCCATCCTCTGATCACTGGACATAACATATATGAAAGCATTTCACAAACTGTAAAATAAAAATAAATGTAATGGGTTAACATCATAATGAGAAATCATTTGGGTTGAGGGTTAGCGGTTGACGGCGGCTCCTCTTTCTTGATGAATGTTGATAATTACCACGGGGCATTCACTGTGATAAGCACTGTGCATGTGTGAGCTCAGATAACAGTCACAGAAACCTTATGCAGTATTATGAATCTGATGCCCATTTTACAGAAGAAGAAACTGAGGTAGAATGATATTAAATAACATTCAGATTCAGGCAGGCTGGCTCCACAGTGAATGCTGAATGTTTACCTGTCACTCAAGCTATTCCAGGAGAAAGAAGGGAGTTGCTCAGATAAGGTGCCCCTCCTGGAATGAATCAGTAACTTGCAGCCCACCCCAATCATTTGGTGGCCTGAGGGTCACGTGCTGAAGTAGAAACCCTGAGTGAGTCACCCATGAACACATGACTGTGTTAGTTCCTTCGGGTCTGCTTCCTGGAACAGCCTTCCTCCAGTGCTGAGCCAACAAATGGGACCAGTTTCAGTTCTGGGAAAGAGGCTCCATTCCAATCGCTGCGTCCACACTCCAGCTCTGCATGCTGGTGACCCCAGCAGCACACGGGACAGCCACGGGGACTTCCTCAAACAGAAATGCCTGCTCACCAAGGAGGGTCCCTGACCCACAGCCTGTCTTCAGACGAAACTCCTTGCAGGTGGCCTCAGAAAGACCCCGGCGTTGATAGCTTAATGAAGACAGTTCTAGAGACAGCTCACATGACAGTCCAAACAAATGCAGAGAGTGTAACAGGCACCTGGTCAGATTCTATGCAAAAATAATGCTGTTCCTCTCTGTCAATTATTTTCTCCTCCTGTGTCCCAATTAAAAAAAAAAAAAAAAAATCCTGTATTCCCTTTCCTGATCCTCTCCTATGGTGTTTCATGCTATTTACTTATTTATTTATTTATTTATTTATTTTTAAAAGGTCTGGAATAACCTTAGAATTACAAAGAGACAGGAATGTCGCCAAACAAGAAACCAAAAGCACCAATCTCAGCCTTATCACAGACACTCTCAAACTGGCGTTTTCTCCTACTTCAGCACAAATCTTCTGATTAGACAGATGTAGGACCATTGTGCGTTTCCCTGGTAAAGAAACCAACACTTAGGATTCTACCCCCAGTGCTTAACAGGTATTTGTGGAATAAATGATGATCCTCTGATTCCATTTTCTACTTCCATTCATTTTCAGTTTTCTTAGCTTTTTCTTTCTGTACCCTTACCTAGTGTCAAAGCCTACTTAAAGTGCATTGTTCTTACATCTAAAAGCTGATATTTGAGGGCCTTTCCTATAATTTTCTCTTTTACCTTAACTTCGAGAATTACCGTGCTACATAGGACAGCAAGAGATTAAGAGACTTAACTTCTCTGTTTCTCCCATCCTCCACCTGTAAATGGTGTGAGAACTGTCCGTGCTGTGAGAGGACTGACCAAGATAATGCTCAGCTCAAGCAGCCTGGCTGCCATCAATGAATAAAAACCTTCCACTAAACAGGATTACTAGTTCAGATTGTCTCTGCCCTCAACATTTTGTCACTTTTAAAAGTAATGATGGAAAATAAGGTCTGGCTTCAGGGAGAACGAGATCATTCACTGGACCCCCTGCGTGGAGGTTGTGCAAATCAGAGCCCTTCGCCACACGGGTGGGTAAAGGCACATTAGCAAGAAGCTCTGGGGATAGCCTCTGAAGCATTTGCCCTGTGGGCCATTTCTTTGCTGCCATTTTTTATTTATTTATTTTTTTCAGTGATTTTGGAGTTACTACGTTGGGAAAGTGGACTTTAAGGTAATTACTGACCAGCAGGAATACAAAGCATTTTCTCCCACCCTGATCATTACTGTACAGAAAATCGTATGCAAAATCTACTAATATTTTTTTTTTTTACCCAGAAATGTTTTCAGAGTGCTCCCAAATTCTAATTCTGTTGAAATGCCTAACATGCTGAATACGCACCAGGAAATCTTTCTCCACTAAACTTTGTTTAGTTAGCAAAGTCAAATGATTCCACCTCATGGATATTTTCTAAATTGATTTACTTTCACTTTAAAAAAGACAATCTTAGAACCCAAGTGACTGACCTGTCTGCTTGAATCCTTTTCTCTTTCGCATTTTCCTCCTCCAAGTCTCCAATACCTTCTCTCAGTTGGGAAAGAGTCAAACTGCTCGACAAATGAGTTTAGGTTCCTCATTTGGAACCGAAACTCTAAATCCTCTTTCTGGTTTCAGGGCTCCAAGAATTCCTAACACTACAAGATAACCTTTGGGTACAAAATGAGGAACTCAGACACATGGTAGAGGCCCTATGACCATAAGCACAGTGACAGTTGATCTACAAGTTGGAAGGAGAGGGGCTTGAAATTACGGTTGCCAGTGCTCCCCAATGAGTCCACCAACTGGTGTCAGTGGCCCTCCTCATGGCCCTTTCCACACCACCGCTCCTCCTTTCCCGTGGCCGCTGATCTCCTACAGCATAGGCAAGCAAGAGAGCGATTCGTGACCACCTCAGCCCTGTCCTCCTCGCTGACCAGCTCCACAGTCCCACCCTTACCCCACTGCAGGCTTCCGATGAGGGTCCTGGCAGTCCTCGCCTGAGGGCATCTGTGCACGCAGCAAGAACCTGGCCCTTGGCTTCAGACAGATGCCAAGCTTGAAACCTGAATCTAGCTTTCCTGATGATGACTTAAGTTTATTTCAAAAATAAAACTGCACCAATACCAACTATATGAGACTACTGGATTGCACGTCAGTAGAGTCCAGAATAGGAGCTCAAACGAGGTAGCTATTATTTCCTATTACATTTTAAAATTCAAGGTCTACATCATGAGCTCTCAACAAATGATAAAGAACAGATTATGTTAGAACTTAGCTTTGCCTTTTAACATCAAATTAAATCACTTATTTTTTTGTTCCTAAAATACATTACTTGATAGGACAATGCTGAATCACTAACCCTTTAGGAATATAATCAGCCTCAGAATAGAGTGAGCTGAGACAGAGAAAGTGCCCTAGAAGGTTCATCAATCATCCACTTCCCTACTGAGAATTTTGTCAGGCCTGGGAAGCAAATGGAGTTCCATGATTGTGGTCATAAATGATGCACTTGAACAAGCACACTGACACACAAAACGGACCATCTGTCATTCCTGCGTCCCAGGCACTGGGGTACTATGAGCAAGCTATCATGGAGGGTTAAATTGTGGCTTGTCATTCCTAAGATTTACTCAAAATATTCTGGTTTCAGAACATATTCATTTCACAAGTTTTCACATATTATTCAATTAAGACTCAAAATTCACACATATTGAGGAATAACCCCCATCACATCATCCCAGGGTGTTAAAGGAGCTGTAAGCATTTCCCTGTCCTCAAATACCTTTCCCTTATTGGCATCATATAAAATAAGTAACATATAAAATAAGTAACAATACAAAACAGTGTTTGATTAAGGAACAAAATAATTGGCGTGACACATTATATGATTTACTCTCCTTGTACTCTGCACCCTTTCACTCTGCTGGAGGCTGATCATGTGGAGTTGTCTCCCTTGCCCTCTGGCACCCCACTGGGCTAAGCCAATGGGGGCACAGGCAGAAGATGAGAGACTGGGAGCAGAGAAGGTCAGGGCATTCATTCAATGGGTTCCCTGGCTTCCGGGTGACAGCAGGGTGGCTGCGGGCCTGCTCCATGCAACTATTTTCTCTCTGTTTTTGGCAGTACTTCACACTCCCTTCTTGGTTTCCCTAAACCTTGATAACCCCTTTAATAATCGCTCCTCAATTATCCCGTTGAGTGTCCATCTGTTTCCTCTCGGGAATCTGACTGATAGAGCTGCCTCCCCTTCCTCCCACAAAAGATACAATCACTCCAGAAACTAGCATTAGTTTCACAGCAACTTAGCTGAAGTGACTGGGGAGAAGAACACCTTAACTTAGGGGTGTTTCCCCAAGAATCAAGCTTTTAGAACAAGTGCCTACTGAGTGCCTGCAATGATGTGTCAGCACTGTGCTAGGTGCTGGGGGGTAGGCGGGCACCAAGGCCTCACACACTCAAGGGAAAGACGGACCATCCATACACGAGGAAACAAGATACTCTCAGACAGCAGTAGGTGCTGAGAGGTGAACACAGCAGGGCAATGGGTGCAGCCTGACAGGGATCCCCAAGAGAAGGCCACTCGGATTTAGCTGTGCTGAGAACTGAACAAAGAAATGAAGGAAGCCTAGCAGAGTTGATGTAAGAACAAGGCAAACACCTGGTGCAAATGCCCTGCAGCAGGAGCAAGTTGGTTCGCTTGTTTTGTGTTTAATTCCATGAACAGGAACCTGTAGCTGGAATCTGGTGATAGAGGCGGAGGAGAAAGAGCCAAGTTGGGAAGGTGGCCAATGGTCTGGTGGCAAAGGCCTGAGGAGCCATGGAAAGGAGTTGGGGTCTTATTCTAAATACAAGGAGATGCTACTGGACTGACATTGCCTAAACACATTACCCTGGCTTCGCTTTGTTTCTTGTGTCTACACTGGGCCCTCTGCCTGTTTCTGCTCCAACTTTATGTCCTACTCTCAATTCCTGCTCATTTATCAAAACCATTCAATTGTCACTTCCTCTAAGAAATCTTTCCTGATCACCACCCTGGTAGAATCCATGGTCTCAGTCCTGCCCCTGCCCACACTGGACTCTCTTCCAACGTCTATGAGGGTACCTGTGACATTTATTGTCCTTATTTATAAACTCCCTCCCTGGACTGAGAGTAGGCACCTTGAAGGCAGGAACTTTATATTCATCTTTGTATTCCTAGCACCTATCAGAGAGCCTGGCACATAGTAAGTGCTTAGTACATACTCATAAATAAAACTTTAGTAGAGATATGGAATGTGCCCATTACAGAAAGGACAAAGTAGGGGAAGAGAAACTTTGGAATCAAAGGCTAATTGCAGAATGGGGCAAAGAACAAGAAAGGATAAAAGGAAAACAAAACAAGGTCAAGGATAAGCACAAGAGGAGCAAGTAAATTTAACACTAAACTAACTTTAAAAACTTGCAAAAGAATGGCAGCTCTGACAGAACCTTCCAGATGCAACAGCAAGATAGCAAATAGGATGCTTGAGGAGAATGTTGGATATTTTATAAGGCCAATAGTAATAATAACAACAACAACAACTTTGTGATCGGCAACTATTATCAACAACTGAGCGCATCTCAGATGCCAGGTAATTTATGTGGGTTATAACTTTTAATACTTGTAACAATGCTGTTAGATAGGGACTATTATAGTCCAATTCTATAAATGATGAAACCAAGGCTTAGCAAGTTTAAAATACTAGTCCAAGGTCACACAACTAGAAAATGGCAGATCTGGAATTCAAGCTCAGGTCTGCCTGACTCCAAAACCTGAGCTTTTAACTACAAGTACTCGGTGTTCATAGCATAAAATATTACTTAAGAGCTTTATAATGTTATCTATAATTAGATTCACTTAACCATACTGTTGAATGGCTCGTAACCAGTTGAGTTTTTTCAAGTTTAGCCCTAGCTGGTCTGGTTCCGTAGATACAGCATTGGCCTGAGGACTGAAGGGTCCCAGGTTCAAGGGTGTATGCCTTGGTTGTAGGCTTGATCCCTGGACCTGGTCCGGGAAGCAACCAAGCGATGTGTGTCTCTCACATTGATGTTTCTCTCTCTCTGTCCCTCCCCATCCCTCCCACTCTATCTAAAAATCAATGGGAAAATATCCTCAGGTGAGGATTAACAAAAAATAAAATAAATAAAATAAAATTTCAAAATTCAAATTATGATATTTTCCATGATAAGTAAAATTAAATATATGGTGCAATTTTGCAATCAAAAATTATCCAAGATCCCCTGGCTTTGACAAGCTTAAAAAACCAAATTATTACATAGGTTTTGTGATTTGCTATGACATAGACTTTGTTGTTCCTGTTTTTAACTGAGCTCATTATGATGTCCACACAAGGTAAACGGGTGAGAACCCTGTGGACCATGACACGGAACCTTTTGCTGTGATCCACCAAACCAGTGCTCTTCCATATTAACATCATGAGAAACACTTATGTATGATTTTAAACTTATGGTAGCCACATGTTAACAGTACAAAACCCAGCTGACATTAATTTTAATATATTTTCTTTAACCTCGACATATCCCAAACATTACCACTTCAAAATATAATCAATATAAAAAATTAATTACTAAATGAGATAGCGCACATGAATTTTTCTTTTTAACCAAGTCTTCAAAATCTGGGTGTATTTTATGCTTAAACCACATCCCAATTTGGATGCTAAATTTTCATCAGAAATAATCAGCATAACATAAAATTTACAGTTGAAAAAGTTGATTCACACATCCAAGTTACTCCAACATACTTTAAGCTTACCAATAAAGCTGTGTTTAACAAAAAATACTTTGCAGTGCCTCAGTTTTTAAATTAATTAAAGTTAAAAATTCAGCTCGGTCACATTAGCCACCTTTCAGAAGCCACAAGCAGCTGGTGGCTTTGGGCTGCATAGAGCAGCGGCAGAATCTGAACTGACTACCCTCCAATTACAGGGGCGAACTACTGTGCATTCACTACTTCCATTAAAGTTGCACAAAATGTGGCTGAGAAACAAAGCACAGAAAATAACCAAGGGACATTATTAATTCATTACTTTGCTTTTCTAATAGGTTGTACTTGAGGTCATTACATGAATACCTACTCCATGTGACTGGACTACTTAAAGATTTTATCCCAACAAATCCTTGTTCGCAAAACCAAGAAAACTAAGAGGATTACGTGTTTCCATGTTAGTTAAACTAGAAAAACAGAGTTGCTGCTGTTTGTTTTAAAGCTTCGCTGTACACAGGGAAAAAACTGGTATGGAATGAAATTCATGAGCCAAATAAAAATGAAAAGGGGAAAATAAGACCAAATTCCTTTGAGCCTAATTCTTTCTTTTAATATATTTTTATTAATTTCAGAGAGGAAGAGAGAAACATCAATGGTGAGACGCATCGATCGGCTGCCTCCTGCATGCCCCACAATAGGGACTGAGCACACAACCCAGGCATGTGCCCTGACCAGGAATTGAATGGGACCATATGGTTCATCGCTTGACACTCAACCACTGAGCCATGCAGGCCTTGTGAGCCTAATTCTTGTGTATCCATTTCATTTCCAGGCACCAGAACAAATTTGCAATCATCAAAAACAGTGACATTTATTGTAGAAGTAAAGAAGCAACTAAATTACCCCATATATACCTAATTGCTTCATTAGGCTCTAGTAAACTGATCTGTAAAGGTCTTCTGTAAAGATAAAGTGCATACATTACACAACTGCCTATTATTTTCTTTGCCTCAAACTGGTAGTGTTGGTTAACCAGGGTAACCACATCGGTGGGGCTTCTTGGGCAAAACCCATCTTAGCATCCACACTGCACAATAAAATCAAGGAAATCCAGGCATCTCCAGGAGACGGAGGTGTTTCAGCTCATGGTCAAGCATGCCTTACTAACCACGCTCCTCCTGTTACTAATGAGATCATGACAGGTCACCCATCAAAGCTCTTTGGGGGCGTACACAACGGCTATTTTTATTCATTACTAATGTCCAGGACCAAATACAATGCCTGGCAAACAACAGGCACTCTAGAAATATTTGTTGAATGAGTGAATGAATGAATACATACATTCTGGAGAACAAAAGTGGAGTAGTCATTCTTTAGTATTCTGGAAGGTGGGAAACATGATGGCACTCTTTTTTTAAAAAAAAAAATTATATTGATTTCACAGAGGAAGGGAGAGAGCGAGAAACATCAATGAGGAGAGAGAATCATTGATCAGCTATCTCCTGCACACCCTCTATTGGGGGGTCAAGCCCAAAACCCGGCATGTGCCCTAACCAGTAATGGGACCATGACCTCCTGGTTCATAGGTCAACGATCAACCACTGAGCCACACTGGCTGGGCATGGTGGCATTCTTTCTCTCTTCCCATACCAACCTCTTCCCCTAATCCTAAGCTCCTTCCCCAAAGTACACTGATGTGTCAAGTCCACTCGGTTCAAGTTCACTAAATGCCCAGCACTGTGCTAAAGGCTAATGGACCAGAAATTCATAAGATACGGTACCTGTCTTAGAGAGTTACCTGTTAGGAAGACACCATTAAAGCTGCCTCCCACCTCCCACTCCTGTGCAGACATGTTGCATGTAGGGATCAATGTGTTGTAGTCTGCTGGGTTCATCCTGTTGAGGTTTGGGATAAAGAACCCTTTAGGTTGTGTGTGTGTTGGGGGGTGGGGGGAGGTGGGTAGTCCCTAAAGAATGTGACTGTGAAAAGAAGAGGCTCCTTAAACCAGAAGGAGAATCTGGAAGGTGAGCCTTCGATCGCCAGGAATAGAAACTCCTGTGATTGGGGTGTTTGCTTGAGTGTCAGACTTTGGAGGATGTGCCTGGGTATCAGGGGGTTAGTAACCACCGCTCTTTCACGGAGATGAGAAGGAGAGTGACCAGCAAAGATGGAAAAGCCTTCTCTTGTCAATCAGAGTGCGTCCTCTGCATGTAACTTTGTGTTTATTCCACCCCCTCAAGCACCCTCTATCCAGCTTGGACTCAAGTTTTAAAGTGGGAGTGGAGCTCCTGAGAACAGCCAGGAGAGGGCGGGTAACGGTAATGGGTAAGAGCTGTCCAAGGATTAGTGGTCCTTGGAAAAGAGTCACAGGGAGGAGGACCAGACACCCCAACCACTGCTGACCCCCCTCCATTGCTCATTTGGAAGATATGAGTTCTTTTAAGGGTGTTTTTGAGTTTCCTTACAGAAAACATGCATAAACACACACAGCAGGTGAATACAAGATGGTAGCATGAAGAGATGGACGGGAGATTCAGAACAGCTGTGTGCAGGCAATGAGCAAATATTTTAGAAAACAGTGTGGCCTTGGGCATGTCACATGACTTGCTTGGGCCTCAGTGTCCTCATCCATAAAATGGGGGGTTTGGGCTGAATATTTTTACCAAAGGACTGTCCTTCTCTGATATGAGCTACTAACCTACGTACTAAAAGGTGTGATACACACTAAGTGCTCAGAGTTCAGAACGGAGGGGTCTACTGCGCTGGGTGGTTGGAAAGGGCTTTGTGGGGGAGGCGGGACTTGAACCGGGACTGAGGATTTGGGTATCTAGCAAGACAAGCACAGGGAACGGGCAAAGGGGAGAACAGTTTGACAAAGAGTCACAGCCTGAAGTTTGGGACTGTGTGTGTCTGTGTTTGAGGAAGTCCTCACTGCTGACTTGGGAGGAGGGTCCTAGGAGGCTGGAGCAGAGGCACAGGGACCACAGGCTGTGCTGGAGGAGGAGCTGTGGGCAGGGGTGGGGAGTAACGGGAAGGAAGAGACCAGAAGCCTTGACGCCCTTCACTCTGATTCCAAACATTTACCCAATACGTTCAATGAACATGTATTAAGACTCTGTGCCAGGCATTAGATGCTACAGAGAGGCAGGGATGGTAGAGGGATATGGACACGAAATACGAAGACAAAATAAGCCCATTCCTTCCACTGCTATGAATTCCTTTCCCTTCCAAGCATGTTTTAGAGCTTATTTTAACTTGATTTCACTAAATAAAATACTGGAGGGGTGGGGTGGGGCATTCTCAGCATTTTCATTCACAACTAAAAGACCTTCCTTGGCATTTTCCATAACCATCAGAGCCTCTGTCTATATAATGGGCATAATGACGCCCTTGAAAGTAGCTGTAAAAATTAAGTGAGATGCCCAGGGCAGGGGTGTGGGGGGAGGCCAGACTAATTAGGATTGTTAACTTAAACAGCAAGCAGCAGTGCCCGAGACAAATGCTGGTTACTTGGTATTTTCACTGTTTTCATTTCAGAGAAGTAAAAAGGATGAAACTGCAGTTCCAAGGAATTATGGTGACTTGACCAAGTGACAAAGCCAGGCTCTAAAACTGGGCCTCGGCCAGGCAGCACCATGAGTAAGCAGCATTACAGTCGACATGTTTTCCATTTGCCAGTAACTTGCCAGAATCTCTCTTTTGCCTGTCCAGTCATCTGGGACAGGGACCCCAGTGCCCTCCCCAACTGCGTTCCCACTTCTCCCAAGGTGTGCAAAACCCTCCCAGACCTGGACTTAAGCACCTGCAACTCAAAGGACCAGAAGCACACAGCAAACACAGAGCCATGACATGCACTGGGGTGAGGCCAGAGGAATGGCAGATAAACTTGAATTTCAGATAAACAACCAACAAAACTTCATTTGTTAACTATGGCAGCCTTAGGTCAACAGGAAACGGAAGACTGCTTGCAAGGTGAGTCCCCCAGGGTAAGTAGGGAGACATTCCAGCCCCTGAGGCTTTACCATTTAAACTCCATGCTTCTTCCCTAAGGTCATTATTGCTGGGCTGATTTCCCTTTCAGGATTCAAAGTGTCACAATTGAATTCACAGTAAGAATAATGGCGACACCTAGAATGTCCTTGCATATGTCTCATTAGAACTGAACCTTTCCTCAGAGGATGACCAACCATAGCAAGAAATGTTCGGGTAGGGGAGGAAGCCATGACACTCCCTTCAAAACACTCAAGGATAAATGAGTTTGTTTCTCAAGTTCATATAGAAACTCACTGGCTGGGGTGTGAGCCTAGAAGTGTCCCACGTGTGGCAGTAACTAGACTTTGATCAAAGAGACAGATTGATTTCGTTCCAACCTATGTCCATCCTCTCTGATGCCCATAAGAGACAGCTGCCTGGGTTGGACTTGGAATGCAGTGAGGAGCTGCCCACAGCTGTAATTTATTTTGCTAGAATTAAGACTCCAAAGAAAGATCCTGTATTGACTGGTGGGAGTGGGGGAGAGGGTTAAGAGCAATTGCAACATCTATAATAATAAAAGTGTAATATGTTAAGCAAGATCGGGCGTCCTTCCCGATGAAGCAGGGGCTGCAACCGTGGGATCATGGCAGCTGCCGGGGCTTCGAGGGAGGGATCCAGGCAGCCATGGCTGCGAAGGCTTATTCTTGCACGAATTTCGTGCATCGGGCCTCTCGTGGGTTAGTAAGAGACTGGGCAGGGCAAAAAGCAGGGCTAGCGGGGGACAAGGAAGAGCAATAACAAAGAGCTATAGTCCCGCTCCACCCCCTTGTTGGCAATGGGAGACACTGTCATACTCCAACAGTGGTTGCACTGGAATTTTCGCTGACATGTACATGCTGTGTTCCCTTTCAATCTCTTCCAATCCCTCCTAGTGTATCAAAAATTCTGATGTTTGATTAGCGGTGGCTTAGGTCTGAGGAGAAGATAGAGCAGTATTAGCCAAAGGTTTTTTTTTGAGATGATGAAAACATTGTAAATTGACTGTGGTGATCATTGCACATACCTGTGACTATACTAAAATTCATTGAATTGTACACTTCAAATGGGTGAATTGTATGGAATGTGAATCCTATGTCAATAAAATGGGTTTTTAAAAATTCAGGTACTTAAGAAGGTCAAATGGAGGACATTGATCCTAAGTGCCTGAGGGGGCAAGGAAGGCAATTCGGGAAGCAGCGACTTTCCCCGTTTCTTTTTCTATTTTTGGTAGGGGCCATCTTTCACTTTCCACTAGCTTCATTAGAAAAAACAGCAACTCAAGCGGTCTGACCTTTGGCCTCACTAAAAAAAGGTGGGGCTATGACAACCCGGAGAGGACTTTCCCCAACCACCAGGGGCAGAATGGGGCCGTCTGACCTTTGGCCTCACTAAAAAAAGGTGGGGCTATGACAACCCGGAGAGGACTTTCCCCAACCACCAGGGGCAGAATGGGGCCGCCCACACTCCACTGTGGCTGGCAGTTGCCAGGCAGATATGTCAGGTACTGATAAAGCTTTGTTTTGTGTGTGTTTGGGGGGGGGGGGGGGGTTGTAAGACAGAAATTCAGATGTGTGTGGAGGGTGGGGAGGATCTCTTAAATTTTAAATGTGGGCAACTGATTCAATTGTTAATGATTGAGCAAGACAACAAAGCATGGAAGAGGAAACCCAACACATCTTGGGGGCCTCATTTTGCCCATTTACAGCCTCTTAGCTAAGATCACTAAGCAGTCCTGGTAGAGGTCCCAGTCCCTGGGCAAGGGCCCTGCTATCCATGCTGAAGACACACTGCCTCACTTGGTAATCAGTACTTAGCTTAGTTGTGGTTAACTTAAAAAGCAACGGTCCATGCCCAGCCTGCATGGCTCAGTGGTTAAGCATTGACCTATGAACCAGGAGGTCACGATTCGATTCCTGGTCAGGGCACATGTCCAGGTTGTCGGCTCAATCCCCAGTGTGGGGCATGCAGGAGGCAGCCAATCAATGACTCTCTCTCATCACTGATGCTTCTATCTCTCTCTCCTTCTCCCCCGCCCTCCCAAAAAAGCAATAGCCCAAAGTGTGGAAACAATGCAAATGTCCATTCACAAATGAACAGATAAACAAAACGAAGTAAAGCCAGGAATGAAGTGCTGATAGATGCTATAACGTGGACAGACCTCAATAGATCATGCTAAGTGAAAAAAGCCAGGCAAAGGACCACCTATTGAATAATTCCACTTATATGAAATATCCAGAATCGGTAAAGCCACAGATACAGAAGGAAGAGGAGTGGTTGCAGAGGCTAGGGAAAGGTGGGATGGGCAGTGATTTCTTAAATAAACACAGGGCCTCCTTTGGGAGTGATGAAAACACTTGGAACTAGATAGAAGTGATAGTTGTATAACATTTCGGATTCCTGGCCGCACACCCAGAATGTCCTGACGCAGGACTCAGGCTGGCACACTTGAGAATCCCTGCCCCTTTATATCAATGCTGAAATGGCATTCAAAACTTTAGTCTGGTTTAATAACCTCCCCATCCAATTTAGTATCAATGAAAACAATTTGGGACATCCTCTATTATAAATACATTAAAGAATGTTTTTTACTCCATGAACTGTCTTCATAAATAGAAACCTTAAATAATACCTGACTAAAGGACGAAGACCTATGAAAGGCCACTGTAGATGTACCTGAACCCTGGTACATGTATATCCCTACCACTCTAAGGGAATAATTCAGAAAATCATTCTTCTCTTTTCCCCTCCTCCACTCACTTCAGATATGAAAATTTCCACTCTGGCCTCTTTTTCCGGCTAGAGCTGTGGAAGCATATTCCACTATACTCAGGGATATTTCTCTTGATTTGAAAGTGATAATGGGGAGATGAGGGCCATTGTGCAATGCTTCACAGATTGGTTCTTTCGGAGATGTTTTGAAAAACAGCATGTTCCTGTGCCTTTCACTTTTTTTTTTTGTACTGAGATAGCAAATCGGCACAGAGTGACACTGGACCAAGATAGGAAAAGCCAAAGCCTGTGGCATGGCCGTCTTCTGGAACGGAGGACAGAGCTCACACACAAAAAGCTATCTTATACAGGTTTACAAATTGCTGGTAGGAGCATATAAACAACCATAGCTACCAAACTCCTCTACCTGGCATCAAGGCCTTGCCTAACCAGACCTTAAACCTCATCACCGTTCTCATCTCTCCCTCTATTTCCCTTTGTATATGGTCAAACTGAGTCATTCCCTGGTCTTCGCTTGCAACCTGATTATCTCTGCCTCAGTACCTTTGCTCACGCTGTTCCCAAGGCCTGGAACTTTCTTGCTCTGAATTCCATTGTTGTGTTTCCTGCCAGTCCTCTAGAAGCCCTTCAGAGTGTCCCCAGAATGAAAACACCTCTCCCTCCTTTCTGCTCCAATATCTTTGCTGTGCCTCTCTTGTAACCTTTATCACACTCTACCTTTTTCCCCTGGAGTATTTATCATTTTCTATTGTTCACTGTTTTATTTCACTTGCTCTCTTGTGCCTTGAGGTTGAAGACTGAGTGTTATTATTCTTTGTATTCTATCTGTCCCCTCTGCAGACACCAAGGATGACCATTCTCTTCTTCTCTGCTAAGAGAACTCCCAGGTCTCACTGCTAATACACAGGCTGACTGGCTTCAAAGCCCACGAAGCTCACCACTGCGCATAGGGCCCCCTTGAGTGCACAGCACCATTCAGCATTCAGCTACTGTTGGAAAAGGAAATAACCAATTGGGACAATTACCTACATAGTTTTGGCTTGGGAAAGGGGAAGAATCTTCGTTAGAGAAACAAGGAAAAGGTATATTATCAATTTTTTTTTTCAAAATACACTGAAATATCTTCAACTTCTTTTTTAATATTTTTATTGATTTTAGAGAGGAAAGGAGAGGGGGAGAGAGAGATAGAAACATCAATAATGAGAGAGAATCATTGATCGGCTGCCTTCCTGCACGCCCCCTACTGGGGATCAAGCCCGCAACCTGGGCATGTGCCCTTGACTGGAATCAAGCTCAGGACCCTTCAGTCTGCAGGCCGACGCTCTATCCACTGAGCCAAACCAGTTAGGGCAATATCTTCAACTCTTTATAGTTTTTGTTTAGAAGTTCGTTTGCTCACTTACTCTTCCTGACCTTGGCCTGTCTACCTTTGCTAGTGTGGACGTGATCTCCTGCTGCACCATAAGTCGGACTTTTAAGAGACAGAAGGCAAGGGAAGTACAAGGGAACTCAATGTGCCTAATCAGAGACACAGGCAAAGCATATTACTAAGGAAGAGCTTTCAGGAGGGGGAGATAACCATCCTTGGAGTTCTTTCTGTCACAGGACAAATGGAATTTGGTTTTGTAGCATGAGGGTGGGAAAGTGAGAGCAAGAGGAAAAGAAGCTTAAAGCAGAGGAATAAGATCTAATCATTCCGGGGATGGGGTTGGACGGGGAAAGTTCATCATTCTTGGTCTCCTGAGACAAGAGAAAAGGAAGGGAGAATTTCTGGGTTATTACAGAAAAACCTTTTGTCCACAGCACATATACCTACATACCAACCTTTCTCTAGCCAGATTATTTACTTTGTGCATGTGTGTGTGCAAATGCTAGACCACGGGTTGGCAAGCATTGTTTGTAAACGGTCAAATAGTTAGTACTCAGGCATTGGCGACCATTCAGTTTCAGTTCCAACAACTCAAATCTGCCACATTACACAAAAGTAAGCATAGGCAATATGTCTTTTGTTGTTGTTTTTACATTTTTTTAAATGTATCTTTATTTTTGAAAGTATTACAGATGTCCCCTCCCCCCCCTCCATGGCCCCCTCCATATTTTTACTGCACCACTGTCTGTGTCCATAGGACAATACGTCTTTACACTGTGTGCCAATAAAACTTTATTTATGGACACTGAAATTTGAATTTCATATAATTTTCAAGTGTCACAAAAGGTTATTTTTTTTATTCCCCCTCCCCACCCTCCAATGATTAAGAATGTAAAAGCCTACATGTTATTTATGGTTATATACCATATGTAGTAAAGATAAGAAAACATAACAGGAAATGATAATCCCTGCATTTAGGGTAAAGGCCACTCCTGTGAAGGGAGGAAGAGGATGGGTAATGTTCATAAGGGGCTTCAATTAGCTCTCTAATGTTTTATTCTTTACTAGAGGTCCCGTTCACAAAATTTGTGCACTTGGGACAGGGGGAGGGGGGGAATCCCTCAGCCCGGCCTGCATCCTCTCACAGTGCGGGAGCCCTCGGGGGAATGTCTGACTGCCGCGGAGGTGGGAGAGGTTCCCACCACCGGCGCTGCACTGGCCAGACATGAGCCCGGCTTTTGGCTGAGCAGCGCTACCCCTGTGAGAGCGCACTGACCACCAGGGGGCAGCTCCTGCATTGAGCATCTGCCCCTGGTGGTTAGTGCGCGTCATAATGACCGGTGGTTCTGCCGTTTGGTCGATTTGCATATTAGCCTTTTATTATATAGAATGTTGGATCATGGACACAGTGGCATTTGGTGTGCCATTCCCTATACTTTTCACTTGGTCCGAAATACTTCAATAAAGCAGAGTAAAGGGGACATAAAATGAGATTGCTCAGGTTCTGTTTTTGCAGTAATGACTATGTCAGTAAAAAACAACAAGTAAGTAAACAAACAAATGACAACATGTGTCCACGAAAAACCTATTATTTCAGCTGGTAAATCCCCATACAGACTTTCCTCAGGAGTCTGAGCCGTAGAAAAACAAGGCACCTTGTTTTTGAATGAATTGACCTCTCTTATCCAAAGGATCTCAATTTTACTTACTTCTGCACATGGCATTTTCTGCTTTCCAAACCTGCACTTTTGGGTCAATTTAGCATGCCAGCTGCTAGCATAACTCCACAAAATGGCAAATTTTTAAAGCAGGGAGCTACGTTAGGTCCCCAACAGTTGCTTTCTGGAAATTCTTTAGTGTATTATTGCATAGCAGAGGAGTGTGATAAGGATCAAAAGATTAGAAATAATTTCAATTAACCCCTTCTGATAATATAGGTAGAGGAATAACCCAGTGAATTTTGCCTCAACTTCCAATGGAAAACGAAGTACACATATCATTAACCCAAATTACAGTACTTTAAAATGCTGTTTTAAAAAATCAAAATGTCACACATGCTCTGTGGGGCTGAAAAACTGAAAATTATGTAATAGGATGAGAGTCTAAATTAAGTTATGTCTAAGAACCCTTTGATGAAAGGTTTCTACATTCTTTTTCTACCCAGTCTCCAGCATCCTTCTGTCCTCTGCTCATATGTGTGTAAATTGCAAATGAATTATATCAAAAAGTCTTTTGCCCGGCCAGTGTGGCACAGAGGTTGAGCATTAAACTATGAACCAGGAGGCCACAGTTCAATTCCTGGTCAGAGCACATGTCCAAGTTGCGGGCTTGGTCCCCAATGTGGGGCATGCAGGAGACAGCCGATCAGTGATATTTTCTCATCATTGATGTTTCTATCTCTCTCCCTCTTCCTTCCTCTCTGAAATCAATAAAAATATATATATTTTAAAAAAGTGTTTTGTCCACCATCTTTGCATGATTAAAATATTAATGGGCTCATCATCTTTAACTTCAGCAAATAATTAGTACTGATAAAGTTTATACTATACTAGTGACCTGGTGCATGAAATTTGTGCACATTAAAAAGGAATTAATTAGCCGAAACCGGTTTGGCTCAGTGGATAGAGCGTTGGCCTGCAGACTGAAAGGTCCCAGGTTCGATTCTGGTCAAGGGCATGTACCTGGGTTCCCGGCACATCCTCACTGGGAGCTGTGCAGGAGGCGGCTGATCGATGTTTCTCTCTCATCGATGTTTCTGACTCTCTCTCTCTTTCCCTTCCTCTCTGTGAAAAATCAATAAAATATATTTTAAAAAAATTAAAAAAGAAAAAGGAATTAATTAGAGGAAATATTTTAATATTGCTATTTGCCCTTTCTCTGTAATAGAAGTGTCAGAGATGAAAGAAAATTAGTAAAATGTAAATGAAAATCTTCCTCCTGTCAGAGTCTGGGGGGCACCACAGGAACCAGAGTCAAGTCCCCACCCACCCACATGTGCCTCGAAATTGTGTGAGACCCAGACCCAGCTGGCCCCACCCCCGTCAAGCCCTGCTAGGTCGGGGGGCGCAGCCTGAGGTTGCCTGGCCTGGCGCCAGGGCAGGGGGCACAGCCTGGGGTCCCCCAGCCTGGCGCTGGGGTGGAGGGCGCAGCCTGAGGTCCCCTGTCAAGCCCCGTCAAGCAGGGGGCACAGCCTCAGGTCCCCTACCTCAGCCCAGTGCCACGCAGCCTCAGGTCCCTGCTGATTGCTTGTTAAGGCTCATTACGGGAACTCGGCCTCTGCTGTGGGCACAGCCATCTTGTGTTATGGAATCCCTGCCTCCGCTGTGGGCATAGCCATCTTGACCATTACAGTGTGATGGTCAATTTGCATTTTCCCTCTTTATTAGATAACTGAAATAATTAAAGTCCCTAAGTACAAATGCCCCAAAATAGAGAAAATAAAATGTTCAGCAGGACTCTCAAACCAAAACAGGCAGTACCAACCCCGGTAACATGGGGATTCCATGAGGCTGATCCCTAGCAGGCAGATCAAAGGTGGCACCCCCCCATTGAGAGTTGGTCTATGTCCCTCCCCTTAAACTAGGTGTGTTCTGTGCCTGCTTTGCCCTGAAAGTGACACTGTTTCAGCTTCCAAGCCCAGGCCCTAAGAGGCTTGCTTTGATGGCCTTTTGACCCTTGGAATGCTTAGCTGATATGGAAGTCCAACTAATCTGCAAGAGAGAACTTATGAAGAGGCTTGAGACTGACCCTGCCCAGGATCCCTGGGCCAGATTAGCCACAAGTTGAATATCACCAACTGATCCCTGCTGATGCATGTATTACAGAAGAACCTCCCAGCTGCGATCTACCCAAATCATGCCCAAACCATAAGAGAGATGGTACTCACTGGTGGGTGTTTGACCTACTAAGACATTGGGCAATTTATTGTATACCAAGAGATCATTGGAATCCATGCATCATTCTGGAAACTACAGACTAATGTGGCTCCTCACTTTAAATTTCTATAGGGGTGCCTTTCACCCCAAAAGAGGGATCTGAAGTCGTATTCCTCTTGAGAGCAAAACTCGGCCCCATGGATGAAATTTATGAGAAAGGAGAGTCCAGATAAATGTAAGAGCTTCCCAGGAGGGTTTTCCATTTCCACCCTGAAGTGTCTCAGGGAAATAATGATGCACCTGTCACTGTAGGAATTCAAGGCCAACGTGGAAGCAGTGAGACCTGTGTCTGGGTCTGTTTTGCTATAACTACCTGTGTGTTTTAGCCTCTCTAAGACAATTTGCTCATCTGTAAAATAGAGATAATTTACATGGGAAGCTCAGTGAACATATTTATCAGATTACGGTTATCACTAATGCTGCAGAGGCATTCCTGCATTGGATGGAATGTTGAACCAGAAAGTCCCTGTGGCCTGGTCCAACTGAAAACATGCTAGATGATCCCACGACCACTCATGGCAAGTTTGTGTCAGATGAAAGCAGCCAAATGTTTTCCAATTAAAACTCGAAATCAAGACCACCACTATCTCTTTTTGTTAACTTGGGGTCATTTAATTTGTACTGAAGACCCCTAATTATATAAGCAGAAAAGCCGAAAAGGGATAATGGATTTAATTTACATGTCAGAAAAGCTTTGTTTATTGGCTTGAAATAATTAGTTATAAAATGTTCATTATGGATTTTATCACATAGCTAGTTCACCACTCCTTCTCCATTTATTGCCAGCCTCCTGCTCCTCTCTGTTCCTGGAGACTCATAGTCCAAGCACAACTGCCAACCCCAGGTGGCCCTGAGTGGTGGACAGGACTTAGAGAAAACCGTTTCAGACAGTCACTTATTAGCCCTGTGACTCAGGGCTGTGATTCAGGGCTAGTAAGTGACTGAAATCTGTTTGGGTCTCAGTTTCTTCAGTTGGAGAATGGGGGTAATAATGAACCCTCATAGAGATGTTCTAAAGATGAAACAGAATAATGACTCCATTTGGTTCAAATGTTGTAAAACAAAACACAAGTGTTAGTAGCCATGACTTTTAAAGTTAAAATGTGGCAGATAAAAATCCCAAGCTCACTGAATGAAAACTCATGAGAGAAACAGCTCAGGATCTAAGAGTCATCGTTAGTTTATTTATTTTTCATTAAGTCTACTATTTATTTCTTTCTGGAACAAGGCTTTTTAATTTTAAAAAATTGTTAAGTCCTTTTAGTTTTCTTCCCATTTTTAAAAATATAAACTTTTCATTAAAGTTTAGCACATATACAGAAAACGCACAGGCTAAGAGAACACCTCTCAGTAAATTTTCACAAACGGAACAGGTGTTTCACCAGCAGCCCAAAAGTCCCCCTCATGGTCTCTTTGTAACCAGCTGCCCAAGGCTGACCACTATCCTGACTTCTAACACCACAGATTCACTTGTCAGTTTTTAAAATCTATGTAAATGGAGCTTACAGTGGATACTCTATAGGGTCTGGCTTCCTTCACTGAACATCATGTCTGTGAGCTTTGAGCACATTTTTGTGCAGTAATAATTGTTCATTCTCATTATATATGGAATATTCCACTGAAGGAATATACCATAGGTATTTTTTAAAATTCATTCTATTATTGATACATATCTTTGTTGCTTTCAGTTTGGTCATATTTTCAATAATGCTGCAAAGAGCATTGTTGAGCTTGTCTTTTGGTGAACAGCCTATCTAATAAAAGAGAAACATGGTAATTAGCCGTACCTTCGCTACCCTTCCCATTGGCTAATCAGGGCAATATGCAAATTAACTGCCAGCCAAGATGGCGGCCGGCAGCCAGGCAGTTTGAAGCGAACATGAGGCTTGCTTACTTCAGTGACGGAGGAAACCATGATCGGCCCTGCTCTGTGGGTGATAGAGGGCGGTGCCCCAACACCCCCCCCCCCCACGGACCCTGCTCTGTGTGTGACGGGGTAGAGCCATAACCTCCCCATCGGCCCTGCCCTGAGTGTGACAGGGTGCGGCGCCCCAACCCCCTGATCCGCCCTGCTCTGTGTGTGACAGGGAGCGGTGCCCCAACTCCCCTATCGGCCCTACTCTGTGAGTGACAGGGGGGAGCTCCTCAACCCCCTGATTGGCCCTGCTCTGTGAGTGACAGGGGGGAGCTCCCCAACCCCCTGATCGACCCTGCTCTGTGCGTGACAGGGTACGGAGCCCCAACCCCCCTGATGGGCCCTGCTCTGTGAGTGACGGGGGAAGCGCCCCAACCCCCTGATTGGCCCTGCTCTGTGCGTGACAGGGGGTGGCGCCGCAACCTCCCCATCGATCCTGCCTTGAGTGTGACAGGGGGTGGTGCCCCAAACCCCCAATTGGCCCTACCCTGAGCGTGACTGAGGGTGGCATTGCAACCTCCCAATCCGCCCTGCTCTGTGCATGACAGGGGGCGGCGCCCCAACTCCCCAATCAGCCCTGCTCTGAGCCCGACCAGGGGTTGCACCTAGGGATTGGGCCTGCCCTCTGCCACCCGGGAGCAGGCCTAAACCAGCAGGTCGTTATCTCCCGAGGGGTCCCAGACTGCGATAGGGCACAGGCCGGGCTGAGGGACCCCCCCTCCCGCCCAAGTGCACAAATTTTTGTGCATCGGGCCTCTAGTCCTATATAATAAAAGCCTAATATGCAAATCAAGTGAACAGGAACGACTGGTCGCTATGATGCACACTGACCACCAGGGGGCAGATGCTCAATGCAGGAGCTGCCCCCAGCCCACAGGCCCCAGACCAGCCAAAGTGGATGCCAGTGGGCCCCCCCGTCACCCCGCTGATTGCCCCGCAGAGGGAGGCAACCGGCGGCAGTGATGAGGGCGGGGCCGGCAAGCAGGCAGTGCCAGTCCAGCCAAGGCGGGTGCCAGCTGCCCCCCTGCAATCGCTCCACCAGTCACCCCACAGATCGGCCCTCATTGCCAGCCAAGCCTAGGAACCCTACCCATGCATGAATTTCATGCGCCGAGCCTCCAGTATGTACATATTTTTATTGGGAACATTCCTAAGAATCAAGTCACTGGCTCAAAAGGTATGTATATTTTTAGTTTTAGTGAATCCTATCTTTTTTTGGCTCCAGACATTTTAATTAGTGCTTATTTCATATTTGTCTCCCTGACTTTAGTATCTCACTCCTCCTTTGACTTCCACACAACCAACCACACTTAACAATGTTAAAAATAGCACTGGAAATATTTGTTTCAAAACATTCTATGATTTGGGAATGCTGCATTCAAGATCACATTCAAGGTCTTTACCCTCTGGCCCTAACCGATCATTTACTCATTCAACAAATAATGTCCCCAGCCTGGAGGCACTTCCCAATCTGATAGGAACACACTAAACAAGTAACAGCAACATAAGAGAAGATGTTATCTCAGAGCCCACTTGATGTGATAGCCACACGAGGTGCTGATGTGTGGGAACCAGATGTGGGGCTGTGGTGTAGACTGAAGCCAGGTTTTGAAGAGCCTAGTGCAAGTGTTAGAACCTTACCCTCCAAGCCCCAATTCCTCAATACTGTATGCGTGACACACCCTGCTGGTGTGCAAGTTGCTTTTGGTGGTAATGACTGAAGGTGGTTCATTTAAATGGTTTGGTTTATCTAAATGCAATTAGAAAAATACTGCTTTTCCATTTAAGGTAGTGAGATAAAATTTCACTTTGAATAAATGCATTTAAGCAAAATAAAAGTGAGTTGATATAAAGGAAAGTATTAATGAAACAATGATACAGGTGAAATACAGGTCTGGGTGAAATTGTAAAAGTAGTAGGAAATGGTTGGTGTTGGGAAGCTAAATAGAAAAATGGAGAACCAGGGTCAGTTTTTTTTATAGGAAATGATGTGGTCAGATGAGTATTTTAGAGAGACAACTGCTGAGTGAGGATACCTGGTCTCTGACCTCATCTATCACTCTCTCCTGTACCCCCATTGTGCCCTTTAACCCCATCTAGACAGCTGCACGGACAGGGCTCGCCTTGCCCATGACCCTGCCTTTGCAGGAGACTGGATGGCTGAGAGATGAACTCCACAGCCAGACTGCCTGGATTCAGCCCCTAAGCTCTCCACCTACTCGTTGGTAACTTAGGAAATTGCTTTGCCTCTTTGTGTCTCATATGCTGCCTCATAGGGTGGTAGTGAGAACTCAGAAAGTTAGTATTTGTAAAGGGCTCTAAATGTGGCTCGCAATCTGGGACCCCTCAGGGGGTGTCCGACTGCCTGTTTAGGCCCGATCCTGCTGCGGGATTGGGCCTAAACTGGCAGTCGGACATCCCTCTCACAATTCGGGACCTCTGGCTCCTAACCACTCACCTGCCTGCCTGATCGCCCCTAACCCCTCTGCCTGCCTAATTGCCCCTAACCACTCGCCTGCCTGATCACCCCTAACTGCCTCTGCCTGGGCTCCCGCCATGACAGCTTCATCCAGAAGGACGTCGGAATGATGTCCGGAAGATCATTCGGCTGTCCAGTCTAATTAGCATATTATGCTTTTATTATTATAGATGTCCAGAACAAGCAAATATATAGAGATAAAAAGTCGGTTAGTGGTTGCCAGAGGTAGGGGAGAGGGAAATGGGAAGTGAGTACTTAACAGGCATGGGTTTCTTTTTTGGGGTAATGAAAATGTTCTGGAATTAGTGGCGATGGTTGCACAATTTAGTGAATATGCTAAAAACCACTGAATTTTACACTTTAAATTATGAAATTTTATCTCTCTCCCAAAACATAAAAAAACAGTCCAGCCAAAAGACCATCCCCTGACTATCCCCTCCTTTGGGCTCCCTGTTGAGATCACATGCCCTGTTACACCACAGTAAGTGGGCACTGTCTCTATAGAGTGTGAGCAGCTCAAGGGCAGGAAGAGTGTCCATGTGTTCATCTACAACTCCCCAGAATTTAGCAGAATGACCAGTAAGTGTCCAGTCGCTGCTCTAGTCATTGCTTCTCAAGATAATAAGCAGGACGCTACCATACAAGGCTTGGAGAGTAACTTATTTCCTTAAGGGGGAGGCTCTAAAGTAGCAAAAAATCTCATATGCCCTGGCACAGTGCGGGGATGGGAGTGGGGGTGGGGAGCACCTCTGCTGAGTATTAAGACTGTGTGCAAAGCAGCATAAAAAGCCCTTTCTTTTGCTTGAGAACGAAACAAGCTTAGACTTCGTTTTCTTCTCTCTTGTCAACTAGGCTTGTTATGCCGGGCAAACATGCAAATCCCAAATTTAGATACTGTTGGACTGTCACCATCTCTGTTCTAGTAATCACTGTCCTGCCAAAGCCCTTGTTAGTAAAGCAGGTACAATTCTAAGATCCTGGCATGGAAGCCACACTCTGGGTGAGCACATGCTGTGAAGGAAATACAAGCTGCAGAAATCCCACGAATGTGGCACCATGCAACAACGCTGAGGGTCTGACACGCACACTCCTCAGAGCCAGCCTGCTAATCCTGCTGTCATTACTGCTTTGGGAAAACAAGACGACACAAAATAAGTGCGCTACCTGCGATGTTGGGATACTACCTCTTCTTTTTATATCCACCTTTGCTGGGGAGGCAGGTGTGAAAGAGAAAAAGACCAGAACCTTGATTTAGAACACCCAGGTTTAACTGTGGGAGAACACCCAGGTTAAACTGTGGGTTCCATATGAACTAAGCAGATTCCTCATGGAGCCTCGGTGTCCACCTCTATAAAATGGGTATTGTGAATATCACAGCAATGCTGTGAGGATTAAGTGAGACAAAGGGAGGAACAGTAGTGTACAGAAGTACCATATGGCTTGAGGCCAACTATGTGAAAAAAATGCAAACATGTTCAAAAGAGCTGAAAGGAGAGGTACCAACAAAGCGAATGTAGCTCTTTGAGTAGGAGCCCAGGTGATTTTTCCCTCTTCGGTAGTTTCCATTTTTCTATACTTTCTATAAAGAACATGCTTTGCCCCTGGATGAAGTCCTTGTGATCTGGTTTCTCCCCACCTCTTCAGCCTCATCTCTCTCTGGGCTCAGGGATTCCCCCTAAATGGCAACTACTTGTTTTTCAGATCTCTGAGTCTCTTCCAAGGCTCATTCAAGAATTACCTCTAACTCTGGAGCCAAGCTGCTTCATCTTAGGCAAATTGCTTATCTGTACCTCAGTCTTCTGGTCTGTAAAATTACAATAGCTGTAAGTATCTCCTAGTGTTTTTATGTCGATTAAATGAGTGAATCCTTGTAAAGTTCTCAGAATAGCACCAGACACCTAACACGTGGTATGTAAGTGTTAAGTATTTTAAAAGGTCTTATCTTTATGAAGAGTTCCCTAAACATCTCCCTTTTCCCCGGCTATGCTTCCTCAGGTTGAACGGATGCTACTGATTCCTAATAGCATCTAGAGTATTTTATGGCACTCATTTAAATATATATAAATATTCTTAGTTTTTAGAGAAGGAGGAAGGGAGAGGGAGAGCGAAACATCAATGCGAGAGCGAAACATCAATCGGCTGCTTTCTGCACACACCCCTCACTGGGGATCGAACCCACAACCAGGAATTGAACTGCAACCTTTTGGTTCATGGGATGATGCCCAACCAACTAAGCCACATGGGACAGGGCTATAGCACTCATTTTAAAGTGTCATTCTGTCTGTACTAGGCCATAAGCTCCTTCAAAACAAAATAAATGTAGGCACAAAAGTAAATGGTTTTCAGTGAATTCATGGGTGAATAAATAAATACGTCCATTAAGAAAGCACAAAACAACATTTTTCGCTTACGTCCCACCTTGTCTGTGAGCTCAAGAACCCATTTATTGGTCTGGCTCAGCGGATAGAGCATCAGCCTGTGGACTGAAGGGTCCCAGGTTCGATTCCAGTCATGGGTATGTACCCTGGTTGCAGGCATATCCCCAGTAGGGGGTGTGCAGGAGGCAGCTGATCAATGTTTCTAACTCTCTATCCCTCTCCCTTCCTCTCTGTAAAAAATCAATATATATATATTTTTTAAAAAAACAACTATTTGTGCCTCCAATGCCTAATACAGAATCCATGTCCAAAACGCATGGAATCTTCGAGAAGAGTTTTGGAAGCAAACTTCAAAGCATTATTCAAGATTTGGGTAAAACCATACATTAATTGGACAATCTGTTCATCATGTCAAAGATATCATGGATGAGATATACATATATATCCAATATCGTAAGCGAAGTAACTAAAATAATCAAGCTTTGGGTGTTGGCTTTCCATACTTCTGCTTGCCTCTTCAGAACAGAAAGATGGAGACTGAGACGGAATAGGACTCAAAGGGCCAAAGCATGAAGGATCAAGAGAAACAGAATACAATTAAGTCAGCTTTCTCTAAAAGCCTGAAATTGGCTTTAGAGCAGGGGTGGGCAAACTTTTTGACTCGAGGGCCACAATGGGTTCTTAAACTGGACCGGAGGGCCGGAACAAAAGCATGGATGGAGTGTTTGTGTGAACTAATATAAATTCAAAGTAAACATCATTACATAAAAGGGTACGGTCTTTTTTTTTTTTTTAGTTTTATTCATTTCAAATGGGCCGGATCCTGCCTGCGGGGCCGTAGTTTGCCCACGGCTGCTTTAGAGGGAAGAAAAGTAAGCACTTTTAAAAGGGCCAGTAAAAGTGCAGAACCAGTTGTTCCTAAAGACAGAAAGCACTGAAATGGAGGTAAGTTCCCCAGAATTTAAATGAATTCATTGATCATAGATCTGTAATGTGTGGGTGTGAAGAGATAATGGTATCTAGGGCCTTTATCTGACTGGCATTCCAGGAGTGTAACTGGAAAGTCCACGAATTATAGTGTCCAAAATACATCAGCCCCCCCTTATCCAGTTTTGCTTTCCAAGGTCTCAGGTACCCACAGTCCATCGTAGTCCAGAAATATTAAATGGAAAATCCAGGAAAGAAAACAATTTATAAGTTTTAAATTGTGCCCTCTTCTGAGTAGCATAATGAAATCTCACTTGGTCCCACTCGGTCCCACTCGGTCCCACTCCATCCCCCCAGGACATGAATCATCCCTGTGTCCAGCATATTGACAAAATACATACACTTCTCACCCTTTAGTCACTTAGTAGCCATCTTGGTTATCAGATTGAATGTCGAGGTATTGCTGTGCTTGTATTCAAGTAACCCTTATTTTACTTAATAAGGCCCCAAGAGTAGTGATGCCAGCAATTCAGATCTGCCTAAAAGAAGCCAAAAAGTGATTCCTTTAAGTGTAAAGGTGACTATGTATTTAAAAACCCACTATATTTAGAGTTCAATGTTATCCAAGGTTTCGGGCATCCACTGGGGGTCTTGGAATGTATTCCCCAAGGATAAGGAGGACTACTGTATATCCCATAAAGCCTGAAAGAAGCAGGAAGCAAATGCCCTAATCTACCAGGGCATTTGCAGAGCTTTTATGACCTTAAATGACCCAACCTGGCATAACACAAAATGTTTTCTTTGGTTGTAATAGATTTCTTATGGAAGCTAGGTAAACGCAGCTTCCCTCAGCCAGGAACAACTGCAAACCTAAATGCATTTATCTTTCTTTCCCAAATCTACAGGACATCAAATATTGACCAAAATGTTTCCGCAGAGGGAAATGTCAGCCTAGTACATGGAGTTCATTTCTAGCCACCCTTTAATGTTTCTCGTTTTTCCAAAGCTGTGGACGATGCATCTATATCCCCGCATGTATTCATTTACCAGCTCTTCTCTCTCCGTGGAGTTTAAAGCACAGTACAAAGGTTTTTCATTTTAAATGACTTTAAGATACAGACTTGATAAAGCATAAAACAACTTCATTCTACTTAATCTCAAGCTTCAAACTTTAGGTCCGAAAAGATTCTACTAACAAACTTTCTCAAAGCCCAGCTCTGTTAGAAATTTACAAATACCAAGACACCTCTCAAAAACGAAAGTCTAGCCCAGCGGTGTGGCTCAGCGGTTGAGTATGGACCCAGGAACCAAGAGGTCACCGGTTCAATTCCGGGGCACATGACCGGGTTGTGTGCTCAATCCCCAGAAGGGGGCGTGCAGGAGGCAGCCGATTGATGATGTTCCTCTCTCATCAGTGTTTCTATCTCTCCATCCCTTTCCTTTCCTCTCTCTCTAAAAATCAATAAAATATATATATATTTTAAAGTCTAACAAATTCTGGAAATATTTAGTGACATTCAACTAAGGGCGAATTCTCAAAACTGGAGAAGGAAGGAGAGAAGTGACTGACATTAGTCACCAAATCCATGGCAAAGGGAAAAATAAACTATGAATTGAGGCCTTTGCTGGCAGGCTGCTGGTGAACACCGCACCCCAAGGACAACGTGCAATCCAACCTTGTCACTGACCTCCTTCCCGGATTCCTTCCCAGACTCTGGATCTTCAGAAAGAGATAAGGGCAACCACTAAAGAAAGTTTGAACACCTCTGATTCAGATTCTGGAAGGCTGTAGTGGATGTGGAAAACGAAGGCTCATCTAGAATGGGGTGTCCCAAGCTTGGCACCATGAACATTCTGGACCAGATAATTTCTGGTTCGAGGGGCTGTCCTGTGCATTGCAGGATGTTCGGCAGCATTGCTGGCCTCTGCCCACAGATGCCAGTGGCACCCTGCCCCTCCCAGATGGTGACAACCAATAACATCTTTAGATGTTGCCAAAGGTCCCTTGGAAGACAGTCTCCCCCAGTGGAGAACCACGGTCTAGAACAGTGATGGCGAACCTTTTGAGCTCGGCGTGTCAGCATTTTGAAAAACCCTAACTTAACTCTGGTGCCGTGTCACATATAGAAATTTTTTGATATTTGCAACCATAGTAAAACAAAGACTTATATTTTTGATATTTATTTTATATATTTAAATGCCATTTAATAAAGAAAAATCAACCAAAAAAATGAGTTCACGTGTCAACTCTGACACGCGTGTCACAGGTTCGCCATCACTGGCCTAGAACCACCCCAGACACCAGCTATATTCACTATCTTGAATGGATTCAGGAGTCAGGAATCAAGTCTGTAAGAACTTTGTAAGATTTGGACACACCACCTAACCTAGCACTTTCCTTCCTGTGATTTAACGCCAGGGTGCCTGCCCGTCTAATCCCATAGCCCCAGTTTACTCCCACCGCCCTGATCTTTCCTTTAGACATCTTACGAATAGCAATCTCTGATAGATTTGAACCATGAAAGTAAAAAGACTTCGAAGTCAAGAAATTCGGGGCTGTGCAAAACATGTCTAGTCCAAAACCTCCCTTCCCTTCTATCCAATTTTAAGGACAAGGAAATTGAAAGCCAGTAATGTGAACCATGCCATGTCCAAGGGCACGTGTCTGCTAAGCCAGCAACAGACCTCAGTAAGAAGACTGGGTTCTGGTCCAGGGATTTTCCCAGCCCTCACTTCGGAAGCCTCACAATAGTCTGAAATCCTGACCACTATTTACCCTGGTCAAGTTGCTTGACCTCTCAGTGCCTCATTTCCACATCTGTGAAATAAGAATAATAGTAGGGCCTGGCTGGCGTGGCTCAGTGGCTGAGCATCAACCTATGAACCAGGAGGTCACAGTTCAATTCCTGGTCAGGGCACATGTCTGGGTTGCAGGTTCAATCTCCAGTGTGGGGCGTGCAGGAGGCAGTCGATCAATAGATTTGAGCGATTCTCGCTCATCATTGATGTTTCTATCTCTCTCACTCCCTCCTTCTTCTCTGAAATCAATAAAAATAAAAAATAAATAATATTAGGACCTACTTCTTAAGGGTGGTTCTGTTGATTAAATAAGGTCATACCTAGCATACAGAAAGTGCTTATTCAATGTCAGCCATTATTATTAGTCACTATTATTTTGTTTTTAGCTTCCAACTTCAAATATTTAGTTAAAGACAGCCGTTCAGCATTTACTCAGATGCAAGCCTCCTCCTTTCTCCATGAGATTATTATAGACATACATTATTTAACAGCTCCTCACCAAAGTATATTTCTTATCAAAAACAGAATTTGAACAAATGTGAAACCTTCAGGCACTACTTTTGGAAACTGAACAATCTTATACAAAACCAAAAAGTACACCATGTGGCTCAATTAAGAATAATAAATTTGATTAAACCCCATAGGCTCACTGGTGTTGACATACCAGAATGAAAAGCTACAGCCATTGACAATTTCTATAGCCATGATTGCAAAACAATACCCAATACCTACCATCCCTACTGGTTTATGACTTTTTAAAACATTACTTTTTTTAAACTGAAGTTTTCCAGTGCGTAAGACCAAAATATAGCATTTTATTCCTACAAATTTGGAAATACTTGCTCAATCACGCCCCCCCCCAAAATAACCACTTTTTTGGGGGGGAGGGGGGTGCGAGGGCGGGGGAAGAGCTTACAGTGCTGATGCTATAAGCAGATAAAGCTTCCACTCCTCTAAGCTCCAAAAGGCTTGTGCCTTATTTACCATCATATCCCCAGTGCTTGCTCTAGAACAGTGGTTCTCAACCTGTGGGTCGCGACCCCTTTGGCGGTCGAACGACCCTTTCACAGGGGTTGCCTAAGACCATCCTGCATATCAGATATTTACATTACAATTCATAACAGTAGCAACATTACAGTTATGAAGTAGCAACGAAAATAATTTTATGGCTGGGTCACAACACGAGGAACTGTATTTAAAGGGCCAGAAGGTTAAGAACCACTGCTCTAGAAGCTCAAAAGATGCGTTTGCTAGAGAAATAAGCCTTTCACAACATAATTTAAAATGAGTCTGTACTGGCTTCCAGTTTCCACTCACATGTCATGCAGAAGTGCAGCAGGCCCTTTGTAAAGTTAGGTAAGGAAAAGAAAAAATATATTTGCATGTGCTAAACGGATCCATTTTTATTGTCAATATTTACAGCATGAATCAGCATGCCTCTGGGTGACTGTAACTCAAGGAAATCCACTGTTTCATCCTGTAATATTTTCTTTTATCTTTTGTAATGTGGGTGAATTTTTGTTCATATATGATTTACACTTAGTTTTGAATATCAAATATGTTGTTTAATGTATATTAAGTATGTACAGTGGGGCCTTGACTTACGAGTGTCCCGACTAACGAGTTTTTCGAGATAAGAGCCGTCTCTCGGCCGATTTTTTGCTTTGAGTTGCGAGCTAAAATTCGGGTTATGAGCCAGCTTCAGATACCCCACCGCTAGTTGGCGCAGCGAACGTCACAGTGAACGCCACAACATCAGCCCAGCATCACATGTCTCACTCGTTCACTTTTTGATTTGACATACAAGTAATTTGAGTTACGAGCTCCGTCACGGAACGAATTAAACTCGTAAGTCAAGGCCCCACTGTATATTAAATATGTATTCAAGTTTTAGAGATCATTAAGTATATTTATATTAGTACACAAATTAATGTTAAATATATAATATAAATATCAAATATACATTTAAGGTTTCAATATTACATATAGGATTAATTTGAATTAAAAGATTGCTTGGTGACTGAAACTATACTTAAGATTTTTAAAAAAATATATTTTTATTGATTTCAGAGAGGAACAAAGAGGGAGAGAGAGATAGAAACATTCATGATGAGAGAGAATCATTGATTGGCTGCCTCCTGCACACCCTCTACTGGGGATCGAGCCCACAACCAGAGCATGTGCCCTTGACTGGAATCGAACCCGGGTCCCTTCAGTCTGCAGGCCAATGCTCTACCCACTGAGCCAAACCAGTTAGGGCCTTAAGATTTTTTAATGGCGGGGGGGGGGGGGTGGTAAATAGGGATGAAAAGAGACTTTACTTTGGGCGAAGGGCACACGATGCAGTGTGCACATGCTGTTTTGTTGGGTTGTACACTTGACACCTGCATGGTTTTGTGAACCAATGCCACTCCACTAAATTCTATAAAATAAATAAATGAAGACTGTTAAATGTTCGATCCTTTAGCCCACCCCCCATCACAGTTTCCTATACACGGTAGCTGCTCAATTTAAAATATTATTTTGTCACCCTAGCCAGTTTGGCTCAGTGGATAGAGCGTCGGGATTTTTATGAGGCATCTCAGTAAAGATGCCCCAAACTGAACTCTCAATTCACTCTGCCCTCCTCCAACCTGTTCTCCCCCATTGCACCTGGTACCTCAAGTCAGAATTCTTATTTCTCTCCTTTACCTCTACATCTGGGTTATCAGCAAATCTTGCTATTCCTGCCAGTCATTGGTGAAACTCCTGCCAGGGCTGAACTGAGGCTGTAAAAATGCAGTCGGATGCACAGAAGAAATTGCATCCATTTGACCAGCTTCTTTCCACCTCCACTGCTACCCTCAAATAGGAACTCAAATATTCATGCTTTGTTGCTGGAAGCCGATCCACCCTTGCTGCTTGACGCAGTTATGTTTCAAGGGACCTGGCGTATATGACATATGTTCGCTCCCCCTCTTAAGCGCTATGTGTTTTAACCAGGGCCACCTCTCCGAGAAAGGTTGTTTCCCCGGGTTAAAGGTTAATAGGACTAAGGAAGAGAATAAATCAGTAAATACCCCTAGTGTTACAGAAATACCATGTACTACTTATGAAGAACTTGGACTAAGACTGTTGGCAATAAATTTGGGACTTGTTGGGCCCACATCCCCAGGGGTCTGCCCACCAGGGAAAGCACCAAAGCCTATACTCCTGGAGACCCACCGACACAGGGCAGTCCCAGGGAAGGCAAGCAGCGAGGCTGGGAGGACATAACCTTTACTGGGTAGGATAAACTCCTTCTGTCACTTCCTTGTAGCCTATCAGTAGAGCAGTGACCTTGGAATAGCTCTTGTAATGGAACACAGAGATTAACCTAGACAAGATTAAAATCAACAGAACTAGATAGAGACAGTTTTTTTGGCAAAGGTCAGGTAAGAAACAAGGAACTGTAGAACGTTACCCAAAACATACCATGATGTAATTATAGAGGCATGCTTATAGAATCTAATAGTATAAATATAGATGTAACAGGACAATAAAGAGAGAACCTCGCCATGATGATCAACTGAACGCTGCCTCCATGTCATTCCTTCTTCGCCGACTCCGTCCTCACCTATGGGAACCCCTGGACCTGTTGGGGCTGGACCCCAGCACTTTGTCTGCTGGGACAGCCTCCCTCCAGTCCAATGTTCACCTAGTTAGCTCTTGACAAGTAAATCCTCTTTAATGGCTTTCCAATGGGCTTAAAGAACAACACACATACTCTTTTCCATGGTCCTGAAGGGCCTATATATGGTCTCAGTAACCCCCACAACCCTATCTCATATCCATTGGCTCCCAGCACTTACATTCCTCAACATGCCATGCTTTTTCCAGCCATAGGACCTTCATAAATGCTACTCCATCTGGCAAGGATCTTTCTATTCAACAGCATGACCTCCCTGGAGGATCCTTCTGGGACCACTCCAGTTAAGAATCCCATCTACTATTGTCTAGTACCTGCTGGTTCCTTCAGGGCACTGAGTCCCATCTCCATCACCAAAGAAAGCCCCATGAGAGTAGAGGACTTTATTCTCCACTGCATACCTAGCACCTAGTGTTTGGCACACAGCAGGTACTCAATAAGTAACCGTTGACTCTATGTCTATATTAGAAAAGTAGGTCCTTTCAATGTCCAGTTTAATAAATTATCATCTTTATTTTTTACAAGTGGACCTATTTATTCATTCTATATTTTGATAAATTTTTCTAAATCATAAGTAATTACCACCAGCTCCTTCTACATAGTATATTGTTAAAGACAGGTCTGTCTAATTTAACATTTATATGCTATTCATTTTTAATTTCCCATTTGGTACATATAGTAAGTGATGAAATGATTTGCAGAAAGTACCATAAATGCTAGTTGTTTATTAAATATATTTCATTTTTTAAAAATTCCTCAGCAAATTGTCCAGTTACTATCAATTGTGATAATAGTTTCCAAATCAATTTAGAAGTGAAAAAATATCCAATAATTCTAAATCAGCCACAAGCCATGATCAACAAGTCAGAAATAACCATAACCAAGATCTCCATGTACCTTCAGCAGAATTTATATAATACTAGAGGCCCGATGCACGAAAGTCATGCAAGAGTAGGCCTTCCTTCCCCCGGCTGCCGGCACCAGCTTCCCGCCAGCACCCGGGACCCAGGCTTCCCTCCGGCTGCTGGCAGGCACCCAGGACCTGGGCCTCCCTCGCAGCCCCGGCTTCATTCGGAAGGTTGTCCGAAAGAGCGTCTGGTCTAATTAGCATATTATGCTTTTATTATTATAGAATTATTATAGATTCTTTTTTTACTGCAAATAACCTTCCTGGACTATATACTCACCTTCATGACTGGCTCTAGGGTCCCCAAGCCTAGTAGTCATGGGTTTCTACCCTCCACTGGGGAAGGTAATTTCCAGTGCTGAGGTATAGATCTACATAAGGCAAGTGGACACACAGAGGGAGCTGTACCTCCAAAGATCAAGAAATGCAGTTTTAAAAAACCAAGGTAATTGTATAAAAGGAGAGAATGAGGCCGGGGCTAGCAAACAAGTGTGTCAGATCAGAGAGTTACTTTGCCACTCAGCAAAAGGCAAGAGCAAGGTTTTGTGTAAAGGTCTGGGGAAATACTGAAGACTCGGCCAATGACACCAGCACTCTTATTTCATGTCAGGTCAAGTTAAAATACCTAACTGAGCTCTGCAATCGAGAAAAATCTAGATGGAATCCTGTAGCAGCAGTTGGCATTTGGCAAAATCTCAAAGGTCAGAAGAGCTAGTGAAAAAAAAAATTGGCCTTGACAGTTAACTTTCAGAACAATCATTAATTATAATTAAATGATAATAGAAAAAGTAATAAACAATATAGTAACATTTGTTAGTTAAGTGTAATTATCTGTAGGGCATGCAATTCACAAGCCTGGTTCAAACCAGAGGGCTGTAAGAATTGGAAGTCACAAAAAGATTGCCAAAGACCAGGTTTTGATTTGGAAACAGAGAGAAGTGCTGAAATGATTGCACCATCACCACACCGAGACCTGCCTTGCTCATTACTTAGTCATCCACCTCCATCAAGGGCTCTGGGTGGCACAAAAATAATGAAACCAGAGAAAACAGGGCAGCTTAATAGGAGAGGTGTGGGAGGAAATCCATGCTTATTCAGAAAGGTGTGTTCATGGTTGTATTTTGAATAGAACACACAAGTTATATGACACTTTCAGTCATACCTGTGCTGTATAAAAGCCTGTGTTTTATTCATTCATTTAAAAAATATTTATTGAGTGGCTACTCTGCAGCAGACTGCACTAAGATGCTTAAAATAAATGAAGCAGACATTCTAGTGGAGAAAAGACAAGCCATACTAATAAGTATATAGTATTTTAAAAATAGAACAGGGTAGAGAGAGAGAGGGTGCCAGCAGGAAGGAGGAATTACTGTTTAGATGGAGGGAGGAAAGGAAAAACCTGAAGGAGGTGAAAGAGTGAGCCACACAGGTATTTGGAGAAACTGATTCAGGGAGAGGGAGCAGCCAGTGCAAAGGCCCTGAGGCATGAAACTGGCTACAGCAGAGTGAATAAAAGAGTGAGCGATAAGAGTTGAGATTAAAGAGGCAATTGGATTAGAAATACCGTGAGTGCTTCAGTGGCTTTAGAGTGAGATGGAGAAACACTGGAAAGTTTTCAGCAGAGGACTGACATGACCCGACTTCTGTTTTGAAAGAGTTGCTCTGGTGTCAAGAACAGAGGTGTGGATGAGGGAAAAGATGGAAGGAAGCAGGGGGAAAAGATAGCAGATTCTACAGTTCCACTGACTAGTTCCTTCACTAGCTATAGCCAATGGGAAAAGGGCAAGGCCTTTCACACCTTACTAGGTAGGATGTGTGAGAACACGGACATTAACATTTATTTATTTGTTTGTTTAAAAAATACTTTTATTGATTTTTAGAGAGTAAGGGAGAGGGAGAGAGAAACATCAATGATGAGAGAAAATAATCTATCAGCTGCCTCCTGCACGCCCCCTGCTGGGGATTGAGCCCACAATCTGGGCATATGCCCTGACCAGGAATCAAACCTGTGACCTCTTGGTTCCTCGGTCAACCCTCAACCAGTGAGCCACACCTGGCTGAGCCTGGGTGTTAACATTTAATTTCAGGGTCTGTGTGCTCCCACAGTTCCCACCGAGGGAGTGACTCCTGGTTTCCACAGTGGGAATGGTACTGGAAGCACATCCCAAGAGCCCTGCCTTTCCAGGCTCGGGTGGTTATGAATATGGAGCCACCGCAGTTGAAAGGCACAAATTCCATTAAAAAGTAAATATTAAAAAAATCATACTCATAGAAATAGACAATAGATTGGTGGTTGCCAGGGGATGAGTGGGGGTGAGGGGGAAATAGGTGACTATGATCAAAGGCTACAAACTTGTAGTTATAAGAATGAGTAATTCTGGGGACCTAATGTGCAGCATGGTGACTATCAATATATATAAAAGGCTAATATGCTAAGTGTCCCTCCGCCCATCCGACCGGTCACTATGACCCTCACTGAACACCAGGGGCAGACTCAACACAGGAGCTGCCGTGACGCACCCTGGCCATTTACAGAGAAACAGCAGCGCGGACCTGGCGCCGACAAAGCAACACTCGGCTTCCCCAAGTGGGACACAGGCCCCGCCACCACCCAGAGTGACAGCCCACCAAATCACAGCCGACACTGCCGAGACCCCATGGCATAAAATGCTGCCCACAGCCCAGCCCGGCCTGGAAATGGTGGCTGTGGGCACTGGGTAACAAAGTCACGTAGCAACACCTGGCTTCCTCTCCCTAGCGACTATCCTCCTTGGAGTTTCTTCAGCCTAGGAACACGACTTGCTTTATAGCCAGGTGCAAATATTTTATACTTTAACCAAATATTTGTGAAGCGTTTTCCCATGCCTCATCTCATTTGATCCTCACAGAAGTCCTGGAGTAAGTAGATAGGAGACTCAGTGGAATCCTATTTTCTTTTCATTAGCCGGAAAACAAAGATTTAGAAAGCTTAGAAATTGACCCGACTGAAAAGAAGAAATGGTGGACCTTGAAAATGACTTCAGGTTTTCTCACTGCACAGAATATAGTCAAACACTGCTGCAGTTAAATATTTTACCCTTTGTTCTCCCTGCATGATCTACAATAATCTGCATTGGGTTGATATTTACTGCTGTGTTGCTGACAATTACCTGAAAGAGAAGTTGGGGTATTTCACTGGGCTGGAAAAAGTTTAGCTAAATCAGAAAGCAGGTCTAGTTAAGCAAGTTTATTCTATATCTATAAAAGGCTAAGTTGACACACGCATGAGCTATACATATAAAGTTCTTGCTGGCACCAATTGTACACAAGCGTTTCCATTTGTCATTGTTGATGGTGAATTTAGTTGACACTTCTATTATAGAGGAAGGGCAAATAGCAATATTAAAATATTTCTTCTAATTAACTTCCTTTCAATGTGCATGAATCCATGCACCAGGCCACTAGTAGCTAATAATACTCTACTGAATATTTGAAAGTTGCTAAGCAAGTAAACCTTAATGGTTCAACATACACACAAATGGTAATTATGTGAAGTGATGGATGTATTAACTAACCTTATTAGGATAGTTATTTTTCATTATATATGTGTATCAAATTATCACGTTGTACACCTTATTTCTTACATAGTGTTATACGTCAATTATATCTCAATAAAGCTGGGTGGGGGTGGGGGAAGTTCCAGGGAGGGACAGGCATAAATTCCACTTATCAGTACTATCTGAGACCTACAATGTAGGGCAAAGAGCAAAGATGGTCCCTGGGCCAAACTATTGTTTGCACCAAGTGGGAAGAGCTCACTTGTTACTGCATTCTCTTTGCTCTGCAAATAGGATTTCACTAGAGGCAATTGTCTCAGTACTTCTTTAGCCACCTGTCCTTCCTCAACTCTTTTCTTTAGCCAAGAGAACACCAGCCCACCAGGAAAACCACAGCACTGGGCTCACAGACTGGTACCTTCACCTGATATCATTCTTCTTCATTTGGATTTTGTTGTGGTTGTTCATTTTCCCTAATTTAAGAATATGCACATTTTTCTGTTAATTATCTAATTCCTTCTAACTCTGAGAAAATATATTTTCCCCCTTCTCATAGTTACCTAGTCACAAGGCTGAGCCTTCTAAAGACTGATAAAGAACAGAAAAAGAGGAGCATATGCATGTTTACACAGTGTAATGGGCGCCTAAGCGCTGTAAGAGATCGACCCTCTCTATCCCAGGCCGCCCCACCCTGCCAAGCTTTCAGAGGCAGGGCTGTGGATAGGGCTTAGGTTCTCATCCCTTCCTGCCTGAGTTCATTACAAGTCATTCAGATAACTACGATGTATAGTACACACCATGGAATGCAAAAATGTTTCTATGTGTGTATTTGAACAAATAAATTCTTATTTTATGAGCACTCAACTATAAACTAGGGACACTGAGGGATGCAAATGTTATTCAGATACAAATCCTGCCAATAAGGAACTTCATTTCTGTCTGGTAGAAAAAACAGTATAGGAACCAAAGTCAGAAGTGATATACGTAAGTGTGCCATGAGAAGTACACAGATGAGGCACTGTGGCAGTTCTGAGGTCCCAGATTGTATATTATACTTATGACTAGTTAATACTAACCAATAAAAACATAATAAGAACTACTTAAGTTTGATGCATTAAGCTTTCACACAGAAAATGTCTACTTTACATCAGTCATCTTCAGAATCGATGCTGCTTGCAGCCACACACTTGGTAGTCTCACACTTGACAGATATGATAGAGCATCATTCCTTTTGTTTCAGACATATCTAGTTTACTGAGGAATGGAAAATGCCCCTGCATCATTCTAAGTAACATTTTCTCCATACAACTAACATACAAAAACCAAAACAAGCATCAAAACAGTGCCTGCCTACAATGGCAACGGCCATGCGTTCAAAGCCAAGGAGTGATGCTGGGATGAGGATCCTGGATTCCAGCCAGCAGAAGAGGTCACAAAAGACAACTCTTACATGGTTAGAATAGTGAGACAAGAACTCAAACCCAGAATCGCATTCAAACATGATGTACATGCACATCATACTGAGTACATGCCAGGCACTGTTCTAAGCTCTGTTCAGACAGTAGATTAATTTATACTAATATATTAGTGTATGCCAAGTATACTTTAACAACAACCAAAAAAATTAAAGAGAGAGAGATTACATAAGTTTAATTAATATCATCAGAAAGATTACAGGAGATCTTGTACAGACTAAGATCCTAAAACGAGAATAGTTTGCTAAGAAAATGGAGTAATGAGAGAATAAGCAATATAAGACACATTTCATAAGAAGGCAATCTAAGAAGTTGAATATGCCTCTATCAGGCATTTTAGAAAGAGAAAAGAGAATTCTAGGAAGTATATACAAAAATAATTTTTTTTAATGATCAAGATTAATTAATTCAATTCTTACAAGACGCTGTCAGGTTGGTGGTTTATGATTGGGGAAACTGAGTCAGAGTGTTTTGTTTTGGTTTTAAAGGTAACCTGCCTAAAGTCCCACGGCATGTAAGGGGCAGAGCCAGGATTTGAACCCAGGCTATCTCTGCTCCTAGCCACTCTGCCATGCAGTTTGAATTTAGAGCCAATAGCCATCCCTTTCCCCCGCAATTGTCATTTTTCATGCTGGCTGACGCCATTTTCTTGCTTTCCACATGTGATCAAATTCTGCTGATTACCCTGAGAACAAACTAGCTCATGAGCCGAGCTCTCCTGGGCATCGGCATGCTGCAGCTTTGGCCTTTCAGAATATAACTAAACTCCACGGTAAACCCACAGCCACCATGTCCTTCCTGGGGGCAAGTCTACATAGTAAGATCATCGGTATGGAGAAATATAACACAGAGATTAGCTGGGAGAGTATAACAAACAACACAAACATGAGGCCATTGAATTTTCTGTTAATAATAAGTTGCAGTGCCCCACGGAGTTTTCTGTGTCACCAAATCCTCCCGGTCGCCGTTATACAAAGGCAACTTTGTCTTAAGAAGGCTACTGGGAAGATGGGCCTAATCTTGGCAAGGGCTTGGTGTCCCAAGAACCATGTTATTATTTCAAAGACTAAATGACAACAAACAAAAAGAAATATGATTTAAGCCATCTTTTCCAAAGGCACAGTGCTAGCACGGACACGGATCCTCACTTTCAGAGACATGAACATTGCACCTGAGCTCGAAAGGCCCAGATGTACATTTTCAGAATGGCAATCAAACGGATCTCAGAGAACGAACACCTGAAAAAAAAATCGTCATTTCAGTAAATAGTTCTTTATGTATTTTTGGCACGGTGTGAAATGTTTTACAGGAATGACCGTGCTGGATCTCAGTGCTCTGAAAGCTGAATGCTTTTTGTTATAATTTTTACAGGTTGGCATTTCCTTGGTCAGGTAGAGGCGTCCTGTTCCTGTTTCACCTGCACAATGCCCCGCATTCATTGTACACCCACCCGCTGCCCGTTGGTACATATAGTTAACTCTTGCTCACCCAAGCATGGATTATCATGGGATCAGCTGGTCTTTCTCCCCAGATGGTGGGAACTTCCATCTTCGCAATATTGACTATTAGCCAAAGCCAAGCACAAACAGGAGGCTACAACTGTCAGCAACTCCCCTTTCTCCAATGTACACCCACCAGGCACTGACTGTGGTGCTTGGCACTGGGCTGCCACGTTCTTAAGAACCACAAACAGACACTATTCCCAGAGACAAATACCATGATTTGAAGAGAGCAGAGATTGTTTCCTTGATTAATATGAATGGCTACAGTTTACAAAATAAAGTATATATTTTGCACTACCAGGAGTCTCCTGAGACCAAAGGATTGGTATTTTCCCCAAATCACAAAGAGTTCTCAGGATTACATTAGCACTTCTCCAGATGTCATCTCTCTTACATGGCCTTCAGCAAGGTGGGGGATTGTACTTTTGATTTCTAAAATGACTCTCTCAAAAACGGATAGGGTTTACCCAAAGGGCAACTATAAACTGTGGCTAATGATTTCTATTAAAGTATCAATTTACTAATGGTTTGTATTTTACAGACATATAAACTGTATACATCTAAGCACATTTCACAAATCATTTTGCATGAACTAAATTCATATAATGACAAAAACTGAATATTCACAACAAAAAGAATGCTCACAATATATACATAAGTTATAAAAACTAAGCTGTGGGTTTGGTTTGGTTTTCCAGTTGTCCTTAAATCACTGCAGAAAGTAGAGGACAGACACAGTGGGAGTGAGGTTGGTAGGCTTGAGCCTTCTGTAATCAGTTTACTTTTGGTTGTACGAAGAGATGATATCTTTAACTCATTCAAATTACTTATCTATTGCACTGCCCTAGGAGCATGTGGACTACAGAAAGTGGGGAAATGAGCCTCAAGTCCCTACAGTTGACAGTTCACCTTCAATTTCAGAGGACACTGGTCATCTCCATGCCAGCTTTCTGGTAAACTCTGCAGTACCAACAGTGTTTGCAAATCACCTGTTTCTTGGCTATTTATTCCTCCAGACATTCTCTCCCCTTCTACTTTCACTGGAAAATTTCTCCTTCACCTCCTTTTCAGGGCAAAATATAAGAGGTTCTGAAAAGATGGGGTTCACTGACTTCGAAGGGAGGTATCCCCCCTCTGTCAGCTCTCCCTCATACAGATGCTGACAGACTAGAAGGGGAAGCAACTCTGACAGAAGTGGAAACACTCAGAAATCAAGGCCAGGTGATCTCAGGGGTGTTTGACTGACAAGACAATTCAGGACCACACACAAGAAGTGGCAGGGTGCCATGGCCCCCTAAATCCCTCCAGCATGAGACATTTCCAACAGATGGAGGTGGCAACTGAACAATGAATTTTTGTTATTTCTATGGTAGTTCTCTGGAGATTCTAAAGGCCCCCTATCTCGTAAACCTGCACTGCCATTATTGAAAACCTTTTTCCGGCTGTTCTTTGAAGCAAGTACTCTGAGCAGGTGGTTGACTAATACACACCCCTTAAGATATTAAACCAGAAAATCAACATCATCATAAGACACTGAGACTGCTCCCAAGAGGAAAAATATATCTCTTAATCAGGCCAACAGCTGTAACGTTCCAATAGAACCTTTAACTTGGCATCATTCTGACAACCATTTTTTAAGCTGCATTATACCTTCACTTCAACGTCACAAATGTTTGGCCCCCAATGCTAGAGTCATGAAAAAAATGTATTGTTTCTCTAAGTCTTAGGAATCCCGAATTAAAGCCCTCTTCAGAGTCAGTTCCCCCCCCCCGCCCCCCCCAGGATTAGGATTTCTCTGGGGAGATCTAATCCCAGCTTCACTTGAACTTGGGGTCTGTCTGGCGAGGCGCTCTCATTTCCCCCACCAGCACCCCAGTCTCTATTCCCCTGCTGGTCCTGAAAACTCAGACGTGACTTGAAATGTGTGAAATGTGTCGCTCAGAAGGGTGGAAACCTGTCTGAAATAGTCAAATACTTTCCTGTGGCTCCACCACTGGGAACGTGACTTACTTTTAATCTTCAGATCAAGAATAAAATTTGGAAAGCAAACTCATTTTGTAAAAGAATTCCATCTACTTTAACCTTCTAATCTTTGTTTCAATGACCCAGTAATTAAGTCAAAGAGGCCCTCCATCAGGGAGTATATCAGAACAGGGGAAGGGTTAGGTGGAGAAGAAAGGATACAAAACCCCAAACTTCTTTCTTTCCCCTCCTCCTGATTTCCCGTTCAGAGCAGGTTGGCTTTGTTCCCTGCCAAGACTCCAGCTCATCCATTTGGCAAAGATGATTATTTAAATTAATAGCGACACAATTTCCCGCAACGTGTTCTGTCATTGCCGAGGTGGGGTACTTTGGTTTGTCTAGGGGTTGTGCTTTATGCCACTGACAACACCTCGCTTTTAAGAATTGGCACCTGAAATTCTCAAATGCTCTTGGTCTAGCTGTAACTGTGCTTAAATCTGCGGCCACCTCTTCATGTCTGTGTTGTCAACCCTTTGCTATCCCTCCTCTGAAAATTGCATGTGATCCAGCATTAAAACTTTTAAAGAATACATTTCTAACCTACATTCCTGCTAAAGAAAATGGAGTGAGTCATTCAAATGCCACTAAGAAGAAAAAAACAATTATTTGATTTTTCCCTTCAAAGCAGTATGGCCTATAAGAAGTCCCTTGAGGACACAATCTTTCTATCACTTTGATAAGCCTCAAGATAGAAGCCATACCCCTACATGCCTTGAGACAGTAACCAAGAGTAACTGAACCTTTACTTAATTAAAAAAAAAAAGGAATAATTTATTTGAAAAATTCCATTTCATTTATTGTAACTGATTTCTTAAATATCTGGTGACTGGTGATTGGCCAGCTGTCATAATTCATCAGTCCCACACTTTTCTATTGAATTTTTAACTTTAAACAACTATTAGTAAGCCTCCAGCCAGTGTTACCTTTGGAGGTAAATTACTACTCGAAGACACCCCCCCCCCTCCCGCCTTCCTTAACATTTAAATGAGATGGCTGCCTGGTTTCCTCAATCTCGCTTTAATAATCTGAGTCTAAAAAGTCACCTGTGCCGCGGGATGGCCCCAGCATGTGTTTTCAAGGGTGACAAGGGTCTGTTGTTTTGTATGGAAAAGGTTCCATCACCACAGGAAACATGAAGCTGATGACTGTGTATGATTTTTCTGCTTTTCCAGAAGCTGACGCTTTAAAAATCTTTTTATAAACCATTTCTCTCCCACTACATACACGAGAGTCACAAGGAAGGTTTCGGAATGAGGGATGTAAGGGCCAAAGAGAGAAGAAAAAGAAAAAAAAATTTTTTTTTTTTCAAAATAGGGACCCAAATGTAAGATGAAGCAACAGTAGTTGGAAGGATTACCAAAAACCGCCTTACCTTTGTTATGTATTTGGAGTCGCCCCACTTCAGAAATTAACACCATTCATTCACAGCCCGGTAGCAATTGACAAGGCTAGCAAGTCACCTACAACATCTTCCCGGCCTCGCTCTTTTTAATGTAAAACCACAACAAGGAGTGTCCAGCTACTCCCCACCGCGCCGCTTAAAGCAACAGGTCGTTTTAGGCTCAACTCCCAGGCCCTGGGAGTTCCAGTTTGTCAGAATGTTTTGACTTTGGAAACCTGCAGAGAGAAGCTCTCAGTGAGGACAAGTCCCCGAGCCGGGCTTCTCGCTGTCCCAGGCTGCACCCTCCGCAGAGAGAAGCAGGAGCGAGAACCAGAAGGCAGCCCTCGGGGGCTCCGCTCCTGGCAGGAGCGAGACTGGGAAGCGCGGCGATCCTCCTGGCGGGACGGCGCCCGGTGCGCACCCCGGGGAGACGCGGCCCGGGAGCCCAGTGGCGTGCGGCGCAGCGCCCGGGAGCGCTCAGCGCCTGCTCCCCGAGCCCTTCCCGGTCCCCTCCTTCCTCCTCCCGCTGCCCTCCCCCGCCGGGGCCGTTCGTCTCACAGTAGCAAGGTTGTCTCTCGTCTACTCCCTTCCCTTAAACTCACCAAACCAGATTTTTACTCTCAACACCGAGAACTTCCCGTAAATCTGCACTGAAATTTTATCCTGCTCGCTGAGCCTCCGCTGGCTGAAGGCCAGTGCAACATTCCTGTTGTTTTCGGAGCCGAGATACCTTTGCTGAAGGTTAACAAATAAGTCTGCCGGGATGGGAGAGATCGGGGGGCCTCGCTGCGGGCCGCCCGCCCCGCTCAGACGCCCAGACGTGAGCCCAGAAGTGACACCTGCTCCACCTGAGAACAGCGATCCGAAACCGACGCCCGGCCCCCGCCGGGCTGACCCGAGAAACCAGGCAGAACCACGTCTGCGGAATAAGGAACCTGCAGCTGAACCACGAGCCGATCGGCACCACCCACCCCCATGTCGGCCCCGGGTAAAGACGGCGTTCGACCAGGTAGGATCAGAGCGAGCACCGCGGCGGGCCAGACGGAAGGGGGACCCCCCGGGGCGTCCTTACCTGCAGGCGAGCGCCGCCGGGACCAGCGCAGGAAGGAGCGTCGCGCGGACCGAGGCCCGACCTTCGCCGGGGGCCTTCGCAGCAGGGCCTGGGGCCTGGGTGCCGCTCGCTCCCAAGTGGCTTAACTGAGCGCGCTGTGCCCTAAAGTTACAGCTGGTTTCTAGAAAGGGAACCAGAAGACGCTGGATTGTAGAAACAGCAGCCAAGGCCTCCCGTCACCTTTCCTGATCTCGGAGGAGTTGGTCTGACTCCCACCCCCATCCTCATCCCAAAGAAGCCGGCAATCTGCGCCCCACCCCTCCGCGTTACCTGTTTACACAAGAGTTCGGGAGCCTCGCGCATTTCAATGGAGCGCTAAGCTTGTTTACAGGCGCGTAATCGGCCAACAGGAATCGAATTCGGTGACTAAACAAACTAGAAGAGGAAGCAGGAACCACCAGGAACCTAAAACGGAGTTGTGATTTCTGGTTGCAATGTCATGCAACTGAGAAAAAAAAAAGAGAGCGAAAGAGAGAGAGAGAGAGAGAGAGAGAGAGAGAGAGAGAGAGAGAGAGAGAGAGAGGAGAGAAAAGTGCTGTTTCTCTTTGGGCTACTTTACTGAAGAACTAGTTCAAAAAATGTTTTTTGATGATTAAATGAATCAATACATACAAAGAGCTTGGAACAAGTGCCTGCCACTTAGCATTAGCTGGCTTTATTATTATTAATCATTATTATTATTTGTACTATGGCTTTTTTTTTTTTTTCTGAAGGGGAGAGGGAGTGATCAGAGTTAGGTAAGGCCATGAGCAATTTTTTTAAAACATCTCCCAGGGTCAGTTTCTGGAAGATTCCAATGATGAAGTGTATTTTGTTTTTTCTTGTGTGTGTGTGTGTGTGTGTGTGTGTGTTTCCCCCAAGTTTACTTTGGGAAGAAAGTTCATGTAAAGGAGTGCCCGACTGATTTTCATCTCACTGAAAAGTTGCAAGATTGACAAGATACGTGGAGATAATCGGCCTGTGCATTCCAAGAAGCTCACTAATGGAGGGGAAACTCTGGACCCAGCAATCAACCCTCCATGTGTGCTTCATTCCAATATGGATTTAGGCATTTGATTTGCTCTCTGGCCCTGGGAGGGTTCCTTATCCTATTCAGTTAGAAACTGATGCTAGCGGTGTGAAATAGGGGTGTGAAAACTAGTATGAAATAGGGGGAAATAATTTTTAAACCTCTCATGAATATTAAAAAGTGATTATTGGAGCCCTGACCGGTTTGGCTACGTGGATAGAGCGTCAGCCTGCGGACTGAAGGGTCCCAGGTTCAATTCCGGTCAAGGGCATGTACCTTGGTTGCGGGCACATCCCCAGTGGGGGGCATGCAGGAGGCAGCTGATCGATGTTTCTAACTCTCTATCCCCCTCTCCCTTCCTCTCTGTAAAAAATCAATAAAATATATATATTTTTAAAAAGTGATTATTGGAGGCTAAAATGTGCCTACATTTTAGTGCCTACAGAACACCCTTTTCCCTCCACTTAGCTTCACTTTTAAAGAAGAAATCCCTTTACATCAATGAGGCCCTTTGTACTTTACCAAGCACTTCACCCACCTCATCTGATCTGATCTCACAAATCAGTCCTAAGAGCTACTTTATACCCCTTTTGTAGGTTAAGACACTAAGGTCAATTAGTTCTAAGTTTCATTTCATGGTGTGGCGGAGACTAGCTCACGGTTCTAGTTAAATCTAAAAAAACAGCATTTGCCTTTAGGGAAAATGATTCCTTAAAATTAGCAATGAATTCTGAAACATTTTCAGTCCCTTTGTGTATGTATGCATGTATTGTTAATCCTCACCTGAGGATAGTTTTTCCATTGGTTTTTAGAGAGAGTGGGAGGGAGGGAGAGAGAAAGAGAGAGAGATGTGAGAGAGACACATAGATTGGTTACTTCCTGCATACATCTGGATCAGGACCAGGGATCAAACCTGAAATCCAGATATGTGCCCTTGACCAGGAATCAAATCCAGGACCCTTCGCTATATAGGCCTATGCTCTAACCATTGAGCAACAATGACCTTTGAGATATATAATCTTCCTCAAATGGCAAGGTTTAACTCAGGTCAATTAAACATCTTCTGAGTTTTAGATTTGTTCCTGGTCAATACAGGCCAAATGCTATCAACAACAGGAGGTCTGAATATTCCCAGGTCCTCTCACTACATCTAGGGGTCGACACCAGCAAGCATGAACAAGGGCTCCACACTTAAAAACTCCAGTTTCATATTAGCCTTTCTTCTCTTTCCCAGAAATATCTGGATTGTGGCCTTAAAAGCCTCTCACTGTCAGGGATCCTCTGAGTTAAAAGATTCAAGGGGGGACATTCCCAGTCTCACAGATTTTTCCACCTCAGAACAGGTTTTTCAGTAGGAGGCACTGGGCCAAAGCCTGGGGAATAATGAGCAGAAATAATAAAATGAGTTTGAAAGTGTGAAGGTCAGTGACTCCCCGTGAACTGGAGCTGGAGTCAGGGAAGATGGCCCTGGAGGCACAGGTCCTGGAAGCAAGTCCTGATGGCAGTTCTGAGTGGATTACTTTCAAATGTTGTCTGGAATGCCTGCTCCTGTTTTCTCAGTTTTGCCCACTGCCACCTATTAAATGGGTGTAGTTTTTGTTCCTAACTACTTCTCACTGCCTTCCCCAGAAATATGTCACAAATTAAACAGGCTTTTTAAAGTGGAAGGCTATAGCAAAGAAATTTGAGCTTTCATTACTTCTTCTTTGTGGCAAAATCTTGATGCATAATAATAATTATTATTATTATTTAATTATCAGACAAACCTCATGCTCCTGGGTATTTTAAGTGTGCAAAACCCTTCCTTTCCTTCTTTCCCTTCTGTCTGGAAGGCAATGTGTTAGAGTGAATGCAAACCTCATGCAGATTGGTTTCCCACAGATTTGAGTCTAAATCTTCATTTTATCTCTTAGCTATCTGATGCTGGGCAAATTGCTGCGTTGAGCTTCAGTTTCTTCATTATAAAGTAATAACTGCTACCTCTCTAGATTTCTGTGTAAGTTAAATGAGGTGAAATCTTAGCACAATTCCTCGCACACAGAAAGTATTTAAATAATGGTTTTTCTGCCCTAGCCAGTTTGGCTCAGACGATAGTGCGTCAGCCCGCAGACTGAAGGTCCCAGGTTAGATTCCGGTCAAGGGCATGTACCTCATGTGCCTCGGTTGTCGGCTCGATCCCCGGCCCTGGTTGGGAGCGTCTGGCAACTAATTGATGAGTCTCTCTCATATTGATGTTTCTCTCTCTCCCCCTTCCCTTCCACTCTCTCTAAAAAAATCAATGGAAAAATATCCTGGGTGAGGATTAACAACAACAAAAAGAACCCCACAAAAACAAATAATGGCATTTCCTTTTGCACCTGGGGGTGGGGTGGAGGAATCTACTTCACAGCTCAGGAAGAATTCTTTCCCATATTTAAATCTTAGATCAAATGACATTACTCAAAGACACCCTCAGTAACAAAGGCAAGCCTCAGACCCTTGTAAAGAACCAAAGTACAATAATAACCATGTACATCGCGTTTCCAATGAGATCTTATCATCTTTGATCATTACCACTGTGTGAACTGAGGTAACTATGGGCAAAGCTCAAATCCTTTGTATTGCCCCATTGCTCAGATTAGGAAACCCAAGAGTTGTTCCAAGTGGCTAGTAAGTAGCAGAGTCAGGTTTTCTTTAGTTTTGTTTTTTCAAAAACATGTTTTTATTTATTTCAGAGAGAGGAAGGGAGAGGAAGAGATAGAAACATCAATGATGAGAGCAAATCATCAATAGGCTGCTTCCTACCTGCCCCCCCCCCCCCCCCCCCCCCCGGGGATTGAGCCCACAATCTGAGCATGTACTCTGATTGGGAATTGAACTGTGGCCACCTGGTTCATGCTCAATGCTTAACCACTGAGCAACACCAGCCAGGCCGGAGCCAGTTTTTTGTTTGTTTGTTTGTTTGTTTGTACTGCTTTTGACTATTCCCTACTATTGGAACTGTGATTACTTTATTCCTACTCCCACGTAGGGAGAAGAATCAAGGCGTTCCAAAAGACTACTTTGGTTTGCAGTTGTGGGGGGAGAGCCAGGAGATTCTGGCTAGAGTTTCTGGGTACTTCTCATTTTGGAGGCATGGAAAGCCATGAAGAAAACCATCAAAGGTCTGTGCTCTATGCAAGTCAGGTGTGCTGACCCTCAGGAGTACGCTCCCAACTCGATGACAAACAGAATGGCAGCAAGGTAAAGAGCTTGGGCTTGATGTGAGCAAGAGTGCAGCTTATGTCCCGGAAGCTGGGATCATGGGCATAGGCCTCAGTTTGATGCCAATGGCAATACCGAACAGTAGGGTCACCATGATGCTTAAATAAGATGATACACATAAAAGCCCAACGCTCAGCACACTCTAAGTTTTCAATACATGTAAGTTATTTTTCTAATCAAATAACAAGTACTAAAATGGTACATGTGAGGCCTAAATGAGGAATGTAATAAATAAATGCAAAGAGCTAAGGACAATGCCTGGCACAGAGTAATTGCTATTGCTATTAATTATTGTGGTTATTATTTTTCTGTATAATAATTTCCTGTGACTGCAGTGAGGTCAATCTACTTTTTAGGGGATAGGAGCTTCTGTTACTTGTTTCTTATGAGAGCTGACATTTTAGGTACCATCTAATAGTGTGACAAAGGATAGTAATATCTTTTCAATGGTTTTCTTTTCCCTTTGTTTCCCTCATTTCTCCTAATTTTACCTGAAACAGAAAAAAAATTATTGCTGGATGGGATAAAATTACTGACCTGAACTCAAACTTCCTATTGAGGCTGCTGACATTTTTTCCCAACCGAAATCAGACAATAAGCCCTATTTTAATCTAGAACATGCATTTGACCCAGAGAGACCTTTCAACTCTGTAATTTCCACAGCCTCTCTTTCCCTCATATGGCAGCCACTAACTTCTCATAGAAATGTCTTTTAAAATCTTTTATTTATTTTTTTGAATTTTTATGAGCTTATTTTAGCCAAACAGACAACATGCCAAAAAACCTAAAAATCTTTTATTTTTGTTTTTTAATTTCCATATTAAATCCCTACTGGATGTACTATGTGCAAATTTAAGACAAGTTATTCCTGGGCTCTCTTAAATCCAAGGGATTTAGCCCAAGGACAACCCTAGAAGGCAGTCAGCAGCCCCCAGGTCAGAGGAGGAGGGAGGGCCACTCAGAACTCTGTGAGACAGGCGCCTGGGAGTGTGGTTTCCATGCCACACCATAGGAGGGCCCCTAACTGAATTTTAAAAATGTACTGAGTTTACAGAAAAGGGAATTAATTATAGCAGGGGTTCACTCCAAACATTAATCTCAGAAGCCAAATCCTTGATTTTGAGAAAGGCCTTCAATATGAGTCCCTTGACCTTCATTCTTCCTGCACAAATAGCTCTGCCAAAGCCCGCCTCCACCCACCTGCTGGGATGGAAGGAGCACTAATGTAAATTAGAGGCCCTTATAGGCCCACTCGAGACCAAGAAATGGTTTTGTTATGGCAACGAATGCTGTTAATTCCTTTATTTCCCTTTAGGACCTAGTCCCCACCAGAGAAGGTCTCCAGATTTCTTTTTAGTTTAGAATGGAAAACAGCCACACATCAGAAGCTCAACCATTCAGGAAAGACTGTCAACATAACATTACTAACATTGAACCAGTGCTTAGCAGAGTATTTGCCAGACGTTAAGCACTTTACATGTATGTTGATGCTCACAAGGACCCCATGAGGCAGAGGCTGCTGTTGCGCCCATTTTGTAGGTGAACAGACCAAAGCACAGTGCAGAGAAGCGACACTGCTGACGTCTCACAGCTAGGAAGTGGCAGAGCTGGGGTTTAACACAGGCGGCCTGGCTCCAGAGCGTGTGATCCTAACCACAGCACTCTATCGCCTCACAAAAGAATCTGTATATGCACGTGGTTATATTATATATGGGTGCGTGTGCTCTAGCACCAGCAGTGCCTGCGCAAAGACAGTGCCTGGCACAAAGTAGGCACTCAGTAAGTGTTTGTCGAATGAATGAGTGAATGTGGACATACATTTCAACCTTATGACCTCAATATTTAGATGTGTGTGTCAAAGGAGGTTCGGTTTAACTCATCTAGGATCTGAGGTTTAGGGTCACATTAGAGAATGAATACAAGTGTGTTTGCAAAAATATGGTTAAGGTTCTAATTTGATATTTGCTATAGGAAATGAGCATTTTGTAGGATGGAATTAACTGCAGGTGTGACCAAATTTACTGACCATAAAAACCAAATAAAAATAATCTGAATATTCTCACTTTGTTTCTCTTGTTTCTCTGCTTGGAATACCCTTGTATGCTACATCCATCCATCCATTACCAGTTAAGAACATGGTCTGGCCCTGGCTCAGTTGGTTGGATGTCATCTGGTGCACCAAAAGGTTGTTGGTTCGATTCCCGGTCAGGGCACATGTCCAGGTTGTGGGCTTGATCCCCAGTAGGAGGCATGCAGGAGGCAGTCTATTAATGTTTCACTCTCACCTCTCTCTCAAAATCAATTTTTAAAAAATCAATTAAGAAAAAAAAAAGAATGCAGTCTCTTGTCCTTTCGCCCAAACTTCCAACATAAAAAAAAAGAAAAGAAGAAGAATATAGTCTGGAGCCAGATACCTGAGTTTGAATCCTGTCTCTGCCACATACTATGTGACTGTAGGCAAACAACTTGGCTTTAGAATCCTCATCAGTACTCACCTCCTTAGGTGTAATAGGAAGACTTCGTGTGTTACTGATAAATAGATCTGAGAATAGCACCAGACTATTATCTATACTAATAAAAGGGTATTATACTAATTAGACTGGGAGACCTTCCAGACGTTCTTCTGGACAAAGCCATGGTGGCGAGGCCGAGATAGAGGTGGTTAGAGGCCAAGAGGGGAGGGCAGTTGTGGGTGATCAGGCTGATGGGGGAGTGGGGCCAGTGGGGGTAAGCAGACCAGCAGGGTGGCCAGTTGGGGACGAGCAGACCATCAGTGAGGGTCAGTTGGAGGTGATCAGGAGAGCGGGGGAGGGGGGGTGCAATTTGGAGTGAGCAGGCCAGCAGGGGTGCAGTTGGGGATGAGCATGGCAGGGGGTATAGCTCAGGGGTAGAGCATTTGACTGCAGTTGGGGACGAGCAGGCCAGCAGGCAGAGTGGTTAGGGGCAATCAGGCAGGTAGGCAGGTAGGTGAGTGGTTAGGAGCCAGCAATCCCAGATTGTGAGAGGGATGTCTGACTGCCGGTTTAGGCCTGATCCTGTAAACCAGCAGTAGGACATCCTTCGAGGGGTCCCAGATTGGAGAGGGTGCAAGCTGGGTTGAGGGACACCCCCCCATGCACGAATTTTGTGCAGCGGGCCACTAGTATTATTATAATTATCCATTCTACCTCCCATCATTATTTTATACAACAAATATTCACCAAGGATCTACTATGTGTCAGGTTCTGTACATCAGGCTGAATATAGAAAAATAAATGAGAAATGATGCCTATCTCTAAGACACTCATATTCTGTGGCAATAGGTAAGCAATCAGCCAATGACCTTTCAGTGTGTAGGCCCAGGAAGTTAGTGGCAGTCTAAGCTAGACTTAAGGGGTCAATCTAGGGGAGATGATGTCAGAACTGAAAGGTCTAAAGGTTACTGTAGGAGTTAGGCAGATAAAGCAGATGAGAAGTGATTCCAGGAAGTGAAAATCACCAAGGAAAAGAGAAATGGTGGATTCAGGGGTGTGAAGGCAAGGAGATCTTTATGGCTAGAGGATTGGATGGCAGTGGCGTAGATAAAATTGAGAGATAGGGTCAATTGATGGAGAGAATTATGTTATGCCAGAGAGTTCAGAAGAATTTTAAATAGGGAGTGGTAATATCAGGTTGGCATATCTACTAGAGTCTAAGTGGCAAAGTAGATGGCGAGGAGAGGATTCAGGATATATACAGGTGGTAGGAGTCATGGGGCTTAGTGACTCATCAGAAAATTTGGAGTAGAAATGATCATTCATTCCATAAATATTTGTTGAACATGTACTATGTGCCAAGTACTGTTCCAGACCTTTAGTTCATTTTTATCAATTTTAGAAAGAGGAAGACAGAGAGAAGAGAGAGAGAGAGAGAGAGAGAGAGAGAGAGAGAGAGAGAGAGAGAGAGAGAGAGAGATATCAGTTTATTATTCCACCCATTTCTGCATTCATTAGTTGACTCCTTTATGTGGCCTGACTGGGGATCAAACCTGCAACCTTGGTGCATTAGGACTACACTCCAACCAGGTGAGCTACCCAGCCAGGGCTACAGCAGGTTTGAGATGGTTAATATTAAAAATAAAAATAAAGCAGGGAAAGAATAGAAAACTAAAGCAGAGAAGAAAAATAAAGCTGAGGCAGACTGCAATATTTCAAAGGTGGTCAGGGAAGGCCTCTCTGAGCAGTTGACATTGAGAGGCACTGAAGACGGTAGAAACAGCAATTCAGACACCCAGAGGAAGTGCTCTCAAAGCAGAGCAACAGTGTCCTTGGCATATGGAACAACAGCCAAAAAGGTCGTTTTAGTTGGAGGGGTGGAAAGAAAGAATGATAGAAAGTGAGTTAGTGAGATAATGCAGCAAGATTGTGTACAGCCTCATAGGCCATCACAAGGACTTTGGCTTTTGCTCTCAGGGCAGATCTGACTCTAGTTTTCTGTTTGTTTGTTTTTTGTTAATCCTCACTGGAGGGTATTTTTCCATTGATTTTTAGGGAGAGTGGAAGAGAGAGGGAAAGATAGAGAGAAACATATATGTGAGAGAAACACATCAATTGGTTGCTTCCTGGATGAGCCCCTACCAGGGCCCGGGCCAGGGAGGAGCCTGTAACCAAGGTACATGCCCTTGACTGTACCGCAGGCCACCACTCTATCCTCTGAGCCAAACTGGTTAGGGCAGGGGTGGGCAAACTTTTTGTCTCGAGGGCCACAATGGGTTCTTAAACTGGACGGGAGGGCCGGAACAAAAGCATGGTTGGAGTGTTTGTGTGAACTAATATAAATTCAAAGTAAACATCATTACATAAAAGGGTACGGTCTTTTTTTGTTTGTTTTATTCATTTCAAACAGGCCGGATCCAGCCCGAGGGCCGAAGTTTGCCCACGGCTGGGTTAGAGTGTGACTCTAGGGCAGGGGTGGGGGTAAGGTGGGGGAAGGTGAGGGGGTAAGAGATCAACCAAAGAACTTGTATGCATGCATATGAGCATAACCAATGGACACAGTAGGGGGGTGAGGGCATGTACTGGGAGGTGGGGGCGGCCGGGGAGAGGTCAATGGGGGAAAAGGAGACTTAGGTAATACTTTAATCAATAAAGAATTGAAAGAAAAAAAAGAAGGTTGCTCTGTGTGCTGCAGGAGATCAGAGCAGCAACAGAGAGACCAGTGAGGAGGTCACTGCAATAGGGTATGAGTCCAGCTTTGAACTCCTGAATCTGAGGTGCCTGTGGGATACCCACGTAGACAGGCCTAGTGGGCAGTTCATTGGGTGCACCTGGCAGGCATGAGAATGTCCCCTGCATAGACACAGTTTTGGTGGTGCTTGAAGCCATGAGACTACTTCGGAGTGTTGGGAGAACAAGAAAGAGGACTGGAGACAGGTACTGTGTCCTGGCAAAGGGAGAAGTGCCCTTGAAGAAGATGTAGAAGAAAGTGTTAGTCTAGAAGAGAATGAGATTCTAGAAGCAAGGCAAGTTCAAAGTCAAATGAGGCACAAGGAAGATAAGGATGGAAGGCATATTTTCTTTAGCAACTAGGAGATAACTGGTGACCTTGACAAGGGTAATTTCAGTGGGTTGGTAAATCTGAGCAGTGAATGGGTGGTGAAGGAGTGAAGATAGTAGGTGTATACAAACCTCTCAAATAACTAGGCTTGAAATGAAGAACAGAGATAAGGTAATAACCACAGGATCAAAGGAGAACTTGCTTTTTGAGACGAGAAAGGCCTCAGGATGTCTATAAACTGATAAGAAAAGCTAGTCAGGTGGGACCAAGTATCCTAGATGCATAGGACAATTAATTCACTAATTTATTCACAAATATTTGCTCAGTATCTACCAAGAGTCAGTCACACACTGGAGATACACAGATGAACAGAAACACAGCCCATTTCCTGATGTTGGGAAGACAGACACATCTATAACTAATACAAAGTGAGAAGGGCAAAAGAGATGGATGCGAAATGCAAGGAAGAACCCGTCAATTTTGCCTCCGTGAAAAAGGGAAAGTGAGGGAAACTTCCTGGAGGTTCAAACATTTGAATAGGGAATTAAAAATGAGAAAATTAAGGGTAGCGGAGCATTCTAGCCAGGGAAACTTCATGACCAACAGTGACAAGATGAAGGGAGAGGTAGAGAAAGCAATAGCATCCGTGTGATGGAAGCCTAGGGGTGTGGTGAAGCAGCAGGATTTGCAGCTGGCAAAGTAGGGTTGGGCCAGAGAGTAAGAGACTTGAAAGGAGAATGGTCCTTATTGTTATGGGTGATCAAATTTGGGCAGAACATTACGTGGTCCTGGGTGTGTTTTAGAAAAAAAAAACACTCAAGCTTAACACAGAGGATAGATTGAAGAGAGGAGAACTTGGGAGGAAATTGCAATGGTTCAGGTGAGAGATGACAAGGTCCGTAGGGCAGTGGCTGTTCCAGAAATGTTGAATGTGGTCGCTACTGTGGATTATCTCATTCCACTCTCCTCTCAGTGTACCTTCCTGTACTGACAGGTTATAGGACTAAAAACTACATTTCCTGCCCTAGCTGGTTTGGCTTAGTGGATAGAGCGTGGGCCTGTGGACTCAAGGGTCCCAGGTTCAATTCCAGTCAAGGGCACATGCCCAGGTTGCGGGCTCGATCCCCAATAGGGGACGTGCAGGAGGCAGCCAATCAATGATCCTCATCATTGATGTTTCTCTCTCTCTCTCTCTCTCTCCCTTTCTCTTTGAAATCAAGAAAAACATATTTTAAAAAATAAATAAAAACTACATTTCCTAGACTTCTTTGCAGTTACAGTTCCAAATGTAATGTGAGTTCAGACAAGCAGATCCATTTGCACAAGATTTGGAAGGTCAAAGTGAGGAAGAGGCCAGGTTTCTGGTTGTTTCTGCTGTTTCTTCCACCAGGCACAGTCATAAACACACAGTGTTCAATGGCTCTGTCTAACTTTAAGGGTAGAGCATGGAGCATAAGGCACCCCCCCACCCCCACCCGATCTAGTAGACATAGCATGGCTCTGTTGCAAATGTGGCTGAGGTAGCTTCCTGACCCCAGATTGCAAAGAAAGTGTGTGTCACAAAATACAATAGTTCCAGGGATGCTGTTCTGCTTCCCCATCTTCTTGATTGTGGCTGGCAATGTTACTATAGAAGTCATACCTCAAGGTCCAGCCAAGTGCCTGGTGTTCCAACAATTATGTAAGCACCTAATCGCATATATTAAATCCCTTTATGTTTAAAACAGCTAGAGTGATTTCTACTTATTTCGATTGAAACCCACTTGACTGTTGAATACATAGAACTGAGAGACTCTGATGCCAATTGAACATGGTATGGAAGAAGGGAGTGGGTGGCAGTGACAAAAAGAGAGAAGGCAACTACTTCCAAGGTTTCAAGCTTCATGTGGCCATCAATCAAAATAGGGATTACAGAGAGGGTTGGAGTTTTGCAGGCAGGAGAGTGGGGCATCTCATGAGTTGGTTGGAACAGGTTCTCCAGAGCATCAAGCGTTGAAATTAGGTCATTACTGACTAACAAGGGAGTAGAAGGAGATTCCGTTCCAGAACCTAAGTGGCATTTTTATTGCAATGCATCACTGACCCACACCTTCAAGTTCAAGTCTTGTATGAAGAGTATGAAGAGTTATATCAAATAGCAATGGAGGAATTAGTGAAATTCATAAGACTTACCTGTCTGTTCCTAGGAACATGTCCCCCTCATGTCTTACTATTCAGAAAGCTAAGTGATATTCCTTCCTTAACTTTAGTAAGACTAGTGTATCTTTTCTTCTTAGAATGGTAAGTACCAGTACAGTCTATCAGCATCTTTCTTTCAGGGCCTAACGGACACTGTATTGCTCAAATAAAATCACATTCTAACCTTGACCTATTCCTCTGGCAATGAGAGCCATCCCATGGTCCAGTGACCCATATGACTCCTCCCCTCAAAAATATTGTGTTCCATTGTGGCTATGACAACAAACCTGAACAAGTAGTATGGTCTTCTTTTTCTTTATTCTTCCTTTTTTTAAAAAAAGCAATTTATTCCATTTATTGTCAGCACAGTTACCATCTTTCCAAGGTTGTAGGCAGTAGAGAGGGACATGGACCTCATTAGCAACTCTGAACTCTTTAGACAAGTAACAGCCTGACACTGCCAACTTGAGATGGGAACATATGTTTTTTGTCTTTACAATAAAATTCAGGGATTTACGCACTTGTCATTAAGTATGGGCCTACGTGAATACATTTCTTCTTTTTTTAAACTTGATTTCAGAGAGGAAGGGAGAAGGAGATACAAACATTAAAGATGAGAGAAAAATCATTCATTGGCTGCCTCCTGCACACCCCCTACTGGGGATCGAGCCCACAACCAGGGCATGTGCCCTTGACCAGAATTGAACCTGGGACCCTTCAGTCTGCAGCCAATGCTCTACCCACTGAGCCAAACCAGCTAGACCTAGGGCCTAAATGCATTTCTTAATGGAAATGAGGATTGGAAGCAGGAGATAGAAGTAAAAGCTTTTTAATCTATTATAAATATTAGCACCCATTTTTTCTTAAACAAATAAAAGATCCTTGGTAAGACTTCAAGATGCATTTAAACATGCCTTTATTGTAGTACTAGTGACATTCAGTGACAGTTAATTAAATGTAAATATCTTTGCGCAACTGTATTATGATCCCTCTCTCGGGACTGCAGAAATTGTCTTGTTGAGCTGTGTTTTCCCAGTGCCAAGCAGAGGCCCACATGGTGTGCCCTCAAGGAATGCTTGAAGGAAGTTTCTAAACTGGGATCAAGAGACAATATTTTAGTACTGGCTCTGCTTCAGTTTCCTCAGCTATGAAATGAGTTTCCAGATCATAAATTCTTCTACTTCTTTGAAGGGCTCCTTACTCATACATTTTTTTGATCCCTACAGGAAAAAGATAGAGAATCTCCTTCCCTAAAATGTCTGCAGTATAGCTGGTGAGTGCATTCAGTTTGGTTGCGAATACATCAGGGGGTGGATTAAATGACCTCTGGAGGTTCTTCAAGGACTCCTAGGTCGGGTTCTATTAACTCCCCATTACCTTGAGATCTGCATCAGGATCATTGGGTGTGGAGCTCCATTCCAGAAATGATTTTGTTACTGGGTTGTTTCTATTTTCCTCTTGTTTACCATCAGGATATTTCCCCTCTCCGTGGGGATTTTCTGTAAAGGTCACATAGCCACTTCAGAAAACTATCCTCTTGTTGAATGACAATGATAGCCTCTTTTTCTGGTTGCAACCAGAAGCAACGGCTGTCGGACCTAAGCATAAAAGGGGGCTAGGCGACTTAGTTGGCCAAGGGCAGAGGGAAAGTCCAGCCTCCTATGATGACACTGGGACTGTGGCTAGATATCTTCCATAGAAGAGACAATTAGGCAAAGTTCCACCAAAGCCTGGCTGGGGCAGCACAGGGGGGAGGGAGCATCTTCTGTGACCAACTCTGGGCTTATAGGGAAGGAGTTCCCAAATACTTTGGACCATCCCATCAGCATCACCTTTCCGGTTTGCTTCTAAAATGCATACACGAGATAATCCAGTGTCCTTTGGACTCCAGAACAATCCTGCTTATTATAAGCACACTGCATAGCCCTGGATAGAGTTGTGGTAATAAACCAATCTAATCATTCACCAATCAAATACTTTCTGTGGCCCTGCCATGTGCTAGATAGACCCTGCACTAGGTGTTAGGCTCAGGGTGGTACATAATCTATCATCATAATCTATAGACAGAGGTCTGGTTATGTAAGCATAGACAAGCAGAACTAATTATTATAACAGCATAAGGGCTCTGCTCTGCCTGGCTACTCAGAAAATGAAACAATTTATTCCCATCCCAGTAGTGCTACTGATTCCTCTATCTCAGTGATGGCGAACCTTTTGAGCTCGGCATGTCAGCATTTTGAAAAACCCTAACTTAACTCTGGTGCCGTGTCACATATAGAAATTTTTTGATATTTGCAACCATAGTAAAACAAAGACTTATATTTTTGATATTTATTTTACATATTTAAATGCCATTTAACAAAGAAAAATCAACCAAAAAAATGAGTTTGCGTGTCACCTCTGACACGCGTGTCATAGGTTCGCCATCACTGCTCTATCCTGTGTGCTGGCAGGGCCAGTGTCGGTGTGTTGCTCTGCCTTCCCATCTCACAACCTGTCCTGCTTACGGGCACGTGGCCCTCTGCATCTCTGGGCCGAGCACTCTGCTGCCCAGCTCCCTCAGTGACTCCCATCCCTTATCCGTAAAGAACAGCCCCCCTGAGCAAGGCATACGATTTGACTCCCACTTTCCTTTTCAGTTTTTTCTCTTGCCGCTTCATGGAATGGTCCATAATTCGTGGCGCTCTTTTCATGTCTCAGTGCCTTCGGTCCCCTGTAGCAGATGCTGTGGGACTTACTCACATCAGGCCGCGTTTACCTGTCTACCCTAAAAGTTGCTGCAAACAGCTGTCTCTCTCTTTCTGAGGATTTTTGTTTTTAATCCGTGGGAGGACTAGGAAGAGCAAGCCAGAGGTGTCCCTGGACACAAATCCCCCCACCCAGTTTCTTTGCCCTTCTGTTAGGATAACTTGGAGACAGGCTTTACCACTACACTGACTCCCTGAGCTGTGCAAAGGGATTAAGCTGCAAATTACCCACAATGGCAAATATCTAATAACAGACCTTTCATTCCCTGTTGCAGGCTCCACGCCTCTACCGTTCTTTCCATCTCCCAAATGACCTACTGCATTCAAGTTCTTGTCTCTGGGTCTACCTCTAGAAGGATCCAAACTAAAAAGCCTCTTCTGTCTGCCCCACCTCAGCCCTTATGCCCCTCCTCTCCACTCAGCGGAGCTCCTTATTCTTGAAGGCTGTACTGGACAATCCCCTCCTCTGTGATGCCAGTTCCGATTCTCCACACGCCACCATCCACATGTGAAGGCCTCCTTCCTCTAAGATCCTTGACCATTTACACAGACCTCTCTGATGATGCGCATCACACGGCACTATAATTATGTGTAATTGACTTTGCCCACTAGGAACTGGGACTTATTCATCTTTGTGAACTGAGGCCCTAGAAGAATAGATACTATAGACTAGACACTTAATAAATATTTGATGATTGAATATATGACCTGATAGGACTACAGGGCAATACAATCCTTAACAGCCATTGGTAAGCTTCCTGCTAGAGGAGAATGAAAGACCAGGAAAAACTCGCTGGACACCAGGAGTCAGACCATACAAGGAACTGAAACTGAAGGCACCTGATCGCACCCCTGCATTCCCTCCACATTCCGAGCCTACCAGCTCAGCCTCCAAACCCACGGAGGACAAGTTTCCCACCAGTGACTGCATGGAAGGATGAAACTCCAGCTCCTGGGTGCTGCCATCATTGACCCAGTGTCCCCTTGGCTCGGTGCTGCGCAGCCCTTCCCTTTGGATACCCCCCCCCTTCCCTTAAATAAATTAAAATTGTCGTTATCCACTGTCTGAGATGGCTGTTTAGCCTACCAGCCTGCCACCATGCCAACTTTCCATGCTCATCTTCCATGGCCCTCTGCTGCCGTTTCCTGGCTATAATCCTATGGACATAGCCAGGAGTTGGAAGCCATGTTCCTGACCCAGCACTTCTGGCCCAAGAGAAATTCTGACTGTGCCTCCAGAGGTTAGGAAACCTCCCCTTGCCCCTCCCACAGGACTGACTGTGATCCTATTGCAAAGAAGGGGTTCCCTTTCAATGCAGGGCAGGCCTCCAGGCAGACTCACCCAGACCATTAGGAATCAATGGAATAAATTCCAAGGCTGTGAACAACCAGTGACTCAGGCCTGAGGGCTGGTGCAGTGGCTAAGCCTGGGGCAACTCAAAGACCTGCCATCACTCCTTAAGAAAGTTGCTACTGCCCTGACCGGTTTGGCTCAGTGGATAGAGCGTCGGCCTGTGGACTGAAGGGTCCCAGGTTCGATTCTGGTCAAGGGCATGTACCTTGGTTGCAGACACATCCCCAGTAGGGGGTGTGTGCAAGAGGCAACTGATCCATGTTTCTCTCTCATTGATGTTCCTAACTCTCTATTCCTCTCCCTTCCTCTCTGTAAAAAAATCAATAAAATATATTTTAGAAAAAAGAAAGTTGCTACCTTTGTAATTTTAATTACAGGGTGAAAACCAGTGCTGCAGTAAACTGAGGACTGAATAAATAGCCCCAAAAGAGGTGTAATCCAGGAGAGGAGCCCAAAACTGTTGCTTGGCAGCTGGTCTTTGGGGAAGGCCGGTCTCAACAGACTCTCTGTGCTTTGCCTGCAGCATTATTTTAATATCTCACTGCCAAGGAAGACCTGACCCCTCTGAAGAACCAGGACTAGCAGGGATGGAAGGCACTGGCTGATGCCCTATGATGTGAGACTTCAAACAAACAAATAGAAACACAAATTCCAGAGAAGGAAAGTTGGTCTTTCCTGCTGAGCAGAAATGGAAATGAACTAAACAGCTTGCAGCATAAGAAATGGGAGTTGGCAAAGGAAAGTGACCTTGTGTTCTACCATGTTAGTGGAAATGAGGAAAGGAGGAGGACTTGAGGAGTAGCAGTAAAAGCACTAAGTAGGCAAGGAAGGAACATTAGCATATCTTTTCTCCCATTGCTTTTAGATAAAGTAGATGGGAGGGGCAGGGGAGGAGAGAGAGAGGGAGAGAAACATTGATGTGAGAGAGACACATCAACTGGTTACCTTCTGCAAGTACCCCTACTGGGCAGGGGATGGAGCCTGCAACTGAGGTAGGTGCCCTTGATCAGGAGTCAAAGCCGTGACCCTTCCCTGTGCAGGCCGACACTCTAACCACTGAGCAAAACTGACTAGGGCATATTAGCATTTCTTTTTTTTTTTAAATGCCAGATGGCAGAATTTTATGATTTTATTAACACGAATACAATGTGTAGACAATCTGTCTATTCATTTTCTTCGCTGCGCAACCTGGCATAGGGATTGGTGACTCTGATGGTCAGCTGGGCTGCTCTTTCCACAGTGGCTTTGCAGTTCTTTGAGGAGACGTTGTGAGCAATCTCAGCACAGTAAGATTTGTTGTACATCAGCAGCACTTCAAGCTCTTTGACGTATGGACCAGAAACGTCCAAAAGCCATTGGGCAGCATGTGCTTTGTTTTTTTGTTGCTCCCATAACCAATGTTGGGCATCAAGATCTGGCCCTTGAGTCTTCTATGCACCCTATTGTCAATGCCTCTGGGTTTCTGCTGGTTCCGCTTAATTTTGACATATCGGTCTGACTGGTGCCGGATGAAATTCTTGGTCCTCTTTTTGACAATCTTGGTTTTCACGAGGGGTCTGAGGGCAGCCATGGTGCCAACTAGGAGATGGCTGCCACCTCTGTAGGCAGCACTGAGGAAGAGCACATTAGCAGTTCTTAAGAGCTGCCATGTACCAGGCAGGTAGCATTTATTTTTCATATCAGAAAAATTTGTGTAATTATATTATTATTATTATAAATTAGAGCTCAATTGCTTTGAGCTATTATGGCCATTTTACAGATGGAAAATCAAGCTCAGAGAGGTTAAATGATTAGCCCAAGGTATGCCAGCTAGTTAGGAATGAAATCTAAGTTTAAATGACAAGAAGAGTTTGAAAGTAATTCGTATCCAATTCAAGAAACAAGATGAAATAGTCAGGAATCATGTCATAACTAATTTTTTTCCTCCTCGGTGCATTTGTAAATTCACTGCCTTTTGGTGCATTGTGAGGCGGTGCATTGTGAGTTTGATGCAATGACTGTAGAAGAAAGAGGGGGAAAGGATCTTTCAGAGGATCAAGTTTAAAGAGGCCCAATTTGTCCTGACCAGTTTGGCTCAGTGGATAGAGCGTTGGTCTGCAGACTGAAGGGTCCCGGGTTCAATTCTGGTCAAGGGCATGTACCTTTGTTGTGGGCACATCCCCAGTAGGGAGTGTGCAGGAGGCAGCTGAATCGATGTTTCTCTCTCATTGGTGTTTCTAACTCTCTATCCCTCTCCCTCTCCCTTCCTCTCTGTAAAAAATTAATAAAATATAAAGAGGCCCAATTTTTGGGAAAATCTCCAAAAATTAGGTTTAGCAGCAAGCTAGGCTTAAAGAGAAAGAAGGGAGAGAGGGCGAAGAGCGGGAGGCTGCAAGCATAAGATTTAAATTTTGACACTTCCTAATATTAGTTATGACCGGAGTGAGACACTAAAATACCACCCACAAGACTGGCAAGTACTGCCCTACTTTCAATTCAGCCCAAAGCAGGAAGGCTTAGGTATGTCACGAGAAAGCCTCTTGTTACTGCCCTAAGACGAGAACAAAAGCACTGCAGGAAACTCCCAGCCCCACTGCATGATTTCCAAAGAAGCCCTGCTGGTCTTATGACTGTGACGGCTCAAGTGTCACAGTTGTGTAACTCGCTGATATTCGAAAATGATCCTCGAGTCCATCAGACAGGCTTATGAAGATAATGTACACTAGTTTTAGTAAAAGGGGAGAGGAGTGACAACTCTTGCTGAAGAACAAAGAGAAGAAGAAAGAAACCTGGACTGGGATCCTGGACATGTGGGTTCTAGGTCTGGCTCCTTCACTCATTGGAACTTGAGATGATGCCTCTGTACTTTCCTCTGCTTTCAGGAAGGAGCTATGCTACATGTCATGGAAGAGAACTTCCAGTGCCAAAGATCTAAGGCAGTGATTTTCAGCAAGTGTGCTGCGGCCACAATAATTTTTTTTTAGTATATATTTTATTGATTTTTTACAGAGAGGAAGGGAGAGAGCCAGAGAGCCAGAAACATCGATGAGAGAGAAACATCGATCAGCTGCCTCCTGCACACCTCCCACTGGGGATGTGCCCGCAACCAAGGTACATGCCCTTGACCGGAATCGAACCTGGGACCCTTCAGTCCGAAGGCCGACGCTCTATCCACTGAGCCAAACCGGTTACAGCTGTCACAATGATTTTTAAAACGTGCAATACCTGACTATTTAGTCAGGGTCACTGTCCTCTTTTCCCTTAGAAAGTCAAATCAAAACATGACAAGAGCCAACACAACAGTAGCTGTCTGGTGTGAATGAATCAAAATTATACTTATTTTTTGGTCAGATGAAGAAGGTTGAACATTGCTCATCTAAGGGATCAATTGGAGGCTTTCTGTCTGTATTCCTTTCTCTTTCTAAATATATTTTTATTGATTTCAGAGAGAAAGGGAGAGGGAGAGAGAGATAGAAACATCAGGGATGAGAGAGAATCATTGATCAGCTGCCTCCGGTACACCCACTACTGGGGATCCAGCAAGCAACCTGGGCATGTGCCCTGACCAGGGAATTGAACTGTGACTTCCTGGTTCATAGTTTGATTCTCAACCATGGAGCCACCCCGGCCAAGCTGACTGGAGATTTTCAAAGTGGTAAGAGCTGTTGGACTGTGAGTTAGAAACTAATCCAAGGACTATTTTTACTGCTATTTATTTAAAATTTTCTCATTTGGTTTCAACTAAATGAAAGAGAAAAAGGGGGAGGAGGGGGTACTATCAAGAGGTAAACAGGAAAAAGGAAATAGCAAATAAATATTTAAAAATAACAAATATCTTTTTAACAAGTTAAGTAACAAAACTAGGCACATTTAGTGTACTAAAAGAATTCTTTTGGGTGGCAATGTCATACTGTGTTTTGAGTCCAGAAGACCTACAACTGAATTACAGTCTTATCACTTATGGCATAAACAATCTCGAATAAATCTCCTCCATCTCTTTGAGTCTCAATTTCTTTGTGTAGAAAAAAAAAGAATAATTATAACAACAGTAGCTACCATTTATTGGATAAATTTATGTACTAGCCACTGAGCTAGGCTCTGTGTATTATGTCTTTGAATCCACCCACACTACATGAATTAGATATTACTATCTCCACTTTATAGATAAGGACATTGAAACTAACCAAATCAAAGAGTGAGATTCAAACCCAATTTGGTAAAACTCTGAAGCTTATTCTCTTATCTACCCTCCTAGACTTCCCCTAAAGGATAATAACACAGATCATATAAGTAATATTTTAAAAGACACTTTGTAAATGGCAATATACAAGTGTTTCATACAGTATTCATGATCAAAACAACAATAATGGTAATAATGAAGTAATAACAACAATAATGAATTTTTAAGTGTCCATAATCAGAGTGAGTATCCAAATAGAAATATGCATAATCTTATTTGAATATCTAATCAAACAGGGCCGAGATGATGACTCCAGGCTCATCAGGCCCTGGGAGCTTCCCTCATCAGTTGTCATCACTGAATATCTCAGTTTCTGGGCTCAGAAACAGAGTTTGCATGAGCAGAAATGTTGATGTCTGAGAAACAGTGCAGAGAAGATATAGAGCACAGTGAAACCACTTTGTTCTGTACAGTTTTATCACCGAAAGTGCCATCTGGCCAAGCATACAAAAAAATAACCAGAGATAGCCAGCTGGCAAATTTTACCTAAAAAAAAAAAATCAAGAAAAAGACTCAATAATCAGTGCAGTAATTCTGGATTGTAGTCAGAATAAAATAGGTGGGCAAGTGTCCCTGTGAGTCATCAAGGCCTACAAAGAATCCCTCTGGCCTTTTGAAGTAGATCAGTTAACTTGAAATTGAATCTCAGTGCAGAGGAACGGGGCACAGCTCCTTTAAAAGAGGATGTGGGAAACCAGTTGACTCAAGCAGGTGGCACCGTTGACCTGGGAGTCTCGGTCCCACTGAGGTATCCATGCCTGTCTGAGGAACCCTCCTCCCTACCTGTTAATTACTTCAATTTTTTCAGTTCCCTTAAAAAGTCTTTTCAAACCTGTTAGACACAGGATGTTATTCGTGAAAAGGACCTTCACACTCATCTGGTCAAATGTTCTCATTTCACAGGGGAGAAAACAGAGGCCCTGAGAGGTCAAGTCTGTAGGCCCCAAAGCTCATCAGCGGCACAGGCAGAACATGAATCTCTACTTTCTTTATTTTAATATTTTATTGATTTTTTTACAGAGAGGAAGGGAGAGGGATAGAGAGTTAGAAACATTGATGAGAGAGAAACATCAATCAGCTGCCTCCTGCACACTCCCCACCGGGGATGTGCCCGCAACCAAGGTACATGCCCTTGACCGGAATCGAACCTGGGACCCTTGAGTCTGCAGGCTGACGCTCTATCCACTGAGCCAAACCGGTTAGGGCAAATCTCTACTTTCTATACGTATGTTGTTCTTCTAACACAGGGGTCCTCAAACTATGGCCCGCGGGCCACGTGCAAATACAAATATTGTATTTGTTCCCGTTTTGTTATTTTACTTCAAAATAAGATATGTGCAGTGTGCATAGGAATTTGTTCATATATTTTTTTTAAACTATAGTCCGGCCCTCCAACAGTCTGAGGGACAGTGAACTGGCCCCCTGTTTAAAAAGCTTGAGGATCCTTGTTCTAACAGATGCTGCTGCCCCATCTCATCCTTCACCCTTCAGTGCTTTCACCCTGATTTTTATTTTGACGTATCTACACCCACAACTCACTCATAGATGCACTAAGATCTTTGGGAGGATAATAATCGCAGAGCTCTACTCATAGGCACTAGACAGTACTTTTCATGTGCACAAGTCTAAGCACTTTAAACATAGGAACTTGTGAATTCTTAAAAGAACCCTAGGAAGTATGCACTATTTTGATCTCTATCTTAGAGAGACACAGATAGGTTAAGTGAACTGCCTTAGGTCACACAGCCCGTCAGTGGTAGAGCCAGGATTTTAACCCAGGCAGTCAGCTCTAGTGTTCAGTGTTCTTATCTCATACAAAGATGTATAGTAAAGATTACTGGCTGCCTCTAGAGAGGAGAAATGGGGGCGGGGGAGCCTACAGGGGCTACAATGCGAAGACTTTATTTTCCCCGTAAACTTTCATAGATTGCTTATATTTCTTATATTTTTGCCATATGCTTTGTCACTTATTCAATAGACAAATTAAAATAACTGTTATGGGTATCTTTTAACAATAGTTCTAAAGCGGGGAGTGGTGATGGTTGTACAACAGTGTGGATGTACCTAGTGCCGCTGAATTGTACATTTAGAAATGGTTCACATGGCCCTGGCCAGTGTGGCTCAGCTGGTTGGGTGTTGTCCCATGCACCAAAGTGTTGCCATTTCGACTCCTGGCCAGGGCACATACCTGGGTTGCAGGCTTGATCCTCGGTAGGAGGAGTTCAGGAAGCAGCCGGTTAATGTTTCATTCTCATATCAATGTTTCTCTCTCTCTTCTTTTCCTCTCTCTAAAAATCAATTAAAAATCTTTAAAAAATGGTAAATTATATACTTAAAATATTTTACTACCGCAAAAATTTCTAAAAGCCTTTTTGGGAATGATGAAGAATACGGGGGCAGTGCTTTTCAAGACTTCAAGCAGCATATTCAAGAGCATAAACATCACAAGATAATTCAGTAAATGTTTATTGTACAGAAGGCTCTGTACAAGGTCTGGTGGGATATAGAAAGATGATAAAGCTATAGTCTTTACTCTCCAAAAAATGATGGGAAGGCAGCTTGGGTGATGAAAACACAAAGTCAAGAGGAGGAGCATCTTTTCTGTGAACCCAGATGCCTAAGGTACCAAAAGGGCATTTTTATGGGGTTTGAATGAGACACTGTGTAAGGTACCTAGCATGGTGGCTGGCATAGGTAGGAGTTTAATCAATGCCAGTTGTTATTATTACTATATGTGACTCTTCTGAGACTTACTTACTCACTTGTAAAATCAGAGGCTATAGCCTTGATAACCTACAGCCCTATAACCAGGAAGGGGGTGGTCTTCTCTGTTTTGTCAGTGAGTGATGTGAGACAAGGCATGCTAGAAGGACTATTCTCACAGAATGAGAAAACAGAAGCCCTGGGTGAGAGTGGGTGAGCTCCATTTTGAAGTGACAGATGTGGGCCCTGCCACAGGTGCTGGAGCTGCCTTCTGGCTCTCACCCCTGCGGAGCCAGTGGTTAAACAGCCACTATTAAAAGTAAATGATATAAATTTACACTTAAATATACTACATTTAAAATGAAGTAACAAATACTCAAAACTCATCTTTCCCAGTTATTTCATTACGTTTCACTGTTACCTATTTTTAAGGTTTTTTATATCAATTGTATTTGAATGGTGGAAAGAGTAAGTAATGGTGTGCCACTCTACATCTCTTCCAAACTCCTGGTTCAGTGATGCCAGATCAGTGGCTTAAGGCATCCAAGGTAGGGATATTTACACTGCAGAAATCGGTAACAGTGCAAACAAGCCTTCAACCTCACCCAGAATGGGCTGTTAGGCACTTACCAGCACACCACTGGTTCAAACCTGTATGTGCAATCAGGGTCTCTCGGAAGGACCCTCCTATTGCTCTCAAAAGGAGCGTGCATAAGTATTATCATCAGGGGCCGTGAAGAAGCAGGCTGTTCGATGTGGCCCTCTCCTCCTCTGTTTCCTTATCCAAAATAAATTAAATAATTCTGAGTGCTTGGCCCACAGCCAAGGACCTCTCGTGTTCAATTCTTCATCTCCTGTTTGCAAGAGCTAATTACAGTGAGGGGAGTGCAAAGTGAAATAATGGCTTAGTCACCCCTGAGAGCATGAAGGCTCTGTGCTTCTCCTCGGGGCAGTGAACACAAACCCCAGGATGATGGCATGTGACTCTTTCTTTTTCTAAATGAATCAGACTTTGTGAATAGAAATTTAGATTTTCTCCGCCCACTCTGGCCCCATCATGCCAGTTACATATTTTTCTGTTTTTTTTCTAGTTGAATTGACTCACCAATTGTTGTAGGAGGCTATTGGTCCGAATGTTCAGTACTGATAATATCAGACAGAGATGCAATTCTTGCTCTGCAAACTCACTGATTATACAGCATAAATCTGATTCCGTTTTTCTGTAGAGAAAATGAAACCCACTCCTAAGATAGAGAACTGAACACTGGGTTTGGGAAGGTCATCTTTTCTCTCTAGGTTTCTGGATTTCAGTGACCTCTCTGTAGACCCAGAACACTGCAGGGTGGCTTTGAGCTGAGTGGCTGGCCACTATCAGACATGGTTTAGGGCTTAAAAGGTCCAGGCCTCAAGACCCTAAACCAGGGGTGGGCAAACTTTTTGACTCGAGGGCCACAATGGGTTCTTAAACTGGACTCAGAAGAAGGAGCTGCGGCCGTGTTTCCCGACGTTGCCATGTTAACACTGCTGCTGGTGAAGGAGCGGAGGGGAGAGCAAGAGAACCCTCCGCTCTTTCGGCTCCGCGGGCCGGATAGAACAGCCGAACAGGCCGGATCCGGCCCGCGGGCCGTAGTTTGCCCACGGCTGCTAAACACTGGACGGGTGTTGCTGTTCCCCAAATCATAGGTAATTCAAAATAAAATTTGTAATAACTCAAAACCTATTGGGGGGAAAGTGTCATATCTTGACAAGCACATGCACTCAGAGCCAGACTGTTTGGATTTGAATCCTGGCTTTGCCATTTATTAGTTTTGTGATCTTGGGAACGCCGCTTAAAATCTGTGTTTCAGCCCTAGCTGGGTTGGCTCAGTGGATAGAGGGTTGGGCTGCAGACCAAAAGGTCCTGGGTTTGATTCTGGTCCAGGGCACGTACCTTGGTTACAGGCTCCTCCCCAGCCCCAACCCTGGTTGGGGCACGTGCAGGAGGCAACCAATTGATGTATTTTTCTCACATCGATGTTTCTCTCTGTCTTTCCCTCTCTCTTCCACTCTCTCTAAAAGATCAGTGGAAAAATATCCTTGGGTGAGGATTCACAAATAATAATAATAATAATAATAATAATAATAATAAATCTGTGTTTCAGTTTCAAAAGGGATATTTAATACTACTTACCCCAATAGGGTTGGCATGAGGATTAAATATACTATCATTTGTAATATGCTTAGAGAAGGTACATGTTAAGTGCCATATAAATGTTAGCTATTATTTGAATGTGACATGCTTTCTCATTGTTTTGAATTGAACATCTAAGCACAGGTCAATTGAAACTGAACTATGACTTATAGTTCTTCTCTGAGCATTTCATAAATATAGTCATTATATGATAATTCTTTGTGTGGAAAAACAAGCCAATGGAAAAAAATCCATGTGGAGAAAGAGTAATACTATAAATGCAAAATTTCAGAGCTTGATATTTTAGGCATATGTGGAAATATAGTAACTTTCCCCTTTAATACATAATCAAGTCCATACTACCTACATGCACAGTATAATTCATTTTCAGATTTCAAGAAGTGGTCCTCCCAGCAGACTGCATGACCTGGCATCACTGCATTATGACTTCTCTCAAGAAGGGCTTTGTGTGTTTTTTAAAAAATATATTTCTTGATTGATTTGAGAGGAAGGGAGAGGGAGAGAGAGATAGAAACATCAATGATGACAGAGAATCATTGATCCGCTGCCTCCTGCATGCCTCCTACTGGGGACCGAGCCCACAACCCGGGCATGTTCCCTGGGCCGCAATCGAACCTGGGACCCTTCGGTCTGCAGGTCGACGCTCTCTCCACTGAGCCAAACCGACTAGGGCAGTGCTGGCGAACCTGTGACATGCGTGTCAGAGGTGACACGTGAACTCATTTTTTTGGTTGATTTTTCTTTGTTAAATGGCATTTAAATATATAAAATAAATATCAAAAATGTAAATCTTTGTTTTACTATGGTTGCAAAGATCAAAAAATTTCTATATGTGACACGGCACCAGAGTTAAGTTAGGGTTTTTCAAAATGCTGACACGCCGAGCTCAAAAGGTTCGCCATCACTGGACTAGGGCAACGGTTGTTTTTTCTTTGTTTTGTTTGCTACCAACATATTACAGGTAACTCAAGTGAAAGAAACACATCCTTTATCTTAGGAGTAAAAGAAGAGACCAATGATGGCATTTTGAACTATTCTTTAGTGACGCCTAAAGGAGAGAACGTGGCTGATACTTGGGTACTTGCCATTATACTAGAAACTGTTCTCAGTGCTTTGCATATGTTAATGAATCATTTTCATAATAACCCTATGATATATTTATTACCACCTCTATCTTACAGATGAGCAAGCAAGCACAGAGAGACTACATGGCTTAACCAACATCACACAGCTAATAAGTGCAGAGCTGGGATTTTAACCAAGCAATGTGGCTCCAAGACACTGAAGTTTTTGACCACTACAATACACTGCAGCTCAATAGGCAAATAGCCCTTCAGATTTATATATTTTTCTTCCTCTTACATATACTGTGAATCTAATATATGTGCTTTCAATATACTATATGGAAAATGCTTTTTTAAAATATGTTTTTATTGATTTCAGAGAGAGGAAGGGAGAGGGGGGAGAGAGAGAGAAACATCAATGAGAGAGAACAGTTGATCAACTACCTCCTGCACCCCTCCTACTGGGGATCAAACTCGCAACCTGGGCTTGTGCCCTGACTGGGAATCGAACCATGATCTCCTGGTGCATGGGTCGACACTCCACCACTGAGCCACACTGGCCAGGTGAAAATGTTTTTGTATGTTTTTGGGTTTTTTTAATATACCACAAATCTAAAGATAGTTATTTTTCTGCCTCTTAAATATACTACAAATAGTATTTCTGGCATTTGTTTTTTTTCTCTTTTTACTCCTTTCAATACCACTATATCTCTATACAGTCTAAACCACACAGATTAGTACTAGGTCATATATCCAGCCCTGGATTGTATTCTAACTGACTTACGGGTTGTCAATTCTGTGGAAGTTCTATGGAGACAAGGAACAAGTCTTACACATATAGCCTATTTCCCACAGAGCCCTAAGAAATAATTAATCCAAGGACTAATAATTATAGACCACTTAATTTGTGTCTGGCAATATTCTAAGTACTTTATACTTATTCTCTCGCTCACTCCCCAGAACAGCCTTTGTGGCACATACTATCAGTATCATCCCCATTTCACAGATGAGGAAAGTGACTGTCCCTCGTCAATCAGCTAGTAAGAGGCAAAGCCAAGATGTCAACCAAAGTCTGTCCAACCCTAAAGCTGCCAGCTCAACCACTAGGAATGCAGAATATACTACCTTCCTGCTGGTGCTAAATATATAACAGATACTTAGTAAATGTTTGTTGACTGATCAATCGATTGATTGCTTCATGTGTCTGTTTATTCCTTTATTCTTAATGGAGGGAGAGAAAATGAGGAAGATAAGGGAAGAGAGAGTTAATAAATGGAAGTATCCAGGAAAATAACTGAGCTTAGGGCTGGAGACCAGGTAGAGACTGACACTAGGGAGTGTAGGGGGGAAACAGAAAAGACACTTGGGAGGGAACCAAGGTAGTGACAGCCTTGGCTGATGTCACGGTTGCAAGTCACACTGGCATCATGCAGGCCTTATGCTCCTACCTACTCTGATGTGACTTGAGAATGGAGACACGATGTCATCTTGTGTCCCTAACTTCCAACAACCATATATTCTGTTATTTTTGGAGTTTACATTTCACTCATTCATCTATGAAGTGATAGACTATATTCTAGGCCCTGGGGACATATAAATGAACAATATAGATAAAAATTCATGCTTTCATAAACCTTACTTTTTAATTGGGGGGATATAGGCAATAAATATAATAAATAAGTAACATATAACAGCTTTAAGTGGCAAATTTCTGAGGATTACAAAATAGAACAGGATAAGGAAGTCCAGGCATGCTGGGGCCAAGAAGGTGAAATCAGAATGAGCCTCACCTACAGGATGGCATATGAGCAAATATTTAAAGAAGATGAGGTTAAAGGAAAGATAATAAGAATGGTTAAGCTCTAGCTGGTTTGGCTCAGTGGATAGAGCACTGGCCTGCAGATGAAGGTTCCCGGGTTTGATTCTGGTCAAGGGCACATGCCCAGATTGTGGGCTGGATCCCCAATAGGGGTGTGCAGGAGGCGGCTAATCAATGATTCTCTCTCATCATTGATGTTTCTATCTCTCTCTCCCTCTTCCTTCCTCTCTGAAATCAATATATATATATATATATATATATATATATATATATATGAAAGAATGGTTAAACCCATATTGCTAGGTTATAGAAATTAAGAATGAATGTTTTATAAGAAAATTACTACTGAGAAGTTGAGTACTTTTACAGAGGAAAAGTTACTTGTAGCTCTTCCATTCTGTCCTGGGAGGTCCCACAGATGACGAAGCATCTATAAACTCAATTTTCATCTCAATTTGTCTAAAAATAAAATTGCCATCCCTTCTAAGTGGTGGTAGCATACATGTGAACCTTCAGTCAGTTTTGTTTGCTTGCGCACATGCTGTTTGTGAGCTTGTATGTTAATGATTTGCTCTCATGAGCACATAACTGGAATCCACAAATGACAATGAAAAACCACCACAGGACAGCAAAGACTGACTTTCTGTTCATGAATCAAATGAAGTATAAAATTAGCAAATAGCTCTTCAAGAATAGCCAAAAATTTGTATTTTTAATATAAATATACAAAGAAGCGCTACTTAAATAGTTTCTTAGACAAGGAGCATATAAAATTGAGCGTGTTTCCCAATTCCTATTCTGATACAGTAACAGCTAACAATAATTGAGCTCCTACTATGTGCAGATATTGGGTGAAGTATTTTATGTGTATAACTTCATTTAATTTGTTCACTCACTCAACAAAGATTATTGAGCACTCACTTGTGGCAGGCATTGTCTTAGACTCTGGGGACATGGCAGGGAACAAAACCGGCAAAATCCTTGATATTATAAATATAGGGCAGGAAAGTGCTATGAAGAGAAATCAAACCAGGGTGTGGAGAGTGCCTTCGGGAGGCAGTGCTGCCCAGAACTGAAGAGCACTCTCCAGTGATCAGAGAAGGTCTCTCTAATACATGACAGCTGGTTTTTTGGGAAAAGGTATTTCTAGGCAGAGGATACAGCAGGAAGGAAGAACATACGTAGTATCTGACTATGTAAGATAAGTTTTATTTTATAGAAAACTGGAGGCTCAGGGATAGTATTTTTACCAGTATATATGTGTCCATGTCACATAAATAAGAAGAGGCAAAGCTACAACATGACTCCAAATCAATTGACCTCAAAATCCATGCCTTACTGTCCCCAAATACCATCAGTTTAATCATCCACACCCAAAGAGTGACTCTGGCAGAGCATAGGACTACCAGGAATTAATTGGTGCTGCTTTATTTCTATAATTTACTCTAGCCTTAGGCAAATTACTGACACTCGCTCTTCTCCATAGCCTGTAAAATGGGGTTCAGGTAATTAACAACTCACAACAACTGTTACGAGAACTAATTACACTGCTTACAAAATACTTTGAACATCAACAATAAGAGTGTCTTCATTTCGAGTATCACATTTCCTCCCAATGGAACTCCAGACCCTCCATCCCTGTCCTCCCCCCAACTTCCATATCGGGTCTTTCTCAGATTTCCCTCTGTTGGCAAAACGAATTACCTCGTTATTAAAACCAGAAGCCCAGGAATCATTTTTAACTCCTTTTCATTCACTACACACATTCCCTAGTCCTGTTCATTCTACCTTCCAAATGTATCTTATATCCACTCACATCTCTCCCTCTTTAATGTCACCCGTCTATTTTAACCCACCATCCTCTTTGGCATGTACATTGCAATAATTGGCCAATTGGCCTCCTTTTCCATTTTTCTTCTTCCCAATGCATGTGCCACACAAAACCCAAGAGTGACTTTTTTAAAAAAATATATTTTATTGATTTTTTTTACAGAGGGAAGGGAGAGGGATAGAGAGTTAGAAACATCGGTGAGAGAGAAACATCGATCAGCTGCCTCCTGCACACCTCCTACTGGAGATGTGCCCGCAACCAAGGTCCATGACCTTGACCGGAATCAAACCTGGGACCTTTCAGTCCGCAGGCCGACGCTCTATCCACTGAGCCAAACCGGTTAGGGCCCAAGAGTGACTTTTGAGAAGAGAAATCACAACATATCATTTCCCTACTTAAAACCCTTCAGTGACTACCTATTGCAGACATGGTAAGTGCAACCTGCTACCATGGCTAGAGTGAACAGCTCATCACGTTTTGCCCAAGACTTCCCTGATTTCAGCACTAAAAGTCCTGCATCCCAGGAAACTTTTCAGTTCTGGGCAAATAAGGATGATTGGGCACTTCACCATGGCTTGTAGGGCTTCACAGCCTCATCTCATGCCATTGTCCCCTCAATCACTATACCTTTCACACACTGGTCTTTGTCAGGCCAGGAAACATCCTGACCCTTTCCATTCTCAATGCCTTGATGGTTGTGCTTGCCTTGCCTTGGCCTGGAATGCTTTTCCATGGCTGGATTTTGCTCATCCTTTAGGGCTCAGCTTAAATGTTCCAGAAAGGTCTTCTCTGATCCAAGTTAACTCAACAATTCCTTTTTGCTATTCTCATTATAGCATTCTTCTCCATCCTTCCTCCCCAGCACTTGTCATTAGTCTTGATTTATTTTCCATATACCTAGCTGTCTCTGTTTTCTACCATTTGGATGTAAGAGGTCAGGAGCCTTGTTGGCAGTGTCCCCGTGGTGCCCCCAACACATAGCACATGGCAAGCGCTTGGAAAATATCTACTGATCCAACTTTTAAATTTTGAGCCTCACTCCCACCAAACAACAGGTGGAGACCCAGGCCCTATAGCAGTGATGGCGAACCTATGACATGTGTGTCAGAGGTGACACGCGAACTCATTTTTTTTTTTGGTTGATTTTTCTTTGTTAAATGGCATTTAAATATATAAAATAAATATCAAAAATATAAATCTTTGTTTTACTATGGTTGCAAAGATCAAAAAATTTCTATATGTGACATGGCACCAGAGTTAAGTTAGGATTTTTCAAAATGCTGACACACCGGGCTCAAAAGGTTCGCCATCACTGCCCTATAGGGTCTAGAGATCAAGGTCTTGCAAACACCAGAACATCTGGTAGACCTTGCTGCCCACCCACCCCTACTGGTGTCTGAGACCTGACCTCAAGGGGACCCCAGAGAAATTTTGGTTTCTCTGGAGGCCTAGAGAGGTTAAAAGACTTGGCCTATGCTACACATTCAGTTTACATTTTTTATAGGCAAGGCTAAAACCAGTATTTCCTGATTTCTTACCAACTAAATTCTAATTTCAAAGGATCTTAGTGTAGGAAGAAATCTCCAGGCCCCGTTTGCTTTAACCCTTCAAATAACACTCTACCCCATTAAAACATAAGATATCTGAAGCCAAGAGAAATAAATGACTTTTCCAAGGTCACATGACTCTGGAAAGGCAAGGAAAGACTTCATTTTTCTATCACATTGTCTCTAGTTTGAAATATTTTTCATTCTGGACTTTTTACAACCATCCAATCAAGTACCCTTTCCATAATAAACAGGATAGCACATGCTATTTTTTTTTTTTTTAAAGAGGAAAAATTTGATGCAGGGATACCTCAGGAGTGGCAAATTATTTAAACAGATACAAGGCTTTTGTTCCTGATTCATTAATTCATTCAACAAATATTTGATTGAATTCCTGCTATGTGACAAGAAGTGTTCTGGACATTTGGAATCCAGCAAAGAATAAAACAAACGAAGCTAGGAGCCTTCCTAGAACTCACATTCTCGGGTGGAAGACAGATCTTAACAAGTAAACAAATAAATAGATTTTTATGTTTAAGATGGTCAAAGTGCTATGAATATTAAAGCAAGGAGCACAGCTGCTTCAAAAAAGATGGTCAGGGAAAGACACGCCAGTAAGATGCCACTTGAGCAGTGATCTGAGTGAATTAAGAGCAGTAACTAGAGGAAGAATGTCCCAGGCCGAGGCAAGCAGATGAGCAATGGCCCCGAGGCAGCATAGGACTTGGCATATTCAAGGGAATGCCCAGGGCCCTGTGGTTGGAGTGGAGTAAACCAGAAAGAGGAAGGAAGGCTCACAGGGAGCTGGGGCCAGATCCTGGTGGTAACTGCTCTTCAAAACTCCTTTTTAAACCATGTCTTTATAAAGCTAATATTTACAAAGCCAGGCCTTGGAGACAGGGGTTTTATTGCACGCATTTGTGTGTGTGCTTCAGTATGTTAACCACCATCACGGGATTTGTTTTTTCTTCCCCCAGCTGCCTCTTGCTGTTAGGATGCTAATCTGTCTAAATCCACGCAGCTTCACCAGTTTGGAAATCAGTCCCTTTGTAGCCAAAAAAAGATCAATGAATGCATCTCAACAGAGCAGGTAGAAGGAGCCACTCCCATGGATCAAGATCACGGCAGAAACCTGAGCTATTGCTTGGCCAATAGTTTCATGTTGGTTTCTAAAAATAAGTAAGAATCTGAGTCATCCTTTCCTTAGTCAGACAGAGCTTTATTCCTTTGCTCCAGTGGCTCCTGGTTGGTTAACACACCCCTTAGCAGCAGCGTGGGCAGGGCCAACCGTTCCCGGGCGGTAAGTGGTGTGGCAATGAGGGAGCAAGGTGAACTTCCAGGCTCTGAAGTCAAGTCTAAGTCACACCCAGCCCACACAGCCTTCACCAGATCGTTTTTAACCAATTAACTTCTTTGAGCGCCAATTTTCTCTTCTGTAAAAGGGGGCTGTTGAGGCTGTATTCATTTTCTACTGCTGCATATCACATCTGGAGACTGGAACAGTGCCCACTTATTATCTCACGGATCTGGAGGTAAGAAGTCCCAGATGGCATAACTGGGTCCTTTGCTCCAGGTTGCACACGGCTGAAATCCAGGTACAAGTCAGTGCGCTCTTGCCTAGGGCTCTGGGTCTTCTTCTTAGCTTATTCCTGTTCTTAGCAGAATTCAATTCCTTGCTGGCTGTCAGCTGGGGGCCTCTCAGCGACTGAAGGCTGCCCACATTCCTTCTCCATATTCCCTCCAGCCTCAAGGCAGGATCCACACATCAAGTCCTCTCCCACTCGGAGTGTCTGACTTCCGGTCTCAGCCATTTCAGGGCTGCTTTTCAGGGCTCAGGCATTTAGATCAGGCCCACTCAGATCGTCACCTTTTCTTAAGATCCACTGTGTCATATCACATAATATAACCACCAGACTGAGGTCTCATTATATTCACAGGTTCCAGGGATTCAGGCCAAGACATCTTCCGAGGCCATCGTCACCATTTTGTCTACAACAGGTGATGTCCTCAGAGAACTTCCTTGAAAATTAGGGATAATGGACACGTGTAAAACCGTAGACAATCACTTCAGCCAGTGTTATACATGAGGACCCTTCTGGTGTAGGGAGCAGATAAGCATCTGAGCTACTCGCTGAACCAAGGATAAGACAAGACTCTGAATTGTCTATGGTAAATACTTATTATCTTTCTCACATTCATAGATGTTAAAACAGTTTTTTGCACAGAATAAGTGATCTCTGGTTTACTTGGAGCATTGATTTGATGACTTGGTTTGGGAGTTCTATTTGACCCAATTTAACAAGACAAAGATTGAGTTTCTCCTTTTCCTTTTGAGTACCTTACTTCTTTCTCCCTTATCAAATCATTTGGCAAAGCTGCCTCTCCTTCCTTCCCATGTACTTTGGTGAGACGTTCATCAGCAGAAGACTCTGAGTTCATAGGGTTGTTATGCGGATTGAATTAAATATTTATGAAGTGCTCACAACAGGGCCTGGTGCAGAGAAGTACCACATAAGTATTTGTTGAGCAAATAAACTTTCTCCATCATCCCTTTCATCTGATCTGCTAAGAAGTAGCAAAAGTGAGTCACTTAAGGCTACTCTCTTCTTCCCAGGCCTAATCTACTCTCTTATAAGACAGTGGCATGGATTTTTTTAAAATTATGCATTATTTATTTATTTATTGAGCTAGCAAAATTTACACATCCTACAAAATTTAAAAGGGTGCAAAAAGATAAGCAATAAAAACTAAGTTTTTCTCCTACTTAGGCATCCAGATACTGAGCTGCCAGAAGCAATAATTGATACATTTTTATTCACTTTCCTAAGATAGTCTATATTTGAACTATAGTATGACTATTTATATCATAATATATCATATAGATCATCTTCACAAATGCTTGTTTTTTTAATAAATATGTTTTTTTTAATATATTTTATTGATTTTTTACAGAGAGGAAGAGAGAGGGATAGAGAGTTAGAAACATCAATGAGAGAGAAACATTGATCAGCTGCCTCCTGCACACTCCCTACTGGTGATGTGTCCGCAACCAAGGTACATGCCCTTGACCGGAATCAAACCCGGGACCCTTCAGTCCACAGGCTGACGCTCTATCCACTGAGCCAAACCGGCTAGGGCAATAAATATATTTTTAACACTGATGATAACATTGCATTCTTTTCTGCACCTTGCTTTTCTTCACTTAGCAATGTCTCTTGGAGACTCCTCCACGTCAGCACACAGAGAGCACCTTGTTCTTTTAGATGGCTGTAGAGTATTCCACTAGATGGCTATGTCATATTTATTTAACCAGGCCCCTCTAGATGGACACTTAGTTTTCAAACTTTTCTACTATAAACAATACTGTGATTAATACCCACGTGTCATTTTGCACACCTGTGAGTATAGCTGCAGGATAAATTTCTAGAGGTAGAGTTGTTTGGTCAAAAAAAAATGTGCAGTGTTGATACCGACTGCTGAGTTGTCTTCCATGGAGGTTGTACCAATTTACACTCTCTCCAACAGTACATGAGTGCCGGATCTCCCATCCCTTCACCAAAATAGTCTTTTATTTCAAAGTTTTTCTTTACCATCGACTATAGGCCTGACTTTGACCTCCCGTGTCAATGTGGTTATTCATATTCACTAGCAAATGTAGCAGCAGAAATAATTAGGGATGCTCTTATCTGTCGTCACGATAGTGTAGACAAACAGATCTCTGGAAACCAAGACCCTTTAAGGCAAAGGACAACTAAATCTGACTCTGTCCCTTTCTCCGTGGTAACAGCCTCGCTGTCAACACAAGATTACAAAGACTTTATGAGGACAAAGATTCAGTGAAGACCAAAAATGATCTGCCACATGCAGATAACATGCCTTCAGCTCTGGCTGCTTCATGTGGATCCCCTACGGTTCACATGGCAGTGGGACCTGTGAGTGGGGAGCTGTGGCTGTTTTGAACATGGACATTGGGCCCTTTTATTCTAAAGATTGGCTCTCAGCAGGTACAACAGAGTTCTTTGTGTTCAGGAGAGAGAACAGCCTAAATACCAAGTTGCATGAGCACCACCAGTCAAAAGTGTGCAGAGTCAACAAGGGAAATGCCGGAGTAGTTGAAATCTATCTGTGTTCAATGTGATGACACGTCTGGAACGCACTGTTCCGTGCTGAGCAGCAGCGTGTGCCTGGGCCTGGGAGGGCCAGTGTCTGTCAGTGCGTTTAGCTAGTGAAAGAAAGAGGTTTTCTTCCTTGGATTTGTACTTAAAACTACCCAGTCCTGGTGATATTATGCTTTATGATATTACTCAAGTGGTAACTGACAGCATGAAATACTATAAAAGTGATCTTATGTACCAGAATATGAACAATTGTTTCTTTTGGCACATAATTAGAGGGTAGGAATACTGCAAGCCCAGATGAAAATCCACTTTTTAACGTAACAAGGTTTGAATTGTAGATTGTACACAATGAAATCACAGAGAGCTGTAGTTTAGGTCTTCCTGTACCCCAGCCTTGTCTGGTAAAGGCTTATCAGTTTTTAGAAAAATTTTCTTTGAGCCAAGAGTTTATATGTATGTTTTGAATCTTAGTTCAAATTGGATGGAAGTTTGATAAAACTCTAAGTCTGAATGTTTCTTGTTTCTTCTCTTTTCCAGCTAAAATTTTGTTCAAAGTCCAATCTTCATTAAATAACATATCACTCTTCTACCTCCCTCCCTTTTTCCATGATGATGACATCTAACCTACGAGGACTGATATGTCGTTTGGATAAAGAATTGGGTTAACGCCAACCATGCTATGGTGTGTGTGTTTGCTTTTCCCTAATTTGGATGCCAAATGAACAGGTGAATGAGTTATCTCCATTTGGTCTTGCACATATTCTATAATGATAATTGCACAGATATTTAAAAATTCCGTACAGCAGCCCTGATATACTACTTATGGGACCCCTTGCTGACTGGGTCTTCGAATGGAGATCTCCCCATTCTGGGAGGATATAACCTTTCGGGTATGCTGACTCCTTTCAGTTGAGAGCAGTGTCGGGAGAAGGAAGCAGCTATGAGTCATTAGCAGTCAGCACTCAGGAGCTGGGATGGGTGCACTAGCAGGGAAAGGAAACCTGGGCAGGGCGCCTATGGTATCCACTACCCATACAAATGGGGGAGGGAGGTGTTTGGACTTGCTCTAAAAATAATAACTTAGGTGAATCTTCCAAAATTCCCCCACTAAGTCTCTCCTGTATAGAAATTTTCGATTAACTGTGGCTAGACAAATATGTCCGCTTTCCTGACGTGTGTCTGGAATATAATTTTGTTAAAAGAAGAGCATTTGCTAAATTACCCTCTCCCCCTCACATTTTCATTTCTCAGAAGGAGAGGAAATCATAAGAGGAAATATTATTCTGTCCTTAATTTTTTAAATGTATTTTTATTGATTTCGGAGATGAAGGGAGAGAGAGAGAGAGACAGACAGAAACATCAATGATGAGAGAGAATCGTTGATTGGCTGCCTCCTGCATGCCCCATACTGGGGATCAAGCCCACAACCCAGGCAATGTGCCCTTGACCAGAATCGAATCCGGGACCTTTCAGTCCGAAGGCCGACACTCTATCCACTGAGCCAAACCAGCTAGGGCTGTCCTTAATTTTTACTGCCAAGGCAGAATGGGACCATGAGGGACAAATATCATGACAGAGGAGATAGAGAATCTTAAACTCTGGGAATGCCAATTTTCAGAGAGTCCCCAGAAAAGATTGGCTCTGAGTCTCTACACAGAAACTCTCAAAGGGACTTGGTTCAAGGAGGAAGAAAAATTCTGAAAAGTGAAATGTGAACTGTTGATCTCAATGGAACCTAGGAGTGACCCCAGCAACTATGTCTGGACTATATGTCCCACCTCCCTGGCCATAGCTGGTCTAGGAGTGGACAAATGACCCGAGTTGGGTCAACAAGCTTCTAGGTCCAAGGAATCTGAACTGTTGAACTGGGAGTCCAGGAGTAAGGTGATGCCCATGCCCTAGAATGGAGTCAAGAACTGCCATTGAGGTGACCCTACCCTTCTCAAGGTTTGGTTCCAACTCTTCCTTGGAGTCTTTTAATCTATTCTGGCCAGAGTTTGTTTCTGCTATTTGCAACCAAAAGAGCCTTAAGAAATACAGATCTTCAAGTTTTATGTGAAGAGTGACTACTATTCATATATAGCTATTATTTTAAAAACTATCTGTAGATATTAACAATTAATGTTAATTCTCAGTTTTAGTTTGATAGTAACTTTTTTGCCCTTATGTAGTTTTTTCACTCAATAATTACTAAAAGCCCAAATAAAGTAAAAAATGTGTTGATGTTAATAAGATGGTTCCAATAAAGAAGAAGGTTGGGAACCACTGATCTAGAACATCTCACAGAGTAATGGGCCTTTTTGTGAGATAATGACAGAGAAACCTGGTTGATGAGCATACCTGAGAGGCAGGAATCACTGATACCTGCTCAAAGTCTGGTAATCTAACAGACCAACTGCATGCCTCAGTGAAAGTCTTGGGTAGAGATGCTTGCAAGTACACTTGTAACCATTTTACAGTCTCCATCTGACTCTCCCATTCAGAGTGAGCTTTGAGTGGAGGATTCAGGTACGTCATCATGGGCCTGTGCGATGTACTTGAAAGGGTCTGTGCTCCAGCTTCACACTTCTTATGAGGGTCTATGTATCTGGGAACTTACTCCCACCACTCTCTTCCTTTTATTATTTCTTTTTAAAAGATATTTTTATGCCCCGTCCCATTTGGCTCAGCGGACAGAGCATTGGCCTGCGGACTGCGGGGTTCTGGGTTCGGTTCGGTTGGGGGCGTGCAGGAGGCAGCTGATCAATGATACTCTCTCATCATTGATGTTTCTCTCTCTCTCTCCCTCTCCCTTTCTCTCTGAAATAAATAAAAATCTATTTAAAAATAAAATAAAAATATTTTTATGTTTTTATTGATTTCAGAGAGAGGAAGGGAGAGGGAGAGAGAGACAGAAACATCAATGATAAAAGAGAACCATCGATCTGGTGCCTCCTGCATGCCCTTCTCTGGGGATCAAGCCTACAGCCTAGGCATATGCCCTGACCAGGAATCCAAGTGTGTCCTCCTGATTCATGGGTCGATGCTCAACCACTGAACCATGCTGGCCGGGCCTACTCTCTTCCTTTTAACATAGTTACACCTGGCCATTGTGGCTCAGTGGTTGAGCACTGACCCATGAAACAAGAGGTCCCCAGTGGGGGTTGTGTAGGAGGCAGCCGATGTTTCTCTCTCATCAATGTTTCTATCTCTCTATCCCTCTCCCTTCCTCTCTCTCTAAAATCAATAAAAACATATTTTTAAAACTCCGTTAAAGTGTGTGGTGGTAGACATAGCCTATACTTTGAAAGCAGACAGAGTTTACCTTCCTATAGAAAAGAACCACTCGGATGTTGGCCATGTCCCTTTTGCTACTAATAAAGATGGATACTTTGAAGCAAGGGCGAAAATCCTTCCTTCTACAGTAAAAACTGAGTTACTATTGGTTGGATAGGAAGATTTTTATTTTATCATTTCTCTTGACATTGTTGTTTTGAATGATGATAAGTATTGAAAATGATCAATCTATTTAAAAGGCCAATCCTGCTCTCTTTGCAAAAAGTAGTCTAAATGAGTGACCCCAGTGGTCCTCATGCAACATGTGGTGCATTTTAACCAGTGCATCTGCTTAATCAATATAAAAATCTCACTTCCTGCTTTAAGATTATTTGAAATTTTAAGATAAATTATGCATTATCATTAAAAGTATGTAAAACCAATAATACTTTCAGAATATGTCATTAACAGCTACACACCACTGCCCCCCCTCCACCACCACACCTACCTATACACTGTCCTCTGCTTGACCCGCATAGTCAGAGAAACAAATAGTTTCTGAGTTCAGAAACATTACTAACCAACCATGGAAACCATCCTGTATAACTATTAATCCTCAAGTCTCACCACTTTGCTGACTCCTTACATTACATGCTCTTAAGGCATAATTTTTTTCAAGTACTAGTATATTTTGAAGATGGACTACCTTTATCTCTGGTCTTCCTTGAAAAAAAAAAGAAAGAAAAATTTAACTTGGCCTACTTCTCTGACACAGAGGACTCCCGAATCCCAAGCAGACCCAGATTTTGATGTTTCAGACCTTCTTGGAAACAACTGGGGAATTCTTTCCCATTTGGGAAAAACTGCTGTTTTCAGGTGATATTATTCAAAATGAACAGATGGTCTTCCATTGGAAAAGTTATTTAGATTTTAACTTGAAAATGCAAAGCCACTTAGTCGGGGAAATACATGTCTTGACCAGAATTATATTTATTTAACTTGCTTTTCAAGTTACCACAGAGCCAAAAGATGGAACAGTGCCTACTGCAGAGAGAGGACATGCACCCAGCTCTGAAACCCTGTAAATGCCTGCAAATAGTTCCACAGAGCCCATCATTTCTGTTTGTGTTCATTCATTTTCATCTGAAATAACAAAGATCAGATCACCTTGTCTATTACCTGAAACAAGTTTAGAAGATGGCCCAGCCAGCGTGCTCAGTGGCTGTGCATTGTCCCAGGCACCAGGAGCTCAACTGGTTCAATTCCTGGCCAGGGCACATGGCTGGGCTGCAGGCTTGATCTCCAGTAGTGGGCATACAGTAGGCAGCCAATCGATGCTTCGCTCTCATCATTGATGTTTTTTGTTGTTGTTGTTTGTTTGTTTTTTGTTTTTAATATATTTTATTGATTTTTTTACAGAGAGAAAGGGAGAGAGATAGAGAGTTAGAAACATCGATGAGAGAGAAACATCGATCAGCTGCCTCCTGCACACCCCCCACCGGGGATGTGCCCGCAACCCAGGTACATGCCCTTGACCGGAATCGAACCTGGGACCCTTCAGTCCGCAGGCCGACGCTCTATCCACTGAGCCAAACCGGTTTCGGCATCATCATTGATGTTTTTATCTCTCCCTCTCCCTCTCCCTTCCTCTCTAAAATCAATAAAAAAACAAAAACAAACAAACAAAATGTTAGAAAATGGGAGACCAACACAAGTACAGCATCAGTCTGAATTGATCAATGTTGGGAACACCTTGTTAATAAAATTTAATTTTGTTATGTATCCTGATGTGGCCTCTCCCTGAAGTACATTTCACTGCTAACGATAAATAATCTGTATGTTCAGTGTTTCAGACCTAATCTAAGAAAGAACTGACTGCGGAAATTGCCTTCCTTTAGTTGTTTCCTTGTACCTGTTCAGTTAGTTTCTTTACAAAAATAAAAATGGACATTTCTGTTCAGTGACCATTAAGTGCTTAATTTGCCAGCCCCTCTCCACTGTGTGGCTAGCCAGACTCTGCTGAAGGTGTTATGCAATAGAACGAGGTGCCTACTTTGATACAAGCTGCCACATTTGAAAAATAGCCTGTACTCCAACTCATTTTTAACTGGGCGCATGTTTTCTCACAGAAACAGTATGCTAAACGCTGGATTGGTCCCCTTGATCATTCAACAGACATATTTAAACCTAATAATATACTGGCACACTTACCACATCACATAATGTGTTTTTCCAAATAATACCAACATGGCTGTGCTATTGCTCAAACTCTATTGTGAAATTTTAAATTCCCTTTTTGAAATCACCAACGATGGCTGAAGCCTTTTTTGTCTTTGGGGGTGGTGATGTCAAAAAAACCTCTGTCCTTGGGTGGGTGGAGGTGGGAGAGGACATGGAGGGGATAAGTGGTGATGGAAAAAATAAAATAAAACAAACAAACAAACAAAAAACCCCTCTGTCCTTGATGCACAGGAAGAGATAAGTATTTTTGGAGGCGTCCTTTTGCCTTCTCAGAACTGAGTTTCTGCCCTTCTTTTTCCCTCCCTGCTGCTAAATGCAGTCACCGCCAAGTCCCAGGTCTAAGGACCAGCCCCCATGGGCAGTACTGAGTCATGCCTTTCCTTAATTGGGACCTATACTTGTCTCTTGATTAACCATGTTCGTGTGTGTGTGTGTGTGTGTGTGTGTGTGTGTGTGTGTGTGTTTTTCTGAAGACTTAACCTACACAGTTAGTTTCCTGTGTAAATACTGTACCTTCTCCAAGTCACCCTGTGCCTCTGTACCCTACTACAGACAGGTGTATGCAGGTCGATTAATACCCAGATTTCAAGAGTCCTTTATTTATTAATTGTTGCATGCTCTCTTTACCTCAACCTCTGCCCCACCTGATCCTTATAAATCTTTTTAAAAAATATTTGTATTGATTTCAGGCAGGAAAGGAGAGGGAGAGAGAGATAGAAACATCAATGATTAGAGAGAATAATTGATTGGCTGCATGTCCCTTACTGGGGATTGGCATGTGCCCTGACCGGGAATCGAACCATAACTTTCTGGTTCATAGGTTGACACTCAACCACTGAGACACACTGGACGGGCTGAATCTTATAAATCTTTGAGAATATATTTGTTAAGAATTTATAGTTCTCTTAAGACATTTGCTGTTGGGTTACCCCGGCCTTGTGGATCCATTTTCCTGTGGTAGCAGTGGGAAATCTAAGTGTTCTGGAATATATTATGGGCCACAGAAATCAGAGCATGAACTCATGATGGGAGTTTCATTGGGAACAATCACAGTCAGTACCCTTTGTAATGGTAATGAGTTGTATGGTGGAGGTAGAGGTAAAAGGTAAAAGGTTCAGAAAACTCAACAGAAAAAGACTCAGAGAGATAGTGAAGAGCTCTCAAGAAAGCTGCAAATTAAAGGAATAGAAAGATTTTGCCACAGAAAGGGCAGTAATCCTTCCAGAAAATTGACTGTGACATTCACAGCTATTAAAACAACATTTTGTAAGAAAAAGTGCAGCTAGAGAAGACTAACTGAATATATATATATATATATATATATATATATATATATATATATATATATATATATATATATTCAGAGGTACTTTATCTATTGATGGTTCTTTTTTTGTTACATAAAATATACTGTCATATAAAGTATCTCAGACAGCCCCAATGACAAAAAATAAGCTTTTATGTAACAACTATTACCTCTACTTATTCCATTATGCCACCACTTTCTGTGGCAACCATATTCCTGAATTTTGGGATCAGGACTGGATTCTTCAGAATACAAAATATTGAATTACAAGTTACCTTAGTTTGCATGGCTTTTATCTTGAAAATCTTTTCTATTATTAGGTTCTGTCATGTCTAAAAAAAATATTGGAAACTTTGCCCACCTTGGTGTATTCTAATTAATAAATTGTATTAGAAACAGATTTTAATAAAGATCCATTTATTCATTCTTTCAAAAAAAAAAAAAAGGCATTCAGCAAATATATGGCTCCTGCCAGGCACAGTGCTAGGCACTGGGGCTAAAAAGATGAAGTGGAGTGGATACAGTCTTTGCCATTGAAAGCCACAGTTTAATAAAAATAGAGAAGCAAGCCCTAGCCAGTTTTGCTCAGTGGATAGAGTGTCAGCCTGTGGACTGAAGGGTATTCTATTCCGGTCAAGGGCATATGCCTGGGTTGTGGGTTCAATCCCAGTTAGGGGGCATGCAGGAGGCAGCTGATGAATGATTCTCTCTCATCATTGATGTTTCTATCTCCCTTTCCCTTCCTTTCTGAAATCAATAAAAATACATATTTTTTAAAATAGAGAAGCAAACAAATAATTAGTGCACAAGAAAGGACCGTAGCTAACTCTTACAGAATTTATCAGGTAGATTCCCAGAGGAGGTAATCTTTTGAGCTATCCTAAAGGATGATAAGCAGTTTGCGTTGTGGGCAAAAAAGGAAGGGCACTCCAGGTCTAGGGAACAGAATTTGTGATAATATATTAATGTGAGAAAGAGGCAATAATGATTGCTTACTCTGGGTGGGACACAGAGGGTCTTTGGGAGATCAGTGGGAGATGAGGCTGGAGAGGCAGGCAAGGTCCAGGCCATGGAAGGTTTTCACCCCAGCTAGGAAATTTAGGCTTGATCAAAGTTAGGAGAAATGAAAGGATTTTAAATCAGGAAGTGAAAGGATGAGATTAGCATTTTAGGAACGTTACTTTGGTAGCAGTGGAGTAGATGAAATAAACAGGGAAGGGTCAGAGACCAGTGGTTAGAAGATTACCACATGGATTTGAGCAAGAAGGATGATTATGAACATATACTGAGTGCTAACCATGTGTCAGGCACTTGACATGTGTTACCTCATTTAATCCCCACAATGATCCTACAAGATACTATACTAGTCAGGACAGGTTAGGTTATGCTATGACAAGGAACAATGCCAAAATCTCAGTGGCTTAAAACGATCAAAATAATTCTTTGCTCATGCCACATGCCCCATGCAGGCTGGGGGGGGGGGGGGGTCGGAACTCTGCTCCTCACAGTCACATAGAAACCCAGGATAATGGAGGCTCCATTTCAAAATATACCTCACAGTAGTGGCAAGGGGTCATTCCCTGCGCTTCTTGGGAAGGGGTGTGGTTCACTGTGTCAGGGCTCTCACACTTCTGCCCAAATGTCACACAGCCATAACCAATATCACAGAAGGCAGGGAAGTGTAATCCTACCACGTGTCCCAAAGGAGAACCAGAAATACCTAGACATGAGCACCAGTTACTACACATCCTAGTTCTCAGTATAGAGTAAAACTGCATATTTCTGACCTTTTAAAGTTGGATGTAGTCATATGACCTAATTTGGTCAATGAAATGAAGCAAGCTTTAGGAACTAGGAGTCTTTAAGAACGAAGAACTAGAACGTAATTGATCAGGCTCTTGCTTTTGTTCTGCTATGGCAACTGGCCATATTTCAGATTGTGGCTGCTCCTTTATTCTGGGTTCCAAAGTGAGAATGATAGATAGCAGAGCCTCCATTGACTTCCACTGGGCATGTAGTGTGAGCTGCTATTGTACATGACTAAGAACTGAAGGACGTTTGTAACTACAGCATAACTCAGTTCACTGGGACTGTATAGAGAAGACACAGAATATTTCTGTGCAACTAAGAAAGTCTCCACAGATAGGTTTATTATTATTATTATTATTCCCATTTTACAGGTCAGGAAACTGAGACTCAGAAAAGTCAAAGAATATGCCCAAAGTTGCACTTTGTCACTCCCTTGTCTTCTATTCTCCCTGGTTTCTAACAAATTGGTTATCTCCACATAGTTGTTGCCCTGTATATAACATGTCATTCTTCTATGGCTATTTTCAAAATTGTATTTATTTATTTATTTATTGGAAATCTGAGAATAATGGACCTACAAATGTTTTCTTTCTATTTATATTGCCTGGGTTCCCTGCACTTCTTGGATTTGACATTTTCATCAACTTCGGGAAATTTTGGCCATTATTTTTTCAGTTATTTTTCTGTCTTATTCTCACTGTATTCTCCTTTTGGGATACAAATTACATATATGTCTGATATTGTCCCACAGGTCTCTGAGCATCTATTCATCTTTCTTTAATCTATTCTTCCGTTCCTCAAATTGGATATTTTTTCTGATTGATCTTCAGGTTTACTAACTCCTCTGCCATGTCTCATCTGATGTTAAGCCTCTAGTGAATTCTGTTATTTTGTTTTGAAAAGTTCAAGAATTCGCATTTGCTACTTTTTTATAGTTTCCATTTCTTTGCTGAGATTTCCTATCCATTCCTTATTTATTTACTCACTCAAATCATATTTTCTATCATTTTGAATATATTTGTCTTAAATTCATTGAATATCTTTATAATAACTGCCTTAATGTCTTTTCTACTCAATCTAACATCTGAGTAATAAGTTCAATTTCTATTTTCTACTTTTTTTCTACTATTTTTGCATGTTTATTTTTTTTATTGTAATACTAGAGGCTACAGGTGATACGTTGTAGAAATTTTGGATTCTAGATTCTGTTATCTTCTGAAGAGTTTTTATTTTTATTCTAATAGGCAGTTCAGTTATTATCTGGCCACTTTGAACTTATGTAGGTTTTTCTCTTCCTTTGTTAGGGTAGATGTTTGGAAAGTCCAAGATGTCTTCCCAAGCCGCTCTAACTTAGTATGTTCAACCTTCAAATGGTTTCCCCTGTGGATCTTGTCAAGGCTCAGTTTCAGGCATTGTCAGGGCAGATCTAGTATAGGTCTTCCTCTAGGGCAGTAGTTCTTGAACTTTATATCCAAGTCATCTCAATAGCTTGTTAAAACGTACTTTCCTGGGCTTCTTCCCTGAGTTTCTCATCTAGTAGATCTGAGGTGGCCCCTAAAATTTGCGTTTCCAACAGTATGTCTAACCAATTTTCAGGAGATGCTGATGCTACTGGTCTGGGGGCAACAATTTGAAAAAAATTGCTCCAGAACATGATCCTTACTTTTAAAATGTGATCTTCCCGGTGTTCCAACTGGATGAATGAGGTATTACTAACAAAGTATTAATGTGGCTTCCACTCAGGCTAAGCCTAAACTCTCATGACCCCCATCACTTTTTAAAATTCTAATATCCCTGCTCAGCTTTCAACCCCAGAAATGCTGGTAGCTGGTAATCCTTGGATAGTCTCACCTTACACATGTGCAACCAGCTCTTAGCCAAGTACCCATGGAGACTCTACAGGGGTTTGAAGCACTCCCTCTGCAGAGATCCCTCCTCTCCAGTGCCCTACCTTGCAGATTCCAGCTACTCTGCAGCACTAATATTTCATGGATGAGTGAAAAAAGTGGGTTGGCAAAAGAGGCATGGAAGGAGTGGCCCAACAGGCAGAAGAAGAGCCACTGTCCCAGAAATCAATGGTAAAGAGTTTTAAAAAGTATTTTGAATTCTTACTATCTCATCATCCCCGATGCTAAAAGGTTTACAATTTTTTTTTATATTTCCAATCAACCCAATAACATGATACTATTACCAGTCCCGTATAGATGAAGATGAGGATGCAGATAAAGAAACTGACAGTTAATTAACTAGCCCAAGGTCATGCAGCTGGTAAGTGGCAGAGCCAGGACTTCAATCCAGGTATTCTGGCTCCGATACTAAAAAACACAACAGTGCTTTGCTTCCCTCCAAAACAGGAGAGGTCCAGGAAGCTGAGGATTAAAAAGTGCCTATTGGATTAGGGTTACTGGTGAGCTCAGCAGGAACTCACTGCAATAAACAGTAGGTGCTAATTAACTGCTCAACCTTATCAGTTCCTGGGCCTAACTCTTCTTTTGGGCTAGCAGAGGGCCATGCACAGGGCCCCTCTCAGCTCCTGCTTGCATTGTCCTCCTCAGAGACCGGCTCTAGGTTTCTGCTTAGAGAGAGGAGACTCACTCCCTTCCTGCATTCGGCTTCCTAAGAGAAATGTGAGATGCCTATTTCTAGCCCAGCAACCCTGCCCAGGCACAGATTTACATGCATCCGAACATACCATCAACTCAATTACCTATGTTCAGATTAGCCTCAGCAAACCTTTAAGCGCTCCCAGCTGTCTTCAGGTGTTCAGGGGATTATTATGGAGCGATGCTGATCAGCTGTTCTCCATGTCTCCTGTGGGCAGAACAATAGGAAAGAGGCTTAAATGTCAGCAAGGGATTTAGATGTAAGTGAGAACTCAGTGAGGCAGGGAGGTCTTGCGTTTCCAGCTTTTCTGTTTTATTTAGCCCTAAATAGTCCCTTCCCCACCACACCATCTCTGTTTTGTTTAATAACAATGACAATAATAGCAAATGATTATATAGTTCTTACTTTGTGTCAAGGATTGTTGAGTTTTTAAATCATATTCACTCACATAATACAACAACATGGTGGGACAAATACTATCAACATCCCCATTTTACAGATAAGAAAACAGGCGCAGGGTGACTAACTTGCCAAAGGTCGCACAACAAACAAATGCCAGAGCCAACAACTGAAGCCTCCTGCCTGTGCCCATCCTCTTAACCACCACCCTATACTGCTAATCTATAGATGTTGTACCAGAGCGGAATTCAAATAAGGAAGAGCATGGAGAAGCGCATGGAGGCTATAGCAGATTTTTCAAAATGGCCCTGAGCGAACTGCACCTCCCTGAAATCGCACCATGTGTAGTCCCCTTCCACACTGAACCTATGCCAGCATGACCCGCTCGGCCAATAGCAGGTGACGGAAGCAACTTTCTGGACTTCAAAGCCCAGGCCTTAGGAGGACGGGAGCTTCCGCTTTCTCTCACAGAACCCAACTTGTAAAGAAGTACAGGCGGTCTACCTGTAGAGAGAGGTCCCATGTAGAGAGAAGCTTCAGAGGCTGAAAGCCCATGTGGAGAAGAGCAGGGGCACCTCTGCAGGAGGCAGCACCAACGTGGTACAGGAAGCCATCTTGAATCCTCTCCTCCCAGCTGAACTGTCCCAGGAGACACCTGATAGAGCAAAGATGAGTGGAACCTGGTGAGCCCTGCCCCAGCTCCTGACTCTAAAAGGGTTGTGTTTTGCCCTAATGGTTTGGCTCAGTGGATAGAGTATCAGCCTGCAGATTGAAGGGTTCCAGGTTCGATTCCAGTCAAGGGCACAGCCCCGGTTGTGGGCTCGATCCCCAGTAGAGGGCCTGCAGGAGGCAGCCGATCAATGATTCTGTCATCATTGATGTTTCTATCTCTCTCTTCCTCTCCCTTCCTATCTGAAATCAATAAAAATATATTTAAAAAATAAAGGGGATGTGTTTTTAAGTAACTGTTTCTTGTTATTTTGGTGAAATATACATAACATAAAATGTACCATTTTAACCATTATTTAGTGCACAGTTCGGTGGCATTAAGTACATTCAGATTGTTGTGCAATCATCACCACCATCCATCTCCAGGACTTTTTCATCATCTCAAACTGAAACTGTCCCCATTAAACACTATCCCTCTCTCCTCCCAGCCCCTGGTTACCACTGTTCTACTATCTGTCTCTATGAATATAAGTCAATACGTTTTATGGTGGTTTTTAAAAATTTATCTTTGTTTAAAGTATTACAGATGTCCCCCTTTTTATCCCATCGACTCCCACCCCAATCCCACTCCTCCCAGGCCTTCACCCACCATTGTCTGTGTCTGTGGGCTATGCATATATGCATATAAGTTCCCCAGTTCATCTCTTCCTCCCAACCCCCACCCTCACTCTGAAATTATGATGGTTTGTTAGGTAGCAGCATATAACTTCATGCAGATACTGACAGATTTAATGATCTGCTTTTAGAATATATTAATGTGTGTGTTAGTTTGTTAAATACCACAGAGTTGTAGAAGCATCAGGAACCCGCCCAGAGCTTTAGTTTGCTGTGTCATTTGTTTAATTCTAATGTGTCATAGCCTATGGTGTTACAGGTAAAATAATAATTATACCTAACATTTGCTTTAAAGTTGAGAAGACAGTTTCATGTTTAATGTGTCATTTGCCTTCCAGAACAGCCTTGGGAGGTAGAACTAGTTTTTCATTTTATGGATCAGGGGACCAAGGATCAAAGAGTTTAAGTGACTTGCTCAAGGTCACAGCACAGAGTAGAACTGGTTGGTCTGCTTCCATGTATTGATCATTCCTACTTGGGAAGGGAGATGGGGAAAGGACCCAAAAGACAAGCCAGCAGCTTGAATGGGGAGACACAAGCCTTATCCTCAAAGAGCATCTGCTCTTCCGGACATATCCATGGATATGCCCACAGGAAAGCTTTGATCACACTGAGTACTAACCAAGATGGCTCCCCATGAAATGTTTTATAGGGTGTGGCTGGCTTCCACATTAAGAAACAAATAGCTTTGGTTGGTTTGGCTCAGTGGACAGAGCATCGGCCTGTGGACCAGAGGGTTCCAGGTTCGATTCCGGGAAAGGGCACGTATCTCAGTTGCAGGCTCCTCCCCAGCCTGGGCTCTGGTCCGGGCACATGCAAGAGGCAACCAATAGATGTGTTTCTCTCACATCGATATTTCTGTCTTTCCCTCTCTCTTCCACTCTCTCTAAAAATATCCTCAGGTGAGGATTAAAAAAAAGAAAGAAAGAAAAAGAAACAAATAGGTTTGGCTTGTATTTAGGGCAAGACTATCATGATAAGGCCAGTCAGTTACATTCCCATTGAGTAAAGCCATAGAATCATGTCCTATTCCTAAAGGGACAAAATCAATCTAGTGGGTCACAAACTATATTTTTTTAATGCAATAGAGCAATAGAATTCATTGAAATAGTAACAATAAATTTTTTTGGAATTTATTTTATTTATCCTATATAATAAAAGCCTAATATGCTAAGTGTCCGGTCATCTGGTCATCCGTTTAACCAATCAAAACATAATATGCTAATGATATGCTAAGGCTGCTCAACTGCTTGCTATGACATGCACTGACTACCAGGGGGCAGACAGTTGACCGGTCGACCAGTCGCTAGGATGTGCACTGACCACCAGGGGGCAGATGCTCCAACCAGTAGGTTAGCTTGCTGCTGGGGTCCGGCTGATCAGGACTGAGCGAGACAGGCCTGACAAGCCCTGGAGCCCTCCCGTGGTCCCTCCCCAGCTGGCCAACCTCCCACATCCCTTCCTGGTCCCAGTCATGAACCGGTGGGGTCCCTTGGCCTGGCCTGAGCCCTCTTGCAATCCAGGGCCCCTCAGGGAATGTCAGAGAGCCAGTTTTGGCCCAATCCTGCAAGCATAAAAGGCTAATATGCAAATTGACCAAACAGCAGAATGACTAGTGACTATGATGCACACTAACCACCAGGGGGCAGACGCTCAAAACAGGAGCTGCACCCTGGTGGTCAGTGCACTCCCACAGAGGGAGCGCCGCTCAGCCAGAAGCCGGGCTCATGGCTGGTGGGCACAGCGGCAGTGGTGGGAGCCTCTCTCGCCTCCGCCTCCGCAGTAGCACTGACGTCCAAATGACAGCTTAGGGGAGCCGGGCCTAGGTGAGGAGGGCCTAAGCCAGTGGTTCTCAACCTTCTGGCCCTTTAAATACAGTTCCTCATGTTGTGACCCAACCATAAAATTATTTTTGTTGCTACTTCATAACTGTAATGTTGCTACTGTTATGAATCATAATGTAAATATCTGATATGCAGGATGGTCTTAGGCGACCCCTGTGAAAGGGTCATTCGACTGCCAAAGGGGTCGCAACTCACAGGTTGAGAACCGCTGGCCTAAGCCATCAGTCGGATGTCCCCCAAGGGCTCCTGGACTTCAAGAGGGTGCAGGCTGTGCTGAGGCCCCACTGCCCCCACCCTCCTGGCTCTGTGCATGAATTTCGTGTGCCGGGCCTCTAGTATTGTATATACATACTTGACTCTTTTTAAAAAATTCACACTTTATTTTATTTTATTTTAAATGTATTTTTATTGATTTCAGAGAGGGAGAGAAAGATAGACACATCAGCGATGAGAGAGTATCATTGATTGGCTGCATCCTACATGCCCCACACTGGAGATTGAGCCGAAACCCAAGCATGTGCCCTGAGCAAGACTTGAACCATGACTTCCTGGTTTATAGGTCAATGCTCAACCACTAAGCCATGCCAGCTGGGCCATACTTGACTCTTTATAATCATTTTTTTGGGGGGGGGTGGGGGGTGGAGGTTGGTCACTTTATGAAATGTATTTCTTACTGTGGATGCTGGTGAAAATGCTTGAAAACTACTGCCCTACCCCACTTCTCTGCTGGCCACAGCCTTTCTCAACATGTAAACATATTCTCAGCCTCTGTGGAAGTATAGTCCATCTACATGCACTGGCCTTGGGCCAGCAGAAAAGAGACTGATGTCATTTTAGCACAAGGACAACACTCCAGAGGCAATTATGGAATGACTGCATGTTGCATGTAAAAGTTTTCCCACTGTCCAAAGTCATTTTAGGGTACAAAGGCATATGGTGGCACAATGCTGAAAGCACTGGGTTAGATAGGGGGAAACTGAGGTTCCAATCTGGGGTCTCCATCAAAGACATATAATTTCTCGAGATTTTCTGGGCTTCCATTCTCCTGTCTTTAACATAGAGGGATCGAACTAAATTATCTTGAGGGGAAGTCTTCCACCAAAAGAAGAAATGCTGATAAGATTTATGTCACTGCCTCCTCGTTTTCCCAAGGAGGGGCACCTGGGGTAAAAAATGAAGAGGCAGAGGGAAAATCAGTCTCTTAAAAAAAAAAAGTCCAGTCACTAATCATCCAAGAGATGCAAATCAAAACAACAATGAGGTATCATCTCACACCTGTCAGAATGGCTATCATCAACAAATCAACAAACAAGTGCTGGATGCACAGAAAAGGGAACACTCGTGCATTGCTGGTGGGAATACAGACTGTTGCAGCCACTATGGAAGACAGTATGGAGTTTCCTCAAAAAGTTAAAAATGGAACTCCCATTTGACCCAGTGATCCCACTTCTAGGAATATATCCCAAGAAACCAGAAACACCAATCAGAACAGATATATGCACCCCTATGTTCATAGCAGCACAATTTACCGTAGTGAAGATCTGGAAACAGCCTAAGTGCCCATCAGCAGATGAATGGATTAGAAAACTGTGGTACAACTACACAATGGAATACTATGCTGCTGTAAAAAAGAAGGAATTCTTACCATTTGCAACAGCATGGATGGACCTGGAGAGCATTATGCTAAGTGAAATAAGCCAGTCAATGAAAGAAAAATACCACATGATCTCACTCATTTATGGATAATAAAGACCATTATAAACTGATGAACAAAAATAGATACAGAGGCAGAGCAGCATTGAACAGACTGTCAAACTACAGAGGGAAGGCTGGGGAGGGTTGGGGGGCGAGAGGGGGGGTAATAGATCAATCGAAGGACTTGAATGCATGCATATAAGCATAACCAATGGACATAAGACACTGGGCGGTAGGGGAGGCCGGGGGAATGTCAAGGGGGGGGGGAGGAGACATATGTAATACTCTTTGTAATACTTTAAGCATTAAAACAAAATAATAATTAAAAAAGGTGAGGCCAACAACAAAAAAATAAAATAAAATAAATAAAAAACCCCAAAACTATAAAAAAAAAAAGTCCAGTTTTTTGTTTGTTTATATTTTTTCTGAGGTTGATAGGGATAGGTAATATATCCCCATTTTAGCTAATGTACATTTCTGGTTTGAAGAAGGGGACTTATCTTGAGTACCCCACCCAGGTCCATATATATAATCATGAAACTTACATAATTTTATTCTTATGAATTAAACAATAAACTGTAATCGTCTATGTTCAAGGTATAATGGTAGAGTCACGGCACTTCATCACGTATAAAATTTTGTTCCTGTAATTAAGCCATGTATAGAAGAAAGCAGTTGGAATTCCTCAGGAGTTAAAAGCACATGATCATAATGATTCTGAGAAAACACAAACAAACAAAATATATATATATTACAAAGAGGAAGGGAGAGGGAGAGAGAGATAGAAACATCAATGATGAAAGAGAATCATCGATTGTCTGCCTCCTGCACTCTCCCCACCCCCCCTCACCACCCGCCCGGGACTGAGCCCACAACCCGGGTATGTGCCCTGACCAGGGAATTGCATCGTGACCACCTGGTTCATAGATCGACAGCTCAACCACTGAGCCATGTCGGCCAGGCAAAAACACAAACTTCTTTTTTTTTTTTTTTTTGTGAGTTTATTTTTTTTAATTTATTTATTTATTTTTTTTATTTTTATTTTTTTTATTATTAGTTAAGGTATTACAAATGTGTCCTCATCCCCCCCATTAACCCCCAACCTCCCCCACACACACACTCATGCTCCCATCCCCCTGTTGTCCATAAACACAAACTTCTTGATGGCAGGATTTCAATCCTGGAGGGAAGGGAGCTGAGCCAGTGACCACTGGCACCTCCTGATGTCAAGAAAGGCTCCATGGCAAAAGAGAAGGAGTCTGGCTGTTGCCAACAGCCATTGTTTTAAAAGAAAAGGAGAGTTGTAGAGCCTCAGCAATAATGGCCCTGCTTCTGCCAGGATCAGCAGGAAGACAGGTGCAGAGAGCACTGAAGAGCTCTCTCAGCCTTAGACGTGGCCCAAGAAATGTCCCAGAAGCCCGTGCTTCTTGACATGCTGGGCGGAACCTGGAGCGGTTCCAGGTATACACAAATGGGTCCGGCTGGGAGTGACATGGGAACTCAGCAGCTTTGTTTGCAAGTGAGGAGTAAAAATTGTTTTTTGGTCAAACAGAAGATATCTTTGTCCATTTGAGTTTAAAACAAAGTAATGCTGCTTGGAGATTGATATCAGCAAATTCATTCTCGTTGGGGAACTCTACATCTTTGTTCAATTTAGGGAAAGTATAAAGGAATTGTTCAAATTGCTTCATTTATATTTTCTCATGGTATAGAGAAATGTATGTGATTATTTTTTATGGTAATATCTTTAAAACGCATTAAACAAGATGCCATTTAAAAGATTTGGATACTGCCTACCTCTTTGGAAATGATAAAATGCACATAAGTAAGAAAAGATTTATTAAAGGTCAGTGAATTGTATTACTAGACCAGTGACCCTTTCCCTCCCCCTAAACTAACCCCAAGGCCAGCTTATCTCAGTAAACCAAAGGAAATTTAATCTTAGCCTCTACTATATATTCAGTGCATTCTGGCTGACATTTTAAACCCTGTTAGAAATCTGGTCAGCTTCCAAGCACATGCAATACTAGAATGGAGAAATAGTATAGATAACTATCTCATTTTTCTTTCTCTCTGAAACACTGACAATGATTCTTTGTAAAATGTCTCAGGACACTGAAGAAAGTTATCGACAAACATTTTTCAGGAATCTGTCAAGAGCTGATTATTGCAATTTATATAATGTGGATATTCCATGCCACAGGCTTCATATGTTGCATGATTAAAACATGCATGGAAGACAACGGGGTATATAAGCTGCCAAACATACAGGCAACCAGCAATCAAGGTGCATGTTCAGTGGTATGTTCAGTTCCTGAGAGGACAGATGATGACCTCAGGGGGCGTAAGCGGAACCACCAAATACACAACAACCCCCAACCACCAACCAGAGCAAATACTAACCAGCGAAGCAGGAGAAGCCCTAACTGCATCTAGTTGCTCAGAAATCCTTGCAAACGTGCCAATTTCCGTGGGATATGCCACGTTCGAGTGCCATGCCGTGAGATAGGAATATCACAGCCACTTGAACTCTCAGGCCCTTATTTCTGCAATTTACTTTCACCAAGGCACAGCTGTAACCAAGGCCTACATTTTAGGCAGGATTCCACCCTCTTCCCCAGCCCCATCCTGCAGAGCAACCCCTGAGTCATGCAGTACGTGAGTGCAGATGCCAAGGCCGTGGCTCCGTCCCAAACTGGATCGTAACCCTTTGGAGACTGAACACTGGAGTGCGTGTAGGAAGAAGACTTCATGATAGCGTCGCACAGCACAGCAGGCTCACCTGACTAATTCTCAGAATCAACCACCCAAGGCAATTTTAGATTTTTTTCTTTGATAAATCTCAGTTCTTTTTTACTGTGTGGGAAGAGACATATAGATCATTTAATTGTACTTGCTTTAGGGTTTTTATTTGGGATTTCACCTGTGCCCACCTACTCTTTTTCCCAGAAACAGCAGCTCAGTCTCACCACTTCCCTAGATCAGCACAGTAATCTCATGCTTGCAAATGACAAATGAACATTAAAGTCTCTCGAACTCCTCAACAAAGATGATGACATTTTCTTTCATAGCATTGTACTTTGCATGTCAATCTTAACTAAACTATTTGCTTAGGTTAAAATTATGTGGAGTATATTTTTAAATCCTTTCTGGATGTACACGTTTAAAATAAGTCTATATATTTTATATGCACACACACACACACACACACACACACAGATAAATATACAATCAAGGCAACCGCTTTTTAAAAAAATTCTTTTTAAAAGCCATTTCAACTGGTCACCCTGACTATGTGAATCCATCTGTGCTTTTTGTTTTTTGGTTAAAATAACAAGTAACTATAGGTAGTCAGTTTGTCCACGCTATGAAAACACATCTCTAACTGACTATCTCTCTGCAAACAACAGGTAACGTGCTGATGGTTTCACAGAAATGCAAAGTCCAAAAAACACATCAAGGCTCCTTTCCTCACCTCTCTTGAATGTTCATTACTGGGTGAAGAGAGATCACTCATTTGGTTGGGCATTTGAGAGATGTCACCATTATGTTTCTGTTCATAACAATCTCGGTGTAGGAATAGTCTAGCTCATAAAGTATACGCCTATTATTGTCTCATGATCCCCACAACGGCCCTGACAGGTTGGGCAGAGCAGAAATAGCTATTTCTATTGACAGATGGGAAACTTAAGCCAGATGGGTTGAGTTACTTGCCCAAGGCTATAGTACACACCAAGTTACAAGCTGGGATTCAAACCCAGATCTTTCTCTACTTTGTACATTGAAAAAAAAAAAAAAAGATACTGGTGCTTTTAAAAAAGATACTAAAACTCCCATTTGCTTAGGTCCTCCCCTGAAAACTAAAAGTAATAGAGTAGATCACCAGGTGAGTCCAACAAACGTGGTGCCTGTGTCACAACCACTGTAAGGCACTCATCCACGGGCGGGCAGTCTATGCATTGTATGGCTAGGATGGGGTCCAGGCAGCGTCTGAGGGACAATTTTATGGTCTGACAGCAGCTGTCCTGTGTGCATCCTTGGAGGAGTCCCAAAGCCCTGCATTTGGGCTGTAACCACTAAATGCCCCCCTGCTCCCCAGGTCAGCCCTCATGGTCTGCTCCCTCATCCCCTGGTAAAGTACAAGAGCAGGAGAGAAGATAATTGGCAAAGAGTTGGTTCTGGGTGAAGGGCTGGCACAGCTCCTAGTGTGGGGAAAGATATAGAAGATGGGCGAGATTAGCCACAGTTTTTGAAACTTTCTCCAGGGGAGGGTGGCAGAAAGCTTTTTGCACAAGAAGCATAACGTGAAGTACTGGTCCTGGGTCTCCACACTATAGTAAGTGTGCTAAGGAAGAAGTCTGAGATGTTGTCAAGCCCATCCCTCATTCACTCCTTCACGTGTTCATTCAACAAACAATTACTGAGCACCTACAGTGCACAATATAATGGGCCAAATCAAAGTCCCTGTCCTCACACACTTTATATTCTAGTGGGGAGAGGAACAGCAAGCAAATCAATAACTAGTATATCAGCTGGTGATCAGGGCTGTGAAGGACAGGAAAGCAGGGTAAAAAGAAAAGTGACTCCTCATGGAACAAAACATACTACCTTATATATGTTGGCTGGGGACTGATAAGGTGCAGCCCACTGGTAATTACCTTTGAACAGAGACTTGAAGGAATTGAGGGAAGAAGCCATGGGGGCATCTAAGGGAAGAGAATTCCAGACAGAGGGACAGCAGGTGTCAAGGCTTTGCTACAGAGAGGGCTTGGCATGTTTAAGGAACAGCGAGGACAGTGATGGCAAACCTTTTGAGCTCGGTGTGTCAGCATTTTTTACTCTGGTGCCGTGTCACATAGAGAAATTTTTTGATATTTGCAACCGTAGTAAAACAAAGACTTACATTTTTGATACTAATTTTGTATATTTAAATGCCATTTAACAAAGAAAAATCAACCAAAAAAATGAGTTCGCGTGTCAACCTCTGACACGAGTGTCATAGGTTCGCCATCACTGAGCTAGGAGGCCTGTGGGGTCAGAGCGGCCTCAGGGGAAAAACTGTAGGAGATGAGATCAGAGAGAATGTGGAGCCCAGAACAGGTCGGGTCCTGTAGGCCAGTGTTAGGCTTGAGTGACAGGGGGGCCCATTGGAGGGTTCTGAGCAGAGAAATGATAGGATCTGACTTTTATTAAATAAAAATTTAAAACTGTATTGATTTTAGAGAGAGAGAACGAGGGACAGAGAGGAGAGAGAGAGAGAGAGAGAGATTTTTGTTGCTCCACTTATTTATCTATTCATTGGTTGATTCTTGTATGTGCCCTGACCTGGGATCACACAAGCAACCTTGGCGTTTCAGGCAGATGCTCTAACCAACTGAGCCACCTGGCCAAGGCAGGATCTGACTTTTTATTTTATTTTTTTTATTGATTTCAGAGAGGAAGGGAGAGGGAGAGAGAGATAGAAACATCAACGATAAGAGAAAAATCACTGATCGGCTGCCTCCTGCACGCCCCGTACTGGGGACCGAGCCCACAACCCGGGCATGTGCCCTTGACTGGAATCAAATCTGGGACCCTCTCCGCTCTATCCACTGAGCCAAACCAGCTAGGGCAGGATCTGGCTTTTTAAAGTATTCTTCTGGCTGCTGTGTTGAAAGCATCTTGGGACTATATCATGTAACATGATGAAAGTCTACTTCATTCTTAAAGGACCTTGCACACTATTCAATTGCCATCATATTTTTCAGATTGTTTTCCATGCTTGTCCCTAAACAGGTTTCCATCTATTTGTTTTATTTTCAATAATCAGATTCCTTAAAATAGTCTGATCTTGTCATCATCCCTTTCCAACCCCCAACGTAAAACTCTTCAAATGGTTTTCACTTGTTCGTAAGAGAAAGTTTTAACTCCACCCTCTGGCCCAAAAGGTCCTGTAAGATTTTAGCCCCCACCTCTCTCCTTTTGTATTCCCCTCCATCTTCCACTTCCTACTCCAGACACATTGATCTTTCAATTCCTTCTAGTTCAAGGACTTTCTCCAGATCCTGTCTTTTTCCTAATATGTTCTTCCTCCGTCTGCACGGTGCATCCTTGCCCATCCTGTGCCTAAGGGCTCCAGGAATTTGTTGAGTTACTTAATTCATGAATCAAATGTGGTCTATAAAACAAATCCACACTTTGGAGTTATTCCTGTTTTGGATAAAGTTCAGAATTCACTATTACCGAAATTCCATGTAGTATTATTTTAGATTATGTGAAGATATTTTGGAGTAAATATATGTGATATTAATAAATTATGTGATTGCATGTTGGAATACCTTCCTTAGACATTAACATTCTAATTCACCTTACCACACCATTACAGCATGATAAATTACATGAAAAATCTTGTTAAATAAAGGCTTGCTTGTCATCAATTTTAGTGTGACTACTTATTATGGATTTCCCCAGTTTGGTATCTTGTTAGTAATCTGAGAGACTCGTTCTCCCTCTGTTACCAGAGCGATATTATATTGTTTAATTCTTTATAGATATCTTTTAAAATTATGGAGTTGTGCTGTTTAATATGGTACCCCAGCAACACATGGCTTTACATCTTAAGCTAATTAAAATTAAAAATTTGTAAGTCCATTCCTCAGTTTACATCTGGGCTACCACAGTGGGCAGCCCAGATGCTGAACATTTTCTGTCACTACAGAAAGTCCTGTGGGGCAGCATTGTTCTAGCGCAGTGATGGCGAACCTTTTGAGCTCGGCGTGTCAGCATTTTGAAAAACCCTAACTCAACTCTGGTGCCGTGTCACATATAGAAATGTTTTTATATTTGCAACCATAGTAAAACAAAGACTTATATTTTTGATATTTATTTTATATATTTAAGTGCCATTTAACAAAGAAAAATCAACCAAAAAAATGTGTTCGCATGTCACCTCTGACACGTGTCACTGGTTCGCCATCACTGTTCTAGAGCCTGCCTGTCACATCTCCTGAGTGCTCTGACATATCTTCTATTTCTAGGGAGGTATCTGAAATAACTCTATCAAGGGCCTTTCTTTCAGTGCCTACATTGTGACAAAAATTGTGGTAAGACAGTACCAGGTAGGTAGGCAGGTAGATAAATTATCTTATTTATTCCACATGAGCCAATGCAGTGAGGCTATTCTATAATATCACTGTAATAAATTAGAAATTGGATACCCATTAACTCAGGTTTCCATATTCAACTCTTTAATCATCAGGTAAAATGTACATTGGTCCGCATCCCATCAGACCATAGAGGCTTACAATGCAAATGAAAGATAACTCTTGCCAGTGTGGATCAGTCTTTTCAGAATCTGGAAAGCTTGCAAGTTCAAAGACACAAGGGCATGAACCCTGAGACCTAAACAGCCAGGAAACATTCAAAACTGGAACCAAACAATGGATGGGCACAGTGTTCTTTACTGAAGAAGATCAATTTATCTTTTATCATCAAAGTTATAAAACTTTTAATATCTTCCAAGAAATGGTCTGCTTTAGAAAATCATATATACAAACACATATATGTGGGCACATAAATGGAGAGTACAAGGTGGGAGTTGATTTGCAAGTCTAGAAAGCAGAAAAAAAGGCCTTTAAAATGTATTTTGATGATACCTAATAAATATATCCACATGAATTAGCCTAATCCTTGGCTAAGAGTAACCAACATAGTTATAAGTGATGTCAAAGCTGCAAAGTGAGAGGCAATTCCAAATAACTTTCCATAAGAAATTCCTTATTTTGAACATCAAAAAAATGGTGAGCAATTATTTTTGTCAGCAGGAAATCCATTTATCTTCATTCCCACTAACAATTAGCAAATAAATATGTAAAGAATATTGGTTTGAAGCAAAGGCATCCAAACAATACCTGTAGTGCCCCCATGTCTTGGCTAGGCCCTATAGCTCAATATATTTACTGTCATTTTATAGATGGGAAAACTGAGGCTCAAAGATTTCCTGGGTAATAAGTAGTGGAACCAAAATTGAAACCTAGGTCTCATCAACTCAAGAATTCCATTCTGACTCCCTCTCAGGCAAAATTGACTCTGACTCATCTTTGATTTTTGTGGTTAAATTCTGAATGAAACCAGAATATTAGAACATCTGTTTAAGAAACTGAAATCAAACTTGAAGGAAGCAGCCAGGACATTGTTGATGCAAGATCAACTTAGCTTTTGATTCATAATATTCCTTAAAAAAAACAAATAAAACCAACAAATTCATTTTAAAGATTATGCTTCAGTCCATGGGAAATATCTAGAATTATTTTTAGTTATTTAAAAGCCTACATCTATTTTCATCTCATATTGTTTAATAAAGCTCTTTATCCATTAAGCAACTTAAAGCAGGGGTCAGTAAACTTATTATGTAAAGGGCAGGTAGTAAATATTTCAGACTTTGAGGATCATATGGTTTCTGGCACAATTCCTCAGTTCTGCCATTGTAGCATGAAATCAGCTATAGAAAATACATAGATTAGTAAAACTTTATTTATGGACTCTGAAAATTGAATTTTATATAATTTTGCATTCCATGAAATATTCTTCTTTTTATTTTTTTCAATCATTTGTAAATATAAAAACTAGCTGGTTTGGCTCAGTGAATAGAGCGTCAGCCTGCAGACTGAAGGGCCCTGGGTTCGACTCTGGTCAAGGGCATGTACCTTGGTTGCAGGCTCGATCCCTGGTCCTGGCCGGGGCACGTGTGGGAGGAAACCAATTGATGTGTCTCTCTCACATCGATGTCTCTCTCTCGCTGTCTCTCCCTATTGGAAAAATATCCTTGGGTGAGGATGAACAACAACAACAAAAACTACCCTTAGCTCTTGGGATGTATACATAGAAAGTACGTACTAGGCTAGATTTGGCTTGTGGTTCATAGTTTGCAAATCTCTAGTCTAGAGCATGAAATCAAAACTTGTTTCAGAATCTGGAAGAAAAATAGGATTGTGCTCTATTTTTTCTACTTACTCAGCTTAATGAGTTGTATCCTGTCATAGAGAAACGACAATAATGGAAGCCCCAAGAGAGTAATTTAATTATATGTGGGGAAGGGGCATTTTAAGGCCATGAGCCAGAACTGGCTGTGAAACATTTTTAATTAAAGCAAAGCCAGAATGCCTGCCATTATTACTCCACATGCCTTACCTGTAACACAATGGCAAAACAATACACTCTTTCTAGAAGTAATGTTTCATTCCCTCTGCCACAAAATTGTATACTATTATTAACTGCAAACTCTGCAAATATTAAGCTAAAGGGTAACAGAGAGAGGAGAACAGGTTACAGTTTTAAAATCTAATATTTGTTGTCCCAACTTGGAATTAATGGATTCAAAAGAAACATTTGCTTTAATTTTCTCCACTAATGGATTATATACATATAAAATCTATATGTGGTTAATATATCATAACTTTGAAGATTTGTTAACTGGACTCCTCTCTTATACCATTCAATATTTATTGAGGGTTTACTATGTTCCAGATAGTATTCTAGGCTCTCTTCCTCTTCCTTTCTCTCTGAAATCAATATATATATATATATATTTAAAAAATAAAACATATTTTTGCAATAATATGTCTGCTGAACTTTGCAATAAACTCAAAGAACTTCACACTGATTTTTCTCTCTCTCCCACCTCTTTCATGTCTTCCCATAATCTGTTTCAAATAGACTGAGGAAATCTGAGCATGGCAAAATGCAAGTTGTACAAGAACCTAACTAGTTTAAGCAGGGAAAGTATGAGGGTTAGAATCTAGGTCTTCTATTTCGAAGAATCTCCCTTCCCTTTATCTCCTATGCTAACATTTTAAATAAACCATTAATCAGAAAGACAGTTCCAGCTGCACAACAACTGTTTGTCACACACAGTATTTCTGCATAAAGTGAGCAAAAACAAGAAACATTTTTTTCTTTTCACTACAAACATAAAAAACTAGAAATACCAGATGGACCTGGAGGAATGCACGCACAGCAAGTTGAACTGTTTACCTGTAAGATCACTTCATATATGCAATAAACAGCCATATCGAAAAGTGATGATGATTTAACTAAGCCACTGGGTTAGATGGTTGACTTTTCCTTGAATAAACTGTCATTCTGTCTTTCCACTGCTTCAGTTCCCATCACCTGGTCCAACCACTGAACTGGCATTGCTTATCAAGCCCATGCCTTCATCAGTATGTTCTTCCCAGTGCTGATCTATGGTTTGGGGTGGCCAGGGATAAATGTAGTGGCTCATCCCACAACCCCAGGACTTTCTTCAAGGGGTGAAAATCTGAAATCAAGATGATCCAGGGCTGGCTGAGGGCCACCCTTGAAGTTCAAATCTAGTTTTGGCAGATCCTGAGAATCTATGTTCTTAATGTACGTTTCCAAGTTGACTACAGTTGGGCACAAAGAATTCTCACCTAAAGATCAGATTCTGGACTGGAGCTAGCCATGACCTGGCATTCTGGTGGTTACTGAAACTGGAGAGTTCCCTTCAAACACAGGGAGTGAAGGGGTGGCGCATGCTCAATGACCATACATGGGTAGCTCCTCCCCAGAACACACGTCGCGTCCCACTGCACCGAAGCCTGCACTTGCTGGGTTCTTAACCTTTTTTTCGCCATGGATCTCTTTACTCATTCTGAGAGTAAGGTTTTTAAATGAATAAAATAATATGTACATAATTTATAAATAAGCTATATTGCAATACTATTACCAAATTTTCTTATATCGTAATGTATGCTTGTGCTTCCTTGTTCACACATTAAATAACAGAATCTGGGTTCCAATGACTACATAGATTTGAAGTCGTATAAAGATATTTCTAAGGTATCAGCAACAACTGTAATGTGATATAAAAATGTCTGTAATTTCTTTTAGTGAAAAGTAACAGGTACGGCTAGTGTGGTGTATTGCCTACAATCACTATTAAAGGAAATTCGAACTTTTATTTACAGGTTAATTTTTTCATCCAAGATCACCTTGAATTCTATCAGTGGACCCCACGTTAACAATCCCCGAGAGGTTTGACAATAAACAAAAACCCAACTAACAGAGTTAAAGACCTAGTGACCACCTGATGAAAAAGTTTCCAGGCTGGGGATGCTCCTTGTTTTCCAACCATTTTATTTACAAATCACAGTTTTAGTTACTCAGTGAAAGATTACTCCTGTCCACTTTGTCTCCCAGCTTTCTGTTGCTGACGGTTCCACGTGTGTGTTGGTGTTTCTGACCATTAGAAAACACCCTGAGAGCAGAACCGTTTCTAAAAGAGACATGCTACACAAAGACAACTATTCAGACAATTTACCGTAAATTCTCCCCCCAAATTTAGGAAAAACACGACACTTATTTTACTGATTTATACCAGCTATGATTCTGCCTTAAGCTCCTTTACTTGTGGAAAAATACTTCAACTAAAAGCCCTTTGTAATGCAGTCAAATACTCTTTTGATGAACCTACAATTAGAGGTCAACAGATGAAGTTATAGAAAAGCCTCGCTTTGGGGTGATTAAGATCGGGTCAAACTAAAATTCCAGAGAATTACCATCTTGGAGTCATCTTCAATATTAGTTTTTTAATATTTACCTATTAGCAGATGAAACAAAGAATGGTAAAGATAACTGTTATTATTGCCAGAAATAACAGCAGCATTAACATCAATTTAGGCACTATCCTCATTCAATGAAAATATTACTTCAAAGTTAGCAAGAGAGACTTTTAAACTTAGGCAGTGATTTTTGTGTGTGTGTCAAAATAAGTTCAAGCCTGGCTGGCATGGCTCAGTGGTTGAGCATCAACCTATGAACCAGGAGGTCATGGTTCGATTCCCGGTCAGAGCAAATGCCAGGATTGCAAGCTCAATCCCCAGTGAAGGGGCGTGCAGGAGGCAACTGATGGATGATTCTCTCTCATCATGGATGTTTTTATCTCTCTCTCCCTCTCCCTTCCTCTCTGAAATCAATAAAAATATATTTTTAAAAATTTAAAAAGTTTAGTTAATGGATAAGGAAACAATTTCAATCATATTCCTGATTTTAAAAGAGACACAACAATATATACCAGTCAAAGTGAATAACAATATGAAAATATAATGTGTAACTACTTTGTAAATGATTAGTATAGTTAGTTCTGATAGCAGAGTGACCATAATATATGAGTGTGTGTACATAATGCTGCAAAGAGTGTGTACACGATTTTATTAGTTCCCAAGGACACAGTGGCTTAGGTGGATAAAGAGAGTACTGTGCTTTATTCTAAAGCAAAGTACAAATCCAAAAAGTTAGCTCATATCTAAAAATGCTTTCACAAAAATTAACACCATGTAAATAAAGCTCCAGTTTTTAAAGGTACTGATGTAAAATAGGCCTTGTTCTTTGAAAATTATGTCTTGCTTAATTTGAAAAGTTAATGAAACTATAAAAGTTGTGTTTGATATTAACCTTGACATTTAGACTTGGGCAATCTGAATTCCAGCTATAGCTGCCCATAGTCATAAACAAACAAGTTATCAGATATCTACAAGGTTCCTGACAAACCGAACCATTGAGAAATTGCTTGTTTCATAAGTAAATTTTTTAGTTAAGTACAAAATTCTTGATGTCATTTAAAATTGTGAAAAAATAAAACATACAAATTGTAGTTTGCTTTTTTTGTATTATTCTCTTTACTCACTTGCTTTCCATTAATTGAAAGACCAACGAAAAAAGTAACAAAAATAAAATTTAGTGTGAAAGCTAAACTCATAAATAAAATTTATTTTAATTAAAAATTGATTCCTCTGTGCCCTCTACCTCAAGCATTCCAAAATGGTAACATTTTGCAACAATTATAGACCCTTTTGGTTTATCATTTCCAGGTTCAAACATAAGCAAACAGGACATAATGGGATGAATAAGTACTGCAAGATCACAAGATCAATATACAAAAATCAATTGTGTTTTTGTACAGTTGAGATGTACAATTTAAAGTGAAATAAATTAAGAAATTATTATACTTATACCAGCATAAAAAATAAAATCCTTAGGAATATTTTAACAAAAGAAGTGTAAAACTTATACTATGAAAACTGTAAAATATTGTTGAAAGAAATTCAACACAATCTCTATAAAAATCCTATCTGGTTTCTTTGTAGAAATTGACAAGTTTATTTTAAAATTCATACATGAACTTAGGGGACCTAGAATAATTAAAACAATCTTGAACAAAGATGAACAAAGTTGGGTCTTCATATTTCTCAATTTCAAAATTTACTATAAAGCAACGTTATTTAAGATAGTGGGTACTGGCATAAAATATTCATGCAGGTCAATGGAATAGAATTGAGAGTCCAGAAATAAACTCCTATATCAATGGTCAATTGGTTTTTGATAAGGGTGTCAAGATTTTTCAATGGATAGTCTTTTTAACAAATGGTACTGAGACAATGGGGTATCCACATACGAAAGAATAAAATTGAATCCTTACCTTAAACCATCTATATATATGTGGTTCAATGGTTAGACTGTCCAACTGGTAGCTATGACGCACACTGACCACCAGGGGCAGACGCTGAACACAGGAGCAGAAAACACAAGCATGGAAACATGGAACAGACTGATGAATCTCAGAGGGAAGGAGGAAAGGGGGAAGGCGGGAAGAGATTAACCAAAGATCTTATATGCATATACAGGCCCAGTGCATGGATTCATGCATTGGTGGCATCCCTCAGCCTGGCCTGTGCCCTCTTGCAATCTGGGACCCCATGGGGAATTTCGGAGAGCTGGTTTCAGCCCGGTCCCCACAGGCCAGGCCGAGGGACCCCACTGGTGCACGAATCTGTGCACAGAGCCTATAGTATATTATAATTAATGTAAAATGAATTAAAGACCTAAATGTAAGAGCTAAAACTAAAAACTCTGAGAAGAAAACAGGAGTAAATACATATGACCTTAGATTGGGTAATAATTTCTTAGCTATGATACCAAAAGCACAAGCAACAAAAGAGAAAACAGATAAATTAGACTTCATCAAAAGTTTAACTAGTCATCATCAAAAACAAAAACTTTAGTGATGCAAGGACACTATCAAGAGTGTTTAAAGACAATCCACAGAATGAGAGAAAATATTTTCAAATCATAAATCTGATAAGGAACTTGTACCTAGAATACCCAATGAACTCAATATTAATACAAACAACCCAATTTAAAAATTGGCAAAGGGGGGGGGGAGGGGAACCAAGATGGCGGCATAGGTAAACACCGGAGTTAGCTGCCTCGAACAACCACTTCAAAAATACAACTAAAAGACGGAACGGACATCGCCTAGAACCACAGGAAGACTGGCTGAGGGGAAATTCTTCAACTAGAAGGAAAGAGAACAGCATACGAGACTCAGAGGAGGTGCAGTGCGGAAAATACAAAGGTGCGGAGGTACGTGCGGAGCGGGCTGGTAGCTGAGGGCGCGGTTATCGTTTTCAATTGGGAGGGAGTCTCAGATTCTGAGCTCCAGTTCTGGGCGAGTCTCTAGGGACCCAGACTCAAATGGGAGAAGCGTGACTGTCTGGCATCGGTCGGAACGCGAGGGCAGCTTTCTCTCCGAGGTTTGCAGTGGTTGCTGGGACTCTGAGAGGCAGAGCCTCTGGGGACGGGACTGAGAGCAGCCATAACTGCTCCCTCCACCCGCTCTGTTGATCCCGTGCGACCCGCCCCGCCCAAGCCCTGCGCAGAGCCATTTGCCAGATAGCCTCAGGCAAATGCTAGATTAGCACCTCCCTAGAGGACAGAAGTTTTCCCACTGCAGACACAGCTGATTCTCACAGCCAGTTGGCCTGGAGGTCAAATCCCCCTAGTATTAATTGCAACAATCAAGGCTTAACTACAACAAGACTGCACACAAAGACCACTAGGGGGTGCACCAAGAAAGCATAAAAAATGCGGAGACAAAGAAACAGGACAAAACTGTCAATGGAGGATATTGAGTTCAGAACCACACATTTAAGGTCTCTCAAGAACTGTCTAGAAGCCGCCAATAAAGTTATTGAGATCCTCAAGAAATCTAATGAGACCCTCGATGTTATGATAAAGAACCAACTAGAAATTAAGCACACATGAACTAAAATAACGAATATTATACAGACTCCCAACAGCAGACCAGAGGAGCGCAAGAATCAAGGCAAAGATTTGAAATGCAAAGAAGCAAAAAACACCCAACCAGAAAAGCAAAATGAAAAAAGAATCCAAAAATACGAAGATAGTGTAAGGAGCCTCTGGGACAGCTTCAAGAGTACCAACGTCAGAATTATAGGGGTGCCAGAAGATGAGAGAGATCAAGATATTGAAAACCTATTTGAAGAAATAATGATAGAAAACTTCCCCCACCTGGTGAAAGAAATAGACTTACAGGTCCAGGAAGCACAGAGAACCCCAAACAAAAGGAATCCAAAGAGGACCACACCAAGACACATCATAATTAAAATGCCAAGAGCAAAAGACAAAGAGAGAATCTTAAAAGCAGCAAGAGAAAGAAAGTCAGTTACCTACAAGGGAGTACCCATACAACTGTCAGCTGATTTCTCAACAGAAACTTTGCAGGCCAGAAGGGAGTGGCAAGAAATATTCAAAGTGATGAATGCCAAGAACCTACAACCAAGATTACTTTATCCAGTAAAGCTATCATTCAGAATTGAAGGTCAGATAAAAAGCTTCACAGATAAGAAAAAGCTAAAGGAGTTCATCACCACCAAACCAGTATTATATGAAATGCTGAAAGGTAGCCTTTAAGAAGAGGAAGAGCCGAAACCGGTTTGGCTCAGTGGATAGAGCGTCGGCCTGCGGACTGAAAGGTCCCGGGTTCGATTCCAGTCAAGGGCATGTACCTGGGTTGTGGGCACTTCCCCAGTGGGGGATGTGCAGGAGGCAGCTGATCGATGTTTCTCTCTCATCGATGTTTCTAACTCTCTATCTCTCTCTCTTCCTCTCTGTAAAAAATCAATAAAATATATTTAAAAAAAAAAAGAAGAGGAGGAAGGAGAAAAAGGTAAAGATACTAATTGTGAACAACAAATATGCATCTATCAACAAGTGAATCTAAGAATCAAGTGAATAAATAATCTGATGAACAGAATGAGCTGTTGATTATAATAGAATCAGGGACATAGAAAGGGAATGGACTCACTATTCTTGGGGGGGAAAGGGGTGTGGGAGATGCGGGAAGAGACTGGACAAAAATTGTGCACCTATGGATGAGGACAGTGGGGGGGTAAGGGCAGAGGGTGGGGTGGGAACTGGGTGGAGGGGAGCTATGGGGGGAAAAAAAAGAGGAACAAATGTAATAATCTGAACAATAAAGATTTAATAAAATAAAAATAAATAAAAATAAAAATAAAAATTGGCAAAGGACCTGGACATTCTCCAATTGAACATTTCTCCACATATTGCTAATAAGCATATGAAAAGATGGTGAACATCATCAATCATCAGGGAAAGGCAAATCAAACCTCCAATGAGACACCACTTCATGCCCACTAGGATTGCTATTACAAAACAAAAAAAACAAGCAAACAAACAAACAAACAAAAAATGGACACTAACAAGTGTTGATGACAATGCAGAGAAATTGGAACCCACATACACTGCTGGTAGGAATGTAAGATGCAGCTACTGCAGAAAACAGTCTGGCTAGTTCCTCAAAAAGTTAAACTATCCCACACCCTGCCCCTGGAAATCACCAGTCAGCTACAGCATCCTTTTTAATGAGTTCTGGTGTGGTCTCCTAATCCTTGTCACCACAGCATGACAGACAGGCCCTCTTTTAGAGTTGGCACCCCAGAAGGTAAACCCCAACAGAAGGTCAGTTTCATGAGGGCAGGGCTTTGGTCTGTTTTATGCACTGCTATATCCCCAAACCTGGAGAAGTGCCTGGAAGAAATGAACGTTCAATATGTACTTACTCAGTGAATTATATCTAGTTGCCATCCTAGTTGTAGAGCTTGTGAACACAGCTTATTTCCAGTCAATTAAACCTGAACATTATAAAAAGAACATTTTCAAAATCTGTGAATGAAAAGAAAATTCTAAATCAGTTTTAAAACTGACAGGAGCCAATCTCTTGTTTCACACTTGTAGTGCTACTACTAATTATGAATTTTAACCTTTAAACATTTTCAAGTAGGCTTCATACTTTCAAAAAAAAAAGGAAATTGGTCCCTGACCTATTTATCAGAATGCCTACAATCACACTGCTTGCAGAATATCCTATCTAATAAAGAGGAAATATGCTAATTGACCCTCACGCCATCGCAAATATGGCGGTGCCCACAGCCAATAAGGAGGAAATATGTTAATTGACTTTCCCACCCTTAAATATGGCAGCATTCACAGACAATAAGGAGGGAATATGCTAATTGACTGTCATGCCCTCAAAGATGGCGATGTCCACAGCCAATAAGGAGGGAATATGCTAATTGACTGCCATGCCCTCAGAGATGGTGGTGCCCACAGCCACAAGATGGCGGCGCCCAGTCCCCTCAGCCCCACCTCCAGAGTGTGCCCTTACCCCCCGCACCTGCCTCCAGAGTCCCCCAGTCCCCTCAGCCCCCCAGCTGCCCAGGGCTGCCTGAGGCTCAGGTAACCAGGGCCGGCCGAGGTTTGCACTGCTGGCAGTGGCAGCAGCAGAGGTGTGATGGGGGCGTCGCCTTCCCCTGATCGTTGGGTCACCTCCCACCCCTGAGGGCTCCTGGACTGTGAGAGGGGGCAGGCTGGGCTGAGGGACCCCCCTTCCAGTGCATGAATTTTCATGCACCGGGCCTCTAGTGTTACTATAATACTAGATAATAAAATCCAAACACTTTGCAAAATTCTCCATAATGTCAGGCAGTTTCTTAAATTCCCTCGAGAAGCACAGGATCAGATGGGCAGACTCATTCACAGCCACTGGTCACAGCATTACACAGTTGTCATTGCCTTTTAGAGTTTACCAAAAGCCCTAGTAAAACTTTAATAATGATGATCATTATCATGATTATTATAATGACTATTCTTTGTTGGAGTGCTTATTATGTTCTAAGAATGATGCTAAAGGTTTCACATGCATTATCTCATTAAAGCCTTAAAATAATGCCAATAGTGACTTGCTCAAAGTCATCCAGCTAATACATGAAAGAGCCAGGATTAGAACACTGGTCCGCCTGACTTGCACGATTGGAATCTTGTCTGCTCAGTTAGCAACCCTCCCCATTTCTGTAGTGAGAATGCTCAAACCCCCCAAAATGACATGATTTGTCCATAATCATACAGCTAGCTAGTAACCCGCAGAGCCAGAGCTAAAACCTGTATGTATTCTCAGAGCCACATTCTTCGCTTATACAATCGTCCGTCCACAAGCAAAGCACGGGACACACAATTTATTCAAAACATGTTTTAATCATTGAAATTAAAATTTGACCTTCCCATAGATAAAACTAGTGAATACTGATTTTTAGTCTACTTTGCCATTGACAGCAAAGTATTGTATTTAGCAGCCAGGATGGGGATCAGGAAAGCAGTGTTAAGGCACTAAGTAGAGTACACAATCATTGATCTTAGTTCCAAACTAAGTAAGCAAAGTAAATGCTTATCTGTGAAAGTGGTCCGTGATGAAATGCTACTGTGGCATGGCACAGCAGAGGAACTCCACTGAAGACCACAGAAAGCCGTGGCTGGAGCTAAGAATCATGAAATAGGATTTAAAGGGGGAGAGAACTGTCTTGTATTGCTCACGAAGTGGACCCAGATCCCTCCCGAAGGCTCGTCCCACACTTCCCTCCACATCTTTGAATCTCCAGCACCTGATGGCTGGGGGCCAGAGCCCAGGGAGTGGCCCACGCTGGTGTTTTCAGGGCAGACCTGACCAATCAGCTGTGGAAAGCAGCAGGTGCCTTGTCAATCTCCGGGAGCCCCGGGAGAACTTAGAACAATGGACTTCTCAGTCCTGGCAGTCACCATGGCTTCCCTCAAGGCCACCTCCCTCACACTTAAGTCCCTTTTTATTGAAGCCAGTTGAATGCTGTCTTATCCGCATTAATGGGGCTTGGGCTGCTCCCAGACACAGTTAGATTTTTATGCTACCTGGGCAGAGCAGCTCACTGCATTTCCAATGTCCCTCTATTCCAGGAGATTGTTTTACTTTGAAGTCCACAATTAATTTTTGGTCAGCAAATTATTGGATGAGAGGAACACTAGGCTGATACACAGTAAAATACTAGCTGGGTTATACAGGAAGTCCTATGCCAGCAACATGGTGACTAATCATCAACTACGAGAGGCATGCTCACAAGTGTCGCAGCTCCAACAGTTGAAATTGTTCCTATAACTCCCCTTGCTGGCCAATGTGAAGAGCAACACAAGAAAAAAAAATCAACTGACACTTCCTGCTCTCCCCAGTACCCCTTCCTCTTACTGCATGTCCCAAAACCTCAAGGTTAGAAAAAACAAAATGGTTAGAAAAATAAAAAGCCAAAATAAATAAATAAATACATCTAGTGTGAGGGGACTAAAGTCAAAGGCTTTATTTGCTATGTTTTTGAGAGGTCAGCTACTCAAGTGGGAAATAAGATGAGATAATTAACTCTGATGAGAAAATGTGCCCTCCCCGTAAGAAAACTGCATGCCACTCATTTCACTTACTTCATAAGAAAGAACATAAATTACACGGGCAAGAGTTATACCTGCAGCACCAGAGAATCTAGCTATTTCAAAGCCAGGACATCCACTAATCTCAGGGGAGTGGGTGAAAATGAATTACATTTGTTGAATCTGGCACTAGTCATGACAAACTGCAGGTACAAGAGAACCATTAATTCAGTTATCTCACTGAAATGACATTTTCAATTCAGAAAGAAAATTCCTGGAACATATGCATATTCACAAATTAAACATTGGCACTACACTCTAATTATTTAATCTTAGGGAATGGTGGCATGGGAAATGTAGTTCACCAAATACACAGATTTCTGACAGTGATATTCTTTAGAATGTTTTGGAAGATACAAGCAGTTATCAGCTATAAAAAACTCTGTCATTTGAAATGAAAGAAACAGTTCCTACACCCTGGACTCTAGTCTTGTAACAACAGTAGATGGGTTCTTTCTGATTGCTCTGCCATCATTAACAGTCCCATCTGATCAGCTTCTGATCATACCTCATAACAAATTCTGCATAATCCAAAGAGGATTTTCCTCCCAGTGATTAAACTATAAGAAAAGAAGCTTATTTGAAGGTCATTTTGAGATGTTACATTAACTCTCAGAAGTTCTCCCATGTAAGTTACTTAGTATTTTATGTTCTTGTAATAATTTGCAAAATGATATCCTTATGGCAATTATATTTGCTATATTTTGGAACTTCCTGCGTCAGGACCTGCAAAAAGTGAAGTTTGAGATAGAAGAGTACTAAGAAACACTCATAATTGCAATCCTAGGAGTCAGTTTATAGCATTCAGTCCTAAAACATATCCTATACTTGCTTTAGCTATGTTAGCCTTGTTTCCTTAACCAGATTTCAAGCAAGGACTGCCATTCAATCTTTATATAAGCTGCATGGAGACTAACACAGTGCTGATCTTAAAGTAGATAATCAGTCAAAAGACTCATTGCATTCTCTTACAAATAGGAAAGGTTTAACAAATATTTGTTAATACGGTTATAAAAATTATTTTAAGTTGATAAATTTTGTTAGAACCATCGCCAGACTCTTTGTTCCCAATTTTCATAAATTACAATTTAATTCCCCCCCCCCAGGGTTAATATGATGACAATAAATAAAGTATAATTTTATGTGTAAAATTTTAAGCCAGGTGAATATGTAATAGCATTATGAAGAATTATTCTGATGTTACCTTTATGTTTGTAACTCAGACTAAGTTAAATGGATTTCAAGGTCTATATGGGTTTAATCTCAGCCATACACTAGCATTTTTTTCTCATACAACTATTTTATTGAGATATAATTCAAACACTTAAAATTCATCCTTTTATTTAAAGTATACAACTCAGTGATTTTTAGTATATTCAAAAAAGTTGTACAACCATCACTGCTATATAATTCCAGAACATTTTCATTATCCCCAAAGAAATCCCATATCCATTAGCAGTCACCCTTTGTTCTCCCTTGGCAACCACTAATCTATCTTTTGTTTCTATGAATGTACCCTATCCTATCTAATAATAGAGAAACATGGTAATTAGCCATACCTCCGCTACCCTTCCCATTGGCTAATCAGGGCAATATGCAAATTAACTGCCAACCAAGATGGCAGCCAGCAGCCAGGCAGCTTGAAGCAAACAGGAGGCTTGATTGCTTCAGTGACGGAGGAAGTCAATGTTCCCTGCCTGCCTTGCCGGCCTCTGAGCTTGCAGTTTAAGAAACATTGTTACAAATATAGAAGCTAAACAAAACCCCAGAAACCTGCTTTCAGCCAGCCGGGCTTCAGCCAGCAGGACCACAACATTGTTTCAATTATAGAACAAACGCAGATCCCTGCTTTCAGCCAGCCGGGATCTCAGAGCTGGAGTGAGCAGGACCACAACAGTGTTACAATTATAGAACCCAAACAAACCAGATACCTGCTTTCAGCAGCCGAGGTCTCAGAGCTGGAGCCAAGCCTCAGAGCTAAAACTGGCCCAGAATAAAAAAAAAAAGAAAAAAAGGACAACTTGGGAGCTTCAGTCACCCGCCAGCCTGAAAATGGCCCTCAGCCCCTCACCCAGACTGGCCAGGCACCCCAGTGGGGACCCCCACCCTGAAGGGGGTGTGACCAGCTGCAAACAGCCATAATCCCCTCATCCAGGCTGGCCAGGCATCCCAGTGGGGACCCCCACCCTGAAGGGGGTGTGACCAGCTGCAAACAGCCATCCTCTCATCCAGGCTGGACAGGCACCCCAGTGGGGACCCCCACCCTGATCCAGGACACCCTTCAGGGCAAACCAGCTGGCCCCACCCATGCACCAGGCCTCTATCCTATATAGTAAAAGGGTAATATGCATCCCAGCACCAGAATCAGCGGAGCAGCGAGGCCTCCCAGCACCGGGATCAGCGGAGCCGCGAGGCCTCCCGGCACCGGGATCACCGTGACAGGGGCAGCGACCAAACCCCCTGATCACCCTGCGGCTCTGTGTGTGACAGGGGGCGGGGCCACAACCTCCCTATCGGCCCTGCTCTGTTAGTGACAGGGGAAGGCGCCCCAACCCCCTGATCGGCCCTGCTCTGTGCCTGATAGGGGGGAGCTCCCCAACCCCCTGATCGCCCTGCAGCTCTGTGTGTGACAGGGTGCGGCGCCCCAACCCCCTGATCGGCCCTGCTCTGTGTGTGACAGGGTGCAGCACCCAACACCCCCCGCCACGGGCCCTGCTCTGTGTGTGACAGGGTAGAGCCATAACCTCCCGATTGGCCCTGTCCTGAGTGTGACAGTGGCGGTGCCCCAACCCCCTGATCGGCCCTGCTCTGTGGGTGATAGAGGGCGGCGCCCCAATCCCCTGATCCGCCCTGCTCTGTGTGTGACAGGGGGTGGTGCCCCAACTCCCCTATCCGCCCTACTCTGTGAGTGACAGGGGGGAGCTCCTCAACCCCCTGATCGGCCCTGCTCTGTGCGTGACAGGGGCGAGCTCCTCAACCCCCTGATTGGCCCTGCTCTGTGCGTGACAGGGTACGGAGCCCCAACCCCCAATGGGCCCTGCTCTGTGCGTTACAGGGGGAAGCACCCCAACCCCCTGATCGGCCCTCTCTGTGTGTGACAGGGAGTGGTGCTGCAACCTCCCTATCGACCCTGCTTTGAGTGTGACAGGGGGCAGTGCCCCAACCCCTCAATCGGCCCTACCCTGAGCGTGACTAGGGGTGGCATCGCAACCTCCCAATCCGCCCTGCTCTGTGCATGACAGGGGGCAGCGCCCCAACTCCCCAATCGGCCCGGCTCTGAGCCCAACCAGGGGCTGCACCTAGGGATTGGGCCTGCCCTCTGCCACCCGGGAGCAGGCCTAAGCCAGCAGGTCGTTATCTCCTGAGGGGTCCCAGACTGTAAGAGGGCACAGGCCGGGTTGAGGGACCCTCTCTCCCTCCCGAGTGCACAAATTTTTGTGCACCGGGCCTCTAGTCCTATATAATAAAAGGCTAATATGTAAATTGACTGAACTGCAGAACGACCAGTTGCTATGGCACGCACTGACCACCAGAGGCAGACACTCAACAGAGGAGCTGCCCCTGGTGATAAGTGCACTCCCACAGGGGGAGTGCCACTCAGCCAGAAGCCTGGGCTCACGGCTGGCGAGCGCAGCGGCGGAGGCAGGAGCCTCTCCCGCCTCTGCGGCAGCACTAAGGACCCCTTATTGGACATCCCCCAAGGGGTCCTGAACTGTGAGAGGGTGCAGGCCGGGCTGAGGGAACTCCCCAGTGCACGATTGTCATGCACCGGGCTTCTAGTTTCATATAATCGAAATAATAAAATAGGTGGCCTTCTGTGTCTGATTTCTTTAATTTAGCATGATGCTTTCAAGGCTTATCCTTGTTGTATTATGTATTAGAACTTTATTCTTTCTGAGCCTCAGTTGATGAACATTTGGATTGTTTCTAACTTTTGTTGTTGCTAATCCTCACCTGAGAATATTTTTTCATTGATTTTTAGAGACAGTGGAAGAGAAGGAGTGAGACAGAGAGAGAAACATCAATGTGAGAGAGACACATTCATTTGTTGCCTTCCACATGAGCCCCAACCAGGGCCAGGGATTAAGCCTGCAACCCAGATATGTGCTCTTGACCGAAATCAAACCCAGAACCCTTTGGTTGGAGTGCCATTGCTCTATCCACTGAACCAAACTGGCTAGGACTGTTTCCATCTTTTAGCTATGAACATATGCCCCAAGGGAACCTTTTTTCAGTTCCCTTGGGCATATAATTAGGAATGGAATTGCTGAATACAATGGTAATTCTATGTTTAAGTTTTTGAGGAACTATCAATTTGTTTTCCAAGCAACTGTATCATTTTACATTCCCACCAGAAATGTCTAATGGTTCCAATTTCTCTAGGTCCTCACCAATGCTTATTTTCTATTTTATTTTTGTTGTTTTTATCATCATTGTAATAGATGTGAAATGGTATCTCATTGTGGTTTTGATTTGCATTTCCCTAATAACTAAAGATTTTGAACATTTATTTAACATGCTTATTAGCCATTTGCATATTTTCTTTGGAAATAAATGTCTATTCAGATCTTTTGTCTATTTTTTAGAGTCTAAAAGTGTTAGTTTATACACTGACTATAATACATATTGAAAGTATACACACACACACACACACACACACACACACACACACTTTAAAGATAAGGTTCTCCAAAGATTTTTTGACATTCCATCATCCTCATACTTGAAGGTCTATCACAGTTGTGTGTAGTCTGACTTGACTAGGTGTGAGACGACTGTAATCCGTTGTTGTTGTTGTTTTATTGTGAGTTGTATGAGTTCCTTATACATTCTGAATACACGTCTCTTATCAGATATACTAGAGGCCTGGTACATGGAAATTCATGCACTGGAGGGAGGGGTCCCTCAGCCTGGACTGCCCCCTCTCACAGTCCAGGAGCCCTCAGGGGCAAGAGGCGACCCGGTGATCAGGGGAAGCCCCATCACACCTCTGCTGCTGCCACTGCCAGCAGTGCAAGCCTGGGCCAGCCCTGGTTACCTGAGCCTCGGGCAGCCCTAGGCGGCTGGGTAGCCGCCATACAAGGCTTGGTAAAAATATATATATATATTTTTTACCATTCCATGGGTTGTCTTTACAACAACCCATTTTCTTGAGAGTATCAGTAAAGTTTTTACTCTTAATGATATATATCTGAGCTTTGGATAAAGTCCAATTTATGTATTTTTTTCTTTTATTGCTTCTGCTTTTGGTGTCATACCCAAGAAAGCATTACCTAATACAAGGCTACAAATATTTTCTCCTGGGTTTTCTTCTAAGAGTTTTATAGTTTTAGCTCTTACATTTAGGTCTTTGACCCACTTTGGGTTTTTGTATATGGTGCATACACTAACATTTACATTTTCCATGTGTAATCATATACATTATATACCATCATTTATATAGAGTAGTACAAACATTTACAGATGTAAGTAATAGAAATGACCATTTTCAAGTAATTGAGCTTATTAAATAAAAACTCACAGCACAGTTATTAATTTTAACAAAACAATTATCAGAAATTTTCTTGTCTTGAGGGTAATAAACACAAATATATGAACAAACTTCCTTTGCCTATTATATTAAACTCAGTAACTTTTAAAAAATATTTTTATTGATTTCATAGAGGAAAGAAGAGGGCTGTGGTTGGGTGATTGTGGGAAGGTCCAAGGAAGCAAGGTTCTGGATTGAGTCCTGTCAGAACGCAAGGACAATCTATGCCTCATACTTATTTATAGGGGGGGCAGACTAGAGCAAGGTTAAATTCCAAAAGTAAAGAAGCAGTAGTGACTCACATTAGCTCTAAGAGAGAACTATTTCTAAAATGAGCTTTGTGCTTTGGTATTTTGTGGGTTTACAGAGACTTGGCTTTTGTCTATGCTTCTTTCTCCCTCCTTTTCTTTCCCTTCCTTCTCCTCCTTCTTCTTCCCCTTCTCTTTTAATCAATAATTGTTTATTGAGCAACATGCCAGACAGAATTCTAGCTGTTAGGGCTATGGCATAACAGGACAGCCTCTGCCCTCACAAAGCTTACATTGGTACTCCAATTTGAAAAGTAAAGTCATAGTATGTTCCCAGATCACAAACAGTATCACCAAAAAGGGTTTCAGAAAATCTAAGGAAAAATACACTCACCAACATTTTCTATAAAATATATATATATATATATATATATATATATATATATATATATATATTTTTATTGATTTCAGAGAGGAAGAAAGAGGGAGAGAGAGGTAGAAACATCAATGATGAGAGCGAATCATTGATTGGCTGCCTCCTGCACGCCTTCCACTGGGGATCGAGCCCCCCACCCAGGCATGTGCCCTGACCAGGAATCGAACTGTGACCTACTGGTTCATAGGTTGACACTGAACCACTGAGCCACACCAGTGAGGCTCACCAATTTTCATGATACTAGTAAAACCCAAAGTGGTCACCCAAGCAGGGCAAGCTTGCTTCCATAGCCCTATCAACTTGCTGCCAACCTTACGTAGAAAAACCTTCTGATAACAAAATATCTTTAATATTCAACTGTCCCCAAAGAACAACCACAATGCCACATGTGCTTTTTATCTGTGTTCCATATCAAAATGTTCTTGCCTCTAGTAGCTGAAAGAGATTTTTTTTTTTTTTTTTTTTTTTTTGAGGATGAAAGGTACAATTACTGAAAGGGCATTTGACAACATGAATTTTATATTAGAAGCTACCAATGTGCCACAGCCAATCTTTCCAATTTTATTGAAAACTGAAAATAGCTTCTGCTCAATCTCTATGCAAAACCTCTCTACTCAAATTCTGATTACTAATTTTTTTAAAACAAAGTCTTCTTTAGGAGAATATATTTTCTTGTTTTGTCTATTTTTTTCTTAGAAACATAAATTTAACAGACTATTAATATAAACTATGATGCTAGGAAATAAGCAATGCTAATTACATTTAACCCAATAACTTAGGTGTTTTCATCTCTAAAATGAGCTTTGTGCTTTGGACTTTAACTTCTCATTTACAGGAAACTTATAAAATGAAGTTGTTACAAAGCTCTCCAGTTGATTAAAACACAGGGACCCACTGTTTGGCAAACTTGCTGGATCTTTGTTTCTTTGCTCTCTTCTTGAATCCTGCTGTTCTCTGTTCCATTTCTCTGAGTATACAGTTTGTACTGTTGTTAAAATGCTTTCAAATAGAAATGTCTGTTCGGGAAAGGTATTCGGGAGGTTTGATAAATAGATGACATTACTACTCAACAGCACTTGGCATTACTCTGCTTCAAATAAATTGTCCAGTATCAACTATCTCATCTTCCTCATTACTTCTACTTCTTTGAACAGAACAACTTAAAATTAGCTGTACTTCTGAAAATATAAGATAGTGTATAGTTGATTTATCAAAATTCCTCTCACCTGTTCATAATACTACAGAAGGAAATGAAATAAAAAGTTACTGAGTCTGGCCAGCGTGGCTCAGTGGTTGAGCGTGGACCCATGAACCAGGAGGCCATGGTTCGATTCCCGGTCAGGGCACACATACCCGGGTTGCGGACTCCATCCCCAGTGTGGATCACGCAGGAGGCAGCCAATCAATGATTCTCTCTCAACATTGATGTTTCCAACTCTAACTCACTCTCTCTCTCTCTCTCTCTCTCTCTCTCTCTCTCTCTCTCTCTCCCCCTCTCTGAAATCAATAAAAATATATTTTTTTAAAAAAAGAAAAGAAAGTTGGTGAGTATTTTTCCTTAGATTTTCTGAAATCTTTTTTGGTGATACTGTTTGTGATCTGGGAACATACTATGACTTTGCTTTTCAAATTGGAGTACCATTGTAAGCTTTGTGAGGGCAGAGGCTGTCCTTTATGCCATAGCCCTAACAGCTAGAATACTGTCTGGCATGTTGCTCAATAAACTATTATTGATTACAAGAGAAGAGGAAGAAGGAGGAGGAGAAGGAAGGGAAGGAAAAGGAGGGAGAAAGAAGCATAGACAAAAGCCAAGTCTCTGTGAACCCACAAAATACCAAATAGTTCTCTCTTAGAGCTAATGTGAGTCACTACTGCTTCTTTACTTTTGGAATTTAACCTCGCTCTAGCCTGCCCCCCCTATAAATAAGTATGAGACACCCAGGCATAGATTGTCCCTGCATTCAGACAGGACCCAATCCAGGACCTTGCTTCCTTGGACCCTCCCACAATCACCCAACCGCAGCCCACATCCTGTAACAGGTCCTTTCTAACACCCTCTTTCTGAGATGCCCCTGCTCCCCATGGTGTGCATCCTCCCTCACTACAGTGAGTAATAACCCAACTTGTTTAACTGCAGGTGTGTCCTTGGTGGCTTTGAATGGAGGGCACTGCCATTTTCAAGTATATTATTTATAGATGATCTTAGGGCTCCTAGAGGTTAATATTATTCAGAATTAAAGGCAGAAAGAGAGAAAGCTGGGATTTGTACACAGGCCCTTCGAACGCTTCTTACTTCCTTGAATGACTGAAGACAGGGAGAAAAATACAGACAGGAAAATGTCCAAAAGGAGACAAGATGATTTTTTTTCTTACCCTTCTAACTGCCACTTTCATGGAGCAATATCTCCATCTTGTGATATTTTATAACAAAGGTTTTTCATTAATTAGATTTTACAATTGTAGATAATCCTTCAGATACAACCAAGATTTACGAGTATATTTTCTTCATACATGCTCTTTAGGCATAATAAAATTAAGCCATTAAATTAAAAACCAGAGCTATGAGGAAAGAAATGTCTTTTATTATCCTTTATCGCACTTTAAAAAAAAAACAAAAAAAAAAACCTGAGAGACAACACTACTTATTCTTTCATTTGAAAATAATGTCCCTTAAGATGACTAAATATCACAGAGAGTATATTGGTTGCCTTTGCACCAAGAAACTTCTGGGTGCCTAAAAGACAGGGGTGGGAGACTTTCCATTGAATATCCTTTTGTATTTTTAAAAAAGTTAATACCATGTGAATATACTTCAAATATATCTGAATATAATGCAAAACAAATTAAAAAACTTAAAGGTCAAAAATAAAATGTTAATGCATATCCCTTTTATGTTATTAAAAATAAGCAGAATCTGCAACTAAGGTACTACAGAGAATACGACGAAATTTCTTTTGATTTTTCATTTACAGTTATAATTGACCTAGATTCCTTATATACGACACTTTAAGTGCAGCAGCGGGGACAAAACACGGTCAAGGAAGAAGAGCTCAGTTAAGAGAGAACGAGGAGTCAGGTATAAGCTGGAATAGAGGAAGACAAACACTTCATGCTGGACCATGTGAATACAGCAATGAACATATTCTTCAACAGTCATGCTCTCTGGATTTCAAGGAAACCTTTTCTGAGTGTCTTGAAAGAGCCTAAGTGTAAATTTAAAACAAGGAAGCACTGGCATATGGAGCAAGTACTTTGCTGACATACCGATGCTAAAAAACCATTCGTCATTTGTCTGAAACTCAAATGTAACTAAGCACTCTGTCAGTTATCTGACAGCCCGATTCTACATCCATGGGGAAAAAATCACAGACAGCTCATCAATTTACCAGCAGATGGCTCCCCAAACTAGTTTAGAGTAAAACAGTACACTTAACACCTGGTGAGGAATCATTATTGTAGTAATGAATACACTCACTTTGTTTTGAGTATATTGGTTTGATTGGTCTGGTGTGGTTGGTTTAGCTTTTGGAAGAGGAGTGAGAATTTTGTATTTAGTTATAGAAAAACATAAAATACCCCATCCCACCATTTTATGACTCTTCGTGATCCTTAAACTTAGAACTAAAATGAAAAGAAAATAATAATTTAATTTTGTACACTGTTTTCTTTTATATTTGCTCAAACATTTAAATGCTAAGTCAACATGTATAATTTCAGTGTAAACTGACATACCTTTCACAAAGGAATTTCATACAATTATGTATGTTGAACATTAGGACAGGAATCTCCATAAAAATCATACCTTTACCTCTTCAGCACAGTTTAATGTGCTATGATATTCTAGCATTGAGGCATGAACTTAGTTTTCACCCCAAAATAGACTCATAGTGCTTCCAATAAAATGGTAATAATAGAATTTTTAATCCTGCCACAATTTTACTAACCCTTTAACAAGGCCAGGATGTCTTGCTATGTCTCGCTATGATTTATTTTCTAAGAAAAAAAAAGTGTTATAGAAATGATTGTATCTTAAAGTCTACTTTGTCTAACAATGGCATGGCCACTCAAGTTCTCTTTTGAAAATTATTTTTTCTATTACAGTTTGTATTCAACACTATTTTTAAAATGTTTTTATTGATTTTTAGAGAAAGAGGAAGGGAGAGGGATAGAGAGATGGAAACATCAATGAGAGAGAAGCATCATCAATTGGCTGCTTCCTGCACACCCCCTACTGGGAATCCAGCCCAAAACCTGGCACGTGCCCTGACCGGGAATCAAACCCATGACCTCTTGGTTCCTGGATTGATGCTCAACCACTGAGCAATGCTGGCCAGATAAGCTCTCTTGGTTCTATAGTTTTCTATCCGACACTTTCAACCAATTTGTGTCTTTTAATCTAAAATATTTCTTTTGCCCTGGCTGGTTTGGCTCAGTGGATAGAGCGTCGGCCTGCGGACTGAAGGGTCCCGGGTTTGATTCCAGTCAAGGGCACATGCCTGGGTTGCAGGCTCGATCCCCAGTAGGGGGTGTGCAGGAGGCAGCCAGTCAATGATTCTCTCTCATCATTGATGTTTCTCTCTCTCTCTCCCTCTCCTTTCCTCTCTGAAATCAATAAAAATATATAAAAAATAAAATAAAATATTTCTTTTGTAGCCAGCAGGTAGTTGGATTTTTCAATTTATTCTATTAACCTCTGCTTTTTAATTCGAGTATTTAATCCATTTATATATACAGTAATTACAAATTAGGTAGGATGTACATCAATCATTTTTCTATTTGTTTTCTGTTTGTCTTATATCTTTGTTCTTTTATTCCTCCATTTCTGCCTTCTTTGGTTAAAATATATATATATATATATATATATATATATATATATATATATATATACATTTCAGAGAGGAAGGGAGAGGGAGAAAGAGATAGAAACATTAATGATGAGAGAGAATCATTGCTTGGCTGCCTCCTGCATGCCCTCCACTGGGCATCGAGCCCCCAACCCAGGCATGTGCCCTGACTGGGGATTGAACTGTGACCTCCTGGTTCATAGGCTGCGGCTCAACCACAGAGCCATGGCCAACTGGGCAAAATGAACTTTTAAACAGACATTTTAAATATATATTATTAAGTAAACATTTAAATGGATCTTTGAATATCTTTCTCCTATTGAGTGCCAATCTTAGTCTTTTTATTTATTTATTTATTTGCATTTCTGACACCTCAAGGTGTGCCAGGCTCCTCTTGTACTTCCCCAGCCCCTTATGTATCTTGACCATTTTATGGTTTTTGAGCTCTTGTAAAGGTTTTTGTTGTTTGTTTTAAATCTTTATTGTGGAAAGTATTACATGTCCCCTTTATTCCCCCATTGACCCCCTCCAGCCCGTCCCCCACCCCTCCTCCCTCCTACAGCAGACCTTCACCACCCTATTGTCTGTGTCCATGGGTTATGCATATATGCATACAAAGTCTTTGTTTGATTATCTCCCACCCACCCACCCTTCCCTGCCTTCCCTCCAAGATTCTGCATTCTGTTCCATGCTTTAAATCCATCTCCACCCACTTCTTTCATAGTAAATTAAGCATAGACTTGAACAAATCAAGACTCAAATATACAGTGGAGGGCCTTCTCATGGGGTTATGCAACTAATTCATCACAAAATTAGAACTAAAAACCAGGTCTTCAGATTCTACCAAGCTTTAAAATTCCTACTACCATTATGCCATGTAAATAGACTAAACTCATCTGACATGAGATCCTTCTAATTTCTTTCTTGCCAGTTCTAAATTTTTGTATTTTCTCCCTCTTGTTTCAGAGGAACCACTTGTCCTCTAACTCTTGAATTTAAATCTCTTAATGCAGTGTTTTCTCAAGTGTGGTTTGAGCACCACTGAAGATATGAGAGATGATCTGAAGTGGTATGCAGACTTGGCATTGAATAACATTTAACCACATAGCAAAAAAAGCTGCTTTATTCAATGCTCTTTTGATCCTTCTGGCAAGGAGAAAAATCTCATTTCTATACCCGTGTTTAACACGTATATTGCCCATCTGCCCTTTAACCAAGAACAGTCAACCTCAAGCCAGGAGCCTTAGCACAACTGTTTCCAGCTAGAATTTCAGAATTTGTTTTTGTTGTGGTTATTTTAATTTATGGCTTATCATGTTGATTTTCCATTTATAGTTCTACTTAAGTAAAAAAAAAAAAAGTGAATCTGATTTAAAAGAAAACATTAAGTAAATATTTGAATATGGCGAAAAAGTCTTGCAAGTGGTGCTTGAATAACCAACTCTATGAAATTACTGTGTTCGTTTACTCTACTACAGTGATTGTCTGTTGTAATCCTTGTTTCTCCTGGGCCACAAAGGACAATCAAGGGCTGGAATGATAAGTCTTTTGAATCTGCCTTTCCCCTTGTATCTAGGTAACTCAAACTCTTCCTTAGTTGCTGTTGTCATTTTTGGCTTCTAAATTTCAGAGCATTATTTCTAATGGCACCATCTCTGAATGACTATGGTGTAGACTTTTGTTCCTCTCCACGTGCCCTACCCTTTAGAACTCTTTGTCCTATCCAGTCTTCTGCTGCTTCCTCTCTGCAAGTGAATATGGCTCTTTTGACTAATCATTCATTATTTTTCTTAAAATATATTTTATTGATTTCTTACAGAGAGGAAGGGAGAGAGATAGTCAGAAACATCGATGAGAGAGAAACATCGATCAGCTGCCTCCTGCACACCCCCCACTGGGGATGTGCCAGCAACCAAGGTACATGCCCTTGACGGGAATCGAACCTAGGACCTTTCAGTCCGCAGGCCAACGCTCTATCCACTGAGCCAAACCAGTCAGGGCTAATCATTCATTATTAATGGTCTTGTGTTGAATAACCCACCCACAATCACCTGTTGTTTTTTGCAAAGGGATGTTTGCATTATGAGCTTATGACATCCTTTTCAAGTTGCTTGAGACAAGTTTCCATAAGGACTACTAGCAAGAGCACGCTTGAGTAATGCTACCCTTTTCAATACGTCGTAAAACATTCCTTCATACTAACTCTCACCCACATCAGAGGATGATACTCACCTAACTGGGGTGAGTCTCCTGCCTTCTTGGGCATCTAGCCCTTATCCCCTCCTTTGGGGATGGGATATTTCAGCTCTGACCATGAATTCCCATTTCTAAATAGCAATAATTATAAATTGCATCCTGGTGTTTAAGAACACAAGTTATAAGTCTTTAGTTTTCATATGCTTTTTACATTTCTATAATAGGCTTTAGAGCAGTGGTTCTCAACCTTCTGGCCCTTTAAATATAGTTCCTCATGTTGTGACCCAGCCATAAAATTATTTTCGTTGCTACTTCATAACTGTAATGTTGCTACTGTTATGAATCGTAATGTAAATATCTGATATGCAGGATGGTCTTAGGCGACCCCTGTGAAAGGGTCGTTCGACCGCCAAAGGGGTCGCGACCCACAGGCTGAGAACTGTTGCTTTAGAGGAACTGAGCAGTTTATACACCCAGATCAAATTGAACCAAGTGAGCAAATGCATTTTGAACACCTATTTGGCGAACACACAGGAGCTACTCTGGGCCAAATCACAGGAATGTTAATCTACAAACATATCCAATACTCACCCCCTGGGGAAAGAAAAGCACTCCGTTAAGTTCCTTTGGCAGAAAGCTCCCGGTAACTAACTTTTTAGTTTCGACACCATCTCTAATGTAATGTTCTGATCATATGACAGAGTGTGACCTAAACAAAGCCGACATTTTTTTACTACTCTGCTTTCACAGCCATTGACTCCACACACCTATCTCTATGGTGACTTTAGTACACTGCACACTGAGATTGAATGTGCTTCCCTTGGGCCCTCCCCTCCACAATGAGTCCATAACCCAGAAGTGAGAGGTAAGGAGGCAGGATTATACACACGATTAAATAGCAACAATGAGTTCACTAACCCACAACTGTTCGCCTATGCTTTATTTTGGTGGTAAAGACTCTCATTAAATCTATTTTTCAATACAATGGATTGTCACTCATATTGATCTATCATAAAAGACAAGAAGCTTCTCAAATAATATTTTGAAAGACAGTATTATCTTAAGTTTATAGCTGGCTTTTAGCTCATATTTTCAGCAGAATGTACTGTGTACTATGTGATGAATAATAAAATGCACCATAACTCCTAAGACATCTTATATGTATAATCTTCTGTGCATGTGTGTGTTAAAGAGAACAATATTTTGCTAACTTCTGGGAATAAAAAGATATAATATGTAATAAAAATAAAACAATTTTAGAGCATGTATATGTGTTGTTCAGGTTGTGTGGGTAGAAAAAAGGAAGATGGAGGAGAAATACAGATATGTTCACTAATTTTATTATTATTTTTAAAATATATATTTTATTGATTTCAAAGAGCAAGGTAGAAAGAGAAAGAGATAGAACATCAATGATGAGCGAGAATAATTGACTGGCTGCCTCCTGCACACCCCACACTGGGGATTGAGCCTGCAACCCAGGCATGTGCCCTGACTGGAAATCAAATCGTGACCTCCTGGTTCATAGGCTGACGCTCAACCACTGAGCCACACCAGCTGGGTGCAAATATTTATAATAAAAATTGAATGGTGCCAAACTGAGGCCAAGGGATGTTAAAAACTTGCCTAAGATTTCACAGATGCAAGTTAATCAAATGCCAAAGTCTAGCCCTTCCTATTTCACACACCACGAGAAGGACTAGGGACCACAACTTAGAATCCCTGAGTATGCATAATAATGTTAGTGTGAATTGTGTTTACTTTCCAGATTGGACCACTTCTACAAAATAGTTGGGCAAATTTCTGAGATTCCTAAACAGGAGTCAGTAGGGTCTCTAGAGTTATTGACCGTAAGTATATTTAGCATGCTTGCACTTGCAAGCTTTTTCATATGACTTTGTTTGATCTCAGTCCAGAATTAAGAACTTCACTCATCTTGTAGACTTTGTTCTGTTTTTACCTTATGGAGAAAATAGGGACCAAGTACCTAGCAGATTTTTTTTTCTTTTAAATAGATATTAGCATGTATTTTATTAATTTCTTTAAAAGATTTAATTGTTTACCTTGAAACAAAATTTATCAAGTTTCTTTCATAATTTAATGCCTAATTCTATTTTACAAAAGGTTTTTCTAAACCAGGAAATGTAAAGTACATACATGTGACATTTCATTGCATGACCTTTATGTATTCACGTTTATATTAGTTTACTGAATTTTACTGTAAGAAATTAGAGTGTATGCAAAAAGGCTCTAGATATTTCAAATGGCATTAAAATTATTAGACTACCAGACCTGAAATTGGCTGGAGAAGATACAAAGTAGCCATAGAAAAATAAAGCAATCTTTTCCTTTCTTTTTTGGTTTTAGAACATGCACTTCGAAGATAACAAAATAGGTTTTAAAGGCCATCAATGAAGTGTTTAAAATGCACAGAAACTCAACAATAAACTCAAATCTCAGTCATGTGGTTTTATTCTAGAAATCAATGAGTATTTTTCCATGTTTAAGACTTTTCTTTGATGCAGGCTTTGTTCTAGGGCTCTCAAAAATTAAAAATAGCCAGATTAAAACCCTCAGGGGTGGTTTATATATGTTCCCCGTTGCATTCCATAATTTGGAGGGTGGGGCGAATTTGATCTTTCCTAGGTCCATTTCAGCAGCGCCTGTCTCTGCAGGCAAAGTCTATAAAGGAGGGATGTGGTCTCAAGTTGGCAGAGATCTTTAAAGAACTTACCCCGGGAGAGTCCGTCTAACGTGTCAGCTACTGTTGTAAAAAAGCAACCATGGGCCCTAGCTGGTTTGCTCAGTGGGTAGAGCATCGGCCTGCCACTTAAGGGTCCCAGGTTCGATTCCAGTCAAGGGCACATGCCCTAGTTGCGGGCTCGATCCCTGGTGGGGGGCATGCAGGAGGCAGCCAATCAATGATTCTCTCCCATTGATGTTTCTATCCCTTTCTCCCTCTCCCTTCCTCTCTGAAATCAATAAAATATATTTAAAAACAAACAAACAAAAAACCACGGACTACATTAAGTCTCTCCTTTTTTTCCCTTTTCATCAGTAGTTCTACACCCACCTGTTGGCATTTCCTGCGCCTCTGCTAACCCCGCTAAACTGGGTGCTGTCAGCGACACAACATCTGGCTTTCCGGGAGCCACGGGGGGTGTGTCGGGAAAGAGGGGCCACTCGCCACTCTGGGGAAGTCAAGGACCCCCAGTCCGCGCTGGGGTCGCGCGACGTCGGGGTGGGCGGGGCTGGCACAGGTGTCCCGAGAGGCGGGAAGAGCCACTCGCGGAGCCCCAGGCGGCCCGGGCCAAATCCCGCGGGAACTGCCCTCGGGCGGCGTCCGGCGCCCCGCCCCCAGGCGCCCGCGCCCTCCGCCCCGTTCCCGGTTGCCATGGAGACTAGACCCGAGGCGGAAGAGCTCCCCGAGGCGGAGGAGGCGTACCAGCGGCGGCCTGAGCCCGCGGGGTCCATCGGCTCGCGTTCCACCGGCTCAGCCGCCACGCCCGCGACGAGTGACCGCGCGCGGCTGGCGAGGCGCTGCGGCGCGTCCTCCTCCTCGAAACCCCAGCGAGGCGAGCGCCGGAGGCCCCGGCCCCTGCCCCGAACCCGCCAGTGGGAGAGGCTGCATTGGCACCAAACGGCCCTCGCTGGCCTCCGTCGCCCGCCGTCGTCCCGGGCTCCCGAGGGCGCCTTTCCAGTCGCCAGCCCTGGTGTGCGCCCTGTCGCCTCTGTGTCCCCAAGACCCGGGAAACGTCCGCCCTGGGGGATAAAAGAGGGGTCGCGGGAGCTGGCGAGAGGGGCGCCCGTGGGGCGGGAGAGGCGGCTCCTTGGGGGGCTGGGTCCCCCCGCCGGCCTGGGGGAAAGCCCAGGTCGCTTGGGAGGCGACTCCCCAGCTGTCTCCATCCCTCTCCCCTCTTGAGTGTGTGACTTCGCGGGGGCTTGTCGGGCTCGGCGTCGAGGATGCTCGGATCGGCCAGTACATGTCACCTCTCAGCCTCGAAGGCCACAGCCGAGGGGGGCGCCGGCGTGGTCCTGCAGAGAGAGAGTGAGGGATGTGCTGAGATAACCTCTCCTTTCCACACAGACGATGCTTAAGGCACCAGCGAAACCTTTTCCCGGAACATCGGAATTGTAACCGAGGGCGGGTCGGGGGCAGCCATGCTGGAGCCCAGTGAACTGCAGTTTCCCAACGAAAGCAACGCCGAGGAGCTCTCCCAGCTCGCTTGCCTGGCGCTGTCTGACGACGAAGTGTCCAGCGAGCAGGACGCAGGCGGTACCCCCGACAAAACTGGGTATCCGGACCCCGTGTACGTTATGGCAGCGAACGTCTTCCAGGGCATCCGAGTGGAAACGTCACCGGAGAAAGTCTTGATCAAGTATGGGAAGGAGCCCCTGCGGCCCTTGTCCAGCGGGTCCGAGGACGGGTCCTTCCAGCACCTGGCCTATGAGCTGGCCTTCAGCGCCCTCAAGTGTGAGTAGCGCCCGGCCTCGGGGAGCAGCTGCAACAAGAACATGAGGAGCGCACTCGTGGCCTGCAGCCCCCTCATGCCACGTTTTGTTTCCATGCATATGAGTATCTTTAGTCGGTTGCAAATGTCAAGGAATGAGGAGAGTTCCAGCAAAACACGCCTTTTCAGGCCAGAGCTGTTTTTCAGGGTAGCTTTTGTCTAGCATGGTGCCTCAGATGTAATTCGGTCATTGAATTGAACAAGGAAACACTCCCATTAGCAGGGAGAACAAGGACCCATTGAAGCACCCATCCACACTTTCCCTCTCCTTGGGTATTTCTCTCCATTCTCTGTGTTTACATCTTGTATTTTAGTGTGCGCGGCTCTCAAAAATATAAAATAAAAACCAGTAAGAGGGTCAGGGAGAGGAACAGGGAGGGAATAAGAAGAAAAAGTGCAGTATATCAAAAATGAATATCGAAATTAAATCAACCCCAATGAAGATGACTCCATTTATCAACAGTAGCTTTGATTTGGGGAGCTTATACATTCGTTCCTCTAAACCTTGGCAGAATTCTGCTTTCTGATTTCCTTCTGGGGCTTGAGATGCCCGGTTTCAGATTTCCTCAGTGGTGGTTAATTATTAACTTCTGAGTGTGGGGAGCAGGTCCCAGGATAGAACCAAATATTGTTACTAGGAGAGCAAGAAGTCAAAGGGCTTGGAGACATTTGTTGTTGTAGTGGCCTTAAACTTTAATTTAAATAATAGTGTATTATAATGTCATATAAACTGTAAAGTTTATGTTGGCTGCCTGTAAACTGACTGAATATAGTTACAAAAAGAAGTTCTGGAAATATTTGGAGTGTTGGAGTGGTAAGCACATAGCTTCCTAAAGAGATCTTGAAAGGGCAGCTACTCATTTGCCTATCTGTTTTTAGTATTAATATTTTCCGGGGCCTCCTTGTACATAGGCAGTTAACAATTGTTCAGTGGAATTAAAATGTCCCATTCATTTCAATCTCTTTTTAAAATATGTTTTTATTGATTTTAGAGAGAGGGAGAGAGAGTAACACCAATTGGCTGCCTCCTGCACATCCCCGCTAGGAAAATGTTCCATTAATTTCTTAGATATGATTATATATTTTTGGTTGTCTGCTGAGATGATGTCAACTTTAAGGCCAGGAATTTGTCAATATAGAGAAAAATTTAATGTTAAGAGGCAACTTTCCTTTAGTTTTCATTTCTTTTCTCCTGATTGTGATTTTTTTCTTTTAAAATCTATCTTAACCATTTTTCCTCCTCCAGTTTAATCCTACAGACCAACCTATGAGTCAAATGAACATTTTTATACTTTTCCTCGCAAGAATGAAATGCAGACTGGGCATCTGTGTTGATTAGTTGGTATTTAATGTAAATGCCAAGACTCTATTGTAGACACTTTGTTTTCCTAATAGAATATTGAATCTTACCTTTAGAAATCAATACTAAAAGTCTGAAATTATTTTATGTAAAATTATGCACTAATTAGATGGTCATGTGTATAGTAGATTATCTTTTTTTCCTCTCAGTCTTTGTTTTATGAAAGGGTCTTGTTACTATTGATTTAAAAAAAATACATGTTTTTATTGATTTCAGAGAGAGGAAGGGAGAGGTAGAGAGAGATAGAAACATAAATTATGAGAGAGAATCATGGATCAGCTGCCTCCTGTAGGCCCACTACTAGAGATTGAGCCTGAAACCCAGGCATGTGCCCTGACCAGGAATTGAACTGTGACCTCCTGGTTAATGGATCCACCCTCAACCACTGAGCCACACCAGTTGGGCCCTATTTGATATTGTTTAATGACCCAGAAAATCCCATTCAGATAAATTATTATTATCATAGGCTTTTACAAACCTGCTTTTGTTAGAAATGTTCAAATTCTAAAGTAAGATGACTTTGGTTGTTTACTTGGTACAAATATTTTCTTCTTAGAATAATAATATATTGCTTAAGTTATCATCTGAATAATTTCTGAATGTTCGAGTAGAGTAAAACCCTGAATTCCTAAGTGCAATGAGTTTTCAAGATAATTAAAGACCTGATATTTTGCTTTAAAATATTGGAGGCTCTTGTCATTTCACATTTATCTTCTGCATTAGCAGTGTTTTATCAATACTTTCACATGATATTTTGTAAGCTCATATTTGGTTTATACAGTATAGGTTCAGAAAAGAAAACTAGGGTTTCTTTCATAAGATTTTATAGGAGCAGTAAAGCTGAAAAGGTTAATGTACAAGCTAAAGAGAGCTTGGGTAATGGTCTGTTTTCTGGTGAATTTGTAAACAAGTAATTAGATCATATTACTTTCTTTTAGGAAGTACAAGAGAAGAAAAAATAATGCCCGAGAAAATCCCTTAATTATACAAATGTTAAGTATATTCCTTTGGTTGGGTTTTATGTTTTCCAGTTTTGTTTGCTCCTTTGATGTCCTTCTTTGTGCATAAGCTCTATCAAAGCAGAGAGTGTGTATCTGATTAACCCAAGGTTTAAAGGGCTCAGTATAATGTTTTTTGAAATGAAGGCAACCACTACTCCTGCTTTACTAAATAGCCTAAAGGTCACCTTTTTGCTAAAGGAGGTAATGAAGAATAACCTACCTATTCCTATTAAGTACTAGAAGCTAACTTGTTTTGCTTTTAAATTTTATTTATTGATTTTAAAGAGAGAGGGAGAGAGAAAGAGAAACACCGATTTGTTGTTTCACTTATTTATGTACTCATTGGTTGATTCTTGTACGTGCCCTGACTGGGGTTCAAATCTGCAATCTTGGTGTAGCAGGACAGTGCTCTAGCCCAGTGGTCGGCAAACTGCGGCTCGCGAGCCACATGCGGCTCTTTGGCCCCTTGAGTGTGGCTCTTCCACAAAATACCACGTGCAGGCGCACACGAACAGTGCGATGGAAACTTTGTGGCCCATGAACAGAAGTCGGTATTTTGTGGAAGTACCACACTCGAGAGGCCAAAGAGCCGCATGTGGCTCACGAGCCACAGTTTGCCGACCACTGCTCTAGCCAACTGAGCTACCTGGCCAGGGCTTTTTTTTTTTTCCCCGAAGAATCTCTGGATGTTTCAAGGAATACTAAATATTTAAAACAAAGAAAAACTGGCAATGATTTCTTAAAAAATAAATTTTTTTATTTCTTTAATTTTTTTTAAACATATTTTATTGATTTTTTACAGAGAGGAAGGGAGAGGGATAGAGAGTTAGAAACATTGATGAGAGAGAAACATTAATCAGCTGCCTCCTGCACACTCCCTACTGGGTATGTGCCCGCAACCAAGGTACATGCCCCTGACTGGAATCGAACCGGGGACCCTTGAGTCCGCAGGCCAACGCTCTATCCACTGAGCCAAACCGGTTAGGGCAAATTTCTTTTTAAAAAAAGATAGAAAAAACCTTAAGGAAAGATATGTCTCTGAAATTGTTGATTTTATTGATGGCTTAATTCTTTCTCCAACTTCTCTAGGTGTATATAGTAGTTAGTGAATTATAAATAGCAGGTACTGGTGTGCCTTTAACCTGGTCATTTCAGAATCATCTAACCTGTCAGCAAAAAACCTTCTAATTGCTTAATGTATGCTTTGAGAACACGTTCTGAAGCCCTTGCTCACTTCTCCTTCTGGTACCCCTTAAGCTGACCTCCTGTTTTTTAATTCTTTTTTTCTTCTTGGTTCTCTGATTGAGTGATTTTTTTCTACCCTGTCTTCTAATTCACTGATCTGATCCTTGGCTTCCCCTAATCTGCTGTGTATTCCTTCCACTGTGTTCTTTATTAGTGCTATGTCATTCTTCATAGTTACTTTATCTGTTCTCATGCCATCTTTGCCATCATTATTTTGAACTCTATGTCTGATAAATTCCTTATCTCCATTTTATTTAGCTCTTCTGGAGAATTCTCTTGTTCTTTCGTTTGGGGCTTGTTTTTTTTGGTCTCCCCATTTTGGCTGCCTATTTGAGTTTGTGACTATGTATTAGGTAGATCTGTTATGCCTCCTAATCTCTGGAGCAGGACAGTGTCAGGTGCTGTTTCTGACTGGCCCTGTATACCCTGTTTGGAGCTATCCGCAATCCACAGCTTGTGGCTCCCTCTGCTGTGGCTGGGTGCCTTTGGAAAGGACCAAGATGTGCACCAACAGTGACAAGGATATTAGAAGTTATAGACCACCCCTCACAAACATAAACACAGAACAAAAATCCTAAATAAAGTATTAGCAAATTGAGCCCAGCAATGCATAACAAGATAAGACATTATGAGTGAGATCTTTAATGTTTTTCAAAAGACATAAAGGTTGGGATTTCTTTATTACTCCTTTGCCTATTCAGATAATGCACCTTTGGCTGTGATTCCATGTGGAGCCTGGGTCATTAGGGTCCAAATTCATAACAATTGTAACTATTTCATCATGCCATCATAATTTAAATCTTTATCAAGAATTGAGGTATAGTTTAGCTATGAAAGTAAATGTATTTTATGACATTGTCTAAAGTGTACTTTGATTCCAAAGTTTTCATTTTCAGCTTTGGTATATTCAGTAACAGACATTTACCTTGATCTGCAAGACAAGGTAAATGTCTGTTACTGAATATACCAAAGCTGAAAATGTCAGATTTTGGTATATTCAGTAACAGACATTTACCTTGTCTTGCAGATCAAGGTATTTTGGAAACTATATTAATAGATAGCTGCATCTTTCCAAGTACTACAATAGTAAGTAGATGCCTTTTATATAATTAGCTGTCTCCTGATTGTTATTTCCGAAGTACTAAAAAGCCTTCCAAAGTACTTTCAAGTATATTCTTAACTCTTTTTACTTCAAATGCTTCTAATACTGGCCCTAGTCCTTTCATTTTGATGAACATACCAAAAATTGTCTTCATTGAAAGATCTATTTTGTACTGGGCTCTTTTTTTTTTTTTTTTTTTCCTATTTTGAGGTCTTTTTCTCTCAATCCAGCCAGACTCTCTAAATATAGTCATATTCCTGCCCTTTTATGAAAAATAATGGAATGAAAAATAATGCTATTAGATATTGTTTATATACTTTTCTTTTTGTGTGTTTCCCCTTGGTAGCCAGATCATTTGAGCAGTTTAATTATTGTGATGCTGTATGATTTTCAAGATAGAAAATTTCAAGCTCGTCTCCTTTCTGATAACAAACAGTGCATAGTGGAAGTTCAAGAAGTAGAGAACATTCTTAACAGGTAACTGTAAAAGTAAAAAGGATGTTTTATGTGGAATCATTATTAGTATTTTCATTGGCAAAATTCTATGCAGTATAATGTATAATACATGTCAAATTTTATAGAGAAAAAATATAAAAGTTCACAGGTTTCTTACATTCCTTTAAAAGCAATATTAATCTGCCCTGGCTGGTGTTCAGTTGGTTGGAGCTTCTTCCCATACACCAAAAGGTGGTGGGTTCCATCCCAGTCAGAGCTCATTACTAGGTTTAGGGTTCCATTCCTGGTCGGGAGGCAATCAATCGATGTTTCTCTCCCACATCAGTGTTTCTCTGTCTTCCTTCCTCTCTCTAAAATCAGTAAAAAACAAAACATCCTCAAGTGAGGATTTAAAACAGTATTGAGCCCAGCCGGTGTGACTCAGGGGTTGAGGAAGCAAGAGGTCATTGGGCTGATCCCTGGTCAGGGCACATGCCTGGGTTGCAGGCTCAATCCCCATTAGGGGGCATGCAGGAGGCAGCCGATAGATGATGTTTCTCTTTCATCAGTGTTTCTCTCTATCCCTCTTCCTTCCCCCCTCTCTAAAAATAAAAAATGTATTAGAAAATACACAGTATTGAAACCCTGGCTGGTGTGGCTCAGTTGGTTGGGCGTTGTCCTGTGCACCAAAAGGTTGCTGGTTCAATTCCTGTTAAGGACACATGCCAATCCCCTGTAGGGGGCATGCAGGAGGCAGCTGATGGATATTTCCCTCTCCCATCAATCTTTCTCTCTTTTTCTCCCCCTCTCCCTTCCGCTCTCTCTAAAAATCAGTAAAAAACCTTAAGAAAACAACAGTATTGAACAGGTTAAATCTTTTGTTTAAATCAAGTTGTAAGATCCAACTTGTATTTGGAAAATCATGAAAAATTCTTAAGAATTTTTGCACATACATAAATTAAATTTCATTTGAAATAGTTATTTATTTACTTAGCTTTGTTTATAGCTTTTTTAAAAAAATCTATCCTGTGTCAAATGAGAATTCCAACAGTAGATAAGAACCCACTGCTTTGACAAATTGAAAAAACACACAAACTTTTACTTAGTTAAAAACGAACATGTTTTGATTTTGTTTTTATCTTAAATATTAGCAGAAACCTACTATGGAGATAATAAAAAGGTGGTGTGGAGAGCTAATTAAACTAATGTATATAAAATGCTTAGATTAGAACCAGACACATAGTAAATGGTCAATAAACATTAAGTGCTATTGTTGTTAGGGCTTTTGTTATTATGCTGTTGAACCATAATAGAAAGCAGTTTATAGCAACAACAACAATCTTGTAGGAAGATTTTTATCTAACAGATAATTTGAAACAGTTGTCAGTGTAATATCTGATTTTATATTGTAACTAAAGGCTCGGTGCATGAAATTCGTGCATAGGGGGCGGGATCCCCTCAGCTCAGCCTGCACCCTCTCCAATCCAGGACTCCTCGGAGGATGTCTATACTTGGAAAGAGGCAGTCGGACCTCCCTCTCACAATCCGGGACCACTGGCTCCTAACTGCTCGCCTGCCTGCCTGCCTGATTGCCCCTAACTTCCCCCTCTGCTGGCCTGGTCGCCCCCAACTTCCCCTCCCACCCCCCACCAGCCTGGTCGCCTCTTACTGTCCCTCTGCCAGTCTGGTTGCCCCTCACTGTACCCCCCCCACCCCCCGCTGGTCTGGTCGCCCCACACAGCCCACTGCTCAGTCGTTTGGTCGCCCTCACTAATCCCCCTGCTGGCCTGGTCGCCCCACACCTGCTGCTCAGTCATTTGGTCGCCCTCACTAACCCCCCTGCTGGCCTGGTCGCCCCACACCTGCTGCTCAGTCGTTTGGTCGCCCTCACTTTCGCTGGCCTGGTCGCCCCACACAGCCTGTTCAGCTGTCCGTTTGGTTGTTTTGGTTGCGATGGTTGCTTAGGCTTTTATCTATATAGATGGGGAATCAAGCAGTTTCATTTAAATTATTGAAGGCTGAGACCAGAGGACTCTGGTAGTGGAGTAATATAATATGGCTTACATTTATTGAGCACTTAATATGTATCAATCACTGTTATAAGAAACTTTTGACATAATTACCTTATAAGGTGGACACTCTTATCATTTCCACACATTGGAAAATGGAGGCATAGAGAGGTTAAAGGAACCTATCTAATGTCATAGAGTTAGAAAGGGGAGTAGACAGAATTCAAATTTCAGTAAGGCTTTAATGTTTATATGCTGCCACTCCTTGCCTTTGTGGCTCTCAACCTTCCTAATGCCGCGACCCTTTAATACAGTTCCTCATGTTGTGGTGACCCCCAGCCATAAAATTATTTTTGTTGCTACTTCATAACTGTAATTTTGCTACTGTTATGAATTGTAATGTAAATATCTGATATGCAGGTTGTATTTTCAGGGGTCGCGAGGATATGAGGCTTGGCTGAGTACTCTGGAAGATTAAAGATAGGACGTAGTCATAGCTCATGATAGTCGTAGCCATGAGAAATTGTGGAATGGAGGTTAGGCTTAGGCATTACATAACTACAATTTAACATATAGGAAGGAAGCTCTGGCTATATGTACAATGGGGATGCTGGTAAAAAGAGAAAATTGAGCAGTTTTCTATGATAACATTAAAATTGTAGCAGGAGATGGACTTCTGGCTCAGGAATGTTAGGAAAGGCTATTTTTGCTTCCATTTTCATCATTGCAGTCTGCCTCACAGCTCTGGAAAACTTTTTTTTTTTTTTTGGTAGCTAGAGTATTTCATTTACAGAAGTAATATGTTTGGTTATTCTAATAACATTTAGATTTGGTCTTTGTCCTCAATCTGATATTTATATAAAATCTTTATAACTGTATATATACTTTAAATTACTTTTTGTGTGATTAAATGATATTAAAATTTGGAAAATTATTTCTCCCTGTACTTACCCATATACACAATACATATATTTTTCTAGGTTTCATATCTCTAATCTTTTTTAAAAAAATATATTTTATTGATTTTTTACAGAGAGGAAGGGAGAGGGATAGAGAGTTAGAAACATCAATGAGAGAGAAACATTGATCAGCTGCCTCCTGCACACTCCCTACTGGGGATGTACCCGCAACCAAGGTACGTGCCCGCAACCAAGGTTCATGCCCTTGACCGGAATCGAACCTGGGACCCTTGAGTCCGCAGGCTGACGCTCTATCCACTGAGCCAAACCAGTTAGGGCCATATCTCTAATATTTATATTTCATGATTAAATATTCCAGTCAATACATTTACAGATAGTCCTCGGGTTACGTCGGACTCGTACGTCATTTCGTGGTTACATCGCCATCTCCCATTTATTTATTAAAAAAAAAGTTCCGTCATTCGACATATGTACATATGTGCTTTATGTTTTTTATTATTTACCACAAATAAAGGTCAGGAATTGTTATCTGTCTTTTAAACTTTTTTTACTGTTTCACTTCATTACTGCTCTGTATGTGCTCCATGTGAGTGATGTAGGTGCTTATGTAGGTGCGTTCCAACTTATGGCAAAAATCATGTTTCGTCGCGCCGTAGGAACAGATCTCTGGCATAACCCAAGAACCTACTATATATGCATTAAATTTGAACTATGTAGGTATTTGGACAGATTATTTTTTTAATTTTCTTAAATTAAATCTTTATTGTTCAGATTATTACAGTTGTTCCTCTTTTTCCCCCCATAGCTCCCCTCCACCTGTTTCCCCCCTAACCCGCCGCCGCCCTCACGCCCTCCACTGTCCTCATCCATAGGTGTATGATTTTTGTACAGTCTCTTCCCGTACCCCCCACACCCCTTTCCCCCCAAGAATAGTCAGTCCCCTCCCTTTCTATGCCCCTGATTCTATTATAATCACCAGTTCATTCTGATCATCAGATTATTTATTCACTTAATTTTTAGATTTACTTGTTGATAGATGTGTATTTGTTGTTCATAGTTTGTATCTTTACCATTTTCTTCTTCTTCCTCTTCTTAAAGGATACCTTTCAGCATTTCATATAATACTGGTTTGGTGGTGATGAACTCCTTTAGCTTTTTCTTATCTGTGAAGCTCTTTATCTGACCTTCAATTCTGAATGATAGCTTTGCTGGATAAAGTAATCTTGGTTGTAGGTTCTTGGCATTCATCACTTTGAATATTTCTTGCCACTCCCTTCTGGCTTGCATAGTTTCTGTTGAGAAATCAGCTGACAGTCATATGGGTACTCCCTTGTAGGTAACTGACTTTCTTTCTCTTGCTGCTTTTAAGATTCTCTCTTTGTCTTTTGCTCTTGGCATTTTAATTATGATGTGTCTTGGTGTGGTCCTCTTTGGATTCCTTTTGTTTGGGGTTCTCTGTGCTTCCTGGACTTGTAAGTCTATTTCTTTCACCAGGTAGGGGAAGTTTTCTGTCATTATTTCTTCAAATAGGTTTTCAATATCTTGCTCTCTCTCTTCTTCTGGAACCCCTATAATTCGGATGTTGGTACACTTGAAGCTGTCCCAGAGGCTCCTTACACTATCTTCGTATTTTCAGATTCTTTTTTCATTTTGCTTTTCCGGTTGGGTGTTTTTTGCTTTTCATGTTTCAAATCTTTGACTTGATTCTTGCGATCCTCTAGTCTGCTGTTGGGAGTCTGTATAATAATCTTTATTTCAGTCAGTGTATGCTTAATTTCTAGTTGGTCCTTTATCACAACCTCAAGGGTCTCATTAGATTTCTTGAGGGTCTCATTAAGTTTGTCGGCGGTTTCTAGAAAAATCTTGAGAAACCTTAAAAGTGTGGTTTTGAACTATATATCCAGTCGTTTGCTTTCCTCCATTTCTGTCATTTGTATCCTGCTTCTTTGTCTCAGCATTTTTTAATGCTTCGCTGTGTCTATAGAGTGGCTTTCTGTGCTAGGTGTCCTATGGGGCCCAGTGGCTCAGCCTCCCCAATTACCTGAGGTAGACACCCTTGGTGAATCCCCTTGTGGGCTTTGTTCACAGTCTTATTGTAGTTAAGCCTTGATTGTTGTAGGTAACATGGGAGGGATTGACCTCCAGGCCAATTGGCTGTGAGAATCAGCTGTGTCTGCAGTGGGAGAACTTCTGTGCTGGAGACACCCCTCAGGGGCAAGACTTGCTTCAGTGGGGCTTTGGTGGTCACCGAGTCTGCCCTCTGAGTGTGTCCTTTATGGATCCGAGGAGCTGCAGTCTGGATGGTCCCACTCTGACCACCGGGTACATGGCTCCTGGATCTCTAAGGAGGTGCTAATCTAGCCTCTGCCTGAGGCTATCCAGCAGGAGCCAGCTGTGACACAATGCAAGTTGCCCTGAAGCCTTGGGCCAGCTGTAGTTTGTTAGGTAATTATCAGATTGCAAAGGGCCAGGCCTTTCATATGCAAAAGCCTCCATGGCTTGGATGGGGTGGGGTCCCAGGGGGTCAACAGGGCGGAGCAAGCAGTTATAGCTGCTCTCAGTCTTGCCCTCAGAGGCCCTGCTTCTCAGTGTCCCGGCAATCACTGCAAGCACCCCTGAGAGAAAGCTGCCCTCGAGTTCTGACCGATGCCAGACTGTCCAGTTTCTCCCGTATGAGTCTGGGTCCCCAGAGACTCGCCCAGAACTGGAGCTCAGAGCTTGAGACTCCCTCCCAATTTAAAAAGACAACCGTGTCCTCAGCCGCCAACCCTCTCCGCATGCGCCTCTGTACCTCTGTATTTTACTTCCGCACCGCACCTCCTCTGAGTCTCTGTATGCTTTTCTCTTTCCTTCTAGTTGTAGAATTTCCACTCAGCCAACCTTCCTGTGGTTCTGGATGATGTCCATTCTGTCTTTTAGTTGTATTTTTGAAGTGGTTGTGCGAGGCCACAATCTCTGGTGTTTACTTATGCCACCATCTTGATTTCTCTGGACAGATTATTTAATAAAAAATAGTTTGTACTCAGAAACAATTCACAGTGTTTAATATAGAACTGTTACCTCCTTTATATTAATGTATTCTTTTATGTGCATTGATATATTATGTAATTGTTTTTAGTATCCCTTCCTGTAGTTTTGTGACATTAGTACATAGGACTACACCAATCTAATTTTATTGTAGCCCTAGAAGACTTCATGTTTGAAAACACTTTCCCTTCCAAGTGCCTCTATGTTTGTTCTCTCCCTCTTCTTCTCTTTCTTCCTCTCCAACTCCCCTATGCACGTATACATATTCACACATAAACACATTCTTAAGTGAAACGTTCTCATTCTACCAAGTAGATAATAGCTTAATTTTATTAAGCTTCTGGCAGTCACACACATCACCCTGGTTGTACTTGACTCTTTTATGGATTTTCTTCCCTATTTCTCATTTAAAGTTATGATTTTTTTCTAGTTCCTTTTTAAAAAAAACATGTTTTTATTGATTTCAGAGAGGAAGGGAGAATGAAAGAGAGATAGAAACATCAATGATGAGAGAGAATCATTGATTGGCTGCCTCCTACACAGTCTCCATTGGGAACTGAGCCTGCAACCCAGGCATGTGCCCTTGACTGGAATCGAACCTGGGACGCTTCAGTCTGCACGCCGACACACTATCCACTGAGCCAAACCAGCTAAGGCTCAAGGTTATCCTTGAGGTTTATTATTCAATTAGATTCCTACTGTGAAAATGATATGAATATGGGTCAAAAGAAAGTCTTGTATTCTCATTTATTAAAAACTAGTGGCCTGGTGCACAAAATTAGTGCACATTAAAAGGGAATTAATTAGAGGAAATATTTTAATATTTTATTTGACCTTTCTCTATAATAGAAGTGTCAGAGATGAAAGAAAATTAGTAAAATGTATATGAAAATCTCCCTCCTGTCAGAGTCTGGGGTGTGCTGCGGAACCCAGAGTCAAGTCTCGCCCACATGCGTGGGCCTCAAAATCACGTGAAACCCCTACCTGGCCAGCCCCACCCCTGTCAAGCCCCGCAGGGTGGAGGGCACAGCTTCAGGTCCCCTGTCAACTCTGCTGGGCAGGGGGCGTGGCCTCAGGTCCCCGGCCCAGCCTCAGGTCCTCCAGCCCCGAGGGCATGAGGGTGTGACAACTATTTGCATATTAGCTCTTTATTATATAGGATTGGGGCTGTGAGATCAAGAAAAATGATTGGGTCTTCATGGTCATGCTAACCAATTCTTTTTCTTTTCTGTTGTTTGGAACTTTGAGGCTTGGGATAATCAGAACTAGGAAGGGCTTGATACAGATTCATGCAAGTTCCTTAATCTTATCAAGACTACCTTGGCCTGGTAGCTCAGTTGGTTAGAGCATTGTCCTCATATACCATGGTTGTGGGTTTGATCCCAGGTCAAGGCACATACAAGAACCAACCAATGAATGCATAAATAAGTGGAACAACAAAATCAATGTCTCTCTCTCTGTCTTTTCCCCTGTCCCCTCCCCCCCCCCCTTTAAAAAAATACTACACTGTTGCTGTCTTAAGGTCACACAGCTAGTAAGTGACAGAACCTGAATTTAACATCAGGTTTGTCTGACTAAATCCTACACCTCTCTCACTACATTAAATTTGCCTTGAAACTAGCACTTGATATAAGTATCTGAGCAGATGCACAGTAAACTATACAGGGGCAGCAAAAACTGAAAAGAGGAAGCAGGATTATTGGATTTCTATTTTCAAATATGGCCATTTTTTATTTTAGACTATAAAAATTTGAAATAGAATTGCTGAAGGATTTGTTAAAATTTGAAATCTAATTTGTTAATGTTTCCAGTGGAAAATTGATAGACTTGTCTTCAATGCAGTAATCACCAAGAATGGATTTTCTGTCTCTAGTTTTAAGACAAAATTGGCTGCGGCATTGGCAAGATGTCGAATCAAACATGATGCCCTTTCAATTGACCACATTCTTCCAGAAACAGTTAGGAACCAAGAACTAAGGGCCTCCACTTTGCCACTTTATGCTTGGATAAATACTTTAAAAATTAGGTAAGAGTTTTAATCAAATTCTTTATTCATATTTCAAAGTAATGTGATAAAAAATATTACCTTTTAAATGTGGGAGTTATTGGAGAATCATAGTTTAGTTCAGAATCTTATCACCAAACTACCAAAGATAATCATGTAAATAGGTTAGCTTTTCTGTCTCTATCTTTTAACTGATTGTTGCCTAAAATTGTAAGTTCCATTAAATATAATATATGGAGTGGTGTCTTTGTGTGTTTTTTTTTGTAAGAAAAGATGCTAGTGTTAAATACATTTTTAATGTAATATATTTGTAGTTACAACCTAATGTTGTATTTTTACAGCCCTGAAGAAGTTTATTTTAGTTTGAAGAAAAGAGGCTACACTAAAGTCAAAACTGTATTGCATATTGGTGGAAAAGTCTTTGCTGTGGACCAACATTGCTATGATGTCTTAATTTTTCCATCTCATCTTAAAAGTGATCTTCTAAATATAGATCTCTTCAAAGATTATAAACTCATATTTCAGGTAAATTAACACTTATATTCATTGTGATTCTCAATAATCCTACTTATCCAAAGAATCTCTCCACTGAAAAATAAAACCTGCTCTAGCCGATTTGGCTCAGTGGATAGAGCATCGGCCCCAGGGACTGAAGGATCCTGGGTTCAATTCTGGTCAAGGGCACGTACCTTGGTTGCAGGCTCAATCCCCAGCCCCAGTCAGGGTACATGGGGGAGGCAACCAATCTCCCTCACATCATTGTTTTTCTCTCTCTCTGTCTCTCCCCGTCCCTTTCTTCCACTCTCTCTAAGAATCAATAGAAAAATATCTTCAGGTGAGGATTATCAACAACAAAAAATAAATAAAATAAAATAAAATCTAACAAACTGATTATATTTTTATAGATTATCAGGGAGGTAATTTCCACCTTGAATAAAATTAATACCTCTACAATCAGTGTTCCTATTGTACTTTGGCATCTTTGTCCTATGTGAAGTTGTAAAGAACATATTCTTTCCCCAGATTCTATACGTGGGGAGACTTGTATTGCTGGCAGCTATATTTTTCTCTCCCAAGGGAAGATTCAAGAGAAGGTACAATGATGTACCTTTCTTCCTTATATTTCTGTGGAAAATGCTAGAGCCATCCTGCATTTGAAAATGCAGTGTGTGATACTTTCCCATTATCTCTTTAATATAGTCTTATAGCTTTGATTTGTAAGAGGTGTGTAATGTCTATCAATGCAGGAAGAGAATATGAGGTATAATGAGGTTTCCATAAAATGAAAAGTAAGAGGTCTAAAATATTAAGTTAAATTAATTTTTATGTCCTTAGATTCCAATTCTTAGCTCAGATTTACCTTGTCTTCTAAGGTTTATTCCTTTACGGGACCCATATTCTTGGGCAGAATCTTTTGGCCTTATGTTAGAGAGACACCCTAATGAGCACTGAGATCAACTGCAGAATCCCAGTCTGTGTAGCTTCCATTTATATGCTTGTCAGCCATTTTTTAAGCTCTGTGAACTAGCAGCAATTTAAATTACAATGTAATAGGGAAGAAAGAATGGCAGTATCCCTGGCCAGGTAGCTCAGTTGGTTAAACATTGTTCTGATACTCCAAGGTTGCTGGTTTGATCCCTTCTCAGAGAACATACAAGAATCAACCAATAAATGCATAAATAAGTGGAACAACAAATAGATGTTTCTCTCTCGTTCTTCTTTCCTCTCTCTCTCAAATCAGTCAATAAAATTTTTTTAAAATAAGGAAGAATGGCAGTAGTAGATGAATGGGTTTTCATGAATGACTAGGAATGGGCAGGACATCACTAATCTATTAATCACATTTTGGGGACTTTGGCATTGCATTATATACCTCTTACAAATCAGAGTTAAATGATAACAGTCATAATTTAAGCTAAACAAAGGTCTTCGTTTTAAATCAGTTTATATCAGTTATTTTTGTTAACTTTGTATTTTAATGTATAGGATGTTTTAAAGTAAAATGGGTTAGGTGTCTCTTCAAGATTCCTACCAACTACTTTCTTTTACCAAAAGAAGTCAGTTCATGCTTCTAGTCAAATTCTTTGAAATTCTAATCATACCATATCTTTCAGGACAAGTCTCGAAGTCTTGCTGTCCATTCTGTAAAGGCTTTATTAAATGTGGATGATGATATCTTAATGGTCAATACAGGTTCATGGTACACAGTTGCCCATATGTCAAACTTAACAAATAATAACTCAAAAATATTTGTGTGTGGAGTGCAATCACAAGCTAAGCATCCTGACCTGAAGAACCTTTTCACAAAAATGGGATGTAAAAGTAAGTACTAATATTCATTTGTTTGATAATGTTCTACAAGAGTTAGAGCCCTGGCCAGGTAGCTCAGTTGGTTGGAGCATCGTCCTGAAACACCAACATTGCAGGTTGGTCCCCGGTCAGGGCATATACAAGAGGGAATCAATGAGTGCATGGATACATAGAACAACAAAGTTGATGTTTCTCTCTCCCCCTTCCTCTCTCTCTCTAAAACCAATCAATAAAAATTACAAGAAGATTTAGAAATATTAAAAATGTTTGAATTTGTTATTTTTAATGTAAAAACTCTATGTGAACTATACTCTTAAAATCCTCACTAACTCATGCTATATCAGTCTGTTCTTATCGATTAATATTGGTGAAACAACTACAGTTTTTGAAAATGCATTTTTATTTATTTTTAGAGAGAAAGGGAGAAAAGAGAGAGAGAGATACATCTATGTTAGAGTGACACATCTATTGGCTACCTTCTGCACAGAGATTGAGCTTGCAACCCAGGGATGTGCCCTGATTGGGAATCGAAGCAGCAACCTTTCCGTGCATGGAACAATGCCCAACCAACTTAGCTACATCAGCCAGGGCTAAACAACTACAGTTTAAATTAATGAACATATTGGTACTTTGGTATATTGCTTGACATTTAGCCACTATTTAATTTTAGGTTCAAACAATAAGTAGTCAAAGTGAGTGATAGAAATGATTGATCATCCTTTAATAAATAAGAACACAATCATAGAGGAGCTTAAGGGACAAAGATATTATCTAGAAGATAAATCCCCTTATGCTTCTTATTTTTAAAAAGGTTTTTAATGGATCATGCTAGGACTAAAAATAACATTTATTATAGGCCCAGTGAGTCTGAAAAGTAAGAAAAACTTTTGACAGATTCACAGGGTGAGGGAGAGAAAAAGTAGAATTCAGGGCTTGACCTAGAAAAATAGACTGGTAAATAACCAGCATTTTATTTGGAGCACAAAAGAAGTATATCCTTGATAGTAATCAGTTCTCCCATGAATTGAAGCCCAAATGTCAGTCATCTCAATTAGCAGTTGGATTACGATGATCTGGGATTGCTAGTGCTCAGGTTTAGCTGCCTACCAGAAGCAAAAGTAAATTCTCCTTGGAAGAGAATAACATAATCCTAGGTTTCATATTACCTCTTAAATTTTTTCAAATGCAATGTCTGGCACTAAATTATAAAAAACAACCCAGTAGACAAACAAAAAGAAAAGCTATAGCTGAAATAAAGAGAAAAAAACCCACTATAATAGAAGCAAGCCCACGGAGGGTCCAATACTAGAGATATCAGATGTGGACTTCAAAATAACTACGATTAATATGCTGATGAGACTAAATGCCAAGTTGTAGAATTTCAGCAGAGAACTGGAAACAATAATTTTAAAAAGTGAAAAGAAGCCCAACTGGTGTGGCTCAGAGGTTGAGCATTGACCCATGAACCAAGAGGTCACAGGTTTGATTCCCGGTCATGGCATATGCCTGGGTTGCAGGCTTGATCCCCAGTAGGGGTGTCTAGGAGGCAGCCCATCGATGTTGATGTTTCTCTTTCGTCAGTGTTTCTATCTCTCTCTCCTTCTTTCTTTTTCTCTCTCTAAAATCAATAAAAACATTTTAAAATATTAAAGTCAAAAGAAAATTCTAGAACTGAAAAATACAATATGTGAAATTGAGATATTGATAGATTTATTAGATTAGACAGAGCTAAAGAAAGAATAAGTGAACTGATAAGCCTAAAGAAAATACCCCGACTAAAGCATGAGAAGATAAAAGTGTGAATAATATGAAAGATATCACAAAATACACATGAGACTCGGTGATCCAGTGATGTATGTTGTGACTGGGAGACCAGGAAAAGAGAAGAGGAATTGGGAAGAAATAATATTCGAAATTCAGGCTGGAAATTTTTCAAATGGATGTAATAAATTAAGTCATAGATCTAAGAAGCCCTATGCATTCCAGTAAGAATAAATATACCAAAAATATACAAGGCACATCATAGCATAATTGCAGAAAGACAAAGTCAAAGAACAGTACTCAAAGCAACCAGGGAGATGATACATACTACTCTTGTTTGTTTGTTTTTTATCTTTATTGTTGAGAGTATTACAGATGTCCCCCTTATTTTTCCCTCATTGTCCCCCTCAACCCAATTCCCACCCCACCCCAGGCCTTCACTGTCTGTGTCCAAAGGTAAGATCTTTGGTTAATCTCTTCCCGCCCCTTCTTCCCCGCTTCCCTCTGAGATTCGCCAGTCTGTTCCATGCTTCCATGCCTCTGATTCCATTTCATTCACCTGTTTATTTGTTCATTAGATTTCTTGTTCATTTATTTTTATTTTTAGATTTGATTGTTGAGAGATATGTATTTGTTGCCATTTGTTGTTCATATTTTGTCCTCCTCCTTCTTCCTCTTCTTAATCAATACCCTCCAACATTTCATATAATATTGGTTTGGTGGTGATGAACTCCTTTAGCTTTTTCTTATTTGTGAAGCTCTTTATATGACCCTCAATTCTAACTGAGAGCTTTGCTGGGTAGAGTAATCTCAGTTGTAGGTCCTTACTATTCATCACTTTGAATATTTCTTGCCACTCCCTTCTGGCCTGCAAAGTTTCTGTTGAGAAATGATCTGAAAGTCATATGGGTGCTCGCTTGTTGGTAACTAACTGCTTTTCTATTGCTGCTTTTAAGATTCTGTCTTTAACCCTTGGCATTTTAATTATGAGGTGTCTTGGTTTGGGCCTCTTTGGGTTCCTCTTGTTTGGGATTCTCTGTGCTTCCTGGACTTGTAGGTCTGTTTCTTTCACCAGGTAGGGGAAGTTTTGTCATTATTTCTTCAATTAGGTTTCAATATCTTGCTCTCTTTCTTCTCCTTCTGGCACCTGTTGGTATGCTTGAAGTTGTCCCAGAGGCTCCTTACACTTTCTTCATATTTTTTTATTCTTTTTTTCTTTTTGCTCTTCTGATTGGGTGTTTTTTGCTTCCTCATTTTCCAAGTCATTGATTTGATTCACAGAATCCTCTACTGTTGAATCCCTGTAAATTGTTCTTTATTTCAGTTAGTGTATGCTTAATTTCTGACTGGTCCTTTGTCATGTCTTTGGCATTCTCACTAAGATTCTTGAAAGTCTCATGAAGACCCTTGTGTAACCTTCTAGTCATGGTTTTGAACTCTGTATCTAATATTTGCTTACTTCCATTTCTTTCATTTGTGGCATATTTCTATGTCTTCAAATTTTGGCTGCTACCCTGTGTTTGTTTTTATGTAATAGGCAGAGCTCCTATATCTCCTGGAATTGGTAGAGTGGCCTTGTATAGTAGGTGTCCTGTAGGGCCCAGGGGCTCAGCCTTCCCAGTCACCAGAGCTGGGCCCTCTTGTGCACCCCCGTGTGGGCTGTGTGCAAGGTCTTGTAGTTGAGTCTCCCTGGGAGGAGTTGATCTCCAGGTCAATTGGCTGTGATGACCAGCTGTGAATATAGTGGGAGAACTGCTGTGCAGGATTCGAAGCCTAACTGTGAAGCAAGGCAGGCTTGTGCTAGTGCCAGGTCTTGGGCCTTTTATTGATAGGTTAGGCATGTTGTCAACAGCTGGAGCTTGTTTGATAGATTTTAACAAAGCCTGAGCCAGGACAGGCCATTCATTTGGAAAAGTTGCTGCTAACAGCTTGGGTGGAGCTGCAAATTTGATGGGTTGGGGTCTCAGGGAATCACCAGGGCTGAACAAACAGTGTGGGCCACACCAATACGGCTGCCAGCACAGGAACAAGGACCCTTGCGGGCAGCCCTGTCTGGGAGAAAGCTGCCCCTGGGTTCCTGCCGCAATGCCAAATAGTCCAGTTCCTCCCAGTATGTGTCTGGGCCCCCCAGAGCCACCCAGTGTTGGAGCTCAGAGGTATTGAGTCCGAGTAAATTCACACGCTGGCCATTTAAAAGAAACACCTGGGTCTCTGGCAGCCTCTGTGTCACTGTTGGTTTTTTGTTTTTGTTTTTAATATATTTTTGTTGATTTCTGAGAGGAACAGAGAGGGAGATAGAGATAGAAACATCAATAATGACAGAAAATCATTGATTGCCTGCCTCCTGTACGTCCCCTACTGGGGACTGAGCCCGCAACCTGGGCATATGCCCTTGACCAGTATCGAACCTGGGACCCTTTAGTCTGCAGGCCAACACTCTATCTACTAAGCCAAACTGGCTAGGGCCTGGCTGGTTTTTACAGCCCGTAGTTATGGGGATTTCTCTTCCTAGCTGTGGGACCCCTTTCTCCTCTTGGGTGGCCTCCACAGAGACGATATCTGCTGATTTAAAAAGCAGCACATGTGGGTGATGGGCCAGCTCTCTCAATGCGGGCTCTCTTCCTACCAATCTCAGTGTGTTTTCTTCTCTAGTTGTAGGGCTTCCATTCAGCCAGCTTTCAAGCAGTTCTCGATGATGGTTCTGTATTTTAGTTGTAATTTTGATACATACTACTCTTAATGGAATAACAATAAAACTAAAAACTAACTTTTCAATAGAAACAATGAAGCCAAAGACCTTTAAACAGTATCTACATGCTGAAAGAAACTGCCAGGCTAGATTTTCATATTCAACAGAAATATCATTTAAAATAAAGTGAAATAAAGACATTTTCAGACAAATAAAATCTGAGTTTGTCACCAGCAGACACAATAAAGGGTATACTAAAGACTATTGTTTAAATAGAAAGAACATCATCTCATATAGAAAGTTGTAGATACTGGAAGAAATGAAGAACTATGGAAAAGGTAAGTATATAGGTAAATCTAAGTAAGTATAGTCTGATGTCTTGTGGGATTGTAAATATGTGTGTTATATGTAATTAAAATAAAATACAACAACGTCACATAGAAGGAAATAGAATTAATATGTTCTGCCATTCTTGCTCTGTCCATGAAATGATAAAAGTAGTAAATTATTAAGTCAGTGATGTGTGTTATAATATTTGGAGCAATCAAACAAATAAAGAATGTATATCTAATACCTAAGGGAGAGAGGGAAATGGAATAGGGAATTGGAGTATCATATTAACATGTATGATACATACTACTGAAACAACTGCAATATATAATATGCTAGAGGCCCAGTGCACAAAATTAGTGCACAGGTAGGATCCCTAGGCCTGGCCGGCGATCAGGGCTGATCTGTGGGGCGACCGGTGAGACAATTGGGGGGCCCCTGCTGGCACCTGCCTTGGCTGGCCTGAGGCCTGCAGGCTAGGGGCAGCTCCTGCATTGAGTGTCTGCCCCCTGGTCATCTGCGCATCATAGCGACCAGTCATTCCACTGGTTGTTCTGCCGTTTGGTCAATTTGCATATTAGGCTTTTATTATATAGGATATATTTTATATTTATATACACATACACACACACACTAAAGACCTGGTGCATGGATTCATATACCGGTGGGGTCCCTCGGCCTGGCCTGCAGCTCTCTGACATCCCCCAAGGGGTCCCAGATTGCGAGAGGGTGCAGGCCAGGCCGAGGGACCCCACTGGTGCACAATCGGGCTAGGGAGAGATGACAGGAGGGGTCCAGGGCATGTCCGGCCTATCTCGCCCATTCCCGATGGGCCGGACCCCAGTAGTAAGGTCAGTGCACATCATAGCAAATGGTCAAATAGTCGCTTAGGCTTTGATATATATAGATTATGCTAAAACCACTCAATGAGGAAGAAATAACAAATACTGTTGGGACAACTGGATAGCCACTTGCAAAAGAATGAAGTTGGCCCTAGCTGGTTTGGCTCCATGGATAGAGCATTGGCATGTGGACCACAGGGTCACAGGTTCAATTCCAGTTAAGAGTCCATGCCTCAGTTGCAGGCTCTTTTCCAGCCTGGGCCCTGATCAGGGGTTATGTAGGAAGCAGCCAATCGATGTGTTGCTCTCACATTGATATTTCTCTGTCTTTTCCTATCTCTTCCACTCTCTAAAAATCAATGGAAGAAAAGTCTCAGGTAAGGATTAAAAAAAAAGAGAGAGAGAATGAAGTTCGACTCCTACCTCAAGTTATATACAAAAATTAACACAAAGTGGATTAAAGACAGAGATATAAGAGGTAAAACTATAGGGCTCCTAGAAGAAATCAGGGTGTATCTTCATGACCTTGGATTTAGCAGTGGTTATTTAGATATAATAGCAAAACAAAAGAAAAAATTAGCTAAATTGGACTTTATCCAAATTGAAAACTTGTTCTTCACAGGTCACCATCAAGATAGTGAAAAGACAACCCACAGAATGGGAGTAAACATTTGAAAATTATATTTCTGATAAGAGACTTGTATCTAAAGTATATTAAACTCAATAATAAGACAAATATCACAAATAATGGATAAAGGACCTGAATTTATTCTGACTCAAGAAAAAGATCATAAAACAATTATGATCTGGCCCTGGCTAGCTCAGTTGGTTAGAGTACCATCCCAATTTGCCAAGGTTGTAGGTTCGATCCCTGGTCAGAGCACATAAAAAAAATTCTGAGCCCATTCTGATCAAAATCACTACAGATCCTAGAGACAGTTAAAACATAATAAAAAGACACTATGAGCAACTTAATGCCAACAAACTTGAACATTTAAACAACAAGGGCATATTCCTGGAACAATACAACTTACCAAAACTTAACACAACTTTTGGTATACTCTATACTCCATTTCTCCATTGCCAGATGGCTCAGCATTAGGCTCTGCCTTCAAAGGGTGCTGGAGAGACATTGCAAGACTTTTCCCCTGTGGCGGCCATGCAGGGGTCCTAGCAGTGTTAGCCTTGCCCTCAGAGAACTCAGTCTCGGTCTTGCTGCCCCTCTCCCTCCTCTGACTTGTTAAGTTCCTTGTTTACAGTTCTTTCAGCCATGGTAGGCAGTGGCTACTGTACAGTTATCACCTCTGTACATTTTAGAGCTCTCAAGTAGTTGACCACCTTTTACCTAGTTAACAGGGAAAACAGGAACTATTGGGTGGCCAAGCATAGAGGAAAGGAGGTTTCTCCTTTTAGAAGTATTCCAGATAATAAAATAAGGGTGATAGAATTAGTATATAGTAGCCCCTCCTTATCCATAGGGAATACAATGGGTGCCTCAAACCACACGTGTGATAAAGTTTAATTTTTTAACTAGGTACAGTAAGAGATTAACAACAATAACTAATAAAATGGAATAGTTTTGACAATATACTGCAATAAAAGTTATGTGAATATGGTCTCCCTCTCTCTCAGAATATCTTATTGTTCTGTGCTCACCCTTCTTGTGATGAGATGTGAGATGATAAACACCTACATAATGAGACGAAGTGTTAGGCTACTATGATCCTCTGATGATATATCAGAAGGAGGATCATCTGCATCCAGTGATCCTGAATCATTGAGCCATGGCGATGTCAATGGTTGATGTCAGGAGCAGCTGAAGTTGATGATTGGGGAAATTTAATATTTCAGACCATGGTTGACCACAGGTAACTGAAACCATGACAACAAACTGTGGCTAAGGGGACACCACCCTATGACTATTTTATAACCCCTTTGCTGATACTACAAAGGGAGCATAGTGGGTGAATATGACACCATTTGTGAAGTAGTTTGCTTCTCTCTGCCTCCCCACCGAAAAAGAAAGAACAAGAGAGTCTGAATCTAATTGAGCTTCTAAAGATCTACTAATTGAGGGGAAGAACAAAAAACAGGGACATATGAAATTGCACTCTAGGGCAGCAATTAGCAAAATCCAGACTGTGGGAAAATCTAGTACAAATAACCAAGTTTCATTAAGAAATAAATGGTAAGAAAAATAGAAGGGGAAGCTTCTTTAGATAAAAAAGTTTAATGTAAAATGTATCAATTCAAACTATTAAAAATGTTTGACATGTGTGTCTGATGAGAAATTTTAGCCATCATTTGATGCCATTATTATTTAATGGTAATTAGGATTTTTAAAAATTTTGTAATTCTATTTTGAAAGGAGTTTTTATCTTTTAGAGATATACGGTGAAATATTTATAGATTCAAAGTATGTGGGGTGGTGGAAGTGGGTGCAGATGTAGATGAAACGATTGAACATGAATGGTTCACTGTTGCAGGACTGTGACAGTACTTGAGAATTTATTATATATTATGGCTATTTTTGTATATGTTTGAACTTTTCTAATAAGTTAAAATGGGGGTGGGAGGACAAAAGGCCCACTTGAATAAAACAATAATTTCAAAGGAGACAGAATAGGAAGAGGGAAAACTTAATCAGGAGAGAGGAAGGAGTGGGTAGGGCAATTTCAGGAGTGACTCCTCAGCAGTGAGGGGAACATGAGCCATCGCAGAAGCAGAGAAGTGGCCTAAGATAGGGGCACAGGGCCCTGGCCAGCTTTCTCAGTGGTTAGAACCTCGGCCCAGGGACTGAAGGCTTCCGGTTTGATTCTTTGCAAGGGCATGTACCTCCGTTGCAGATTGTTGGTGGAGATTAACAACAACAAAAATGATAGGGTACAGAGAGTTATAACCTGAGGGAGGGCAGACTCTCAAACTAAATTTCAAGGCCCCTGAGTGAACTTACACTGTGGCTCATAAATACTACTGATATCTGTTTTTTTTTCTGGGAATATAGAATATAAAAGGGGATTTAAAAAATGGACAGGGAAATAACCATTACTGAGCACTCAGTGTATACGAGGCACCATGTGAGCTTAACTACTTCATTTCAGTCTTCACCATTAGATGAGGGAGGCTTTGTTATCCCACATTAATGAAGAAGGAAATGGAGGCTTTGAGAGATTGTCATGCAGCTAAACAGTGAAATCGGGAATCAAATTTGGGTATTTCTGTGTCTAAAGCCATTTCCCTCCACTGCAGCATATGGCTTTAAATGGAATCTTAAGTTCAGAATGGAAAACTTAATTATGTCTTATGTAGGAAATATTTAAACTTCAAAATCACTTTCTCAAGTGAAGAGAAAACCCTACAGAATTCATGTATTAACTTTGGGAATTTATCAGAGATGGACATCATCTTTTCTGACTACATTAGAATGACTTTTTGTGGCGATGAGGATTTAAAAATGAACAATGATAAATAGGCTTACTTACATACTGCATTAGGGCTTTTAATTAGTATTTTACATTAATTTTTTCTATATTTTTCTCCCAGATATTGAAATACTTCCTGAGACATTTCTGAACATTGAATGGAAGGATAATAGATTACAGAAAGTTAAAGTGATTCTGCTGCTACCTCGTTGTTCAGGACTGGGTATTAGTAATCCAGTAGAATTTATTTTAAATGAGCATGAAGGTACTTGTTTTAATTTTTAAATTTTAAATTATTGAAATGTATTGATAATTTAAATAAAATTATTTAAAATAATTAAAATGACATCAGATATATCTGATTAATGAATAGCTTCCATGTGTGGAATACTATGTATAATGTACTTGATATTCATTGCCTCATTTAATCCTTAAACCAATCCTGTGAGATATGGGCAAGGGTGATATTCAAAATATGTATTAATTGGAATGATGTAGGCAATCAGAACAGAAGCTGGCCAGTGCTGTTCTGGCATATTCTGGAGCTCAAGTTATAGGCATTACAATTTCTCAGCATTTACTTTTATTTTTTAAAATAGTTTTTTAAATTGATTTCAGAGAGGAAGAGAGAGGGATACAGAGATAGAAACATCAATGATGAGAGAGAATCATTGATCAGCTGCCTCCTGCACGCCCCCTACTAGGGATCAAGCCCGCAACCTGTGCATGTGCCCTTTACTGGGATCGAACCTGGGACCCTTCAGGCCGCAGGCCAACATTCTATCCACTGAGTCAAACCAGCTAGGCCGCAGTGGTTCTCAGCCTGTGGGTCGCGACCCCTTTGGCGGTCGAACGACCCTTACACAGGGGTCGCCTAAGACCATCCTGCATATCAGATATTTACATTATGATTCATAACAGTAGCAACATTACAATTATGAAGTAGCAACGAAAATAATTTTATGGTTGGGGCCACAACATGAGGATCTGTATTTAAAGGGCCAGAAGGTTGAGAACCACTGAGCTAGGGCAACAATTTATTCGAATTTTATAGATGAAAAACTGAGACTCAGAAAGATTAATTCATTTTTATAAGGTCACACAGCTAGTTAGGAGCAGAACTAGGACTCAAATTTAGAGCTGCCTGATTTCAGAACCTATATTCTAAACACAGGCCTAATTAAATCATAATCAGACTGTTTCAAACTCAAGACTTCCTTAACATGTATGGTTTCTGATATGAATACTCAGATTAAATGTTAATTCTAGGAATATTTTATTTCCTTCTTTAATAAATTTCAAAATATTATTTAACATTAACTTTTACTGAGCACTTACATGTAAGGCACTACTGAGCTAAGCACTTCATTTGGGCAATGTCACCAAATCCTCAGAAGAACGCAAAGTAGTAGTTACTCTTATAATCTTCATCTTACAAATACAGAATCTGAGGCTTACAGTGGAGTTTGAAGTCACCCAGTCATTAGACTAGTAAGTGTCAGAGCCTGGATTCAAGCACAACCGCTCTGACTCCAAGGTCGGCACTTCGAATAATTCTCTTAATCACAGCGTACTGGCCCCACGTTAACTGAAACTGACCCCTTGAGTATATTGAAAGGCGTAGATAAAGGTAACTGGAATACTAGACAAGACATTCCACTAATATTCAGAACATGGGGAGTAACTTTTCTCTTTCTAGCAAGGACATAATTAAAAATTGAGAAAAAGAAATGAAGGGAAAGGAACTAATATTTATTGAGCAAAACTGTCCCAGTCGATATTCTAGGTAGTACACATGCACTATCACTTAATAGTCACAATAACTTTTTGGGGATAGTGTTATTTGATTATTTCTATTTTACTGAGAGGAAAAATCAAGACTCAGAGAAATTTAGCAAGTTGTCTAAGGTCATATGGCTAGTAAATAGAGAAACTGGGTTTTAAACTTAATCAGTTAACGTTTTCTTTCCAGTAACTACATTTTATTTATTTGCTTCTTTGTTTGTTTTTTTTATTTTACTACATTATCTTTAATTGGACTTACACTGTACCATGTAGAATATTGACGTTCTGTAGATAATGTTTTTCCAGTGAGAGTTAAACAGAAGAATAACTATCTGAGATGGGACAGCAGACTGAGAAAATGCCTGCACTAACTCTAGGAAATGATCAATGAAGAATTAGTAGACACTGAAAAGAGAGGGGAAGAAATAGCACCTATAATAAGCCTCGCAGGCAAGAGAATCATAGCTGAGAATGTGGGTCTCTGGTCTTATCCTGGGCCATGTTGGAGTGGGAATGCAGAACTAAATAAGCTGTGGATGAAAATAAACTGGAAGCTGGGAGACCAGCCCAAAGGAAACTACAAATGATGAGAAAGGGAGACAGGAAAAAGTTTTCTAGATATTGGTAATGTTTTGAGGCAACAGGATAAAGCAACAAGTGGTCTATGGCAAACTTGGGAAAACCGAGGGTTTTTGAAGGTAACTGTACTTTGAGGAAATCATAGCCAAAGCAAACAAGGAGCTGCTGACCTGATGACTATGTAGAAACAGTAGCCATGAATTTAGGGGATGAATACAAAAGATGTTTCATCAGACTTAGATGATATGTGGAAGAGAGCAATCATGAATTCATTTTGGAAAACATTGAAAACCGTTAGAACCATTGAAGAATATATGAAGTTTAAAATAACTTGGAATTATTTTAAAATAGGATGGAAAAGGTAATCTGTATGGTTTTAGAGTGTAATAATGTATAAATAGTCCTTTAAAAAGTGGTGGATAATTTTAGAACAGGTAGAAAGATGTGGAGTGTAAAACTAAATTGAAAAGAAATGGAGTTTAATTAACCTTCAGTGATATTACTGGAGTGGGGAACCGCCAAATATGGGGTAAAAATAATTGGCTGTTTCAATCCAGGGAATTACTAAGAGGTGAACAATACAGAGGTTAGAAATTTGGGCTCTGTGGTCCATTTTGGAGCTAGAATCCTGGCTCAACAGAGTAGCTATGTGACCTTAGACAAGTTGTTTAATGTATGTTTACACAGTTTCCTCAATGTTAAAAGTTGTTGAATAAAATAATCTATATAAAGTAGCATTCAATATGTCTTAGCTAATAATATCAAGAAATATGTTAGCATTAGCTTCAGAAATTAAAATGTTGCTGTAATAGTTTCTTGATCTATTAAGAAGGCATATATTTGTTTCCCTGAATTTTTTCATCCAAAATTTCTTTTGGTAAGTTAATTTTTAAAATTGTATTCTTTTGTGTTTTTTCGTACTGAGCTTAGACTGTAGGTCATCGTTTCTACCTGGGAAAATAAATGTTATCTTTTCTTCTATTAGTCTCTAAGCTGACAGCATTCTCTTTTTTGTACCTAAAGACTTATTTGACTAGTTAAATGGCTATCTCATAGGGGTTTGGAGAAAAAAGAAAAACTATTAAAACTAAAAAAAATTATCTTTGTCAACTTAGTTTTCAATATTTAAGTCAGCATTTTTATAATACTATTTATTTAGTTTTAATATTTTCCATGAAAACTTTCATTAAGAGGGAAAATGATCAAAAAATAAATAATGTGATAATAGCAATATATGGAAAACATGTAATAGTGATATAATTTAAAACATTTGTTTGCTTTTAGATACAGATTTACTTAAAGATTTCTCTCAAGGAGGCACATCAGAAGATAAACTTCGTTTTCTTGCTCAACAGCAATATGCACAGCTAACACACGCAATGAAATGTAAGTTTATCAGTTCAGTCTTAACATGTTTGTCATTTGAGAAGCATCAATACTCCATTTCTCTATTATAGCCAGGCAGTGAGGTGTGAACCATAATGAATTTCCCAGAACACTCAGTCTTAACACCTTAAAGTAACAAAATGTTTATTTTTATCAATTTAAGTCTTTAAAAAATATATGCTTTGCTATCATTTTTAACAGAGGTTAGCAAGCATAATTCACATTTCTTAATGCTGAAGTAAAATAATTATGTGCATCCATTATGGTAGTTTCATCTTCTCTATTCCTTCTCTTTGGCTTCTTACTTGATGTAATTTTTCTGTTGTCACTGCCTGCTCTTAACAACTCTATACAATCCAAATTTTAATTAAACTCTTATTTCTCTTACTGCCAAGTAGAGAATAGAGAGAGAAAATTACAGATCAAGCCTAGATCTCTTGATTTGAAGTCTATGAGTAATAAAATTCTTTAATCACTGCATTCAGATTTAAGTACCATTTAGATTCTGAATACACATGGGCATGGAAATCTAAAAGTGCCTAAGAAATTATATACGTTTTTATGAATTCAGTGCATATTTATCAAATGCCTACTCAAAGGTAAGTATAGGTGTTAGAGACAGAAAGAGTTCCTCCACCCGGTGTTAATAGAGCCAAACACTAGACACTGAGAATTGCAGTGGAGAAATACTGGCTACTTTATTGATAAATGGTGCCACCCGGGAGAACAGGAAGCTAATGCTCAAAGCCTCAATTCCTTGAGGATGGGTAGGTGACAGACAAAGGGCAAAATCTCAAGACACCTTTGGTTCCAGGTCATGTTGGGAGCTGATTGGTAGGAGGTGAAGGGTAAAGAATAATTTCCTCAGGTCTTAAGGGCGGCTCTGAGGTTATTTTCTAGTGTCCCTTTGATGTCTTGGGAAAGTAGCTGGAGAGTGGTTCCACCTTAGGGCTCAGGAACTGAAACTTATGTCAAAATGTTATCTTTAGCCTGCCAGAGGTCTAGACCTTGTGACCATTAGTCAAGCCTGATTTGTCTTCTGCTGCCTGGGGAAAGGCTAGGTCTCTGAGGGGTGTATATATAGCTAGAGGGATATAATTTCCAGAACTAGGACTTAAAGCTAAATTTAATCAAAGTTATAGGGACCCTCGGTTTCATAGGGTATTGGTAATTCAATACACATGGGTATAGCATCATGAGGTAGAAATAGGGCAAAATGTAAGGCACAGAATAGGTCTGCCCTTTTGATGCTACTAAACATTAAACATGATAACTGTGTATATTATCTATGAAATAAGTTGGATAGAAGATTGGAAAGTGGGTAACTAAATTGCATGGTTATTTTCCCTGACTATTTTATTCTATTTAAAATTACAGTATCATCTCTTGAAACTAGACATCCTCCATACCTGCTTTGTTTTTTTGTATGGCATTAATTATCTAACTATACTTTTCCTGCTTATTTATATCTTATTATGTCAGTAAAACACAGAAAACAAGCTCCCCAGGGACAGGGACTTTTGTCTGTGTATCTCCAATAGCTAGAACAGTGCTTGGTAAGTATGGACAAATGAGTTGCAGGTAGTAGCATTACCTCATTTTAAAGATGAAAAATCTGAGAGTTGCAGTAATTTTCCTAGGTTTAGACAGCAGTAAATAACAGAACTAAGATCCACATCTCTGTCTGTCTATCTCCAGAGTCCATTTAACTAGTTATATGATATGGCTTGTGGAACAGTGGCTAGAAGTAATCGCTCATGGTCATCCGTAGTATTTATTTGTTGGTGTTTGTAACTAGGTTGGTCATATTGATTGAATTTTCAATTCCATACAAAACAGTTAGATTTACTTTACTTTTTGGCCACAGACTACATAATTAATATGTGCTATACAGGGGAACCATGCAAATGTCTATGGAAATCATTGCCATTGAAGCGATGCAGTATTAGTACAAACAGAGGTCTGGAAACATAGCACATTTGTTTAGAATTGGTAATGGGGTCATTGTGTTAATTACATCTTCTTTAAATGTAGTTACTAAAGCTCAAGCAGTTGTTTACTGCACATGTTCAGTTTATCCAGAAGAAAACGAAGCTGTTGTTAAGAAAGCACTGGAATTTCAAGACCATGGGACCAAAATACAACCTTATAGGTAAGAAAGGACAAGATTCTCCTAAATAACTCAACCAAATATTTTTAAAAGTGAAAAATTATGATTTTCTAAGTTTTCTGAAGATATTCCATTTCCTTTTTTTTAGACTTTAATATGCCCAAGTCACCCATCTTCTTATAACATTAACATCAGTTCTGTAGAGCCTTTACAATGGCTTGGTATGAGCATTCTCTTGTACACTAGATTTATGTTGTTATTGTTAAAGCTAAAGCCATTTTGGCCTTGACTTATTGTTTTCTGGAAAAATTGAGTCTAAACTTTATATCCTGAGTATTAGATACATCCATTCCCCAGTTAGAAGAAAAATAAGTATATAAAATATCCTGAGAAACTAGAGAGAAAATTGGATATTTATTATCTGAAAACATCCATTTCTTAGACCCTTATATATAGCCTTTGGCACCCGCAAGACTGAGGTAAAAATAGCCTAAATAACTAGTATAGTAACTTCTGTGTAAAATGTTGCAATGAACTGGGGATAGAGAAGAATAACAGTAATACTACAATTGAACTATGTACATCAAGATAAGGAGTAGAAAAAAAGATAAGGAGTAGATATAAGGCTCTCCAACACCAATTAGTTCTTCAAGTCTGTGACAATAATGTATTTAAAAATGTTTCCTTCTATTTTTAAAATGTTTTTATTGATTTTTAGAGAGAGAGAGGAAATGATAAAGGAAGGAGGGAGGGAGGGAGGGAGGGAGAGAGATCGATGTGAGAGGGAAATATCTATCAGCTGTCTTCTGTATACTCCCTATTAGGATTGAGCCCCAAACCAGACATGTGACCTGACCCGGAATCTATCTGTGATGATGCTCAATCAACTGAGCCATTCCTACCAGGGCTCCTATTTTTACTTATTATTCATGTTTTGAAATTTTCTTTTAATTCTTATAGAAGAGTCTTAATATGCATATGGTTTGCTTCCTTCTTTTACTTTGGTATTTTTCCTTTGTCCATTCACAAGTGGACATGTTAATCACATCTGTATTTCCCTTCCTTATTTAGTAACTTATGTTGGTAGCTAACAGCCAATCTTATGTTCTAGTGATTCCAACATAGCATTGGCTAAATCACCATCTAGTGGCAGAAAGGATTATTGCAGATATATAACCAAATTCATCAATATAGATCAGGGGTCCTCAAACTACGGCCTGCAGGCCACATGCAAATACAAATATTGTATTTGTTCCCGTTTTGTTTTTTTTACTTCAAAATAAGATATGTGCAGTGTGCATAGGAATTTGTTCATAGTTTTTTTTTTTTTAAACTATAGTCCGGCCCTCCAGTGGTCTGAGGGACAGTGAACTGGCCCCCTGTTTAAAAAGTTTGAGGACCCCTGATATAGATGATCACTTGTTAGGAATAAGGTTTCTAAGAATGTAATATAGCAAAAATGGAGGAACACCCATACTTTATTTCACTAGATTTTATTTCAGATAAACCATTATTATTAATCTATATAATATGGTATAAAATACACAAGTAATATTTAGGGACATATTATAAATAATCTGGGATTTGGGCTCAAATTAAAGAGTATATATTCAAGAGATCTATAATTACTTGGGGATACTGTCAAAGAAATTATGAATTACTTAGAGAAATACACTATATGGTCTCTAAGAATAATTTCTTAATTCCCAAAGTAGTAAACTTTAGGTTTGAAAGCAATATTATATGTCATCTAATCTAATCGCCTGTTGCTAACTTTTCCTTATAATATCCAAGAAAGTTTCACCTCATTTTAGACTTTAGCCTCATCATACTTACCTATGTCAATGCAACCTTTTTTTTGCTGCCCCTATTATAAAAACTTCAGTTTTATTTCATTATAGAAATACCAACTTAAAAAGAATAAGTTTTTCCAAATCCCACTTAACCATATAACCCTTATCAGTTTGACAAGGTTGTGCACATTTTAAGTTTTAATTGGTATTGTCAAATTACCCACTGAAATATACACTCTTACAAGCCTATTTACCCACAGCTCCACAGATGCTGGGTTTTATCAGACTTTAAATTTTCACCAGGCTGACGTGAAAAGATGAGATCTCTTTGTTGATTAAATTTTCATTTATCTACTAATGAGTTTGGGCACATTTGCTCTTTACTGACTGGGAAGTGTACTGTGGAGTAAATAAGGGTGAGGGTTCTAGAGCAGTAGACTTCAAACATTTTTGCAGTGTTTGAAAAAGAAACTCTCTCAAATACCCTACATGTTTTTAAATAACTATATAACTTTTTCTGTTTTAAAGTCTAATATTGTCTACTTGATGTCTAATATTTTTTATCATAAGTTTAAATAGTTGTTTAATATATTATTTCTTGAATGTTCTATTACAGATGTGATTTAAATATATTTCCGTTAAGTCTTTGTATCTGCAGATTTATCTTATTCTCAATTTATGGAAAAATGATGAATTTGTTACCTATTTTACAAAGCTAGTTGTCATTGTGAAAACCAGGTTGACTTTGTCAGAAAAGTCTGAGTTTTTAAAAACTATATATTTTTATTGATTTCAGAGAGGAAGGGAGGAGAGGGAAATAGAAACTGGGATTCGAGCCTGCAACCTGGGAATTGAACCATGACCTCCTATTTCATAGGTCTGTGCTCAACCACTGAGCAACGCCAGCTGGGCTACTTTTTAATTCAAATAAACATATTTTCTAATATATGCCCCCATGAGTTTCTTCTAATTTTAATCTAAGGGATAGATATGTGAAAATAAGGAGGGGAGAGTAAAAGGGAGAAAAGAAGAGAGGGAGGGAGAGCAGGAAGTTCAAGAACAGAGCTTTTTCAGTGTTTGGCAAAATCAAAGATTTCTTACCTTCACCCTGCTCTGACATTGGAGAAGAGAGCTGCACTCTTGAGCTGTCCCTTTGTTTAGCAGTACGTCGCAGGACAATGTACTATAACAAGGCAAGTGAGTGCCTTTTTGTTAAGTAGGAGAAGGTATCGTGGGAGTAGAGGAAGGAAAGGTGGCTGCAACATGGGTTATATTACCTACCTCAACGGATCTTTGTGGAGATTGAATATATAACTCCATGAACATGCCTGGCACATAACAAATGTTTAATAAAGGTAGCCTGTTCATATTCTTTACCACCTTTTCAACTGTATCATTCCTCTTTTTCTTCTTTTTATGTGCCTTGTCATTGTGTATTAGGGATATTAACTGTTTTCATATGAACTACAGATATTTTAAAATAAAATTTTAATTAAAATTGCTTTATAGAAATCTCAAATTTCTGTGTAGACAAGTATATCAATCCTTTCCTTATGGCTTGTGTTATATTGATCGTTAGCTTATACATTTTTTTTTACCAGTTTTCCTTTAATATTTTTATATTTAAATAATAGATTTAGCTGCTGTTTATTTTGGTAAAGGAGTAAAGTACAGAGAATGCTCCATTCCCACCCCAGAACCTTCATCTCCTTCCCTCTACTGATTTAAAATGCCTCTGGATTTTTATGTTACAATCCTGCATATACTTCTGTGTGTCTGTAATTCTATTCTACTCTGTTGATGTTTGGCTATTTCTATTCTAATATAACAATGCTTTAATTATTATAATTTTAAATGGTTTCCTTCTCAAGTTGTATTATTTTTTTTTAAATTTCAAAACCCCTACTCACATTTGTGTATCATGTAAAACAACCCAAAGATGCATAATGAAAAGGTTAATAATTACCTTCCTATAGCTCCTCACCTCCAAATCCCCAAATGTCCAGCAGCTGGAACAGGGTCCTGGAGTTCCCTTGATGAGCTGGTGTAACCCTCTGTTTCACTCTAATATGCGAAGATGTGGAGGGGGCACTGGGAGAGCGGGGGCAGCTAGAGGGCACCAGAAGATATATTATTACCACTGGTATAGCCACAATAGTGTGTACCAGTCAAATATCAGCCGCATGAGTGTGTGTGTACAAACACTGCGAACTCAGTTCCAGAGCACCACAATAAAGTGAGTCGAGATCTTTTTGCTGTGGAGGGTCTTGCCTTCAATTTGTAAATAACGCAACATTTGTGAAGGGAGATAAAGCGAAGTGCAATAAAATGAGGTATGCCTGTATATAGATAATATATACACTAATATATATGGAACGGTTCCTATTTTAATAAGTTTTGAAAATTGAAATGTTATCCGCAAACAATAATTCATCATTCTAAAGTGCATAATTCACTGCTTTTTAGTATACGGAGGAAGTACTTTTAGTATATTGTGCAACCATCAGCACGAGTTCCAGAACATTTTTATCACCCCAAACAGGAACTTCGAACCCACTGAGGAGTCCCTTCTCATTCCCCTGGTCCCCTAGCTCCTGGCAGCCACTTAGATACTTTTGTCTCTACGGACTTGCCTATTCTAGACATTTCAGTCAAATGAATTTATACAATATCCTGATATCATCAACTCAAAAAATCCCAAATGTCATCGTCTCAGGTGTGAGACTCTGGGTATGAATTATTCAAAGAAATGGGCTGTCAACTGGGGTTTGGAAATCATTTTGCTTTGGAAGGGCATTTCTGGAAGGTAACCTGACCAATCTTAATTATGGACTACTAGTGCCATTAAAAAAGAGCATACTAGTATATGTAGTTAAACTACATCATAGCCTATCAGATAAGTATTTATTGAATACCTGTTATATACCTGACACTCTTCTAGGTGCTAGGAATATATCAGTCAATTAAAACTGACAAAAATCCCAGCCTTCAGAGTTACACTATGGAGCTATGTTCCAAATTAGGAAGAAATTATTATTATCAGAGAGTATTTTTTAAGTGAAAACATTTCTTTTTATTATTTCTATGTATAGAGAACATATATGAATAGGCCATAGAAATTCAGTTTGTTGGTTATAAGATTGGCAAGAGGAGCAACTAGTTTTTTTGCCTTTATCATATAGCTCTAGCTACTATTATACTAGTCTTTTAACAGCTCAGTTCAGCATAAGCATTATTACAGCATCTCCATTTGCCAGATGCTTTGGCATGTCATTTGAGGTCATGTGTGTTTGCCCACATTCTAAGTGACCTCTCCATCCCTTTACTCACTGTGTGCCCCAGACACATGGAAACACTTGCCATACCCCAAACAGACATTTTCATGTTCTCCTTTCTGTCTAGAATCACCTCCTTACCTTATTGGAAACCTAATATTCTTAAAGACATAGCACCGAGGCTACTACTTCTGTGAAATCTTCACATTTGATGTCTCCCATGGCCAGAGTTGATTGTATTTCATTCTGTATTACCATGTAATTTTGTCTCTAGTTTGCTCAGCATTCTTATTTGTGGTTCTTTATATTGTGAACTGAGTAATGTCTACAATTAAATTGTTAACCATTTCTGAGAATCAATATTTTATTTATGTGCTTTGCACAGTAGGCAAATCATTAATACATATACATTTAAAATGGTTTTAAATTTCAGAATATAACAGACAAAATTATTAAGAGTTTCTGATATTTTAATTTATATGAAAAGTTTTTATATAAATTTTGCCTTGATTAAATAAATTTTAATTGTAAAAGTATGGAAATATAAGAATTATTTATTTATGAATGAACCACTTACTATTAAATAAGAAATTAAATATTAAATACAAAAACCAAGAATTTTTTTTCAACATATTAGTGATTAGAATTTTTTATTTCTGATATGAAGTTTTTATTATGTACTTTCTTGAACACTACATAATTCATACATTAATTCTAAAAATGTTATTGGGAAGAAAAATGTAGTTAAAATGCTAGACCAAATTTTTATGTTATAATTGTGCAAAAGGTAAAAGAAGGAAGTCATACCTGGTGTAGTTTGACAACATGTAGAAATAAAGGATTTTTTGGATTGTGCCTTTGTGATTACTATACATATTAACCTGTTTTCATTATGGGAGCCTTTTTTTGATGTTAACACATTAATGATTTGGGGAAGTTTTTAACTTGCTAAAAGGTTGGTATTTTGGCATAGTTTTTTTTAAAGGTGGAGAACTTGGGAAGTAGACTAAATTATGAGTAAACATGAAATATTAGAGTTTTAAAATTATAATAGTACTAGAGGCCCGGTGCACAAATTCGTGCACTCGGCCTGGCCAGTGATTGGGGCTGATTGGGGCCATCTCGCCCAGTCCCAATTGGGGCCAATGGGGGTTGGCTGGGGAGGGACTGTGGGAGGTTGGCCGGCCTGGGCTGATCTGGGCCAAGCGGGGCCAGCTGGCCGGGGAGGGACCACGGGAGGGACCACGGGAGGGCTCCAGGTGTGTTGGGCCCTTTCACCCAGTCCCAATTAGCTGGACCCCAGCAGCAAGCTAACCTACCGGTGGGAGCGTCTACCCCCTGGTGGTCAGTGGGTATCATAGTGACTGGTTGAGACACTTAGCATATTATGCTTTTATTATATAGGATTGTACAGTTTCAGTATTTTATCCTAGCTTGGAATTTATGTTTAAATGACTGGTAAAACATAATAGAAGAAAACTTGTTGCAATTTACTCTCTCTCTCCATTGGCAAATTAGCCTTTCTAACTAGGCCTGTTTGCTCCTATCTCCTGCAGGCTTAGTCCTCCTGTCCTTCCACTGTGTTCCTTAGAGGAAGTACATTCATCTGCTGATAAATTCTTCAGAATGGAGCCATCTGAAATTACCAATGGTTGTTTTCTTTCTGTTCTAACAAGGGAGGTAAGGAAACAACAAATCCTCAGGAAGTCTCTGAGCATTTTGTTAATAGTGTGCTTATTTTATACATAGTTAAAAGGCAGGACTAAGAATTATTACTGTGTGGCCACAAAAAAAAGCGCTTATTTTTATCTTTATATTTCTCCTGAGTATTCCTCTCTTGCCTGCTCTCCATCCCCACTTCTCCATACACTTTGTCAACACCTAGTTCATCTTATTTCACATATAAGAAATAAGCTCTGTCATTCTTTTTTTTTTCCCCCTGTCAAGTTCATAAATAAGGAAATTTAATTATAGAAGTCATTTGCTGAGGCTTACGGGATATATTAGAGACTAAGGCCTAAAAACTATTTCTTTTAGTATAATGTACTCTTTCACTTCTTCTGAAACATTGATAAATACTTGTAATATACACACTAAATCAACTCCCACATTTAGTACCTGCCTCTTTATTGTAGCGGGACCCATCTGAGACAGTGTCTGTGAAAGATGTGTTGGCTCGCGCTGCAGCAAAGGGTCTACTGGAGGGAATTGAGTTGGGTAAATCTTCAAAACGGGAGAAGAAGAAAAAATCAAAAACAGCATTTCCAAAAGCTCCTTCTACTGACAGTAAAGGTGTTCAAGTGAAAATTGCTGAGTTCCTGAACCGAGAAACTAATGAAAATGCCAATCGGTCACAGACAGCAACGACAAAAATCTCTCTTCTACAGAAAGGTACAACTCAAGTGGGTACTTCCTCACAGGTCAGAAAACCCAGCAAGCCTGCCGCCAATCCCCTGGTGCCTGCATTTATGAAGAACACATCTCTCCCCAGACCATATGAACGTCCCACAAACTTTGTGAGACCTCGCCCTGAAGACAAGATGGTGGTACTGAAACCCGTAGAGATTGTTTTGCCTCCAGTAATGTTCCCATTATCACCTCCCCCAGGGATCAGACCTCATATACCAGCTCAACATTTTTACTATGGTTGGTTTGCACCCAAAACTGTTGTGCCCGGCTACCATTCCACACCACCAATCGCCAGAAAAGGGGAAAAGCCTAAAGGAAACTTACCTTCTTCCTTCCTCAGACATCGGCGACCGTGGCTTTGATTGTCTGGTGTGTGTGTGGTGGTTTTTCTACAGGGTCAAGAGCAGGGTTTTTTCAGCGTGATATTTCTCTGAAGGCTAGACAGCCCTACACAAGATACCCATCCTTTCAGTCACTTAGTGTCACTTTCTACAGGTGAATTAGCTTCAAGAGAGTTAAGACAAGTGAGACAACACAATAATGTAGGTGGTTAAGCAAAGCAAAACTCAGAGATTTCAACATCTCAGTGCTGATCTGTTCTAGAATGTCCACGTGTAGACTCAGCAGCTGTTAGAACTTGTCTCACTCTTGTTAACTTTCAGTGGGGCACCACCTTGAAAAGAAAACTGCAACAGTTTTTCCTGAAGGGAAACACTGCCTTATTCACAGGCTTTTTTCCTAACTTAACTTTTGAGGCAATTTAGTAGAAAGCACAGATGTAGAAAAGATGCTGGCCCTCTCTCACCGACTTTAGATTGCTCTTCAGTGTCTAGTCAGTCACAGTTTAACATTTTCAGTCACTATCAAGGTTCACTTTTTCTTAAATATTAAAACATGCATAAAGCCAGGGATGATGTGAGTTTTGATGGAGGCTGAGTCTGAGTAGGAAGAACAGAAAGCTCCAAAGTTCCAGGTGTGGGTAGGTCAGATGTCCAGGTAGAGTGAACGCTATTTCTCATTGGAAGAGCTTCCAGGATCTTGCGCAGATCGGACATAATCAGCCCTCCCTTCTATTTATGCCAAATAAGATTGTAAAACAGTGACTATAAGCAAATTTCCACCTAAATAATAATAATTCTGAGGAAGAGGCAAACTGTTGAATACAAGTGACACTGAAATCTACAAGTCATGTCAAATGGCAAACAGTAATCAAAATTTGGTAAATCATTTCTGATGCACAATGAAAATATATTATAGCAGTATGTTAATTATATTAAAAATCAATTAATCTTGACTGTATGATCAATTGTCTACCAAGAATTGGTATGATTATCATTTCTGGGCCTACTGATTTTTTTTTCCCCATCATGGCAAAAGAAATTGCTTGACATTAAATGGAATAAATTACACCTACAAATCCTATTGTTCAAAAAATGTTCATAGACACATTCATAAAGTTTGAATTTAAAGTTCTATTTTCAGAATCCAGTTGTGTTGGACAGTGTTATGTAAATTTCTGAACGTTCAATTCAGGTGGCATTTTAGTAGAATATTACCTCTTCCAGATGAATGTTTAGATCTGTTTCAGTTTTAATGTTCTATTCTTTATTTTCTCACTTGAAGTGAGGATAAAAAATGGTGAATATCATTTTAGTAGTAATAAATTATTTTTATTTTAGCTGAAGGTTTACATTTATCAGTGAAATGTGCCAATGAAGAAAGGAAACAAAACTTTTTATATTTGAACCAAACTATATTTTCAATATCAAAAGGATTCCCATGTTAATTATGATTCTTACAATGTACAAATATTTTAAATGCTCAACTTATTTCACTAATTTCAGTAGTTAAAAACTATGTATTTCTTTGCTGTAAAAGTTATAGTGTTTCACCCTCTTATTCCATCTGGCTTAGAGTGTTCCATGCCTCTGGGAGGAACTGAGTGCAGCTGAATTGAACTTTGTTTGGTATTTTATCCCAGGAATCCTCTATCCCTTTCCGACCCTCTGCCCTCTGCCCCAGGCTGAAAAGTATTCCATTGTCCAAAAATAGCAGGTCTGAGGTTTTTGTGGTTATATAAAGAAAACTCTTATTGTTAGGAAATAGTTCAGGATATTTTTCTGATGTCTGTAGCAGCATGATTCATGTCATGTCACTTTAGCCGCTTACATTCAGAATCACATAACATGCACCTGCCTCTGAATCATTCTTCTCTTAGAAGTATATGGAGATCCTGATTAAACCATTCACTAAGCCTGCAGGTTTCTTTGAGAATCTTCTAAGAAGGGCATGGTCAATTATTTAGATACTGTGGTAGAGTCAGAAAGGAAAAGTACTTGGGATAAAAACAATATTTGAGAATTCTAGTGAAGGAGTATTAAACATTGACATTTTTCTTTCTTGAGAAAGGTGTTGCAAAAATCTAAAATAATACTGTAGATATTCCAATAGCAAATTCAGATTTTTATCTAAATTTACCATTATATAATACCTGAAACCAAAATGAAATTTTGTTCCTTGAGAGTAACTGCCTTTGATAGAGTAAAAGAGATAAACTGTCGGCGGAAAAGTAAGATGAGCAAAGAATGGGAACATACTTTAAATTGTTTCCTTCTTCCACGTGTCTAACACTTCAACTAAGCCAGATTTAACCGATTTGTTTTTCTAGTTACCTGACTTGGGATTTAGTGCCTGTACAACTCTATTCTTCATTCTTTGATGTCAGGTTCTTTCTAGTTCTTACCAGATGGAAATATGCAACAACTAATCAAAACTGAATCTTACATTGCTGAAATTATTTTTAAAATATGTATTCTTATTGATTTTATTGTTTCCAAAAAGGAAGAGGGAGAGAGATAGAAACGCCAATGATGAGAACCATTGATCGGCTGCCTCCTGCACACCCCACTGGGGATCAAGCCCACAATCAGGGGCATATGCCTTGACCAGGAATTGAACCGTGACCTCCCGATTCATAGGTCAATGCTTAACCTCTGAGCTACGCCGGCTGGCTGAAATAATTTTTAATTTGAGGTAAGAATAATCTGAAAATAAAGTGACTATCGTGGAGAACTTACATTTCTATTTCTGCATGTATGTGACTGACATGCCAGATAAATGAGCCAAAAACTTTGTGCAGCTAAGTTTATTCTCACAACATATTACATTTAAATGTGTAAAAGTGGTCAACAGTAAATGGGCAAGAAAGCAAAACCAAATGTTCTTTCAGGATAAACAAGCTACTTTGGGTCGCAGGGAGAGCTCTCGATAAAGTGTGAGCAGTGCGTTCCCCTGAAGCTGAAATACACTTCATGTTGCTGGCTATGTAACAACCTGTTAGCTGTGGAGTAGGGAGGTCAGTCTGGCAAGCCAGAGAGCGAGTGGTTTCACTAAATTGTGCTAATACCAGGGAAACGTTTCCCGAGTTGTTTGTGAAATTTTGAACGTGTTGCAATGCTTACAAAAACAAGTGTGTCAAATGAGAAAAGGAGGAAAGGTTTAGGCTCCTAGTAAATGACCTTCCGTAGAATCATTTACCAATGTCGATCATAAAGTCATAAAGTGAATTTTTTTAAAAAAGTAGCAGTGCCAACAGGTTATCACCAAGAACTTATTTTAATGGAAATGAGAAGAATGTCCCTTCATGCAATAAGACACAAACAAAAAACAATGGTTCAAATGAGCTCTGGGTGGAAACAAAGGCGTGTGGACATGTGCCTCTTTCGGAGGAGATCACACACGTTGTGATATAAAAATGCAGCACCGAGCAGTGCTTTAGTTTGCAAAGTAAAAACTTGAGCCCTAGGCATGTTGGCCATTCCCCTTGATGCCGCCCACGAGCACATATATGAGGTGGCAAGTCTGTGTCTGTCTAGCTGCTTGTAAAAAATAAAATGAACTTTAAGCATTTTCATCTACATAGTCCAATAAAAATGTGACTACAAATCATTACAAAACCACCTTTTAGGCAACGAATAGTTCACTGAGATTACGTAGACCTGGATACACTGTGAGATAATATCCAGTAAAGATAATACATGAACACAATAATGCAGTATATTTCAGTAAAAATAGAATAAATAAAAATATTTTAAGCTGTATTTAACAGGTTAATTAAAAAAATGAGAAGACATACAAGGCATAGTGAACACGGCTGCCTGTTTACCGAAGGACAGACATAAAGAATGCATAGATAACAGAGTGTCGCTACAACATCATGTCAAACACTGGTGTCCCTGCACAGAAACACACACACTTTCATATGTACTTTTTGGCCATGGCAGAAAGTGTCTGAACATACTGTTTAACATAACTTTACAAAATTAACCACATTTCGTATGCAAAGCTACCTTCAAAACAAAGCATCTGCAGTAAAGTTTTCAATATGTAAAGGCTATCATTCATTTTAATGTATCCTATAATTGCATATATAAATCAGTCTGCTACTTAAAGCTAGCTCAGTATGCCTGGTCCTGTAAATAAACAAACATATGCCTTAAAAAATGAACACAGGGTTCTGGTAGAGATTTCCAATATAAAAGTGGATTTGTTGTTCAGAAGTTTGAAGTTTATCATACTAAAACATTTCATTGTGGAGATCAAGATGAAAGAGGATCATGATTGAATTTGAAAAGCTTTCAAAGGGCACAGTATGGATTTTCTTAATGCAGTAATTTCTGAAAATGGTATTGGTTACTTCAGACAGAAGCATATAGGCTGGTGAGAAGTATAATTCATTTCTAGAGGGGCATCTTTTTTGTCATAACATGAAGGTGCCAGCCACAATTCCAGAATTCTGAGAGGGAACAGAGGCAGGAGGCCACTCCTCATTCCGTGTTCTATCTCCACCACCCCTAACATCATCTCTGGAAAATCGCCTGGGATTCTGTCTTCTCCAACACACCAGAGGCACCCTGCAGGACAGCCCTGGGCCGAGAAGGCAAGGGTTTTATAATTCATACCAGTGAGAGGAATTCCGCCACATTTCCTACTTCTACAGGGAACGCTACGATTTCCTGACCGTAATTGGGTTTGCCCAGAGTCAGTGTGTAAAGATGCTCTGGCTGGTGAGGAAGTGGCATAGCCTGCAAATGGGAGGGGAAGCCTGGGTCCCAGTCCTGGTTTTCTCACCAACTTTGGTCAGACCTCAGGCTTGGAGACTGAGCGTCTCGGTACTTCATATTTCTATTTCTCAAATGTGTTTAGTACCTTCTCTACCTTATAAGGCTCAAGTGTGATAAGAATGTGGAAACCATATGACAAGCACATAGCAGGGGATATACAGAAAGCAGTTACTTTTATCACTGGATGTTGTAAAATGTTAACGTTGGCATTAAAAAGTAAGACGAATGTTTGGATTGATCTCCTTAGCAAATTCCTTTTAAAACAATGTTAACAAGCGTCTAAGTCTGTGACTTACAGCTAAGTTTCATACCTACAGAGAGAGGAGGAGGAAAGCGTTAGTTTTGGGAAACTTGTTAAATAGTACATTGTCCTTATGCAGATTTTGCTCTGATATGAAATTTTTAAATCTTGAAAATATAATGAAAAAAAGATAAATTAAAAAATATAGCTAGTGGAGTCTAATTCTGATAGTAAAGACATAAATCCAAGAAAGGTTCAACTTAATGTAATTTGTTGCCATGGGAATACATGATGGACAGACAGCTTTCTGGGCAAAAAGCATTAGGGTAAGACTGAGCCAGATGCGGAATCCTAGCAGACGTTTATTTAGGAGGTGGACTACAAAATAACGTGTGGTAACAATATAAAATATAAATGGCATTTCCTCAATTCCAAATTGCATATTGGCTAATTAGCAAACTAAGGACAAAAGGCTTACGAGGAATACTTCATTTTAATGTTGTTTATGCAGAGAATGGCCATAGTGAACTATAATTCTCTAGCTGCATTGTACAATATAAGGCAGAAGTTTGAATATGTCCCACCCAAAATGCATTATGATTTTGTTAACCTCTTCCTTTTTCTTAATCGGTTTGAAAACCATCTGAAAAGAAAGGCTATTTTTGTTCGATTTTAATTTCTGACATTTGGTTTGTTTTCAATTGTGAAGTTTCATTTTTTCCCCCAATACCCCACAATCAGCTGCAGACATGAAATGGTGTCCACGTGTCGAGCTCGTCAAGGAAAGCGGCCAGTTGGTTTCCATTCTGATGCCAATAGCCAATGTTGACAACGAAAAGGTCCAATTTTATGAATTGAACTAAAAACCATCCTATTTTTACAGCATCTCAGTGGTGTCTGGGATGCAGTGTCTTCTCCAATGTTGAACACAGGACAAAGTGCTGTAGGACTGCAACGCTGCTCAGGACAGATCCTGTCACAAAGACCGTAACCCGGGCGTCATTCACTCCAAGGACTCGGCATCAGTTCGCAAGGAGGGAGGGGTGTGGCCACATTCTTCCCTGTGTGTGTGAAGTTAATCATGTTCACGATATTTACAATAAGAAAAAGACCTTCCACGGCTCATGATGTAACTTACAGCAAAAAAATTAGTCATGCTTCTTTTCATATCACATGATGGTGGCAAGAGAGAGAACATGCTTGTCTAACACTGTTCGGTGAAGGATACATTTTCTGAAGACAAAGCATCAGCAACTGAATGGAAGGCCGGATACTGTCCATGTTCTTTTGTGTAGCTATTCGATCTCCAGGGAAAGGTGACGGGACCCTTTAGCATCCGCAGCTACGGCGTTTCTGTGACAGGGCGTTTCTGTTTCAAAGTGTCAATGAGGGACAAGACCCCGCGTTTCACATTGGTTGTGACCCGTCTGGTCACGGAGTCTGCTGGCGGAGGAGGTGGCCGGACTTTCTGTGAGGGCGGCCTGGCTACCAAGCACTTCTGGTATCGCAACTGAAACAAAACATGGTTGATGGTTGTTAATAACGTATCATCCCTTCTTGTTGAATGTGATTTTAATTAATCACCAATACATTTACTCCCCAAAGTTAACGACCTAGCTCCTAAACATGAATCCAAGAAGCTAGCGATTTTTTTCTTTAAGCGGAGTGTTTTAAATTTTCTTAAAAGATCCTGAGGCTTGACAAAGATGCTTTGGCTTTTGCCATCTTTTTCTTCCACCCAACTCCTCCCTCTACTTGTCCTCTATATTGATAGGCTGCAATTCACACTCCTCACAGTCGAAGAGCAAGTCTAAGTTTTACAAGTCTAATACAAGTCTAAACCTTAATGAATTAATTAAAAGAATCCATTATCCCGGCACCACGGACAGTTTCTTATCCTTCAGGAAGAAATAGAATAACACAATCCATCTGCTTTTGTATTAGACAAAGATAAGTAATTCTTAAAAATTAGGTTAAAAAGGTTAAAATTTATCCATTTTTTTCCTAATCCAGGCACCTGAAAATAAATCCATGACTGGTTTTTTTAAAAATCTACTTAAATATTAATAATTCCCCCAGTACAGTGTGAAACAGGCTGATGCTCCCCACCCCCGCCCCGAGAAGCATAAATTATTTGTAGCAAGACTCTGGGTCACAGTGTCTGTCACAGCCCCCAGGCCTCAACACTAGCCCCTTCCAACCCAAACGCACGAAAAATGAGTCACTGCGTTTCTCCTCTGTGTAAGGTACTTGCCAGGTCCGCACCACAACCCAGGCTCCATGCTCTTAAAAGTCGGGGTTGTTAACGGGCAGCTGTGGCACATGGCGCACTGGACTGGGAGTTCCTAATGCGAACAAGGCAGTTCCAGCGTGAGTCAAAACTGCCCCATCCCTCTCCGCCTTTTCCTAAATTTCACCAAAATATTTTCAGCTGGGCTCCACCACACAGCTGCAAAATCTGCCTAACAAATAAGTAGATTCAAGAGAATGTGTTCACGCCACAGACATCTCAGATGGTACAGATCATGCATAGATATTTCACACGGAGAAGCATACAGATGTGATTCAGGATGCTGGCTTCGACGTATAAGGAAAGGTTTCATTTTATCAACGGGCCTTATACAGGACTGGCTGAGCCTTTTCAGCGGGCTGCCCCAATGCCATTAAAGTAGCAAGCAAATGAGTAAAAAATTGCTTCTAAGACATAAAATGGGCCTGGGAATCAGAAAACAAACTGTAACCAGTGATAAAGCTAATTATTTAATTGCCATTGGCATTTGAAATGTATAATTAAGGCTGAAAGCTATTCATTTTGTGACTAAAACCATCTGTTACGATCATTTTCAATTTCATGACATACCTAAACAGTCACCCTCCATTTTTGCTTGGCTGAACTCTCCCATCTTCTCTCTCCTTCACATAGTCCCTGTATCCCCTCTCAGTCTCCCACGCCCCGTCAGGAGGTTCATCTCGATTCTTCTGCACCCATTTCCTCCACCTGGCTCTGCTCCTTTATATGCATAATCCTGGCTCCACAGAATGAGGGGGACTTGTACCCCTGATCAAGGACTGTGGTAAGGAAGCCAGCTAATGAGTGCACTAGGTCTTCCCTTCCTTTCCCCATCCGCCCCTCTCCATTTCAAAGGGGTCTTTTATGATAAAAGTCAATCAGCTCTTTTCTTGTTCCCCACCTCCGTTATCTGCCATCCACCTCATTTCTTCCCCCTCATGCTTAACCTAGCAACATGCTGTATGGAAAACCACAGAACTCCCTCAACTTCTCTAAACCCACGTACTCTTGGATTCTTGGCATCTTCTGGCCAGTCTCAAAGTCACTCTAACCCAGCAATTTTCACCCTGTGTCCCACAAGGATTTAAAAACATGCAATACCTGACTATTTAGTCAGGGGCACTGACCTCTTTTCCCTCAGAGTGTCAAATAAAAAAATGACAACAGCCAACACAACAATAGCCATCCAGTGTGAATGAATCACAATTATACCTATTTTTTTTTTTTTTTGTCAGATGGCCAAAAAATATATTTTTGGTGTGCCACAGAATTTTAGTTATTGGGTTGTGTGCCATGAGATGAAAAAGGTTGAAAATCACTGCTCCAACCCAATTAGCAGGCTAAGCCCCTCCCCAGGCTCTTAATCTACCACCAAGACCTTGCCCCAACCACGTATCTCTGACTCCATTCCAGTCGGCTTTACTGGCTCATTTCCCTCAGCTCCATAACGCAAGGACGCTTTCTTAGTTCTACTTGAATTGCCCAGAGTCCAGCCCATAAGTGGATTAAACTAGGTGAAGCCCAGGTACTTCAAATTCAGAATCTCCTCTGCGCCCCTTTCCCCCCACAACCCTCCTGCCATGAGGCTCTCCACATCTGCCAGGTCACCTGCTCCTGGTTGCCATGCTGTGCAACCCACATCTGGACCAATAACCGGGCTTCCTGGTTGACGTCTCCACCCCAGACACCTCCTCCCAACCCATCTTCCACTTTGTTTTCCTTTTTTGTGCTCTCGAGTACACTTTTAAGACCTACTATGGTCAATCCACTCTCCTGCTTAACAATCTTTGCTGAAGATAAACACTTTGGCACAGCATTATGGGCACTTCACGATATGGACGCTGCATCCTTCCACTTGGCTCCACCCCCCCCCCCCCACCTGTGTTGCTAGGATACACCACGCTTCAGGTTGATGCCCACATTCACACAATCCCTCGTTTTTACTAGGACTTTCTCAGTGCCAGCATCACTGGTGCTCAAAGTATTTTGAATGACAAAGTATTGTTGTTTGTTTGAAATCATACAAGACGTGAAGAGCATTGGACTTTGGTACCCAGAGCAGGTGGGACTGAACGCAGACCTGCCAGCTCTGTGCCCAGGGCCCCCTTCTTTCCTCCGAGCCTCTGTCTTCTCATAAATAAAACAACTAACAACTGCCTAGCAGGGTGGTTGTAAGGACACGAAGTAAATAAAATATGTAAGAACAGTGCACAGAAAGCAACTCTTTGAAATAAAAACCAGTCAATCTAAATTTTTTTAAAGTACTGAGTTGGTTCAAAACAGTACCAACTCATACAACCAACATTTCTGGATCACATCCTGAAGTTAATAAGGACTAAGAACTAAGAATCCTTAGACTTGTGGTTTCAAAGATCGTCCTTTCCAATGTTCCTGGAGTCTCATCGGAATTTGGCTCCATCCGGCCCTGCTTCTTGCAGGTGCCCTTGCCCCTTGACATGGCAAACTGTTTATCACAGTTGAGTCTGTCCCAGGAGTGAGAGTGTTACACGGTAAAGCCTTTCTTTTAGGATCAGACGCTCCTCCTTTTAAGTTAGTGACGCTGCTCCAATTTACAGCACAGAAAACATAACCAGGGGCGTGCCGTCGAACCAGTGCCCGCAGCCGGTACTCACCATGCAGGCGGCCTGCACCGCCTCGGACACGTTAGCGGCATTAGGCTCGCACCAGAACACGTGGCACTCGAAGCGCTGGTTCCCGGTGTCCATGATGAAGGCAAATGTATGGATGTCCTTCCCGACGCCCATGAAGGACAGAAACCGCACGCGACACTCCACTAAGATTTCCTCTTCGTTCTGCAAGACACACTGCTCAGCAGCCCACTCTCGGGGAGCCAGGCAACAGTCACAAACACATTCAGGCCCTAAGTCAGAGAGTCAAGCGTGGAGTGGCCACCTCTAGGATTAAAAAGACACAGCCAGACCGAGTCTAGGATGCAAGTGTCCCCAGGGACTGGAAAGGCCTTCGCTGCTGAGGGTGTCGCATCCTGGCATTTAATCCCGCTCTGAACTACACACATCCGAGGTGTGTGTTCCGCTCCCTGTGCACGTGCTCCAAGCCCGGGGGCTCGCTGGGGATGGGGCGATGTCATGCATACTTCTTACATGTCCCCCACATAGGCCACCCATCTGCCCAAGTGAACCCACTGGAAACCCCACGGCCCCCAGAGAGAAGGAACCGCGGGATCTGTCCCCATCCAGGTCTTCTTCCCAAGCTAAACGGCACGCTGAGTCATATTCTACCTAAAACCGTGTAAAATACTAAGTCTCCAAATCCTATTTTCTCTTTCACAAACTGGCACCCATATGATGCTGTGTGAGGGACTGTTCGGGATGCATCCTTACGAATATCACGTCCTTTGCAGCAGCAACCGTATGCAAGTTGAAATTAGTAAACACAACCAGCACAGTGACTTGTGGACCACTGGCACCTTGACTTATTAAACATTCACGCAGGTGCTGTGGGATTAACTGCGCTGGTCTGGGAGGCCTGGGAGTCTTCTTGGGAGAAATTATGTTCAAGTGGAAATCTGGGTGAGGCAAAGGCGTGGAGCACAGGAGCAGGAAAGGGCGTGACCGGTTTGGAGACCGAGGAAAACCCAGCCTCGCACGCTGGACAGGCAGGCAGGGTCAGTGGGCGTCTCACTCTCCCTTAGAAGGTGAAGGGGGCCTGAAGGTGACCTGCTGGAGCACAGAGCCACCGCCAAGGATGCGCGGTCTTCTCATGACGGTGTTTCACCGAGGCAGAGGTGGGAGAGTCTGCAGCCGGCCTGCCTGTGTTCCGTCCTGACCCTGCTGCTTCCAGCTCGGCGACCTTGGGTAGTTACCTAACCTCTCTGTGCTTCAGTTTCTTCAGCCACAAAGTTGGGATAATGTGAGTGGAGGCGAATGCTGGCCTCACTCAAGATGGCCAGCGGCCCCTGCTACTACCAAACCGTAGGATCTCCGATAATGGAAGCCTCTCCTGCCCCCCAACCCCAGAAAGCACAGCCCACTTGCCCCTGGAGCCTGAGAGGAACCAGCCAGAAAACCAAGCGATACTGCTAGTGCCTTCCAGTCACTACCAGCCAATGTGTGCAGACACCCAGACACAAAGGGCACATCTTTTTTTTGTTTGTTTTAATGGAGGCTATTTTAGTCATAAGCAAGCACAGCTCCCCAGAGCTCCAGCCCTGGCTAGGTACCTAAGTTTCACGGAAGACTCTTGTGTCCAAAACCCCAGTGTAACCAGACAGGCCAACGGCATGCGCGACCCTTCCTACCTTTTCACTGATGACAGTCACGGTGGCATCGGCCACGCTCATGTTCACGGACGGCCAATCCTCCTGGCTGGACGAGGTCATAAGACTCTCTATGGCATTGTTCAGGGTATCCATTCCTGAACGGATTGAAGGAATCATTGAAAAAGGCCCTACAGCTCTTTATCACTCACAAACGGGGGCCCAAATCACCCAGGCGGATCTTTTTTTATAGCCCCAGGAGACATTTCATTTCTCATGTTTGCTTAAAAAAATAAAATGCTGCTTTTTCAACAAGAAGAAGGGTCATGAGAAATCTGAGATGTAGTGTGTGATGTCCCGTCTGATCGCCACATGCTCCCTCCTCTTTCTCCCTCAGGGTTCCCCAGCCCTGACTGTATGAACAGTACTCGAGCAAATGCTACGTTTTTCTAAGCACAGAGCTTTGGAAAGGGGATCCAACAGAAGCCAGGATTTATGTTGTTGCTTGAACAAGGCCAAGCATGGGTGGCAATCTTTACAAAAGTTGTAGGAGCTATTCAATGGGGCACTTTTACTGGGTGTTCCCACAGCTGTTTTTTTTCTGGGGGGGGGGGGGGGAATGGAATAACAACTTTATTGAGATATAATTCACATAACATACAAGTCGCTCACTCAAAGTGCCTAATTCAGCCCAGGCCGTGTGGCTCAGTTGGTTGGAGTGTTGTCCCATACACTGAAGGACTGTGGGTTCAATTCCTGGTCAGTGCACATACCTAGGTTGAGGGTTCGATCCCCAGTGGAGGCACGTATAGGAGGCAACCAATTGATGTTATTCTCAAACATCAATGTTTCTCTCCCTTCTTTCCCCTCCCTCTAAAATCAGTAAAACAGCCCTGGCCTGTGTGGCCCAGTAGTGAGAGCATTGGCCTGTGCATCAAAGGGTTGCAGGTTCAACCCCCTGCCCTGGGCCCAGTCGGGGTGCATGCAGGAGGCAGTCAATGTGTCTCTCTCACATAGAAGTTTCTCTCTCTCCTCTCTCTCCCCTCTCTCCTTCCACTCTCTAAAAATCAATGGAAAAAATATCCTCGGGTGAAGAGTTTTAAAAAAATAAAATCAACAAAACATCCGCAGGTGAGGATTAAAAAAAATTTTTTTAATGTATAATTCAACTTTTTGTTGTTGCTATATTCAGAGTTGTGCAACCATCAACACAGTCCATTTTAGAAAATTTTCATCAGCCCACAAAGAAACCCTGTACCTTTTAGGAGTCACCCTCCATGGCCTCCCAGCCCCCTAGCCCTAGGCAATCAATTTCTATCTAGAGATTTGCCTGTTCTGGACATTTCCCACATGGAACCAGAGTATGTGGGCCTTTGTGACTGGCTTCTCCCACTTCGCACATGTGGTCAAGGCTCATCACATGGCAGCGTGTGCCCTCCCTTTTCCTTGCCAAGTAAGACCCCTCTGTCTGCACCATCACACCTCATCTGTCCACATGTCCAATGAGGGCATCTGGCTTGTTCCTGCTTTTTGATTGTTACAACAAATGCTGCTGTGAACATTCATGCACACATTTCTGAGAGGACGGAGAGATGTTTTCATTTCACTGGGGTAAGTGCCTAGAAATCCCTGGGTCAAACGGTGACTCCAGGTCTGACGTTTTGAGGATCTGCCAGACCGTTTCCCCAAGCAGCGGCATCATTTTACACCCCAGCAGGACGAGGGTCCATCCAGGCCCAGGTGGCACCTCCTGCCACCTCTCAGCTTCCTAAGGCCAAGCAGCCAGGCCCTGGCCCTGGATGTGAGCTGACTGCTGTGTGCGCTGCTTCCCGGTCACACCTTGAAGGGAAAGCATGAGGACTCCCCCAGCCCTCCCCGCTGGCAACCAGGCGACAAGGACTGAAGCAGGCGTCCCATCCCCAGAGACAGAAGCCCCACTGGAGGGCAGCAAGCCCTGGTCATGCTTCTCTGGAATGCTGGGTAAACGAGAAATAGAACGAGAAATAGGTGCCGCTCTATCTACATCCCTGTGTTCTGGGGATCAAGGGACTCAGCCTGTCCTCCTCGCTCTCTCGATCAGGACTGTCTGTGTGCTCTGGCTGTGACAGTGCAGGGGCTGGTTCAAGACAAGGAAAGGGGCCGAAACAGCAGACCCACCCTTATGGGAGGGTGGACACCCCCCCGAGCTCCCAAACACCTGCAGGAGGAAAGACAACCACGTTTCACATACCGACTGGCTTGTCCACAGGTAACATGCCCAAGTACTGCACGTGGAACTTCTGCACCAGCTCAGTCTTTGGTGTTGGAAAATCTACTGCAGGGAACAAAAGCAACACATCTTTCTCTGTGGTTCCAACACACACACAGGAACAGCCATCACTGTGTCATCTGGAACGCACACCCTGTGCCACACTGCCCTGGTTCTGGAGGTAAATGAGGCACTTGTTCTACAAGAACAGAGACGCTGGGGCTCCGTCAATCAAAATCCCATTCAACTTTCATTTCCCAGGCAGAGACACATGTGAAAGCAGGACCTAGCCCGGCTGGCGTGGCTCTGTGGTTGAGCATCGATCGACCTATGAACCAGGAAGGAGGTCACTGTTTGATTCCTGGTCAGGGCACATGCCCAGGTTATGGGCTCGATCCCCAATGTGGGGTGTGCAGGAGGCAGCCGATCAATGGTTCTCTCTCATCATTGATAGTTCTCTCTCTACCTCTCCCTTCCTCTCTGAAATTAATAAAAAAAAAAAAAAAAAAAAAAAAAAAAGGCAGGACCAGGAATCTATGTGTTAAAGCTGTCACTGTCTCTTTGATGTGCGCTAAAGAACAGCTTCTGATGTCCTCTATGTTGGGTGTGGTTCACGCCCAGGGAAAGTTTAATCACAAAGGGGGCAATCAGGGAAAACAACTAAACAGAACCCCCAAAATATCAACCCACATATTTTTTAGCTAGCTAGTCCTTACCCAGGCTGTAGATGGGTTAGAAAACAACTAAGGATAATACAGTGGGGCCTTGACTTACGAGTGTCCCGACTAACGAGTTTTTTGAGATACCAGCTGTCTCTCGGCTGATTTTTTGCATTGAGTTGATAGAGTAATTTGAGTTAATGAGCTCCTTAACGAGCTCGGTCTCAGAACAAATTAAACTCGTAAGTCAAGGCCCCACTGTATTTATTAATCTTGTTCAACAACAAAACTCATCTTGGCCCTTTATGCCTAATCCCATTGACACAAATCAACTCTGAGCCGTGGGGGGGCCACGGGTCGGCTCAGCATGTGCTGGTGGATGTGAGCATGTTTTACGGAGACGAGAAGCACCAGGGGACTATCCAAGACCCCTTGGTTCCTGAGTAGGATGGAGGGCGCCACCGTGAAGAGAGCAGGTAGCGCCGACCTACCTTGCAAGGGAACGTCGAGATTCACATTGGTTCTTTCCTGTAAGGAACTGCAGGCCAGGGCTTTGGCATTCTTCCGTTCGGCCATAATCTGAAGAAGAGAAATCACAGCGTGGGCTTGTGGTTACAGAGCCCGCCTTCAGCAACTGGAGCCAGTCAGGTGCCTGAGCAGATTGTACTTCCGAGTGAAACCAGCTGCCTATTCTGAGAACTGTGCCGTTTTCCGAGGGATACGAGGTGAGTAACTATCCCTCCCAGTAACAGTCTCCTAATCAGTTGAAATTTGTTCTTCATTCACCCCCATCGTTACTAACACAACCCACACAAACATCCCTGGCCTGTGGGGACCTGCTGGCCCACTGTGGTCAGGGACAGCGCCGTGGGTGTGACTCTCAGGTACCGTTTTCAGGGCTCTGGGGACAAAGCACAGAGTGCCCCCTTATCCACGGGGATCCATGCCAAGCCCCAGTGCCTGCCTGAAACCGTGGACAGTACTGAACCCTGTAAATGCTTTGTTTTTCCCTTCTACATACATACCCACGATAAAGTAGGCACAGTAAGAGGTTAACAACAACAATAATAAAATAGAACAACTATATCAATGTACGTTGATAAAAGTTATGCGAATGGCTTTGGGGCCATTAGTAAATAAAGTAAGGGTTACTGGAACACTAGCACTGTGATACCGAGAGAGCTGGCCAGATAACAGGACTGAGTGACGAATGGGCGGGCAGGATACACAGCGTGGATATGCTGGACAAGGGATGATGTCGTGGGTCGGATGGAGCAGGATGGCACGAGATTTCATTATGCTACTCAGAACGATGTGCAATTAAAACGTATGAATTGTTTGTTTCTGGAGTATTCCATTTAATGTTTTCAGACTGAGGTTGACTGTGGGTGACTGAAACCGCAGAACATGAAACCGTGGGTAAGGGGAGAGACTACTGCATGTGGGTTTAAATCCCGCCTCTGCCACTGACTAGCCGTGTGGCCGTGAGCAAGTCCCCTGACCCCTTGTGTCTCTTCTCCTCCAGTGTACATGGGGATGATAATATTCATGTCCCTAATAATAACGTATGTCAGTTCTGAGCATTAAGTGTAAGCACTCAGAAATATTAGCTGCTGTCGCTGTTCTCAAACTGTCTAAACCTGTCAGCCGTCTTCCAAATGGTCTCTTTTCCGTGAGGAGAGTCATCACTTTTATTCGTTCACAGTGCTGTGGGTCTGAAGGAAGGAAACACCCCCTTCAATGATCCCCAAAGCAACTCACACCTACATTCCCAGCCCAAGCTTTCACTCCAGGTGGAACAGAAGCCACTGCCTCCCCAGAGCTCTGTGCCTGGGCCAGCGGCTCAATGTGCAGTTGGCAGGCCCACCCTCCCACCCCTACACCCCTCTCCCTGCTCAGCAGTGAGGAAAGAGAGGGATGGGCCACTGCACCCCGACCCACCTTACCTTGGAACAGATCTCGTGGAGACTTGTGGCGATGGCTTTTGCTGGTGTGTCACATCGAAATACATGACATTTCAATATTCTTGTATCTTTGTCTCTTGCTACATAAGCAAAATCTCTGTACAAACAAAATTCATCAGGACGTTACAAAAGGAATCTTGACCAACACATCCTGGCGGAGAACGCTAACTGAGCTAGTGGCCCGTGGGTCAGTGGTAAACAGTATGCAATGGTTAAAAAAATGCAACAGCTACTTAAAACAGAGGAACGGCTTCATGGATATTAGAAATTCATTTCTGAGGAACAGAACTACAGGCATGTGTGTTACGTGCCGTTGAGCGGCTCTGACTCCTGGCGGCCCTGTGACTGAGTGGTGTCCACAGCGTCCTGTACTCAGCAGCCCTGCTCAGCTCCTGCAGGCTCAGGCTATGGCTTCTTTCATGGAGTCATTCCACCTCCTACTTGGTCTTCCTCTTTCCCTGCTGCCTTCTATTTTCCCAGCATGATTGTCTTTTCCAAAGACCCTGCCTTCTCATGATGTGCCCAAGGTAGCACAGCTTCAGTTTTGTCATTTTTACCTCTGGTGATGTTTCAGGCTTACCTTGGAGATATTACATGTTCGGAGCCAGACCACGGTAGTGCAGTGAGTCACATGTCATGTTTGGCTCCCCAGTGTTTATAAAAGTTATGTTTACACGGAACAGTAGTCTATGAAGTGTGCAATAGCACTATATGTACAGAAATAATGTGCACGCCCTCACTGAAAATGCTTTATTGCTGGAAACGCTAACCTTCATCTGAGCCTGTTGGAAAATGGCACCAAAAGACTCGCTTGACGTGGGGTTGCACAAACCTTCAATTTGTAAACAAATGTAGTGTCTGCTAAATGCAATAAAACGAGGTGTGATAAAACGAGGAACACCTGTACAGTGTTCTCCACACCAGGTCGGCGGCAGCCTTGGAATCTCTAACAACCCATAACGAAAGGGGAATTTTATAGAAACCTTCTATCTAGAGAAACAAATATGATTATACACAGAAAACAGGCTTGAGAAGAACACGAATTTGCATGAGTGATACCGTGACAAACAGTGGGCAGCAGAAGCAAACAATAGGCTCTGATGTGTCAACATGTGCACAGAGGCGGAGGACCCCAGCTGCTGGCGGAAGCTGAAGGGCAGCCACAGGGGGCGCTGGAGCACAGAGACCCCACAGACTGGATCCTGTCCCAGGCACCTGGTTCTGTCAAGCACGACTCCTGCTCCAGCGCTCAGGGCGACCACAGGGTGAGCTCAGACCCCGCCCGCCTGTGGTGAGCATGCAGCTGGGGCTGGCTTAGGTGTCTATTTTGCTGATGAAAAGGGTAATTACTGTGACATTACCTGGCTTCAAAAGAACCATGTCACATAACTCAATGTCTCACCGTTAGTGGTTTAAAGATCAAAGTGTTTATGAAAAATAAATGCTGAGATGGACCCGCCTGGTAACGGATCATGATGATTTCTTTGCATTTGTTGCTAAGCCAGGATAATGTCTGCATATATAATCACAGATGAATTTATTTTTAATGATTTCTACTCATGTAAGAACTGGCCGTCTTCTCACAGACTGTGATTGATACTTTCCCCAAGACACCCTCCGCTTCCTTGGAAAGGCATGGGGATGGGTGCTCTGGGCACCTGGCCACCGTGAAGGCCTAGTGGGAAAGCCTGCTCCCCAGGCCTTGCCACGCCCCAGACTCCCCGAGCCCGGCTCCAGGTCGGGGGCACCTTCACCTGACTGCGCGCAGGCACATCTGACCTCCCTACCTTCTCTCTCAGCTGGTGTCCTCCACGCTAGAACCAGGAGGCCTTCCTGACTTCCTCACCCCAGCCCCACGAAATGCCCTGGACCCCCCTTTCCTCGCCTGCCCCCCCACCACGCAGGCATGAGCAGGCTCTCGCCTCCCTGCCTTTGTCCGTGTTGTCTCCATGCCCTTTGTCGAGGTTTAGGGGTCAGCTGAGGCCGGGTGGGTGCCCTGCCCGGTGCTGCCATGGCTCCCCATACAATGTACTTGTTGCCATACATGTTATGAGTTTGTCTTCCCACAATCCCATGCAGCTCCCTGAAGATGACTTGTCCCTTATTCATCCCCAATACCGAAGCGAGGCCTGGCTACAATTGGACCCGAGTGCCCGTCCTTCCTGAAGCACAGGCCTGGGGCATCCACCGGTCAGAGGCAGGAGCGGGTCCTGTGGCAGCGGCTGAGGGCTGGGTCTGAGCGCGGGGCTGGCCCAGACTGAGGGCAGAGCAGCCTTCCTCCAGGCTGTGGTCCAGAGGCCTTTATATCCTAGTCTCAACCACCACCAAGGCAACGTTTTACGTAAACACGAGGTGAGAGGAGGCATCACTTCTGAAGCCCATGCTCAAGGGAAGCCGTTTTTGGCCCCTTTCTCTGGCTGCTCTTCCTCCCGAGACTTATCCTAAAGTCACACACACAATGTCTCACCACCTACCACTCCCTTTCTTTCAAAATTCCACAGTCAGCCCCACTGTTATGAGGCAAAATCTCTTCAAAGCTCTATGGTCACCCACAGGAAGTCTAAAAATCTTGTCTGGATTTCAGGACTCCCCAGATCTGTCCCACCAACTCTGCCAACATCTTTCCTTCAACTGAGCAGCTCTCCCGTCTGCTCCAGAGCGTGGGCCTCGTGTCCACTCCTGGCATCTCCCTCCCTGCTGACCACTGGCCTCCTGCACGGCCTGGAGCCCACTGCTGCTCCACTCTGTGCAGCCCAGCCCAGAGCCTGCCTGGCCTGCTGGCCCTTGCTTGTGTCCAAATGCTGATTACGGTATTTAGATTCTGTGCCACAAAGGACAGGAGCTGTGGTTCCCATTCAGGTCTCAGCTGTGTCTGTCCTCTCAGAGACAGTGCAGAACAACTGGAGGGCAATGACTCGGGAGTCAGGCCACCCAAATTCTAGTCCTATTTTATTACCGGTTCCACTGAGGTTCCACCCCTTGGGCACGGAGTCTAATCTCATCAGTAAGTAAGGGGGATATGCCAAAAATCATGAAAAACACAATTTCCAAGAGCCCTTTCTGGCTCCGATTCGCTGTGATGCAAACTTCCAGATCCATCACATTCTTACGTAAATAGAATTTGCTACGTTTTTATCTTCTTCAAAAGGACTTCAGGAGGCATATACCGACTTCTCACTGGTCACCTAGACTAACATTTCGAAGTCCTGTCTACAGCAGTCTGGACAGGCGGTGCCTGTGAAATCTCACTCAATCAACCAGCCCGTCTCCCATAGCTGGTGCATTTCTAGGGAACCAGAGTATTTTTTCCCTAAATAACGAGCTGAAACTCGCCTCCCTGCGACTTCTGCTTGTGGGACCGAGCTCTGCTTCCCGGGAAGCACGGTAACATGCAGCCTGGACCTGTCTGGCAGCCACACCCCTTTCTTTCCTATCAGACTCCCTCCCACTGTCTGTCCCCAAACCTCCTCGGTTGGGGTCCTTTACCACATCTCCACAATTTGATACAGTCCTCCCCAGAATCCAAATTTGCTCAGGTCAAATACACATTATGTTTGAAGCCAGGAACTTGTGAAGGATGGCAAGTGACAGGTGTTCGAATAATGGTATCTGACCTGAGCAATCCTATATAATAAAAGGCTAATATGCAAATCGACCAAACCGCAAAAAGACCGGTCGCTATGATGCGCACTGACCACCAGGGGGCAGACGCTCAATGCAGGAGCTGCTCCCTGGTGGTCAGTGTGCTCCCACAGGGGGAGCACCGCTCAGCCAGAAGCTGGGCTCACGCTGGTGAGCGCAGCGGCTCCCGCAGTGCTAAGGACCCCTCCAGGAATGTCCGATTGCTGGTGTGGGGAGTGGGCCTAAGCCGGCAGTTGGACATCCCACAAGGGGTCCCGGACTGCGAGAGGGTGTAGGCCGGGCTGAGGGACCCTCCCCCCCACTGCATGAATGTTGTGCACCGGGCCTCTAGTATCTTTATAAATGTGGCAAAACAAGTACAAGAAAAAGCCTACTCTAAAGCACTGCCTCCTAACTCAGGAGGGATGTTTTAATGATCATTGGCATGCATATGAACTATGTTAGGACTCGCTGAATTGTATGTAAAGGCCCTTTCCTCCCAGCCTATCTTTCTGTAAACCACAGAGTTGTTACTACTGCGGAGGGTGGGCCCCACCTGCAAATGAGGACAAAACAGCAGCAAAGAGATTTGGCCCAAGCATCCCATTTCTAGCCCGCTGTGATAAAGGCCTTCTCTCCTCTTTGCTCCACCTGCACAGGGCCTGGCGGGAGGGGTCCTGTTTCAAGGCTGCCTGCTCTTATATTCTGACTGTGCTCTGAAAAGCGTGTTTTGAGGGTGGGAGGAGGGACGAGGGAGAAAGGGAGTGAGAAATGTCATCTTCCTAGATGCCAATCCAGAAGGTTTCTCTCTCTCCCCCCGCCCCTCCCTCTCTCTCTCACACACACACAGGACTTTGTTTTCTAATTTTACCCCGTGACACATGCACCACATGTGAGCATCATTAACAGCACAAAGCTCAGGCTCTAGCCTGGTAAACTCAACGTTCCTGTTTCTTCCTTGCAAGCTTAAGATGCTGACTCAGCAAATTCTAAAAGGTGTCCCCCAGGAACTTATCACCTGGGTAAACCCATTCTCCACAGGGAGTCCCCTTGCCAGGCACCTCCATGAGACCACACAGGCTGTGTAAGCAGCAGATCTGAAATTCTACCACCTGTAAATAGTCCAGGTGGCGTGGGCGGACCAGAATTGGTAGCCGTCTCTAAAGCAGTCCTGCTGTTAATATGCAGAGCAACTGCTTCCCAAAGAAAGGACCTGAGGGTAGGAACTAGCAAACAGCGGAAAGCAGCCTCACCATTGGCTCACACAGGACTTACTACTTTAGATGAGGGGGTTCGCATCCAAATGTCCAGCCCTCACCTTCCAGAACCTTCCACTACCTCCAGAGGTCAGGCTCACAAGTTCTCTTTACCTCCCCTCCGGAAGGCTGGTCCTGGGAGCGTCCCCACCCAGTCTATGCCATTTCCCGCTCCCTCCTCACCACTGAGCGCAGACAGCAGCTCCTCCTCAGGGAGGACAGTGGCCTCAGCGCACCGGCTCAGCCCAGCCAGGTGGCTCACGGAGGCCCACTCTAAAGCGATGGCCTGTGTCTCCTTACTTTGTCAAGCAGTAACCATGACCATTCCCTCAAGGAGAAAAATTTCAAAACTTTCTCCTTTTATCAAAAATGGAGAGAGGCTCTCGGCCGGTGCTGCTCCGTGGTTCAGCGCCGACCTATGAACCAGGAGGTCACGGTTTGATTCCTGGTCAGGGCACATGCGCGGGTTGTGGGCTCGATCCCCAGTGGGGGGCGTGCAGGAGACAGCCAGTCAATGATTCTCCCTCACCATCGATGCTTCTGTCTCTCCCTCTCCCTTCCTCTCTGAAATCAATTAAAAAATACATTTTAAAACATGGAGAGAGGTGAAGGGTTTGAGAAGTACAAATCGGCAGTTGTAAGACAGTCACAGGATGGAAAGCAGAGCACAGGGAGTACAGTCAATAACACTAGTAGCTACGTACGGTGCCCGTGGGCACTGAAAATAGCAGGGGGGGCACTCTGTAAAGTATATGGTTGTCTAACCACCGTGCGGTACACCTGAAACTAATACAAAATCATACTGAGTGTAAACTGTAAGTGAAAAGCAAAAAGTGTGGGGAAAAGGGAGCTTTTATTAGGTGACAGAGCTTTGGAATGGAGGAGCTTAAAGCCTCCCCGCGGCCCGATGGGCAGGCTGACATTCAGAGCCCCGGAGACGCACAGACCCAAGTGTCAATGCCTTTCGCGCCAGAGTTACGTGCTTTCCACAGGTTGCTCGGAATTCCACAGACTCGGGCCCAGAATCGAGATGGAAATGGAGCCAGTCCTTCTGGCTATTTGCCTGGAGCCAAACCTCACCGATAAAACTGGAGAATATGTAGCGTAAGCAAGTCCTAATTTTACTTCTCCAAGAAGCGGGAGAAGCCTCCGTACACAGCATGGCACATAACCTAAGTATTCCCGTCACTTTCCTGCTAGTGCGCTGGTGACACCGAGTTCCTCATTCAGCTGCCCATCACCTTCCCCAAACAGGGCCAGAGACAACAGAGGATTAGGGACCCAGATGCAATTCAACATTTTGTTTTAAAGCTATGACACACGACAATGATGATGATAAAACGTTAAACAAAATAAAGTTCTGCCTCTCAAAGACAAGGACGGTGACGGTGGCATGGGGCATGGAGACAGCAAGTGAGCTTTGCCAGACACGAAGGCACCAGGAAGGGGGAGAAGCGAAAATCAATGGTTACCTCTCTCTGCATCCGGGAAGGCATGAGGGAACAGAGCAGAAAACAGCACGTTAGCATTCACACAGCATCCAGCAGATAAAACCACCCCGTGGACAGCAGCTGGGAGCACTGCCATCCCATCTTATTCCCCAACTCTGCTGCAATTAATAACCTTTCGGCGCTTATTTTAGCTGAACTCTTACACCGAAGTGTGTATTTTGAGCCATGTTACCATGAAGCCAAGAGAACCAGCTGAGTTTACAGGCAACATATCAGCCGGGGGAGGTAATCGAGCTTAAAATATCCCAGTCAAATACAGGAAACTGTTTGCAGTAAACACAGGCAGGGCACGTAGCCCCGTTTTCCAGCTCCACCTGCTCCCAATAAAAACCGTATGGGAACCATGACAAGGAAACGGCCGTACCTGTTTTACCAACACTCCTGACATTCTATTAACAGAGCTGCAACGTTATAATCTAGGGACTTGCACTGAAGTGCCTTGTGAGAGGGCCACAGGACAGGGGGGCGGAGACAGAGCAGGTCAGGGCAGAGGTGGGGAGGGGGAGGGCTGGTAAGTGAAAGCTGAAAGGGTGAGGACTTGGAGATGAGCCAGGGAAGCAGAGAAATGCCGAGAGCAATTGGAAGTCTGCGGCCAAGCACTTCAAGTTCCATCCCCAGAGCCGCCCTGAGCCACTTAAACTCCTGACTGAGTGCTCACCATCCCCTTCTGCTCTTGTCACAGCCGCTGAAAGCGTGAGAGAGCGGAGCCCCACGTCGGTCACATGTGTGCATTAAACATAGAGCCACTGGCCAGCAGAGGTGGGGGCGCCAGTCACATGGAGGCAAAGAAGAAACCCGCCTTTTCAGGTGCCCTGCGGCCAGGGTCACGGAGCAGCGCGCGGGACCCAGCAGGTGTGAAAGCTAAATGCGTGATGTGAAATGCAAGCTCACCGGACAGGGAGCCACAGTCATGACGTGGAAGGGCAGAGTTGCACATCCTGACGGTATCACCACGGCGCACTAAGAGGAGAAACCAAACAGGCAAACTGTGGAGAGCGGCTATAGTGTTTGGACAGGTTCAAGCCTCAGACTGATGAGAGTGCACAGTCCTCTCATTGTCACGTGCAAGTCCCAGCTTGGAGGGCAGAGCCCTCCCAGCACAATTATAGGCAACAGCTGTAGTTGTAAGCTTGACCCTATGGTCCGAACACGTGGCCCCACCTGCCTGAATGATGTGGGCTTGATAGAGTTCAGGTGCATGTAATTGAGTAGGATCCAAACCTAGGAGAATGCTGTAAACATCTTGACCACGCCCTTACTTTATCTCGGGGACTCTGTGGCTATAAAATAAAGACATGGTTTGTAGTCCGTGGTGCTGAATCTCCATGAGAGGGCAGCGTCCCACTCAGACCCAGCTTTCTTCTCTTGTCTGTCTTTTCTCAATCCTTCACCGCCCCCTCTCAGGTTCACCCGTGGCCGTGCTGGCGCGGCACAGCAAACAATCGACGTCACAGATGTCCGGTCTCCTATGAAAAGCAACCAAGTTCGAGTGTGTGTTCTGATACATGCACAGTAATAAGTCTAGAACAACACAGCACCCAGACTGTGAGCTGGAGGAGGGATTTGTCGCCCGCTCCTTGGATTTGCTGGGTACCACCGACCATGGGATGCAGGGAAGTGACCTCCCGCTCATGTCCCTCTGCTCTGCCTTGGACCCACTACCAAAGTTAGTCTTTGGAGGCAATCAAGATCATCAGCAAAGGATCCAAAGACCTGGATTCGAATCTAATGTTGAATAGACATAAGAAGCTCACCCTCCTGGGTTTCTCATTTCCGATGAGATGGTCAAGGAACACAGTGCTCAGATTTTTATCAGAAACAGACCTGTGAACTGCTTGACTCTCACTACAAAGAATGCGCAGGTAGCATTTCCTTGACTAGATTTTGACATGTACCCAACTGTTCTTAATTTTTTTCCTCTGCATAAAAAGCTTATGCCTAGTGAATGGCAAAAAAACACTGCCTGATAATCTTAAATCTAGAGGCCTAAGAATGCAACATGCTTCTTTGTGTATAATTATTATTGGAGCCTCCATTATTTAAATCAGACCCATTACTAGCATTCACTTAAGGAAATAACATCGATATGTAGCCGCTGTGTTTTTCCCATTAGGGCTGAACGTGGAAAAAAACGACACTACAAACTTTTAACAAGGTTAATTGTGTTGGGGGTGATAGACACTGCTTGAGTTAAGTGCTGAAGTGAAAACCAGCCATAAACAGGGACTTTAGAATGATCTCTGAAATGTCCTTTAAAAAAAAGCAGAAGAGTCACAGTGGCAGCGGCTCCAACCGATGTGACACCTTATAAATTTGCTGGGGATAAAACATCAGCCCCAAGCCGGGCTTCTGCCTGAGACACACATCCTGAGAGTGGAGAAGGCTATATTTAGCCAGGCGCAAGCTCACTCCCTTCTCACTGTACGAGATACCAGTGGGAAGGATTAAACCCCAGAATTAATTCCACACCAGCCGCACAGCCAGGGCTGCCTGATCAGCATGCTCTCAGTGGCTGTTTCTTGGGAAAATGAATGTGGGAGTAATTGGCACTGTTTTCATTAAAATAAGCCTGACATAACAGAACTACTTGGCATGTGTAACTGGGCATCCAAATGAGTAGGAAATTCCTCCAAATAAATAGCACACCAGAATGACGACGTCTGTGCTGGCTTTTTGGAAGACATTTCCTAACCCCCGGCACGGCCACCTACTTCTCATGCAGCACACAACCACACAACCGTCTACTTTCCACAAACTGAGCCGGGAAAGCAGACCCACCAGTGTACTTCTCCCTCCATTTTCCCAGAACTCCCTGCTTCGGGCTACTTTTGGACGCTTGTCTTTCATCACCGGGGGTCTTAGAGTACCAGCACAGGCCAGCATCCTCCATATGACATCGAAGTTAAAACTATAAAACTGTCATGAAAACTCCCATGCCAGCTGCTGAACCCGAACCTGTTCATCCCCGCCCTCCTAGCCCCCCAGCTTCAAATGTTTGTGTTTTTTTGTCCCTGACATTGATTAGCTATTCGCCCTTGGTCGAGGCCCTTAGCCTCTGTGTTCCTCAGTTTCCTCATCTGTAAAATGGGAATAACACTGGTACTCCACTCCTAAGAGTGCTGTGAGGATTACCCTTTAATCTGCATGAGGCTCGCACAGGCCGACGGTGTGCAATGTGCACCTGATGTGCGTGCTAACCCGTGTGGTAACCAACTAGGGGGTGAAGAGGGAGGTATGCCAACAGGAAGGTTCCTTCCTAACCTGTTTTGGATCCTGGAACCTTTTGGAATCTGATAAAAACGCCCCAGAAAGAAATGTGCGCTGACCCACAGTTTCATGCACACTCTTAGGTGGGTGGGGCCAAGGTTCAATAATCCCTGAAACTCACTCACAGACCCCTTTAGTATCCACCTCCTGCAGGGCAAAGTCCTCTGACCTGAACTGAATGCGGCTTTTATGCAAATTTGCCATCTGGTGTGTGGCGAGTTACAAGAAAATTCAGCTCAGGGAAAAGGTTCTGTCCCTCCCAGGACCCCGTGGCTGCAGCAGAAAACACCATCTCTGACCAAGTGGGCCCCTTTCTTCCCACCTCCCTGCTCAGCCCCAGCACGGTACAGCCTGTACCTGGAAGAGGAATTACAGCTTCAACGGGACTGGTTGTGAAGCTGAGGAACTAAAGTGGTGCAAGGTTATTGAAATGCAAGGCACATCCTTCTTAACAAAGGGCTTTCTCATGCCACTGGAGAGAAGACACAATAGTTACCAGTCAGCTTACTAATGAGGGGGGGAAAAAAACATATTTGAGAGGCAACAGTAAGTGAATATTTTTTAAAAATCCATCTTTCAAGAGAGCACAAATGAACAAGTGTCTGCTCTCATCTGTTTTGTATTACAGTTAAAAAACAAAGCAATCTCACTTATCTGAATATCGGAGCAAAAGAATACAAGCATGACTTAAATTTAGTTCTCAAGTGAGAAATAACTCACAGGGTGTTACAATTTCATGGTATAAAATTGAGGGCATAATCAAAAGATAAAACTATGTAAATTATACCTAAATTATAAAACCATGGGCTGGATTCCTTCCTGAAAGTTGAGATGGTAAAACAAAAGCAAACACTACTTGATACCTAGGAGGCTCCTATCTGACAAGGTGTGAATATTTACAGGCTTTGATACAGAGAAGGAAAATGACAGCTCTTCACTCGGGGAACGTGGATTGTGGATTCCATGCACGAAGTGCCATGAGGGCAAAGACCACGGGCAAGGTACAAACAAGACTCCTGGTTAAAACCACGGTGAGCCTGAGGATGAATTATCTTCAACTCCCTGTACCCACAGTGGAAAGCTTCTTGTGGGCAAGGCACATTCTTAAACCAGTTCCTAAATTTTTAAGAGGATTTAGGGCTATCATGATATGGCCAATCCCATTTCTTTGTGCTGACAGAAGACACACTAGTGTAGATGGCACAAAAAGCGAAGGCACTTGGCCTTCATTTAAATTTTGTAAATGTCCATCCAGATAACATTATTCCTGACCAGAGGCACGGTGCACGAAATTCGTGCACGGTTAGGGTCCCTCGGCCTGGCCGGTGATCAGGGCCGATCGGTGGGGCCACCAGTGGGGTGATTGGGCCCCGCTCCCACCTGCCTTGGCCTGGCACTGCCTGCTCATCTGCTTCACCATCCTGCCACCTTCCCGCTCTTGTTGGGGCCCATTGGGGCCAGAAGCACCTCCATTGCTGCCTGCTGCCACCGCCCCCTGATGGTCAGCGCACACCTAACTCTGGGTTGGTTGAACTCGTGCCCGTAGGGACAATTTGCATATTAGCCCTTTATTATATAGGATGTTTGATAGGACAAGGGTCTCAAGGTCTGGGCGGTTCTTACTAAATGCTATTATTGCTAAATGTGAAAATGTAGTACCATATTTTTGCAGGGCAGCTGCAAGTGGATGAGCTTGACCTGAACTGCAACCAGAACTGCAAATGGGTAAGTGCAGCCAGCTGCAAAGAAGAAATCAACATGCAATTAACCAAACAGTGTACATAAGCAATGGCTAAGCCTCCCTCCAGGGGGAGAAAGGACTGTGGACAGGAGTCCCCTGTCTCCTTTACTTGTTGCAAGTAAATAAAACTACCTAATAATCACACAATCACGTCTAGTTTTTTAGTAGAACACTCCAAGCACCAACCCCTTTGATTGTGATAACACTGACACTCTGCAAACTCAACAATACCTAAACAAAAAGAGACATCAACACTAGGATGACTGATTGCTAATAACAAAATAGCAACCGCAGCTCCCCTTCATTGAGCCTGCTACCAGCCAGGCTGTCTTGCGTGTACATTATATGGCCACGCCACACAAGAACCCTGCAGAGGAAGCATTTCACGATGCTCATTCTATAAACAAGGAATCGAAAATCCAGGGAATTGAAATTAACTTGCTTGAACCCCCACTGCTAGAAAGTGGTGGAGCCATAAGTGGAACACATATCTGCCGGGCCAGGCTCCTCTCCTTTGTCTTTGGGACACCTGGCACCCAAGCCCACCTCCCTCTCAATTAATGGGCTCCTCAGAACCCCACCTTTGGGTGAGGAGAGGTGGCCTCTGCTTTTGTCTCTCTCCTGATTGGATTTTTGGTTCCATCACTGCTGGACCTGGTGAAAAAAATCAAGTGCTATGTTTGGTCTGAATAAGTGGAGCAAAGACTGAGGATTTCATCCTTTGCACAGCAGCCTCTTACCCTGTTGCTCCCCTACTTATGATCCCACTCAAACTCCCCATCCATCTCTCTAACTTCACCTCCTGCCTCTCCGATGCCCGCTGGGCTCCAGTCACACCTGGATCCTTCTGTTCTCCAACTGGCACACAGGCCTGTCTCTGCCCTAGAGCCGTCGTGCTCTCTGTTCCTGCTGCCTGGATCACACTTCCTCATGTCTTCCATGGAGGACTCCTCCCCCCCCCCCCAAACTCCTGGACCACCCAGTCACTGCCAACACTCACAGCCATCTAAAGCTACCCTGCTTATTGGTTTATTGTCTGTCCTTCCTTCCTTCTCCCTATGAACCTCAATAAAGAAGACACCTACTAAGAAGGGCTTGTGGTGGTTAACTGCACTCAAATGAAAAGAAAACAAAAAACACAAAGCCTAGCAGCCCTTTCTACACAGGGGCCTCTTACACAAACTGTCTTTAGGGAAAGCCTGCCCTGAACAGCCTGGAGTCAGCCCTTATAGAGAAGGTCCTGGAGTCCTATTTCAACCAATAGGACTGAGGCTTTTCCCATTCAATTGGAGCTGTGCAGCATCAACCAAGCAGAGGAGCTCCATTCTGACCAATCAGGAAAGTGCCTTTTGGATCAATCAAACTGGGAGGATTTGGAGTCCTCATTTGCATGACTAGAGGCAGGAACTTGTGCTTATAGAGGCCAGCTCCCCTCTGGCTTGGGGAGCTCACTTTCCCCATGGAAGACTGAAGACTGTGTTGTCCTGGCTGAGCTGAAACACCGAAGATGTCTCACCCAGGCCAAAGCAGTCTAGCCCTGGGGCTGGCCTCACAGCTATGCTGCAGCACAACTGAGCTGTTTTGCACTGAATCAAGTTTCCTTCTTCAATGCGCCCCAAATTGGGGATTTCTGTTGGCACTGAATTGGTGCCAATGACCATTGGTTGATGATCCCCATGGTGTTGTCCAATCACCACTACCTGGTGCATAGTAGGTAGTCAATAAGTATTTTTGAACGACTGAATAAATAACTAAAAAGGGTAAATGAAGGACTTTCCTCCTTATACCTGATCAGGTTGGTAAGAACCTAAGGGAACGATGCCGTGAATAAAAGGGAGTTGGCTGGACTTTTTTCTCCCGTTACTATTTATCACAGACATCACTTTAAAAATGACGTTAGCTCATACTCCATTTTCATGTCATCTGAAACAATGTTAATAAAACACATATTTCATCTGAATGGGCAGGAGCCGAGTTCTGAAAAGATTAATCTCTTGTGACTATTTGAAAGCCAAGCAAATCCCCACTCTGATCATCTCCAGCAGGAGCAGCCGTCTTGTTTCCAGAGCCCCTAACTAGATTCCTTCTTCAGAACATCTGTCTAAATGAAAAACGGCGCTCTGCTTCTAAGGAAATCAATATATAAATTCCCCCTGTACACTGATTTCTATCAAGATTTACTGACTCCCTAGATAATTTTCTTAATAATTGTACCCAAAGAGAAATAAACCTTTGTGTATCATTTAGGGAAAAGAACCCAGGCAATGCATTCCCATGCAGGCTGAGGCCGAGAAGTTGGGAGAGCTGCACAAGAGGACCCCTTCTACATACCCTGCCCCCCTCTCCCCCCCAGCCCCTAGCCGAAGGCACTGAACTACCTTAGCAGGAGTTAGCTTCCTGATACAGGCTGAAAGAATACACCTTTCTTATTCAGAAAGGTTACATTTTAAAAAATATATTTTTAAATAGATTTTTAGAGAGAGGAAGGGAGAGGGATATATAGAGAGAAATATCAATGAGAGAGAAACATCCATCAGCTGTCACCTGCACACCCCCTACTTGGCATTGAGCCTGCAACCTGGTCATGTGCCCTGACAGGGAATTGGACTGGGAACTCCTGATTCATGGGCCAATGCTCAACCACTGAGCGACACAGGCTGGGCAATAAGGTTACATTTTATATGCAGCTCGTCTCCTTGTTTCAGCATCTTTTTTCTTTTCTATCAAATATGATAATACTAAAAACAAAGAAACCACAATTCCATGACAGGAACATCCTATTTTTACTGAGTTTACCTTCCTCTTATCGTCCATATTTGTTAGTATTTGACAAACAAACATACCATCTTGAAGAAGTTCAAGTGTGGGCTTGGGATATTTGAGTAATGGTTTATCACAGCCCCACCTTCTCCAGGAACTCTCAAGTCTGGTTTTCAGAACACAACAAGGCTGGCCAACAGGTGAAGAGACTTCTTACTTCCAAAGGACAAGGACCCTCTATCAGTTGTCACTGTGGGTTCCATTCAAGTCCTTTAAATCAGGGGTTGCAAATGATGGTCCCTGGATCACAAACCACCTACCCCCTGCCTGTTTTTATGAACACGGTGTCACTGAAACACAGCCACACCCACCCACCCACTATTTCCCGTGGCTGCTTTTGTGCTACAATGACAGAGCTGAGTAGTTGCAACAGAGACCATTCAGTCCCAAAGCCCCAAATATTTAAAATCTGGGCTTTTCCAGAAAAACTGGAGAACGCTGCTTAGATGACAACCTGACTCAGGCGTGCAACATACAATGTGGACAAAAACTGAGATTAGGACCAGTAATGAAAATGCAAGGCCCCATGTGGAAAAATTATTAAGGATTTCAAGATGGTAACGCAGAGCATTAAGACAAGTTGCATTACACCCGTGCAACTAGCTGAGCGGCTGGAATAATCCTTGTTACAGGGGACAAGCTCTGAAGCCAGCTGGAAGCTCTTCCACCCAGATGCAGGAATAAGAGGTCCCTTCCAACTCGTATCTTCTTTAGAGCCCAAGAAACCTTCTGCTCAACTGAAAGTTTACATGGACATCCAACACGAGAACCCTAATTCATACAGAGCTCTGCCCCAGTTCATTTATTTCACGAAGGTCACTAGCAGGCCATGACTCTTCTTAGAATGCTTAAGGGGGCCAGGGGGAAAAATAAAAAACAAAACACACTGGACTACTTGAAAACAGCATTTTCATGTAAGCTGGCAAACAGATGCATGCTTTGACATGACAGAATCAGGCCAAATCGGCCCCAATTGTCAACTGTGCTCTCAGCTGCTTTTCTTCTACCATAATTATTTTAACTGTCATAATTTATTCATCCCCAGAAAAACTCACATGTATCTAGGGTAACCAGTCTAGGCTTTCGGATCAGGCGGGCTGGCAGTCCCAGTCACTTCTGCCCCTTCTCCTCTGCGTAAGGAATATTTTTCATATATATATATATATATATGTGTGTGTGTGTATATATATATGAAATATTAAAAAAAAATTTTTTTTTCCAAACTCAAGCTGATTCAAAACCAAAGTTCCCTGACCTTTGTAACCATTCAAGTGCACAAATCTGAAGATAGAAGGATGGCACCAAATATCTTATCAGAACCCAAATATTTCATTTCTCTACTTTAAGATACAAGGAAATGGCCTTTTTAGCTCACAAAGTGCTCAGTGCATTTCCAGCAAAGTTACTAAGAAACTTTGCTCTTGCTGATTAAAAAAAAATGTTTCTATTGATTTTAGAGAGAGAGGAAGGGAGAGGGAGAGAGAAACATTGATGTGAGAGGGAAACATCAATCGCCCCCTATTGGGGATTGAGCCACAACCTGGGTATGTGTCCTGACTGGGAATTGAACAGGCAACCTTTTGGTGCATGGGATGATGCTCAATCAACTAAGCCACACCAGCCAGGGCTACTTCTTTTGATTTTAAATACATATGGAACAAGTTTTATTTATGACAGAGTATTGGTTATTGGAACCACATAGGATGTTGCATGTGAAATAAATAACCTCAAATGCAATTGTCAATGGTTTCTTAAAAACTAGGAGCAAAAGTAGAGTTATTTTGTATGGATTAAAGCTTAAACCTATCTTCTTTCTTACTCTGATCCTTTAGTTTTATGACAGAACAAAGAAAATGCTCAAAGGTCTAATAATCAGGTGAGAAAGACAGTCCAGGGTGAAAATGTCTTAGAGAAATGGCCAAATGCACAGCATCCACTGGCTATGTCCACTCATCCACAGTGGAGAATAAAACAAAATTAAGTCAAGGTCTTGATACAACTGAAAGTGAGTTGTTCCATTGAGTATCTGTCCTTACACAGTCATTATTCCTATTAATATGCATTTCTAACAGAGATAAACAATAAATCTAAAATTCCAGGGATGGTCCTAATTTATTCCACTTCCTGCATCTTCTACACCCAATCCTGCCAGTTCAATCTCCACACTTGCTCCTCTTCATCCCCTCTGCCATGACTTTGATCTTCCCTGGACCAGGACTTGCTAACTGGTCCCCCCGCTTCCACCTCTGCCCTTGACATCCATTCCCCTTAACGGCATTCATTGTGATCTTTTTAATGAAATAAATCAGATCATGGCACTGCCCCGGTTACCACCCTCCAAAGGCTTCTCATGGCATCAACAAGAAAACCCAAACCTTGAACCACAGACAAAAAGTAGGATCTTGTCCCCACCTACCTCTCCCATACCACTGGCCTCCTTGCAGATCCTTGAACACGCTAAGTGCTCCTCTTCCTCAGACCTTCCTACTTGCTCCCCACATGCCTGGCTTCTTCTCAACCTTCAAGCTCAGCTCAAATGTCCCCTCCTAGGATAGGTTGCCTCTTGGTGGGCCCTATACCCACTGAGCTACTTTTTGTTGCATTGTGCTGTTGATTGTCTACATGGCATGTATCCTAATCTATATCATCTTGCTTCTGAATTTTTTTTTTTCTTTTGGCTTATCTCCTGACTCTTTGAATCTTGCCTGTCTCATTCCCTCACATACCTCACAAGATGCCTGACATATAGATGTTCCATCTCTGCTGAACAGCAAATTAATCTATAGACTATAACTATCAAGTATATGTAATGGTCATAGTTAAACCCTAAAAATAGAAAATAAAATATTTTACCTATATTCATTCATCTGCCCATTCAACAATTCAGTTATTTATGGAGAGCATCCTATGCCAGGTAGTATGTTAGGACCAGAGAAGTCTAAAAAGGTCGAAGAATTTCTCAAAAATGTTATATTCATAAGTGTTTAAAATATGCACTTAGGAAAAAACAAAACAAGTTACACTACTATTTAGTATGTTTTCATGTGACCCTAGGGATTTGTAGAAAAGTGTGGGAGGGAATAAATGGGGTTTTCCCACTTGTATTCCCGGTCTCTAAACCTAGGAGTCACCTCTTCACACCTGGGAGACTGTAGACAGATGTAAAGCTCTGCTCAGTCAGTGCTTCAGAATGAAATTCATCTCCCCAAGCAGCTGCTGAAGATGAAGGTTATTGAGGTGAGACTAGGAGACCGCATGACTGACAGTTTTTAAACAGACTGGAATTATCACATCCAAATATACAATGCCATGTTCAAACTCTTTAGAACTCAGCTTCTGGCCCTCCTGGCAGTCCCAGACTCTTTAGACGGGTATCCCTGACCAAGGCTAGCAGTTTCAAGAAGACAATCCCAGTGCACAAGGACCACTCATCTGATTAACACCGCCCCCCCTTGGAGTGGAGGGGTCCTCGGCACACCTGTTTGCACTTGCAGCTCTGGGCTCAGCTGATCTCCAGGGCAACAGCCAGCAGCAACATTCTCTCGACTCCTCAGTGTCATCCACACATTTCAGAGGACCGGAGATGGGCCCTATGCCAGCACAGTGTGAGCGCCAAGAAGGCAGAAAGGGACCTGTTGCATTTACCATTTAATCATTATTGCCAATGCCCGGCGCATAGTAGGTGTTTAATAAATACTTGTTAAATAAATTATTCCCATTGCTCAAAAGCTAGGACCTGCTAGAATGACAAAAGAGCTCATAAATATACCTGCCGTCAGGAAAGTGGGGTTCCTGACCAAACCAGATCATCGCCCATGCCTTCACTCTGAGCCTCGCTCACGTGCCAAGAACGACAACCACCCCTTCTTCAACAAGAACGGCTGATGCTTTGTGGAAAGTCTTCCCCCCATTCAGCCTTTTATTGACGTTTCATTTTGGACAACACAGCCACAGTGTATAATTAAAAAATTATAGACAAAACCAACAAATACAGATTTGGGGCTGTTTTTCTCACAGTATGTTATGCTTCTAACTTCGTGGGAAAGGCCTTGGGACACCTGAAAACTCCTTTTACAAAGCAAATGGAAACTAAAAGGCAGCCGCAAAGAGCTGAACTTTAGGGAGAAAACTTATAAACTGCTTTTGTGTCAGAGCAAGCCTGGAGATGAGACTGACTACTCAAAGGTCTAAGACCATGGTCGGCAAACTGCGGCTCGCGAGCCACATGCAGCTCTTTGGCCCCTTGAGTGTGGCTCTTCCTAAGTCTTAGGAGTACCCTAATTAAGTTAATAACAATGTACCTACCTATATATTTTAAGTTTAAAAAATTTGACTCTCAAAAGAAATTTCAATCGTTGTACTGTTGATATTTGGCTCTGTTGACTGATGAGTTTGCCGACCCCTGGTCTAAGAAAACCACAAAGAGAACAACAAAGAAGGCAGTCAGAACCCACCTTTCATGAAACAAGTCAAAGCCAGGCTACAGTTAAAAAAAAAAAGAAAGAAAAAGACTAATGGATTGCCTCCTCCTCCACCTTCGCCCTCCCGCCCAGGGCAATAATGAAGATTCACAGCCAACACATTAATTAGGGAAGCCACGGACATGCCTGGTTACAATATGGGTACAGGAAGCAGTTATCAGATAGGAAAGCCTCATATTCCCCGAGAATCCAATAAAGTGTTGTATGCAATATTTAAATGACGTTCTTCCTTTTTTTAAAAAAGACTCCCCTTTCATTGCCAAGAGCAAACACATGGTAAGTTGGCTTCTTTTCTACATGTTGGGTATTTGAGACATTTTCTCCCATGGAAGTCACACCACTATTCTAAATCATATAATAAAAAATTATTTGAACGTGTTGTCTTTCCACACCAAAGCATATTGCTTTTAATCCAAAAATTGGACTACCCCGACCCTGCGATAACTGCTCACTCCTAATAGACAAGAAGGCACGCATGCGATTCCCCGGAGGGCGCGTGCGATAAATGCACTCATTCACCCAATCCTACAATACTGGCCGCAGCGGACACGCCAGCGCAGACGCTCGGAACGGCTCCCAGCCTCGCGGGGAAATTGGGATCAAAGACTCCTCCCCGCCCCCATCTCACGCAACCCTCACCCCTGTTCCAGGGAGGCGGGAAGACCCCTCCTCAGCCCCAGGCCGCCCGGACCGGGCGCCTCCCTAAGCGCCGACTCCGGGGAACCAAGGGGCAGCCTTTGTCCCGCGGGCTCCCGGGCCGCCTCGCGGTCCCCGCGTGCGAGCTCGGGCTCCAGGCGGCTCCTCACCTCCGCGCGCACCTGCAGACAAAGACGCCCCGCGCCCCCCTCACTTTCCTCACCTTGGCCTCCCGGGGCTGCGCGGGGCTGGGGACCGGGCCCGGGGTGCGGGCACCTGCAACCCAGGAGCCGTCGCTCACTCCGCAGCAGCGCGTTCCTTTGGTCTCAAGTTGAAGTGAGTGGCGTCCGCGCCTCTCGGCGTCGCCCGCCCGCCGCGCGCCCCGCCCACCGCCGCCGCCCCGCCCACTCCGCGCCCCGCCCCGCCCCGCCAGGTGCCCCGCCAGGTGCCCAGCCAGGTACTGCCAGCAGCCAGGGGCTGAGCCAGGGGTAATCTGAGAAAGGGATGAAACACCCACACCAGCAACATACCCCCATTCTATAATAAACACTCCCCTTTCTGCGCTCCAGGACTGGGGAAGTTCATTCTAACCCCGCCGAACCTCTTTAGAAAGCTCCCGTCCCGGGCCTGGGTTTTGTTTTCCAATAGGACCCAGCCTGATCCGTGCGGGGTGGAGGTGGGGGGACAGGGCAGGGGCGGTAGGCAACCCACAGCCAGAAAGCCCCTGCGATGCCACCGAGAAGCAGAAGCAAACTGTGGTTTGATCCATCAGAGAGCCAGTTTTGAACTGAGCCCAAAGGTACTTCTCCCAGATTCCCTGCCCATTTCCACGGAGCCCTTAACAGTAGGTCAGCCCTGCACACCTTTCTGATCGCCACCTCTCTTAAGGCACCTTTTGTTAACTGCTGCCCCGAAGCCAGGGTGACACTGGCATCCCAACACTGTCATCGCCAGCTGAGAACTCACACATGGAAGCAGGAAAGTGTCCAGTCCGCTAAGCGAAAGCATTTTAAGGCAAAAGTGCTGGCCAGCCATTGGCCAAAATAGACTTTGAAAGGCAAATCCAAGGTCTTTGACTATGTTCTGTGTGTGTACTGAAAGCACTTCCTCTTTCTAATTGTTTCTGGGCAAGAATAAGCTATTTGACTGAGCAATTAACAAAGTGGAGTAGGCAGGGGACATCAGCCAAGTTTTCTGTCATATTCAAAGCTCAATACACTCTTTTTTCAGGGAAACAAACAGAAAATATAAAACATACATGGAAAATCAAGGGTGTATGGAACTAGGAGGCCTTGTCTGGGTTTATTTAGTAAAATGCATCAAAGGTGTACTGGAAACTCTTTTCAATGTTCATGTTTTTAATGTTCGTGTCTAATCAGACATCTGCTCGTTTGTTCAACACTTAATAAGCTCCGTGTTGACAATTTTATGGGCTCTTTTGGTTAATGGTTGTCTTTTAAAGGGGGCATGATTTAATTCGTGAATCTATGACCAGTAATGCTGCGGCTGTTCAGAAGAGATGTTTACAGTGAACTGCTCCGGTAACCACAACTGTCTGGAACGCAGCCCAAACTGGAAGTGGGGGTGGTAGGTTTGAGGCTTGGGGTTTAGCAGTCAGAACAGACATCGCCAAGTCTGGAGGCAGGAACGGATTTCACCATTGCACCTGGCACCTTCAGAGGCTTCCCTTCCTGCCTGCCACATAATACTAGTCAGTTTGGTTGTCTGACTCTCCGCCTGCAGGAGAGTAGAAGGGACAAATCAGATGGGGCTGCCAGGCGCCCACAGGTGATGGCACAATGTGACAGCTGAGGGTCTGAGGGCAGGCAGTCCTGCTTGACAGTCCCGCCAGCTCTACCTCTGACTGCTCTCTCAAACTTGTCCCCCTCCCAGCTCCACTGCCTCCTAGTTCTAGCTGCTGTGCTCTAGATGGCTGCAGCGACCTTCTAACAGTCACATGCTTCCACTTTTGTTCCAGAGTGGCTAGTCTCACAGCCACACATGTGTCCCTCTAAAAAAAAAAAATAAAAAAATCACAGTCCTAGATGGTTTGGCTAAGTGGATAGAGTCGGCCTGTGGACTGAAGGGTCCTGGGTTCGATTCCAGTTAAAGGCAAATGCCTGGTTGTGGGCTCAATTCCCCGGTTTGGGGGGGGCGGGGGGCGTCGGCAGGCATGCAGGAGGCAGCTGATCAATGCTTTCTTTCTCATTATTGTTTGTATCTCTCTCTCCCTCTTCCTTCCTCTCTGAAATCAATGAAAATATATCTAAACAAACAAACCACAAATCTGGGCATCCATGCGCCTGCTTTAAATACTACAAAGGCTTCCCAGGGACTGCAGACACAGTCCATAATCACTTTCAGGGGCTCTGAGGCCACCTGGGATCTGGTCCCTATTTTCTCCCCAATCAATATTGCAACCACATTCCCTCCTCTTTCTCTCTGCTCCAGCCTCCTCTTCTCCAGGTTCAGGAACACGTCCAGCTACTTACCACCTCAGAGCCTTTCCACCACTTGTTCCCCCCTCCTGAAATGCTCTTCACAGCACTGCTCACCTGGCCAATCCCGCTAATCCTTTAGATCTCAGTCCATTTCTTTGGGAAAATCATCCTAACTGGCAGCACCGCCCATCCCACCCCCATCCCTGGGCATCCCAGACTTCTCCTTCACAGGTCTGATCTCCTTTCACTTTATGGTTTCATAAGCTTACAGCAGCGTCTAGTTTGTTTCTGTATAATAAGAAATTCAACCTTGACCAGAGAGAGGTCTGGCCTTTGCTCTCGGCTTCTGGGAGGTGATCTCTAAGACCAGGGAGTGCCATACCTGATACAAGTGTTTTTGATTAGCTGGAGGTCTTAGGTCACACTAACTAGAGAGTCTAACAATGTGATTTAGGGCAGGAGCTTTGGGTCATCTGGCATCAGTTTTGCCACTGGAGGAGCTGGAGACTGAGAACAGCCACGTGGACAGTCAACCATACCTTCGTGATGGAGCCTTAATTAAAATTCTGGACACCAAGGCTCGGATGAGCTTCCCTTGTTGGCAATACTCCATGCATATTGTTACACATCACTACTGGGGGAGTTACACGGTCCATGACTCCACGGGGAGAGGGCAACTCTCTGTTTGGAACTTTTCTGGACTCTGCTCTACGTAGCTCTCCCCTTGGCTCATTCTAATGCCTATCCTTATGGTAATAAACCATAACTGAGTAAAATAGCTTGCAGTGATATCCGTGAGTCCTTCCAGTAACCTGTAGAACCTGAGTGGTCTTGTGGACTTTTCCCCAGTATATCTTTAGCAGGAAGCACATTTCCTGACCCACAGGAAGCGCTTAATATATTTCATAATGAACAAATGTGATAAATTAAAATTTTTCTATAGATACTTTTTAAATGAGCACGCATGCAATCCGCATGTACTGCCTTTATCACTTCAGGAATAAATTTCACTTTGCAAACTCCTACTTCTGAGTCAGGGTCCAGATCAAATGTCACCTCTTCCATGAAGCCTTTCCCTACTCCCCAGGGCTCGTCATTTTTGGCTCTGTAGCCTCTGGCCCATCTCTCTGTGTTCATAGCTGTCAGCAGTACTGAAACAACTGTCTTTGTGAAGGCCCTTTGTTAGATGAACTCTGAATCGTAGCATCAGGCGTGTACACAGAGCAAGTACACAAAAGGTGTTTGCAGAATGAAGGCATTTTTTAAAAAAAGGTTTGGTTTATAAAAAAATAGGTTCTGTTATCTGTGAATTCTGGTACATATTACCACTCATTCCCTAAAAAATAAGGTAGCCGTTACTGTAGTAACTGAGTGTTATAATGGTATTCTGCTCTATTATTTTCTTCTCCTCTTTCTAAAAATAAAATTGTTCCTTATAATTATTATCCACTTTAAAATCCTGACATGCTTTAAATAAAAATATGGAAGTAGACCATCCAACTTTTAAAAATCATCTCACTCCCTAATTAGAATAAAATATTACAGTTTATTTACATAATACATTAAGAAAATAAAAAAACAACCACTAATCTTACTTTCCTCCATACAAACCTAATTAAAAATTCAACCAGCATACCAATAACCTGTGATGTCCCCAAGTAGCACAGAAAAAAAAAATCAATTTTATTTCCTTCAGACCTGCATTTAAACTGGATAATAACTGCTATCATGTGTAACAGCCATAATCCAATTTCAATTTGTTTGATTAGATGAGTATAAACACTAAACAAGAAAGTCACGGGATTGTAATAGCAATGTTCACACTGTTAACTCATTATAGAACAAAGCATTTTAATTCGCTCCTAGACCAGACATATATATAAATATGAGTTGAACTAGCCTTAGGTAGCACCACAAATATCCTTATAGTGTCTCATCCAAAGGTAAAAGCAGCTTTGAACTCAGAGGCCACCTGAAACTCTCCCCGACTTTAGGATAATAAAATCCCTGATAGATGCCTTAACTGTCTGAGATTGTATTTAAACATCCCTTTGGCCCTGACTGGTCTGGCTCAGTGGATAGAGCATCGGCCTACGGACTGAAGGGTCCCGGGTTTGATTCCAGTCAAGGGCATGTACCTTGGTTGCGGGCACATCCCCAGTAGGGGGTGTGCAAGAGGCAGCTGATCGATGTTTCTCTCTCATCGATGTTTCTAACTCTCTATCCCTCTCCCTTCTTCTCTGTAAAAAATCAATAAAATATATTACAAATAAATAAATAAACATCCCTTTGTATGACCACATAACCACTGAGGATATCAAAGCAGCACCCAGATCAGTGGTTCTCACAATAGAATGTGCATAATAATCCTTACAGTGAAGACGCCAGGGCCTTGCCCCCATAGTATAACTCAACCAGTAGGTTTGGAGTAACCCCCTGCTCTTTCTGCATCAGCACCACCCCTTCTGACCCAAAGGATTCAGAGGCAGGTGGCCCCTGGACTATACACTTAGAAGTCCTCTGTGTAGGTGAAGGAAGTCAAATGACACAGATAAAGACACTGGACAATATGATGCTGTATGTCTTTTTGTGTCCCCCACTAGACTCTGAAACTCAACCACACTTCATTTGGGCCTGTCTCTTTATGGACCAGTTCAGCTAAATAAGTAAATTCATATAGTCCTGGCTGGCATGGCTCAGTGGTCAGAGCATCGGCCTCACACCGAAAGGGTGGCAGGTTTGATTTCCAGTCAAGGGCATGTCCCTGAGTTGCAGGTTCATTCCCTGGCCTCAGTTGAGGCATGTGCAGGAGGCAACTACTCAATGTGTTTCACTCATATCGATGTTTCTCACTCTCTCTCCACCCCTCCCTTCTTCCCTTCCACTCTTTCTAAAAAGAAAGAAATTTGTATTTATTAATACATATAAAAATAAATAAAATACTTCATTAAATAAATTAAGTTCACTTGTAGCAAAGTGGCATGCACTCACACTCATTCATGGCCGTCAGGAGAATTCACCAGGGGTGAATTTCTGAGGATCACACGTGATCCTAACAAGATTATCACGAGGGCAGGACCTTGACCTAGATCAGTGCCTTTCAAATTTCAATGTGCAGGGGCGTCCTCTGGGGATGTGCTAAAATGCTCACTGATGCAGTAGGTGTGGGGTGGGGCCCGCATTCTTCAAAACATCCCAGGTGGTGCTGATGCTCTAGTCCAGAGACTGCACTCTCAGTGGAAAGAACCCAGACACAAATTAGCCAAACAATGGACACAAAGACAAATATACAGCCAAAAATAATTCGAGCGCAGATACACAGTGAACTGGGACAACACACAATGAACCCGGACAACAAAAGCCAGGGAGCTGTGGACCAACGGTAATATTCCCCAACTTAATTTAAAGGACCAGTGTACATGGTGGCTGCTCTTGGAGGAGTAACTGCATTTGTAAAAGAAACCCCCACCGCCCATATAACTGATCAGGTACAGCTGGGCCTTCACTTGCACTCACAGAGGGAGGTGGCTTTATTCTAAAAGACCTTCAGGTTCTATCACAATAGCTCTTTAACTCAGTTCTAACAAAATATTTGAAAAAAAATCTCCTGCCCAATGGCCTGGAGTCTTCCTGTTCTGCTCTATAAAACGCAAAAGCTATCTATATAATAGAATAATATATAAATTAGCCGGGACACCATAATGTCATGACCAAACAGTAGGGCCCTGAGGCTGCATGGTACCCAGCTGGGGCGAAAGACCTCAGGCCACGCCCCCAGCCCCATGGGGCTTGACAGGGTACCTCAGGATGTGCCCCCCTCCCCCCAGGAGCTTGACGGGGGTGGGACTGGCTGGATCTGGGTCTCACCCAATGGGGGTGGGGCCAGCCGGGTCTGGGTCTCCTGTGCTTTCGAAGCACGTGTGGGTGGTGGGCGGGGACTTGACTCTAGGTCCTGCGGTGCACCCCAGACTCTGACAAGAGGGAGATTTTCATATACATTTTACTAATTTTCTTTCATCTCTGACACTTCTATTATAGAGAAAGGGCAAATAGCAGTATTAAAATATTTCCTCTAATTCCCTTTTAATGTGCATGAATTTTGTGCACTGGGCCTCTAGTTTATAATAAATGTGTACAACCAAAATCTTTGTAAATGGAAGATATTTCCAAGCCCTAGACAGGGGTACAACTTATTTCCTTAATGTGATATTTAGCAGACAGAACCTCCCACCAGACTAAAGACAGTGGGTGAATCGCTGGATTCCCTATACTATAAGGAAAGTTGACTTCCCCTCCTCCCCACACCTCATCCAATAGTTCTCATGTTCCCAACTGCTAGATGGTGGGAGGTGAGCATAAATCATTACCCGCTATGATTCAGAATCCTAATAGAACCAGCACAGCATTCAGTTCTTAAAGGGCATCCACTCAACTGCCTCCCTAGTCAACACCCTGGCTTGCTCTCTCTGGAAAGCAGAATTATAGCAAGATGCAGGGGGCACTGAGAGCCTGAGGAAGACAGAGCCCACCCAGGAACAAAAATAAAGGGCCAGGAGAAATGCCTGCTGACTGGCAAATTCCGTGATTAAAATTAGAGAAACTTCATGTTTGTTTTTCTGTATTAGAAACTCAAGCTTCATGATACTGAATCCATTGTTGAAGGCAAAGGCAGGGTATAGGAGGGTGAGGGCTGGTAGAACAAAGCCAAGAGAAGATCTTGGAAAAAAACTGTATTTTCACTCACCTCTAACCCACCACTGATCTGGTTTCTGCCCCTATAGTTTTGCCTTTTCCCAAATGTCATATAAATAGAATCATAGTACAGATTGCTTTTTGAACCTTCCATCTTCCACTTAGCATAACTGTTGAGTGTATCAGTAGCTCATTCTTTTTTATTGCTGAAAATATCATTGTATGGATGGACCATATTTTGTTTATCCATCTACCAGTTGATGGATATTTATGTTGTCTCCAGTTTTGGGCATTTATGAATAATGCCAATAATAAGAAAACAACAACAATCCTATTTTTAAAATGGGCAACAAATTTAAACAGACACTTTGCCCAAGAAGATAATATGGTTTTCATGAGCCCAGGAAAGCTGCTCAATATCATTATTCGTTAGGAAAATGCAGATTAAAACTGCCATGAGTTACCACATTACACATTTTAGAATCCTGTAATAACAGCAACAAAATCCAACAAAGAACAAACACTTGGCAACACCAAATGCTGGTGAGGATGCTGAGCAACTGGAACTCCTGTGCGGCTGGTGGGAATGCAAAATAGTGCAGCTACTTCGAAAAGTGACTTGACAGTGTCTCTTTCTTTCTTTCTTTCTTTCTTCTTTCTTTCTTTCTTCTTTCTTTCTTTCTTTCTTTCTTCTTCTTCTTCTTCTTCTTCTCTCTCTCTCTCTCTCTCTCTCTCTCTCTCTCTCTCTCTCTTTCTTCTTTGAATATATTTTATTGATTTCAGAGAGGAAGAGAAAGAAACATCAATGATGAGAGAATCATTTATCGCAGTGGTTCTCAACCTGTGGGTCGCGACCCCTTTGGGGGTCGAATGACCCTTTCACAGGGTCGCCTAAAACCATCGGAAAACACATATATAATTACATACTGTTTTTGTGATTAATCACTATGCTTTAATTATGTTCAATTTGTAACAATGAAATTGGGGGTCATCACAACATGAGGAACTGTATTAAAGGGTCGGGGCATTAAGAAGGTTGAGAACCACTGATTTATCGGCTGCCTCCTGCACTCCCCCTACTGGGGATTGAGCCTGCAACCCGGGCACGTGCCCTTGACCAGAATCCAACTCGGGACCCTTTGGTCCACAGGCCGACATTCTATCCACTGAGCAAAACCGGGTAGGGCGGCAGTTTCTTATAAAGTTAAGTGCACCATTACCACACAACCCAGCAATCCCAATCCTGGGTATTTACCCCAAAGAAGTGAAAACATATGTTCACACAAGAACCTGTACATGAATGTTTATAGCAACTTTATTCACGACTCATTATTAACTTCCCTTTTCAGATGTACAGACAACTGTATTTTAGGAAGGCTTTCCTAAAACTCCTAGGGTTTATTTCAGTTTTTCAATGTTCACAGACCTAAGCATATCAGTGATTTTAAAATAAAATGAAGAGATTACAAAAGAAGCTGCTGAGTTTCTTGGGGTCACAAAACTCCATTTTTATAAGCCTGCTGTGGAGGCTGAGTCTCAACAGAGAGCTCACCCTGTTATCACTTACAGCACCAGGAGCATAGAGAGACACAAGCTGGTGTTCTGACCCTTAACTGAACCTTGACTCTCTCCTCCCCACACTGCCTTCCATAATCCATTTACATGCCCTCCTCCCCCAAAGAGATATCAGCTAGGTCAGGGGACTACGGAAAGCAGGGCAGATAAAATTAGGCAGCACTTCGATCCTTTAGTGTCGAGTTTACATAAAAACATCATTTATAATTGCTAGCATTTGTTTCATCTTCATGCTCAACTGGAAGTTCCTAGTTTTGAAGGACAGTGGCATTTTGGATGAATTGTGGTATGTTCAGCATAGCTGGGCCTTGTTTTTATAAACAAAGTTTTATTGGAACACAGCACAGCCATTCATTTATATCTTGTGTAGGGTGGCTTTTGCCTATCTTTGACAGAGTTGAGTATTTAAGACACAGACAAAGTGACCTACAAAATGTAAAGTATTTATAGTCTGGCCTTTTACAGAAAAAGTTTGCTGATTCTGGATCTCATAGAATGGCCTGCAGTCATTCGATTAATATGAACTATTAGTGCACCAGTTGTGTATCTACTAATTCCTAATGTTTGTGTAATATTTTATTTATATATTCAAATATGAACAAATGTCTGTTCATATATATAATTTCATTACTCCATTAGTCCTGTTAATTTGATGATGATTATTATTATTACCATGATCTTTTTACAGACAAAACAGTTCAAAGAGAATGGGTGAATTTATTTATAAGAGGTGAAGCCAGAAGGAGGTGAAGCCAGGACTTGAACCCATTTGATTCTTCAAATCTGCTCTTGTCACAAATAAAACAAATAAACAGAAAATAAAATAGAGCACACATAGCAAGCTCATCATTTAGTGGACAAGTTAAAATCAACTTGGATTTCATCTGCCTAAATGCCCCACTGAGCTCATTCAATTAAAGTAAGTTCCACACAAAGTTCACAGATGAGGCTCACGTCCCCACTTACCCTTCTTTCTGGCACCAAGGGACTGCTTAACCCAGCCATGGGCAAACTACGGGCTGGATCCGGCCCGTTTGAAATGAATAAAACTAAAAAAAAAAAAAAGACCGTACCCTTTTATGTAATGATGTTTACGTTGAATTTATATTAGTTCACACAAACACTCCATCCATGCTTTTGTTCCGGCCCTCCGGTCCAGTTTAAGAACCCATTGTGGCCCTCGAGTCAAAAAGTTTGTCCACCCCTGGCTTACAAAAATGTCTTGTGACAAACTATATGCCTTTCATGTATGTTAGTTCATTATACTAATTAATGATCAGAGAGTTGATTCAGGTTTTATGGGAGCTAAAGCTTAGACAACTTCTGGGTCCCTCTTTAAGAAAAAGAACACAAAAATATCTTACTGTTGCAAATTTTACAAAAACCATGAGAACTGATTGCGAGGCCCCCTCCCAGAGCCTGGAAAGGGGCCCTACGTTTAAGCTTCATTATCATAATAGTAAATCCTCCTCTGTGTATTATCTTTCCCCCTTAGAGAAAGGAAACTCATATACTCCCTATTCAGTTTCTAGAAAAGAGTGGAGCCTTTTGGCTAAGCAGAATGATTATTTAAATCTGCCACCCCATCGCTTTCCCTTAACGCTACGAGTCTGAAAGCGTTCATGCTTATTCTTGTCAAATTCTTTCTTCAGCCTAAAGCAGTGGTTTCCAAAGTGTGGTCCACAGACAAAATTAGACTCACTTGGGACCGTGCTATACGTGCAGGTTCCCAGGCCCTGCCCCAGAAGTACAGAATCGGAAACTTGGAAGCTGGGACTCTACCGCCTGTGCTTTGGAAAGACCTATAGCTGATTCCAATGCGTGCTCCAGTTCGAGCACTGGTCTACTAGACCATAAGTTCTACTTTCCCCACTCATGCAAAAACATTTTTGAGGAAATGAGGAGAAACTATATTGTTTAGTAAGTTTTATATTTTCTCTTTAGGAACACAACAATCAATTTTAATATCAAGCAATCCCATTTTTAGAATTTTAGAAAAATAGGACAGGTGAGATGTGTCAGAATTAACCAGAAGGAAAGAAGCAAATGCTTACAGCTCACAGTCTACTGGGATGACTTCTGAGTGCACTGCTGATAAATCAAGCAAATTCATGACTTACTGAATGGGAAATGTATATTTAAACACTCCTGAGAGTCAGAAGATTGAATCAGTAATTCTGAACTCTGAATCATCTTAGAAATTGAAGGAACTTTCCACAAAAAAGCTAAATTACTTGCCCTAGCTGGGTGATTCAGTTGGTTGGAATGTCATCCCATACCCAAAAAGTTGCAGGTTCGATTCCTGATCAGGGCACATAAGTTGGTTGTGGGTTTGGCCCCTGGTTGGGGCACATACTGGAGGCAATAGATCAATGTTTCTCTCTCACATAGATGTTTCTCTCTCTCTCTCTCTCTCAAAATCAATAATAACATATCCTCAGGTGAGGATTAAAAAAACAATGAAATTGCTTACCTTAAGTAAAATTCCTTATTTTCAAAGAGTGGGGGGTTGGACCAAATTTATCCTTTTAAACACCAGAGACATTTTATTAGTTCAGCCACCAAAGACCTCTTATCTATACTAATAAATGGGTAATATGCTAATTAGGGTGGATGTCTTCCGGACATCCATCCGGATGTCCATCTGGACAAAGCCACAGTGGCTGTGAGGCCCGGGGCTCAGGCCTTGCAGCTGCTGCGGCTGGCAGTGGCAGCAGCAGCAGGGTAATGGGGGTGGCGCCTTCCCCTGATCAGCTTGGTTGCCTCCCGCAGGACATCCCCTGAGGGCTCCTGGACTGTGAGAGGGGGCAGGCTGGGCTGAGGGACCCCCCACTCCAAGTGCACAAATTTTCATGCACCGGGCCTCTAGTTTTAATGTATAGTTCTCCTACAAATAAATGGCTTTGATTTGTCCCCCCACTGTTTTCTCTACTAATCTCTACTAATACTTCTGATCAGCATTAGCTAAACAGCATTGCCACTGTGAGTTGATATATTTTAATTCCCACCAGAAGCAATGTTTTAGTTGGCTGTGCAGCTTTATATTGCACAGAAGCATAATTTTCCCTTTGGCCTCTCCTCATCTACAAAATGTAAACTATAAAGCCTGCCTCCTAAAGCTGTTGTAAGGATTTAAAGAAACAAAAATAAAACCACATCAATGTTTCTCTTCCCTCCCTCCTCTCTGCTCCCTTCCACTCTGTTTGAAAATCAATGGGAAAAATATCCTCAGGTGAGGATTTAAAAAACAAATCAAATCAAAACCAAAGAACAGATACAATGTAATTAGCACCGTATTCAGCAAATGGTAGGTACCTAATGGTAGGCAGCTGGCATTCCTATGATGGTTAACTAGGCTGCTTAAATCTTGAAATGGACATTTGTTGGCTTGTCTGTCCTAGCCCTTTTCTGGGAAACACTGCACGACCTAAACCCATGTGGCAACAGCAGGCTCCCAGTTGACATCCAGCATGAAGGGAACCTGGCCAGTTCATTAGACTAGGGTGGGCACCTGGTCTGGGCGGTGAGCGTCTCTTCCCTCAGGAACTTGAAATTGAGAGACTATACTCTTAGACTGCCTAGAGAAGAAATATGCATGATCACTTTCTTCTTTAAAAAAAAATAGTTTTATTGATTTCAGAGAGGAAGTTGAGAAGGAGAGAGAGAGAAATTGAAACATCAATGATGAGAGCGAATCATTGATCGGCTGCCTCCTGCAACCCGAGCACCTGCCCTGAATGGGAATTGAACGGTGACCACATGGTTCATAGTTCAACACTCAACCTGAGTCACGCCGGCTGGCCTACCTGGTCATTTTCTACCATATGAAGCAGAGAAGAGAATGAAACCAAGAAGAGAGGTGAGAAACAGAAGTTCATCCTGACACTGCTTTAGACCCTGTTCTGTCCAAGGCTTGGCCACCCCTACTTTGGGGTTCCAGAAGACAACCAAATTCTTTTGTTTAAGATCAAATTGTTTTCTGTTGCTTGTAATCAATAATCTTTAACACCTCCAAGCCCCCCATGGTGGTAGGTCCCCATGAGGCCTGAGGTCAATGCCAACTTTGACATATATGACTCCAAAAGCAATCACTGGCCACTAGGATGGCTGTTTACCCAGCATATGTCCAAGAAGACATATCTTCCAATAAGTGGAAATCTAAAAAGGCAAGGGGCCCTTAGTCAATACATTGCAAGTTCAGACTAGAGTTGAAGATACCAGCCCATCCAAAGGCTGGTGGAAGGAGAGATTCAGTGCAAAGGGTTTTATGCTGGGGTCTGTCACCCACCAGCTGTGGGATCCTGGTTAATTCTCTTCACCTCCTGAGTCTGTTTCCTCTAAAGCAGGGGTGAGGAATGCCGCCCATGGGCCAGATAAGGCCTGTGAAATCATTTGGTCTGGCCCTAATGGGGTGAGTCAATTAAATGTTTGACCAAATATAGCAGGCTAATTTTCAAGTTGATAATTCTGTATGGCCTGTGAATGATGTTATAAATATCCAAATGGCCCTTGGCAGAATAAAGGTTCCCTACCCCTGCTCTAAAGACTATAAGACAATGACAACAACAGTAGCAGCAACTATACAAGGACAGTTCACACTTACCTAGTCTTTTTATCAGTCAGGGCACAACAAGGAAAAGAAAAACTGCTCTAAATATTTGAAACAGAGGGAATTTAATAGAATTGGTGACATGGGTAATGGAAGAGTTAGAAAACAAACAGAAGACAGTGAGGGACAAAGATTAGCAAGAGCAGGAAGTAACCTACCACTCCCAGGAGAAGGGGCCATGGGAGGAGGTGGTAGACCCAGAGCCCTGGGGTCAAGGTCAAGGCCACCCAGAGGAGCCACAGCTTGGAGGCCCCCAGAGGGGAGAGGAACCCTGGCTTCTACTTCCTCCAGCCTCCAGCGCCTCCCAGTGGCCAAACCCAGGCTGAGCCTGGGACAGCCTGCGGGGGGTCAGATGTCAGCAGGGGAGGGCTGGGAATGGAGGGCAAAAGCACTTACTAGATATCTGCCAGACACTGTTCTCAACTCTCAGCAAGAGTAACATTCACTCCTAGGCGGCAGGCAATGTTCTTATCTGACCAGGAAGCTGAGGTACAGACAAACTTGTAACTTGCCCAAGAACACATAAATAGTGACTGGCAGGGCTGGGATTCAAATCTTAAATGTCCATTTTCTTTCTTCCAGAGATGTGGCAAACTAAACAAAATGCCACACCGTTGCAAGCACCATGTGTCTGCTGTTAGACAATGCAAATGCTTTAAATATTTAATACTGGAACGCTGCATTTATGCTGTTTATCCACAAATGAACACCGTACTGGTGTTCTTGGTCGTCCTGAACCCTGCATGGCTACACACTCAGATTCCTCAAGGTTCACAATGGGATCCTAAAAATGTGTTTTCCCCTATTGAAAAGGTCAGTTTCCTGGGCAAACAACTATCTCCTTCCTTTCTTCCTTTAATAGATATTTTTCAAGAAACCACTACATTTCAGCTATGATGGTATTGAGAGTATTCAATATTTGATCCCCCCCAGCCCAGTTTTTACCTTCCCCTGTATAAAAGTTATTGTTAACTGATGACTCTGATGGCAACCTGAGTGTGTAAGGGCCTAGACCAGCGATTCTCAACTGTGGGTCGCAACCCTTTGGGGGTCAAATGACCCTTTCACAGGGGTCACCTAAATACATCCTGCATCTCAGATATTTACATTACGATTCATAACAGTAGCAAAGTTACAGTTATGAAGCAGCAACGAAAATAATTTTATGGTTGGGGGTCACCACAACATGAGGAACTGTATTAAAGGGTCACAGCATTAGGAAGGTTGAGAACCACTGGCCTAGACGAAGTGCATTCCAATAACTGCCTGTTCAACAGGCATGCTGCGTCACGCCTATGCCTCCTGTTCCATGTCCATGGCAGACATGACTAACAGATCACAGAGCTCCTCACCAAGCCTGGTTTTGGTATCATGGCTGTTCTCAACCCCGCAACCCAGGCCCTTCAGAAATGGCGAGTAACCCCCTACTTACTATCCTTGTATGAGGGTAAAAATTTCCTAAAAATAAGGCAGGTGTCTGAAGGGGCTGCTTTATAAACAAATCAGGCCAGAATTTTTTATTCTGAAGGCAGACAGTGAATGTCTGTGAAATCACAGAAACTTCTGAGAAAAAAAAAAGGCTTTATTATTTCTTGGTTTATTCCATTGTATTAATTTCTATGTCAATTATATAATTGTTTCTTTTTCTTTATAGGCTTAATACTATGAAGGCTTATTATCTATGCCATTTACTACTAAATACTTAGTATTTAGTCAATACTAAAATTTACTGGAATTTATGTGCACTAATATAGGCTCTACATACTACTTCAGAAATGGGAAAATATGAGGTCACTGTACTATGCACATGTGTATCTATCTCTTAAAGGGACAAAGTGCCCATGACTGTGCCCTACACTACCTTCCAGTTTAAATGGCTGAGAAAACATCCAAGTGTCTAAAACTGTAGATACCAAGGCATGTTATACATCACTTGGGAGAAAGACACAGTTCTCTGGCAGCAGACTGCTCACCCATGAAATAGAATCACCCTTCTAGGAAAGGATGATTAATTATTTAATAAAAGCATGTGTTTTCAGCTTCACTGAGAAAAACAACTGGGAGGAGGTGCTCGAGGAATCTCGACGGGCAGCAAGCACCCTCTTCCCCCAGCCCACTAGGCCCATGGCCGAGGGTGGAGAGCCTGCGTGAAGAACAGCACAGCGGGGGTGGGGAGGGGCTCTCTGCAAGGTGCCCAGGCCAGGCCCCCTCCGATTTATTATCTGACACCAAGCTGCAAGTCGGTTCTCAGGCCTCCACCTCTACACAGGACACGGAGGTTCAGAGTGAGTGACTTGCCGGGAGTCCCACAGCCAAGAGGCAGATGAGGCCTAGGAATCTACTGGGTACGTTGGACCCCAAAGGTCCTCCCAAGGGACCACCTAACCTGCGCCCCGAAAGGGTCCCTACATGCTGAATGCAGGAAAAGGTGTCATCAGGTCCTTACCCCTGGGGCCTGTAAATGTTACCTTATAAGGAAAAAGGGTCTTTGCAGACACGGTGAAGGTGACGATCCTGACATGGAGATATTGCCCTGGATTATCTGGGTGGGTTCTAAATCCAGTCAGAAATGTGCCTACAGAGAAGAAGCTGAGGGAGAAGGCTCTGTACAGAGGACGCAGGGGCTGGAGTGGTGGCCACAGCCGAGGAATGCCGGCAGCAACCAGGCACTGTGGGAGTCAGGACACATTCTTCCCTCGGCCTCCAGGGGGCTGGCCCTGCCAACACCTTGATGCCGGCCCAGTGAGACTAATGCTGAACTTCTGGCCTCCAGGCTGTGAGAGGATGCATTTCTGTTCTAAACCAGCTGGGCTGTGGTACTTTGCCAAGGCAGCCACAGGAAACTAACACACTGCTGCTGATTGCAAAGTGGAGCTGCTGCTGTGTGTCCCCTCAGCTTTACCGGGAACCAAATGCCAGGAGCTATTCCCCCATCCTGGTCAAGGGCTTTCGACTCTTCTTCTGAAGCTTCCTTCTCCCTCCCCCTGTGTGATCCTCAGCACAAAAAAAACAATGGGGTGCTCACATGAACAACTATAAGGGTAGGGAAAGGACAGGATTTAGAATTCACAGTTTCAGGCAAAGCTCAGTTACTTTTTTGTGTGTGCAACACGGAGCAATACATGTACAAGTTCTCGGTCTCACTTTCCCTGACCTGTAACAGGCATCATAATAATACAGGAGACGGGTGTGCACAGGCCCTTAGTAAACTCTAAAGCACTGTGTGAAAACTTGTATGGAAAGAGTTCAATTATTCTCCTTGATACAATCAAAAGCATCTTTAGGAACCGAACACTAAGAATAGCCTCACCTTGAGCCACATACAAGGAAATATAAAACACGGTGCAGATTGTCAGGAAATTACCTGCTCACTAGGGAGACATGCACATCTACAACGTTTAGGGGCAACAAAGGTTGAAAACATTAGGTTCCAATAAGATCTACATGACTAGAGAGATAACAAGAGACCACAGGGTACTGGGTGGTGTGACTATCTGGTCCCCTTCCTAGGGGAGGCGTGTATTTCTCCAACCTCTGAAGGCAGGGTTGATTGTGTAACATGCTTTGGCCAATGGAGTGTGAGAAAAAGCAGTCCGTGTCATTTCCAGGCAGATGAGTGGTGCATCTTTTTGCCCTGCCACCATGGCTGACAACACTTTAGTCTCAATAGTGACTGTTTCATTGGCTTTGGATGCAGAATGAGGGCAATGACCACAAGGAGCAGGGCCTCCAGCCAACCTGCCGTGGGCATTTAGCAGAATGAAAGGTGCTCTAAGCCTCTGAGCCTTTTGGTTGTTACTACAGCATAACCCAGCCAGCGCTGACTGATATAAATGGTGATAGAAAGGGTAACAGGAGAGGTGGGGCCTGGATGAAACCATAAGGACAGAGAGGCCATCTAACACTTGTGGGGGCTTGATAGTTACATTACAAAGTGCTTCATGGACTCAATGACTTGTGTGATCATTTACTGTTCCCCTTACTAGTAGTAACTTCTATGAGGGTAGGGACCATGATGTTATTTGCAGCTACATCCTTGGTGCCAAGCACAGGGATGACGCATGGTGGGAACGTAATACATGGGTGTCCAACAAATAAACAGAGGGGTAGATGGGGCCATACAACAGAGGAAGAAGGAAGGAGAAAAGAAATTCCACAGCTTGGACGAGAATGATGTGGCCTTGGGCATGAAGAAAGCCAACTTGACTAGTCACTTAAAAATACACCAGTACAACCAAGGTTAAATTATAATCACAAAGCTTTAAAAAAATGACGGTGCCCCTTCTGGATGATGACAGCCATGACTCTTCCCCTCCTGTCCTGATTAATATACTTCTTCAGTGTAATCTGTTCTAACAGCATGGTTCTAAGGCCTAAGAGAATGATTAAAAACGTTCTGATTAAAAGTGAGCCAAGATTTAAAGACTTAAGATATAGGCCATCTTCTTCTTCTTCTTTTTTTAAAGAAGCATTCTAATTTGTACAGTACAGACATATTAAAATCTTATCTTTAATTAAAAACGTTTCCCCTCCCTTTATTTCCAACTTGACTTAAAACTGACTTGGTGAATTTAATGAATATGATTCAGTTTTATCTTTCTTAATATCCTCCATAGCTTCTCATATGTCAATAGAAAAGACAAAGCAACTTTTAGCTCGAAGGTATGTAGAGATAAATCAAAACATTCCTTTGGGCAAGAAAGGGGCACAGGTAATTACTCTAGGCTACCGAATTGGTGGGGGAAGTATATAAAGAAAGTCTACACCATCCATTAGATATTAATGCTTTTGGTAATAGCTGCTTATCTTGGTAATGGGATCCCTGGTGGTGGGGAACAGTATTTTCGCAGCAATATCTTTAGTCCTGAGGCAGTTTCTGTGTCACTATTGTTCTCTAATTCATGTACAAGGCCACCAACATCATTTGGATTGGTCAATAAATACGAATTGACTGTAAATATATATTTTTATTGATTTCAGAGAGGAGGGGAGAGGGAGAGAGAGAGACAGAAACATTAATGATGAGAGAGAGAAAATCATTGATTGGCTGCCTCCTACATGCCCCCTACTGGGGACAGAGCCCACAACCGGGGCATGTGCCCTTGGTCAGAATTGAACCTTCGATCTGCAGGCCAATGCTCTATCCACTGACCCAAACCTGCTAGGGCAAGATATATTTTTATTGTTGTTGTTCTCTGACCCACTCAGGACTTTTACAGTAAACAAACAAAGAAAGGAACAAAAACAACCCACCCTCAAAATACTCCTATTGCAGAATGCATTGTAGCATTTCCCAATTATTGAATAACTAGAGGCCCGATGCACAAAATTCGTGCGGGGGGGGGGGGGGGAGGTGGGGTCCCTCAGCCTGACCTGCACCCTCTCCAATCTGGGACTCCTCGGATGTCCGACTGCCGGCTTAGGCCCTCTCGCAATCTGGGACCGCTGGCTCCTAACTGCTCACCTGCCTGTCTGCCTGATTGCCCCTAACCACTCTACATGCCGGCCTGATCGCTCCTAACCGCCTCTGCCTCAGTCCCCACCGCCAACATGGCTTTGTCTGGAAGAATGTCTGGAAGATATCCAGTCTATCCAGTCTAATTAGCATATTACCTTTTTATTAATATAGGTAGGAAATTGGGGGGGAAAATCTACTTTAAACACCCTGTTGGTTAATGGGGTATTATAATTGGATGCTGTTTGTTTATTAAAATTTATATCCCATTTGCCTCACAAAAGAATTAAGTGATTTGCAATAAAAGACACACATTCTATCAGGCTCTTAAATTAGAAAAGTAAAATTTAAAGCCAACTAGAAGGAAGAAGTAATTCTGTAAATCAATTAGGCTAAATATTAATTTAAACCACATTCAACCATTTCTGATCCACAATAACAGCAGTCATATGGTTCAATCTACTATTATTACTATAATTAGCGGTTTAATTTAACTTGAAACTTCCTGGCAAAAAGGGAAACATGATAAACTATGCAATTATCACTCTTAACCAAATTATTTAAGAAAGATAATAGTCACTGACTGCAATGAAAGCTTCCCTCATAATCAAACAGCGCTTTTCAGTGAGGCATGGGGGGTGAAGTGCTAAGCAAATGAAAAGTCTAAAAGTTTAGCTTTGTTAAAATACCACTTGACACATAATTATCATTGAGAACCTAGATCAGTGCTCTTCAGCCTTTCCTAACCTGGCAGACCCCAAAAAGCTGACCCTCTGGAAGTTCCTTGGTTTTTGACCGTGGAATCATTTTTTTCTCTTTATACACAAGTTATTAAACTGGTACAGTGTTCAGCTCAAAACTTTTTTGAAAAGTTAACCAAGATCAGTGTTATTCAGACTATGACCAATTCGTAGTGATAGGCAGCATTTAAACAGTTAAATAGAATAGAGTAGCAAAGACGAAAAACACCAAAGGGCCGAACACACAGTGAAGGTAAACATTGTGTGAAATTGCTGTTAGTGATACGTGAGTGAGTAAAGGAGACAGAGAAAAAAGGGAGGAGGGTGGGTAAGGGGGGAATCAGGTCATGTCATAAACTATGTTTTTTATGGGTCATGACAAGATAGTTTGAAAGCCAATAACACAGAAAAATAGATGGCTAGAAAGAATGTAGGGTTCACACAATCTTAAAAAATCTAATTACTGTCCTTGCAAAATTTATTTTTATGTAGGTGAACATACACATAATCAGCAATTTAAATAAAACTCCCTTCAACGTGATGTGTGTATAAATACATACGTATATGTATACATACGTACAGGTGTGTGTGTGTGTGTGTGTGTGTGTGTGTGTGTGTGTGTGTTTAATTCATCCTGCTTGGGATCTCTGTGATTCTTCAAAGCACCCGTGCTTCCTGGTGGCTTGATTATCAGTTCTGGAAGATTCTGTCTTTCCTATTCCTTTACCTGGCTCTGAGGTGTCCTGCTGGTTCCCTCAATCATGAGTTAGACACATCTTTGACATGTTACTCATTGTATATGTTTAAAATTACATTTTTAAAAACAGCCTTATTGAGGTATAACTGACATTTAATAAACTGCATATGTTTAAAACATACAATTTGATAAGTTTTGACATGTGTCTACACCTGTGAAACTATCCCCACAACCAAGCCAGTGAATATGTCTGTAACTTCCAAAGATTCCTCTTGTCTCTTTATAATCCCTGCCTTAGGTCCCTCCCCAGGTAGCCACTGATCTACTTTCCCTCGGCATAGATTCGTTGACCTTGCATTTTCTAGTATTTGATGTAAGTAAAATCATACAGTATGAACCTTTTTTGAGGGAGGCTGTTTGGTTTCTTTCACTCAGCAAAATTCTTTGGAGAATAGCTATGCTGTGAATTTTAGTAGTTGATTCCTTTTTGCTGCTGAGTGGACATCCGTTGTATGGACATACCACAATTTGCTTATCCATTCACCTGCTGATGGACATCTGAATTGTTTCCAGCTTTGCTGATTACTTACTGCATATATGAGTCTGTTTTTAACTTTTTAAAAATTATTCTTTGACCTAAGTACTAAAGAGGCTGACTCATTAGGGCTGACCTCTCACTGAATGTGGGGAGGGTAAGAGGACCCCAATGTTGTTGATTTGTGCAGCTGGTGGACTAGCAGGAGTTGGGTGAGTGAGTGAATGCATGTATGCAGAAACGAGTGAATGAATGCACGAATCTAGAACATAGGAGAATGAATAACTAGGAAGATGGGGTTAGGTGAGTGGATGGTTAAAGACGTTACTCTTAGTTTTGAGTTTAACAGGCATGTTCTGGCATTCCAGCAGGCAGCTGCTACCACACGCAGAGCAAAGGTGACCGAGGCCTAGGGTAGCCAAGTAGGGCCATACTCACGGTCTATAACCTCATGGTAGCAGTGAGGAGAGAAGCTTCTTCCAAAGGCAGCTGAAATGGATGCTGAGCTCTTTGGGCTTCAGACAGTGGCTTAGACATTTAGGAATAACTGTGGCCTCTTCTCCTTAATCCCAATCCCCACTCCAGTCATGTCCCAAGGCAGATGGGGTGCTGAGGGGCTGGGGCCAGGGGAACTGGATACTTGCAATTTGAATCTAACACCTATTTCACAGATTTTTCTAATCAAAGAAGGATTGACTTTAAAAAATATGACACCGGTGCTTCTGTTGGTATGTCTGCAAAATTCCTGCCGAACATATGCCAGGATGTCGTTACCAATTTAGTGTGCCTCCTGTGCAGACCTGGTTCAGGGCCCACACAGAAATGTTTGGTTCTGCTGAGTAAAAGATTGAGAGACTTAAAGTTTTCTGGCTTTGTTTCCAACAAATGCTCACTCAGGAGTTCTCTTTGCAGGGGTGGCATGAACGGACTTAGGGATCAAGAGGCAGGAGCCATGAATGATTTCCCAGTAACAAGGGACTCGACCCTATCATGACATCCCGGGCTGGGCAGCTCAGGGCATGGGGCATGGTCATGAGCCCTGCCTGAGGGTGGGTTTCCAACGAGCCAGGTGCTCTGTGCAGGAAAAAGTGGCCCTTGAACATGCACCTGCAGCCACTCATTGAAAGGGGTGAACTGGGCAAGACAGGGTAGGTGCCAAGGCCTAGAGAAGCAATGAGAAACATGAGGCATCGTCTTGTGGAGAGAAAGGCAGCCACATCCGGTTGGCCTTTTTGTGCTCTCCCCCCAGACCCTCGCCATTACAAGTCTGTGAGCCCTGTATGCTGGGGTCCAACCCCAGCGGGTCCAGGGGTCCCCAAAGGTGTAGACGGCCAGGTTCAGTCCAGGTTCTCCAGCCAGGTTCAGTCACCAGGTTCTAGTCAGGTTCTCTTGCCCATTTCTGTAGTCAGGTTCAGTCCAGGATCTTTTGCCATGTTCTCTCCAGCGAAGTTCTTCTGTCTCTAGTTCTGTGTAGGTTCTGTCTTCTTAGTTCTGTGTTCTAAGTTCTGTGTTCTAAGTTCTGAGTTCTAAGTTCTGTTCTCTCCAGCGAAGTTCTGCTGTCTCTAGAGAACGTTCTGTGTAGGTTCTGTGCCTAGGTTCCGTCTCTCTTGGTTCCGTATTCTAAGTTCTGTCTCTTGCTGTCTTATTACATCTGTATTTATACCAGTTGATTCAATCCTTTCAATCTCTATTACAAAGGTTAGGGCGTTTCTTATCTTCATTCCAGGGAGTAAAGATTATGTAGCTTAAGCATGATTGTTCGTAGTTAAAGTGATTAATTACCCACCTGGCACTAGTTAAGAGGTTTTATTCCCTCCCTAACTTCAGGGGAAAATCCCTACCTGGGGAAACAACCTTTCTCAGAGAGGAGACCTTGGTTAAAACACATAGTGCCAAGAAGGTGAGCAAACATATTAAGAACAGTATGCCATATATGCCAGGTCCCTTGAATCAGCAAGCATGGACCGGCTCCCGGCACCTGTACTCAGTCCTCCTCCCTCCCCAGTCTCCGTCAGAGCCTATAATTGTGCACACCTCCCCCAACCCTGTCCCCAATACTTTCAAACGTTTGTTTCCCTTTGGCTTGTGTCTGGTGTGAAACATCTGAGTGAGATAATTTTCTAGGTGATTGGGACCTGCCGGCCAGGGGAAGGGACCAGGAGGTTGGCTGGCAGGGGACATGGGTGGTAAGGGAAGGAGTGGGGGAGGCAGGGAGGTGGGGAACTGCGCGGTAGTGGTACGTGGGGCGGCGAGGGAAGGAGGCGGGGGGAGGGAGGGAGATGGGGAGGCAGGGAGGTGAGGAGGTGGGAAACCACGTGGTGGCAATGGCGGCAGGCACGAAGGCAGTGAGGGAAGGAGGAGGCGGGGAGGCAGGGAACCTGACCGGCCTTGTTCACCAGCCAGGCCTAGGGACCCCACCCGTGCACAAATTTCATGCACCAGGCCTCTAGATTTTACATATTTAAAGTCAAAGAGAGAATAATGCTAATCTCCCATGTGTTTAAGTTCCTCCCAATTTTTTATATGTGTGACCCAGGCAGTAGTTCAAGGCAACATTACTATCTTCATGAAAACAGTATAATTGGGAACAACGTGTGACGCTTCTAAGGAAGCTCCTCCACAGATGTGCCACCCCAGCCGTGACCCCACAGCAGATGTAGAGTCCCCAACATCACTAAGTGTCCCCAACATCGCTGCATGAAAAAAAACCCATCATTAAAAGCAAACGGTGGGATTCCTATTCCACTATTCCTTCAGCTGACCAACTAGATCTCCACACTTCACATAACTGTCCGTGATGGGACTCCTTGAGTCCCACCTGATGTTCTCAAATCTGTCTTCTCCAGTGACTAACTGCTACAGTGATGTTATATTATGATAAGAAATACATATTTAGTTTTTCAGTCTCACCGGGAGGGGAGAGGGATTTGACACTGAGCTAATCACCAACAGTCAATGATTGAACCAACCTGCCTATGTAATGAGATTTTTATAACACCCCTAAGCCACACAGTTGGGAGAGCTTCCGCTTTGGTGAACACGTCCAGGTGCAGGATGGTGGAACACCCCAAACTTCTTGAGGACAGGAGCTCCTGTGATTGCAACTCTTCCGGATCACAACCTATTGCTTCTTTATCTGGCTGCCCATTTATAAACTAGAGGCCCGGTGCATGGAATTTGTGCACAGGTAGGGTCCCTAGGCCTGGCTGGCGATCAGGGCCACCTGGGGCCTTCTTCCCCCCGCTACTGGTTCCTGGCCAGGGACTCCCTTCATTCTGCATCGCCCACTGGTGGTCAGCGCACATCACAGCGAGTGGTCGAACTCCCAGTCGGTTGCACTCCCGAGGGGACAATTTGCATATTAGCCCTTTATTATTTAGGATGCCTTTATGATGTTTCCCTGAGACTATGAGCCATTCTAGCAAATTACCCAGCCCGAGGAGGGGTCGAGGTAATCGCCGATGTATAGCAGTCGGTCAGTGTTCTGGACTTGTGATTGGCATCCAATCTTAAGGAACTGTGAAATCTTCAGGTAGTTAGAATTGAATTAAATGTAGGAAATCCGGTTGGTATCCGCAGAGAACTGGAGAATTGCTTGGTGTGTAAAACCCACACATTTGGTGTCAGAAGTGTTCTGTGAGTCGAAACAGATCACAGGAGCTACGCTATGTTCCCAATTATCAGACTCACCGTGAAGCCAAATGTCTCGGATGATTGCATTTGAGTAAAAAAGTTCAAGGTGACGACTTGTGCATGGAAAGCAGTGACTGCCCATTCATCTGCACTAACATGAGGCTTTCAGCAATTCATCACACACCTAACTATTTATTGAGCTTATGCAACATGCCAGCAACCAAGCCAGGCTCTGGGTTAGAAGAACGACAACTTTCTCTTCTAAGACACTAAGCCATGTATATGTGGATTATTAAGCTATTTTTTCACTAAAATTATTCTTCCTTCTGTTGTTGGACTGCTCCAAGTATTCCAAGAGGACCTAAACTTTAGGGCTGACACTGAGAATCACTGCAGCCAAGCATGATTGGTCTCTCCCAACTGCATCCACAAAGCCCCAATCCTCATCTGGCTTGGGACTCTGGGGAGGTGTGCAGTGGAAGTTGTTCAGGGATCAGCATGATCCCTCCTTCCCTCCCTTCCTCCCTCCCCACTCCCTCCTACCCTTCCTCCCTTCCTCCCTCCCTCCCTCCCTCCCTCCCTCCCTCCCTCCCTCTCTCCCTTTGTTCCTTCCTCTGTCTGTCTCTCTCTCTCTCTCTCTCTCTCTCTCTCTCCACAACAACCTCAGGCCTCCACACTTCACCGGCTGGTGCTGAAACATGCTCATAAGAAATGCTAGATCATGCGCTGAACCAGTTACCAAAATGGATGATGTGATCCTCAGAAGATACCGCCATCTTCACAAATGCACCAGCAGGGACAGCCTCACTGTGAAAGACCTGCTGGAAGTGCCTTCACACATTCCTCTGAGGGGAACTACCTGGATGACCCCTTACAATGTCTTCCTTTAAAGGTTATTCTAAGCTGAAAGTATTCACAAGCATCCCGGCATGATTAATAGAAAGCAAGGAAGCCACTTCTAAAGAGATAAAACATAACTACACTCTAAGTCAGCAAAATGGTGAAGCAAACCCGATGCCTCCTCGTCTCAAGGGGCTGCATGAAAAAGAAATCAGCTCTAGAGGTCAAGATAACACCGCAGCCGGGGAGAGAATTACAGCGGTGTCCCCGAGGACCCTTCTCCTGAGGCAGGACCGCGTATCCCCGGATTAAACTTTCATCAGCGGGTTTGGAATCCATCAATCATTCATTACTGTCTGGCTCAGAGAACACTCTGACCAGACGTCATTACAAAGTCTCCATCCTCCACGTAGAGACCAGTCCCCCCAACCCCCACCCCGCCACCATTACTCCTGGGAAAAGAAACAACAGCCAAGCAAAAATAGAGATAACTCTCAGATTAACTCAGAAACCCAGCAGCCCGCTATCTCTACATTCCTGCCACCTGAAACAGAACTGCCCTTGGTCGCTGCCAACTTCTACCAATTAGCAAGGAGGTCTCCTTGGCACAGGTGCTGTGTGTCGCCTGCTGTGGGTGCAGCTGAACAGAAAGGACAGCTCCACTGGCTGCTGCTCAACAAAGCTGCTCCAGCAGCCGCCTCTGCACTGTGCTGGCTGCCTCCTTAGCCAGCACCAACTCATTGGAAGGTCAGCCAGGGAGCGCACCGGCAGGAGCAGAAAGCGCACGGTTACTTGAACAGAGAGATCACATAAGATCACTAGGAAACTAAACACGCCAAAAGGGAACACGGAGAGGTCACCCGGAAGGAGCGATGGCGAGGTGGGGCAGTGGCCTCAGGGAACAAAGGACACAGGGGGGAATCATTCACCCGTAGAAGCTTGGAGGTGGCGCCCGAGGGAACAAATGCACTCACGCTGAGGAGGACGCCTGCCCTGCGTGGCGGATGCTGGTCTCTAGGCTTGAAGGACCCTGGCATGCGGGGTCCCCACATCTGTATTCTTTGCTAATTTCTATTTTTTCAGACAACCTCCTAGCCCAGTGATGGCGAACCTATAACACGCGTGTCAGAGGTGACATGCGAACTCATTTTTTTGGATGATTTTTTTTTTTTGTTAAATGGCATTTAAATATATAAAATAAATACCAAAAATATAAGTCTTTGTTTTACTATGGTTGCAAATATCAAAAAATTTCTCTATGTGACACGGCACCAGAGTTAAGTTAGGGTTTTTCAAAATGCTGACACGCCGAGCTCAAAAGGTTCGCCATCACTGCCCTAGAGATGTGAGGCCGTCCTTAGCTTGGGCCACAGTTTGTCAACCTCTGCTTTCAATTCACACCTGTGTCTTTTCTCATCAATTAAGAAGCCAGATCCTTAAGGACAGGGACAGGCCACAGAGCCCTGTCTCCCCTGGAGCCCCCGGTCATTTCAGACCATCCATCATCTCTTGTCTGGACTAACAGGGGAGCGTCCGCTTTGGACAGAGGGAGATCCCAGGGGTCTGTTTATGCCCTGCCACTACCAGACGGGCCACTGAAGGGAAGTCACACCCTACTGTTCCCAGCTTCATAATCTCTAAAATGAGGAGGCAGAAAGCCTTGGGTGAATAAACCACCTTTTAAATATCAATTCGCGTGAGTCAAAGTTTTGCACATTTTAATTAATCTACCCCATGCAAAACCTGCCCCCAAATTAAGCAATATTTTCAAAAGAAAGTAAAGCAACAAAACAACACTGTCAGGAAAACAGGAGCATGAACTGTGTGCGGCAACAGCCTTCTACAACAACTTAAACCAGGGGCTTGTGGGGAAAAGCCGGCTGGGAATATCCTAGGAGAAGAGAGTAGGGGGAAATATTCTGCATGCTTGGCACTATAATCTTCAGGTAAAAGTTCCCTGAGAGCTTAACCAGATAAAACAATGAAAGGTAAACTCATTTGGAAGTTTATGAATAATCTATGACCTGGTAAAACTTTATTAAAAATTATTCATAAAAAACAGAAGAAGTGTATAAAACGCGTTCTAGGAGGAGAGTGTTTGTTCTGCAAACTATAACCATAAGCAATGTCACCGGGTCGAAATGGACGGCAGAAGAACGCACTTTTTTTTTTTTTATTTTATTTTATTTTTTTATTGCTTAAAGTATTACAAAGGGTATTACATATGTTTTGAAAAGCAATTGTGCACAGTGGCTGTGACAGCGCCGCCGCTGCTGAAGGACTGTGACCTTTATCAGAGCAGGCCCAACGGGGTCTCCAACTTACCGCGGTTGTTTATGAGCAGTAATTCAATTCTGTTCGTATAAGCAAAAGTAGCCATCTACTGCTGTCACTAATTCAAATGAATGCGTTGACTGGCCAAAGCAGCGTTCCCCAAAGTGTGCTCCATGTGACTGCGTTTCCATGGAGAAAAGGGGTCCGCTCAGGTCTGGAAATGTGTTCCTGGCGGGTCCCAGGGCTCGTCAGCACAGGGAAACCTTTCAGGAGGTCTCAGTTTCCCCCAATGACCCTAGAACCTTTTTTTTTTCTCAAGGAAAGTCTACGACCGTCTTACTTCATTAGTGCTCCATGGCACCCTGCTATGGAATCACTAGGGAGAACCCAGGATGGGGTCTGAAGTCCTGTGACTATACCATCTGCCTATGTTCCTTCCTCAAGGGAAGCAGGTGGACTAGCACACTCCACTGCCCATTGGCAACGCACATAAGGACCTGTGTGTCCAGATGATGGAGCCATATCCGCCACAAGAGGAGAGAGGAGTCCCTATTAAAGTCCCCTATGTGCGGAAATTACGTTGCCTGTTTCTGATTCCGCTATAAGAGAACAGGGACAAAGCTTTCCCCAGGGCCCCAATCAGTAAAGAGAGCTGTGGCCTGGCAGCGGCATGGGCCCCTGAAATAGCCCGCCCCGTCCTGGGAAAGGCAGCCTGGCAGGCCCACAGAGACGAGATGACAGGTGGCACTGGGTTTGTCTGCCTAGGCACTGGGGGCAAAACGCCAGCCTGAAGGCCCAGAGCCACTCACACCCAGAAGGACGAGGGCAGGAGCAGAGCAGGTCCGTGTGGGTGCGCCTGGTGCTGCCTCTGATCGGAACACAAGGCTCACAAAACCCCGTGCCCCACTCCATGTCTGCAGCCTTCACATGTACCCCACGGTGATCAAAAGGAACCAAAGTACAGAATGGCCCAGGGCGCGGAGGCAGCCCTCCCTCCGCCCAGCAATAATACAAACGTGCTCCAAGAAATGCCACAGGCAGGCCTGACTTGGGACCAAGACAAAGACTTCAGCCCCATCGAGCAACCACCAACCCCCACAGAGAACCAACACCAATGTGACTGCTACCCCTTCATCGTAAGAAGCTTCTCAAATCCACCTTGGGGACCCGTGGGGGAAAGGAGGTCACACTCAGATCACCCCCTCACCTACAGTAAGCTTACTCCCTAAGGAATTTCTTCAGAGCAAATCAAAACCGCTTGAAAGCCTTAAGAATATGCTAAACCCAAAATAACTTTATAAATTTGGAACTCGCGTGGCTGAGTGAAGCACTCTGAACTTCCAGAGGGACTTGTGCCCTTCCAGCCTCTGGTGTACATACGTTCCTTCTCCACGTTAACCGCGTCAAGAAACCCCCGAAGAGATCCCAGCCTCTCGGCAAGGAAAGCCACGAAAGAGAATGAGAAACAGGCTCGTTTTCACAAGCAAAATGAAACACTTTTATGTTTTATTCATGCAAAGCGCAAGCCCCTTCCCCTGGCGGCATTATGAATTGAATTTGCTCTTGTAAATTGCTGTAAAAGAAAGAAAAGGATCAAAAGCAAAAGAAAGTAAAAAAAAAAAAAAAAAAAAAAAAGGCAGGAATGCAAAGGCCCCTTCTTCTAGGGAATGAAAACTCAGGGGACCAGTGGGGGAAACAGACCTTTCCACTGGCAAACATACATTTTTCTGTGCTGCAACCTGGCCCGAGGCCCCAACCAGCAGTGAGTTTGTTCAGGTCCTGAGAGCCGACAGGGGACCCTGAGCGAGTTTCTAAATTACAGAAGTTGGAGGAATTGAGCAAAAAAGGAAAAGAGAGAGAGAGAGGGAGAGAGAGAGGACTCATGGACACAGACAACAGTGTGGTGACTGCAGGGGGTGGGGTGGGTGGAGGTGGAAGAGGGCAAAGGGGATAAATGGTGATGGGAAAAATGGAAAAACAAACAAACACCCCAACAATTCCTAAATAACACGTATCCGCTAACACTGAGCAAGAAGAAGTGGTTTAAAAAACATGCGTCACCCAGCCCACCTCTAAAAGGCATAACCAAGGCAATGTGACCTAACTTACACTGCCATGGGGGGGGGGGGGGGAGGCGCAGGGAGGGGGGTTCCAGGGGGGGAGGGCAGAGGGTGAGGCTCTTCCTGCTCCGCAGGACAACTGAACTTGGGGCGTCTGGCCTCTCATCCTCTGCATCACGTGATAAGCTGCTCTGGAAACTCCCTGAGGCCAGGCCCCTCCCTGTCTTTGAAAGGAAGCCAGGTAGTTAGCGGCATCTGCTTGTGCTTTGACAAATCCAGAGCTCATACCCATTAAGCATTTGCCGCGTCCCGTCACTGTGCCAGTTACTGTACTCACACACAGGCACACGTAACATGCTTTGTGGTCCTTATTATGATCCGCATTTCACAGATGACAGAAACCGAGGCTCAGAGCTTAAATAATTCAGTCAACTGGAGTGCGAATCATTTTTTTTCCACCTGAACATGCAGCATTTGGCCTCACTTTAAAGAGTTGGACTGGGCTGAAAACCTCATCAGGGAAACCCTCTCACAACGGCCCTTAAGAAAACACAACCCCACCTCGTTGTGTGTTTATAATGATCTTCACCTTGGCTCCCGCCTGAGCACAGGAACCAGGGAAGGATCAAGTATCTTACACCCTCCCATCAAGGCTGAACATTTTTAATGATGAGCAAACAGTATCAGGTGTTTTCCTTGTAAAATTAATCAATTCGTGCCGTGCATCCACTTCGTGCCACAGCTCTGCCGAGCGAGTGAATGGCAGGCGTGTACACTTCACCTACCCACTCGTTCCCCGCACAGCACCTGGCCCAGCGGCCACCCATCGGCACTCCATTACAGAAGCTCAGGCACAGCCGTGCTCCCCGGAGGGGTTATCCCACCAGCAGTCAGAGGACACCTCTCCTTTCTTCTGCAGACCACTCCTCGAGTCTGGTTCCAGCAAGCACGCTTGTTCTTTGACCGATGGATGCCTAACCATCTTCCTTTCTGGCGTAGAACTTGCAACTGAACCAAGGCAGGGGCAACCCGAGGCAGAGCTCTAGGGAGGACCACACGCTCCGATAAACCAGATGCCCAAGGACGGAACCAGGAGGGCCACCTCACTGCTGTCTGGGGTTTTCACCCGTGTTGACAATGTTCTTACCCAGTTTCAACAATGTAGTAACTAACCACCCTATAGCGCATCCCTAAAAGCGACGAGGTCCTCAGTTACGCCGAGAGTTGCCGAAGATTAAATAAACAGTTGACCCCGGAACAAACGCAGGGGTGAGGAGCACCACCCACCCGAGCAGTTGAAAAGCCACATGTAAGTTCAGTCGGCACTCGCACACTCCAATTTCCAGCCGAGCTAGAGAATATAGTTGACCCTTGAATTACATGGGTTTGAACTACTTGGGTCCAATACGAGAACCCAAGCAGTTTAAGCCTGCGTTGCTCAAGGGTCAGCTGTGATGCAAGAGTTCAGTGCATTTAATGGAGCCCAGGTGCTGAACGGTGGCATCCGCGGACGTCTGTGATAAGGGCCACTTTTTAGATAGAATATGAACATGAACATCAGAACTCCCAGTCAGCCTGGAGGACAAAAAAGTTCTCCACACACCTGAGTAAGGAGCGCTTCTGTCCATCACACATTTCAGCAGAATTTCAGAAAAAGGCGCACTGAATGGAGATTTGATATGACCAGATATTTCAAATGTTAAAAAAAGTTCAGCCACCCCAAGCCCCAGGAGTTCCTGGTGACAGTGACTCAGTGACCTGAAGGTGGTGACTCAGGCTGTGCAGCTGGTCCCCCCCACCTCGGCAAACTGCTCCCCCACACAAGCCCTCTGCAGAGAAAGTACCAGGGGGAGGCGTGGGGAACGGCCCAGACCCAGCCGAACGAAGTGGAGGATTAAAACAGGATGCAGAGCAGGGGGAGAGGAAGTGAGGGTTCAGGGAGCCTGGTGCGTTGGGAACGTCGCTGAATGAGGATGAGCAGGAGGAGAAACATGCAGAAATCGAAGGCAGGATCCAGAGCTGACAAAAGGTTTGAGGTACTGAAACCAGGAGGGGAAGTTGCGTGGAGGGCTTCCTCGGTGGGGACAGAAATCAGCTGTAACGTTTTACGTTTCTAAAGGAAGTCTACCGTCATTGCGTGTTCAGCGAAGTGCAGCAACAGGTGTGGAGCTACACCTGGGGCCCCTGGCGAGGGGACAGGAGCCCAGCCCCCGGGCACTCACCGGCCGTTGTCGCGGCCCACGCCCCACACGCGGATGCTCACGATGGGCTGCGAGTGGAGCACCGTGCGGTCCATGGGGTCCACCAGGCTGAGCGTGTCGTTCTCCAGGATCAGGTACATGTCCTTCCCCTGGAGCCAAAGAGAGACCGTTACCCTCCTCCCGAAGCGCACACGCCCTCACCATGTCTGCGGCTGCTTAGTATGTCCTTTCAACGAGCAAAAGAAGCCACCCCGTGGTCTCCAATGTGTTCTCCTAAAGGGAGAAACACCCTCTCCTGAGTAAAAAGTTCATAAATCTTTCATATTTCCTCACATCCCAGCTTCTCTCTCCCTCCCCAAGTCCTCTGGAAAGTGTCCCTGGCCTGCTTTCTAGGTGGCTCTAATTTTTCATTATTGACACTTCTACATCTTCAAGAAAAAGGTGGGTTCCCTGGAGAATCTGGTCCCCCGCCAGCTCCATGCCCGGCGTCCTCACACAACCATGCTCTCCCCATTCCTACCCCCTGACCAGACCCCAGCAGGCCCCCTCAATGGCCTCTCAGAGCCACAGCATGTCCGTCCCTCTCACCTCTCACGCCACTTCATGCCTGTGTGATGTGGCTGGCAAATACCTTGCTCCAGGTCTGACACAGCCTGTGATACCGTTAGCTACAGGGTGTTGTGCATACACCACCTCAGGGGGAGGTCATGGCTTCTCTCCCACATCACCACTCAGGCTTTCGGCTTCGGACTCCTGTCCCCCCACAGGGGTTGGCCCTTTGAGGGCGGGAATGCTAACTATTCAACTTTATTCCCCCTGAAATTCCTGAAGCATAATTTTAAGAAATGATTCAACTCTGATGTACAACTGAAAGGCTGTGCCTCCTGAAGCTCACGGTCACCCCTGGTGCTGTGACACTGAAGCGAGGGAGGCCTGGCTGGGAGAACGGTGAGGCTTCCTGGTGGGTCTTCAAGCCCCAAAGCAGGACACCTGAGTTCCTCTGAGGCCTGGCATTTGAGAAGGATGCTATAGGTTCGCGTCCAAGGTTCTCAGAATGAATACAAGCTCCATTGCTTCTGTGGCAGACATGGGTTTCGGTGCCTCTGCTGGCCAACGTGTAAGCTGAGAGTCTACGTCTACGATCCAGGATCATCTGAAATCTCCCCAAAGGGCAGGGGAGCTGTTTCCAGAAGAGAGCCATGGCAGAAAGCACAGCCCGCACAGGCCTGCGGAGCCGGAGCAACAGGCTGCCCGCTACCTCAGATCCACGGCACCCCAAGCATCCTTGCTGGGGAACTGCAGCTCATTCAGCTTGTGTCGGGGAGGGGGACAGGGCCCAGGTGTCTGTGGCCACTTCAAGGTCATAGCTGTGTCCAGGCCTTGGGCAAAGGGCCAATCCTTCATTAACTAGTTTGCAGGTTAACCGTGACTGAGGTGCGGGTCCTGGAGAGATTCAGTTGCCCAGCATCTCACGGATGCTAGTCAGTAGCTGAGCAACGGTTCTCAGAGCAAGAAGAGGAGCCCAGCTGCCGACACCCTACGCTGTCCTTCAGCTACAGGCTGGGCTCCTGGCCTCCAGACCACACAGCAGTGCCAGGAGCTGCATGATCGCTGAGACTGGGGATCCAGAGAGCAGAGCAGGGCCCAGGCCCCCCTGGGGCCACCAGGGATGTGCTTCGAGATAAGAGTTGCTAAGGATTTTTGGTGCCTTCTTCTCTCTGTCCCTTTCCACCAAGATTGAAGCACTGGCTGCAGCCTGAAGGAGGTCCTCAGCCAGACCCGTGAGTGGATGGCTCCCGGTACAGGCCCCTTCTGTGCAGCTGCTTCATGGCAAACACTTTTCGGGACTAACAGACTGAGGGGCTCGCTGTGGCTGACATCAGCACCTGACATGCCAAACACGCTTTTCAGGGTGTGGCCCACAGTGTGGTCAAGTCCCCCTCACGAGCTGGGAGATGCATTTCCTGCGGCCTGGCTCAGCTGAAACACCTCGGCGGGTCCTCCCAAAGCCAACAGGCTCTGCCCACTGGGAGGGACCAAGCGGGGTAGACTCGTGTGGCAGCTCTACTCTGAGACGCTCCCGGCGTGCCGGCTGGCAGGTCTCAGAGCCTGGCGGGGATCGGTTTTTCACATTTCCATGATTTCTATGGATCTTTCATATTGATACGTATTATTTTCCTTTCTGAAATGATCTCAACTGATATTTCAAAGTGGATTTACTTTGTTCAAAGTGAGAAAGAGTAGATAGGTCTCGATTTCAAAGCTCACGTATAAAGTTGACTTTCAGATTGTCAATAAAGAATATGTTAGAAAGAAAATTTTTTCCAACTTTTAGAGCGGCTGCATCGACACTTCTGTGTGTATGTGTGGGGGCCACATTCCCCTTTGAGGACATACTTAGAGAGGGCCATGGGTCTTCTTCTTATATCCTCGCACGCCCAGTTGTGCATGCAAATCCCAGGGGTTTTCTGGGCCCTAAAGTCCAGGGTGGATTCCTGGGGACTCAGGGATCACAGTCACTGCGATGTGGAGAACGTTCTCTCCCAGGGCCCCGTCCTCCCTGGGACCAGTCACTGCTAACGGTGCCTCCTGCCCAAACTACCTGCCTCTGTGGGGAAACGCACCTGCTCCACCCCCGTCGCCCCTCAGGACCAGGTCGCACAGAGCTCGGCTTCCACGGAGCCAGAGCGATGGAACCCAGCCTGCCATTCACCGCCCCCACGCGTTACTCACCTCTCCCCAGATGCCGACCGTGTCCCGGATGTCATTTTTGCAGTAAGAGAGCTGCCGGATGCAGTTGTTGACGGCAACACTGCTCTTCCCAGGGGCGAGGTCGTCCTCTGCCATTTCTACCCATCCCAGGGAGCGCACAGCAAAGCACTGGAAGACAAGAGTCAGGAACGTGAAATTCCTCACAGGTCACAGGTCACTCTCCATCAATTTACCATTAAAGCCCCTGCAAGGTATTCCTAATGAGCCTTTAGCTGCTACAGCATGTTCTATCTCATCCCTATTTTTTTTTAAATTTAATTTATTGGTGTGACATTGGGCAACATGAACATGCAGTTTCGGGTGTGGGTTTCTATGTTACAAGAGCTGTATATCGCACCATGTGCCCACCACCCAAAGTCAAACCTCCTTGTCACCATATATTAGGACCCCCTTCTCCCCATCCCTATTGCTGGAAAATTACACTGTGACTTTTTTGCTATTAAAAAGTGTAGTGATAAATATCATCTTGCCTAACTTTCTGTGTGTGTGCTCAGATTTTTTTCTTGGAATAGATAACTAGAAGTGGAATTATAAAAACTTCTAAGCTCATTTATCTATTAGAAGGCAGTTTTTTTCATCGTAAGAAGTGCAAACCTCATGAGCTCTGTTGGTTGTTAGCACCTAGAAAAAGACAATGGGAGAGAGAATGAATCAAGTCCGTGTTAGGCACTTTAATAACGACGAGGCAAAAATGTATCCTCTAATGCCCAGAAGTGGAGGGAAACGGGGAAAATGTGCTTCCCTGACAGCCGGTCTCAGCGTCTACCGCTTGTTATGAGCACCACATCCCGCGAAGCCTGCAGGATGGCCGGGCTCGTGAGACACCTTAAAGCACAAGCTCCATTTGTTCTTTTATCATTTGGAGATATTTTGAGATGACGCTCCTTGTCTTTTAAAAGTTCAGTTATCCAATTAAAGTAATATAAAAAGCATCGTGTGCATATCGCAACACGTAAACAATCCAAAGACGTATAAAGAAAGAAATCCCCAGGACCCGTGCGGGCTGCAGCATCCGCTTTGCTGATCATCACCAGGGTGGCCAGGTGGCCTGACCCTGCAGCCCGGGCCCCTTATCCCCCACGGAGGGTTGGGTCCCTCTGAGCTTGCATCAGTGGAAGAGACCACCTTCCCGGGACGGGGCAGGGGGAGGGGGGCATCTTGTAAAGTTTCCCAAAGTGAATGTCACAATAAAATGAGGAAACGCAGCCAATTGTCTCAAAGTGACCCCTTCAGTCCAGTTCAACCTTCCCCGTCTCAGCCTCCCGGCCCAGACTCCTTCCCGAGTTGTTAATCACAGTATTTCAGGGGAAACACACAGACACAATTACCAAAGGCAACCTACTTAAGCCCAGTGCATGAGGATCCTCCCATCCTACAGAACAGCGGTTCTCAACCTGTGGGTCACGACCCCTTTGGCGGTCGAACGACCCTTTCACAGGGGTCACCTAAGACCACCCTGCATATCAGATATTTACATTACTATTCATAACAGTAACAACATTATAGTTATGAAGTAGCAACGAAAATAATTTTATGGTTGGGGGTCACCACAACATGCGGAACTGTATTAAAGGGCCAGAAGGTTGAGAACCTCTGCTCTAGAAGTACTGAGGTACCTGTGTGACCACCCGGAGCAGAACGGCTGCCACATGCTGATGGTGCCTACGGGCCATTCACAAATACAACAGAAAGAGAAGGTTGCCCCAGCGATGACTGCAAAAGCTCCTCAGGGCCCTGTGTCCTGGGGAGAGGTCTGGGAGATGCCCTCACATCCCCTCTGCCGGCGTGTGTGCCCACTGCAGCGCGACTGCTCGATGTCATTACAGGATTTTGTTGTTTTTTAAAAAATATGTCTTTATTAATTTCAGGGAGAGGAAGGGAGAGGAAAGAGCAATAGAAACACCAATGATGATAGAGAGTCAGTGATTGGCTGCCTCCCGCACGCCCCCTACTGGGGATCCAGCCCGCAGCCCGGGCATGTGCCCTTGACTGGAATAGAACCCGGGGCCCTTCAGTCCGCAGGCCAACACTCTACCCACTGAGCCAAACCAGCTCGGGCTCAGTGCAGTTTTGAGTGCATGGCTCTAGAGTAGGGATTCAAATCTTAGCTCTTAGATGTACTGGTACTGTGACTGTGGGAAAGTAATATACAAAGTCCCAATTTTCCCCCCCATTTCTAAAAATAGTAGTAACGATTGTTACCTCTCAGTTCTCACTAGGAGAAAACTATGTAATATAGCAAGAGAGCCTGCGTGTAGAAAACACTCAGTGAACATGTGTTGAGTGAAAGAGCGAATGAATACAGTGCCGCATAAATCTTAACGAGGGTCGTCAAAGGGGAGACTGACAGGAGCGGAACGTTGGTGCTTAGGGTGACCACTCATTTCAGTGGTCCCCAGGATGGCGCTGGCTCATGTCTGTTGTTGTGGCAAAATCATTACGAGCAGCTCCCAGTTTGAATAATAAATTATTACAGTCACTCCAGTCAAAATTCCAGCCACTCGGCCTCTGGTATGGAAATAGGCTTGGACAGGATCCCGAGATGTGCCCAGGTGGAAATGGGGTTCAAAATCAACAGAAGCTGCTAGGAGTAGAGTGTCTTGGTGATCCTGGGTTTGAACCCTAAGAAACCATTAATGTGGGATGTCCTTAAAGCTAGAAGCCAGGATCATATTTTTTCACTTCCTCTAATTGCCTACTACAACATCCTACAGACTATGAACACCCAAAAGAATTTTTTAACAATAAGGAAGGTAAGAAACAAAAATACTGGCTGCTTTTTGTCCCTTGAGTCCTAGAACACCTGGATTTCAAACTCAACCAGCTCACTAAAAAATATCAAGGGTATTTTTCTTGCCTAAGAAATGCAAATGGCTAACTAATCGGACCACAGCACATTAAGTATATTGTTTTGTCACGCAGATAAAGAGAAAACAAAAGCCCTAAATATATTATTATAGAGATTTTATTTTAAGTGATTTTCCTTGTGCAGTCCTGCGCTTGCAGTTTAGTTTCTGATTTGGAAAGCTTCACCACCAGAGCAGAAGAAAAGTGGGTGAATGGGGAATAACTGAGCTCCACCGGGGAATGCGCTCAGCTCCCTCCCAAGGACGGAGCGGCAAAGAGCACCCTGTGCTGTTGGGTGCTGCTCAGTGTGGCCTGGAAGGTTTATAACCACCATCACTTTTCCTTTGGGCGGGACGTGTGTGTGTGTGTGTGTGTGTGTGTGTATTTAATGGTTTCCATACTGATCAGCTCTGGGAAGACTCATTTCAGAGTATGGGAAGAGTTCAAAACATGTAATAACACTGCCTTTAAAAATGCTTTTTTCATTTTTTGAATAAAGCTCACTAGTTGCACTTTGATTGATGCTCGTTCTTCAGTAGTTCTTAACCAAAAGAGCAAAAATGAGTAATGGTTTAGAGTATGCACTGTGCCATCAGATGAATCTGGATTCAGTCATAACCTTGCTATTTACTAGCTGCTGACTCTGGGCAAGTCACTTCAGGTTTCTAAGTCTCAGTTTCTTCCTCTGTAAAATGGGACTAAAAATAGTACCTATACTTTACAGTGCCACTGTGAGGACTAAATGAGGTAAAATGCCAGTAAAGTGCTTAGTATACTGCCTGGCATATAGTAAGAACTCAATAATGTTCATTATTATTATTATTACTAGAGGCCCAGTGCACAAAATTGTGTGCGGGTAGGGTCTCTAGGCCTAGCCTGTGATCAGACCCATCTTCCACCCACTCGCCAGCCCCTGGTCCCGCCCCCACCGCCCCTGCCAGCCATCTGGTTCCCCTTGCTGGTTCCCCTTGCCGGCTCCAGATCCCGCCCCCTGCCACCACCAGCCACCCGGTTCCCCTCGCTAGCCCCCCACCTCATAGCAACTGGTCAAGCAGTCATTCCGGTCGTTATGCTTATGGTCGGTGGCCTTTTATTATATAGGATTGATACATTTAATTCTTTTCTATGTGTGGATTTTAATGATTTTTCTAGTTTAACCGATTTTAGCCAAGCTAGCACATGGAGTGGAGGGGAGGTACCATAGATTGTGGTTTGTGTGAGCACACCACCTACAGGGCTTTGTTAAAACGCAGAAAACTGGGCCCGTCCCCATGGTTTCTGATTCAGTGGGTGACGGTAGGGCTCGAGAATCTGCCCTGTGCACACTGTCCAGCAGGGGGTGCCACCACAGTTCCTTCTTTCCTTCCTTCCTTCCTTTCTCTTCCATTTTTCCTTCCCTCCCCAACCCCCCAACCCCTGGTAACAGATACTGAAGGTAAGGAATCTCCATGGAGACAGGGGAAATACATCTGCAATCAACTGAGGCCTGTGCTCTGTCCACCACACTGCTGTTCACACAGTATTCTGTGATGGCCTGTTGTTAGGCTCAGGGACAACCTGAGGGCAGGGCCAAGGGTCAGCCCAGTGTGGGGCTGGGGCCCCCGGGCCTCCTCAGCTAGAGTGCTGCTCCTTCTCTTACACCAAAGGCTTCCTACTGTTTAAGAACAGCCGGTGTTCCCAGCAATGACAAATGCTCTACAATGCCTGGCCCACTGTCACTCTTCCTTAACATGCTGAGTAGAGTGAACTATCACCACATTATTAACAATATAAGTTTAAAAATAAAAACCAGAATGTCAATTTATTAATTTCCAGAGAGAAACATGTCTAACTGGAGGCTAGGGTTGGCTAACAGGAGGATTTGTTCTTGGGAGAAAGTCCACTCCCGTTTCTAGTGACCAGCCCACGGCAGGCTGCTGAACGAAGTCACAAGCAAAGAAGCCCACTTCCGCATCCCAGCGGCCAGGGCCCTTGGAGATGCATGGCCAGTGTGCCAGAGACAGGCCTCTGGGTTGTGATTTAGTGCGAACACAGTTAACTGTATGAGTCATGTCCTGCCCAGGGGCCAGGCTGCTCTTCTGAGGCCTATTTTTATCAATGGAAAAGCTGAGTGGAGGAGGGTTCAACCAAGAGACTTAGCCCAATGTTTCGAATGTCCCAGGACAGGTGATGTGTATATGCACACTTCCACCCAAACTTGCAGGCACATCACGCTGCACGTGTTCACGTGATCGTCGCCATCTCACTAGCGGTGACCATTTACCGAGAACTTCATCTGTTCTGTGCTGAGAATTTTCTATACAAAAGTAAGAGCCTACACCTGGTGGGAAAAGCGTGAAGGATGGCACTGACAATCACGGACCATTTCCCAACTACTGCATGCTTCGCGACACGTAGCACACGTTCCCCCAACCCTACAAAGTATGAGCTCCATTTGCTATTTTCTACGCGAGAAACCGAGGCTCGGGGAACTTAGTGAACCGCCCAGGGTCACACAGAAAGTACGCAGCAGCTAGAGTTCCACCAGAGGGTTAGCCTGAGGGTAGGCCATTATCCTGAAGAAACCAGCTCAGTGCAGTGACCCACCTGAGGGCCAGCGGGATGCCAGCCTAGTCCCAATCCCACTGCTCTTTCTTCTACGTTAGATGTTCCATAAACAGGACCCTCCATCCAAAGGAGGCTCTTTGGGGCCAGGCCTGTTCTGTGGCCCTCGGATCGCCCACTACTCAGAGGGCCCAGCACATACTTCATGCTTCGTAACGTTAGTGTCAATGAAGACACGTGAGCTGGAGACAGACCAAGGTCTGGTGGTAAGAGGGGACCAGATCTGGTTAGGACCAGATGTGGACCACCACTTCCCGGCTGTGCCCTTGCCAAGTTAATTGTTGCCAGTTTTGCATCCTTGGAGGGATAACCCTGCCCTTGCAGGTAGTGCTGCGAGGATTCAAGGGGTGTGTGCCGAACCCTGGAAGGGAGCTGGCACAGCCATTTTCACCACAGCCCAAGGCCCAAGGCAGCTCAGAGTCACCACGAAGCATCTCTAAGAAAGGATCTGATAGTCACTACAGAAACTTCTCCTGGTGGAACAGTGAACACGTTGCACAAAAGCAGAAGTTCCTGCTGGAGACACTCGGATGCCAACAAAAGCCGGGTCTGTGGCAGCAAACACCGGATTCCCAGCCCACACTCTCAGAGCTTGAGCGAGAGCCCGTGCAAGTCCAGGCCAAGAAGCTAGGCTGGCGGACCCGCCTCTATTCCTGCAGAGGAGCAGCAGATGTCCCCACTACTGGGAAACCATCCTTCCTCCCAGAAAGTGTAAACGGTATTTTAGTCTTCCCCACGAGAGTCCTGGAAGAGACTGGAGGGGAGTTCTCCGGTCCACACAGCTGACTTATACCACAGGGTCTATGTCTGCTGCCAAAAGCTGATAAATGCTATTTGCAGAGTAAGTGTAGAGTAAAACCATCGTGACTACCCAAGCCTTGCACGTAGAGTGGGCCTGTTATTTTGCTGGGGGAAGCGAGATGGCCAGGTGAGCTCTAGGGGAGATGCTGGTTCAGAGAGAGGAGCAGAGAGGCCTCAAGTCAGGAGTCAGGCTGTGCCCTCCAGGCTGGGGCTGGGGACCGAGGCAGCAGGGAACAGCCAGAGCGGGGACACTGGAGAGATGGGGTTTTACACAGTCCACTCTCAACTAGAGACAAGTCTACTTGTAATACGGGAATTGCAATACTCAAATAAACAAGAGTGTCCTTCTCATCAGCAGTTAGCCATAAGTGTGCTCTCAGGAGGAGTCTGAGGCAATTCAGGACTAATCGACCCCCTGCTCTAAAATGGGCCCAAGATGTCTTCACGAAGAATGATGCCACTCGGGTCCTGAATAAAGCCCTTCCTCTGAACAGCTGCAGTGCAAATACAGTCAGTCCTCATTATCTGTAGATGCACCTGCTCACCGAAACGTATTTGTCACCCGAAACGAACACTCGTGGCACTTCCGTGGTCACTCGTGGACATGCAGAGTGGCAAAAACGTGAGTTGCGTGATACGCACGTTCCCACTGAGGTTGGACAAGGCAACTCGCTGCCTTCTAATTTCAGCTCTCCTACTGCATAGAAGTGTCCTTCCCGTGGTCTATTAGCGCCTTGTTTTTTTTTGCATTTTTGTGCTTTTTGTTGGTGACTTCGCTGCTTAAAATGCACCCCCAAGCACAGTGCTGAAGTGCTGTCTAGTGTTGCTAAGTGGGAGAAGGCTGGGATGTACTTTATGGAGAAAATATGTCACGTGAGCTTTACTTAGGCGTGAGTCACAGAGCTATTGGCTGTGAGTTCCCTGTGAGTGAACCAATAATCCACATTCAGGAAGGCATCTTTACACAGAATCACACACAAAACAAGGCTATGCATTGATGGGTTGATGCAAATGTAGTGACAGGAGGCTCACAGGAACCTAACCTTGCATGTCCCCTGGGGAAATGGTTCAGTGTTTGCTAATTTATTGTGGTTGCGCCTTCATAGAACGACTACAAATAGTGAGAAATGGCTGCATCTGCCCTTCACCCCAGGCAAGGGGTAGTGAAGGTGAACTGAATGACTCTCACGCTTCCTAGATCTTGGTGTAGGAGGGTGTAGGTGGGACAAGGAACCAGGAAACCCTGGGTTCTTGTCCTGGTGCTGCTACTAACTGGTGACTTTCAGGACGTCACCTGCTAGGCCTCATGTTCCTCATCTGACAAATGAGAGAGGAGAAGGAGGGAGTTCAGGAGGGAGAAGGGTTTGGGCTGAAAGCTCGCTCAGGACTCCTCCCACACTAAAGTACCCCTCAGACACCGTCCCTTCCTCACGCCATGTCACTCATTGGGCAACAGCCACACCGGCCTCCGGGCTGATCCCTCCTCCGGGCCCGGCTTACCTGGGCTCTCCCCTCATCTACTTGGTCCCTCCCTCACCTCTTCCTCAATGTCACCTCTCAGGAGGCCTTCCCTGACTATTAAACCTGCCTCCCGAGACCACCTAGCTCTCTTCCCTGATTTATTTTCCTCCATGGCAAGGATTTTCATCTGAGACACTTATATTCCACTTGTTTTGCTGTTCCTCTCTCGACACTGGAATGAAATTTCATGAAAGCAGGACCTGGCCTGCAGCGCCCCGGCCCCCAGGCAGAGAGCCTGCCGTCAGGGTGAAAGGAGCCCACATGTGTGCAGTCCGGTGTGAGCGGTACGGTAAACGTTAGCTCCAGTTATTGGCATCATCGGACTGATTGCATTTTTATTGTTGGTTTATAAGAAAGCCTTCATTGCACTACTCACCAATAAATCCGCGACGTTTTTACAAGGTGTCTGAGATGAACTCCGTAAGCTCATCAAGTGCAAAGGCCTACAAAACCTCAATGAAAAGCACTGCCGTTACCAACCGGAGAGAGCACTCACGCTGTCCTAGGTCCCATCTGAGCTGATGCCTAGAATTTGCAGCATAGTCCCGGGGAAAGGCACTTAACCACGGCGGAGACCCACGGCACACACGGCTCTGGGGACGCTGGAGTCCGACCACCTCATCTCACAAATGAGTACCTAGTGAGAGCATTTTCCAGAGTGGCCGCTAGTAAAGACGAGGCCTGCCTTGTGCCGGGTGGAGTGGGCGCGATGGGGCCTCGAGAGAGTGGAGGCCACCGTTAAAGGATCCGCAAGTAACTACCACTTCCTGCAACGGTCCCTGGCCAGTCGGTACTTACTGTGAATGCAAAGATGAAGGGAGTAGGGATAGATGCTCTTGCAAGACGTGTATGGCAATTCAAGAAAAAAAGAAGAATTTTAAGTAGTTGTTTTAGAGAATTTGCTTTACATGAGGTACACTGAGTTCTCAGGGGAGGAATGCATGTGCGCAGGTCTGATATTAAAAAGAAGGACGTTTTCAGCAATCGGTTAGAATAAAGGCTGGAAGCCTGATCCCAGCGATGACGAGGTGTCTGAGGAATAGACATATCTTGGGCTTTATCTGAAGACAGACAGGCCAAGAGAGACCTCTCGCAGCCTCGGCTCGCAGGCAGGCGGGAAGCAGTGCTGTTGATGACAAACCTGTTTTAGAAACATGTCGAGTTCCTCAGGCAGTGATTTCCCACTTTGTTCCTCACCTGGAGACTGGCAGCTCTTACCATTTAGCTGAGCTGAGCTCCTCAAAATGCAAGATGGGTTTCTATTAGAATGAAACAGCTTTAGCCCACTGTAACTTACAGGTTGGCTTCTGTTCCAAGTAGGCGACGTACCCGTGTCTCAAATATACTCGCGCTTTAACTTGTGCGTGTGTGGAAACAAGGAAAGATGGATAGAGCCTTAAGGAAGCCCTGTAGCCCCAGGAACCGGAAACCTGACAGCAAGCACAGCTGACGAACCCTGGTGATCACACACAATGACTGAGGAGAGGAGGGACCCAGAGTGTTGGAAGGCAATGGATTCCCCAAATTCAAAGAGAAGTGACTGCAGATTGGATCCTGCCACAAAGCCTTGAGGTGGTCACCAGGAAGTAAGCCGCTTGCGGAGGCAAGCCTGGACAGAGACAGGGCCCAGAGAGAAGCCCAGGGTGAGCAGAACAAGCCAGGAAGGATCAGAAGGAAGGAGAGAAAAGTTCCCATTATCCAGCATACACAGCCTGCAGCCTCAGCGCCATGGGTGCGGCTGGGCCACACTGCAGACGTGAGCCGGCTCCCTGAACAGACCAGGGTTCCCAGACTGGGACCAGCTGGAACAGTGCCTGCTGTTGCCTGGGGCTCGTTATTGCCACCTGCAGTACAACTGGGACTCTGCTCCCTGAGTGGTCTTGGGCTGGGTCTAGTGATTTGAGCCAGATTGTTGGCTCAAGGGCAAGGGGAAGCCTCATGCCAAAACCCATCTCTGCTTTTCCTGAACTCCTATGGTAGATCCTCAGCAGCTCATCTCTTAATGCTCTGCTATTCTCTGAATTAATGCCGAGGCCATAGGGACAGGCCCTGGAGGGTGAGACCCCAAGTGAAGAGAGAATGACCACTGAGAGCACTGAGCTGCCAGCCACATGGGTGAAGAAGCCTCCTTGGAAGTGGATCCTCCAGCCCCAGCCGCCCCCTTGTGGCTCAGAGAGGAACTGCACTGCTGGTCTCTGGGTGGGCAGGTGTACTTTTCATGCAGAAGCAGGAAGCTGAAGCCACCAGGTGAGACGAGGCTGGTCCTGGACACGGCACCACATCACTCCTGTGGGTCAGAGAGGCCACAGGCCAGACCGACCCTGGAGACATGGGTCCATCTCTTGAGGGCAAGTGGCAAGGTCACATTGCAGAGAGCACGTGGGATGGGAGGCTTCTGGTGGCCGCCTTTGGGACATGCAACCTGTGACAAATGTCATTCCCACCTTTCAGTCAGTCAACGAAAATGTCTTTAGTGAAGAGCATGATTACTGACACGATGGCATCAAGAAACCAAGGCACAGGGCCAGGGACGCGCCTATCGCGTCCTCGAAGAATGCGGGCCGTCCTCCTGTGCGTGGCGTTCAGGTTGACGTTCACAAAGAGCAAGTCAGGACCATCCCATCAGGCCTGAGGAGGGGTGGGAGGCGAGCAGAGAGGCCATGTGACCTGCCCAAGAGCACAGGCTGGTCTCAGAAGAGCAGGACCCCAGCCCGGCTTCCTGACCTGGGCCAGCGTGGCTTCCACCGGGCAGAGCCCCTTGGACACTGAGCCACTCATTGGCCCCGGATGATCATTTGTCTCCCAGCGAGAGGACAGCTTCTGTGTCTGTACAACTGTTTTCCTCCCTGTATTTGCTAACACAGCCCAACATGATACTGTGCTCCCGGCAGGACCACGGCTCCCTTTCCCTTATGAACTTCTGGTCCCTGAATGAGCAGTCGAGGAATTGGCAGCGTGTGAGCCCCCGAGTTTTGAAGGGCGCTCTTGAAACGAGCTGCATTGCTATCCAATGGTTGGCAGCTGCGCCCTGTGGTGGCAGATGCCTGGAGAGGCTAATGAGGGAAGGCAGTCTCCCCTCTGCCCCTGAAGGAAGGCGGTGGGAACAGGTGAGGGGGTGAGCAGCTGCCAGCAGCCACAGCGGAGACGGGCATCCCGAGGTGCGGGAGCCTGGCCCCGCAGGACCCTGGCAGGGAATTCTGGGCCACACATGAGCTGAGCGGCCTCAGGCAGAAGCAGCGGGTAATCCCTCTATCAGGGCTGGGTCCTCCAGGAAGGGCCAGCTGGTCAAGACTTGGGGCCTGAAGCTGGGGTTCCCAGGCTGCCTGGAACGTTATCAGCAGATATTCAGCCTTGTTCTCTTGGGGCTATTGACTGAGAACTTAATTCCAGCACCTGACTTAATTCCAGAACTGACTTTAATGAAGCTACTTTGGAGGAATGCCCCCCCCCTCTCTCCCATCCACCCTCTTAGTCGCTCCTCACCTGTTTAATGCTGCCTTGGGCACCTAACAGGGGACCACTGGCTAGAAAAACCAGGATTTTCCAAGTGTTCAAGCTGTAGAAGTAACTTCTTTAGATAAACATTTACATGCCATGGGCTAGGAAACTGAGTGCAACCCCCCCCCACCCCCCCATCAGCAGAAAGTATCTTGTCTTTAAAAGAAAAAACATTTAATTTCATGTACCGTGAAATTCTAAGTGTAGTCCCTGAGGAGTGGTTCCTTAAAAAGTTATTATAGAAAGTTTCTTCCTTACTCCCTACATGAGACTTATACGCCAGTCCACAGAATCATGAGCAAAACATGCAGTTGCTTTACCAGGGGTCCTCAAACTACGGCCCGCGGGCCACATGCAAAACCAAATATTGTATTTGTTCCCGTTTTGTTTTTTTACTTCAAAATAAGATATGTCCACTGTGCATAGGAATTTGTTCATAGTGTTTTTTAAACTATAGTCTGGCCCTCCAACGGTCTGAGGGACAGTGAACTGGCCCCCTGTTTAAAAAGTTTGAGGACCCCTGCTTTAGACTACGGTTGTTTTGGTGTCACACAGTATATAGGATTAGATAACAAAACAATGTCACCTACAGTGTTGGACAGGTAAGGATGTGCCTTAACAGATCTGCTCTAAAAGCACTTGCTGAAAATGAACACACATTTACATATAACATTATTTAAAAATCTGCACTTACACTCACAGAAACGGGGAGAATTGCTAATTCCTATTGCAATGCAAGTACACTCCTCTGCTTAGGCACCATCTCCTGGGAAAGCACATGATTTACCGCTCACAGCCGGGGGAGACGCCCCACTCCTGACATCACAGCTCAGCACTGAGCACAATGCACTGAATGTGCCTATTTGCTGTCTGCTCCTAGAAGCAGGGGACATATCTAGTCCCCTCTGTAATAGGAATAATGATCATGGCTAATGCATAAAGAATGCTTATTGTGTCAAAGCTCTTGACATATATCTTATGTTTACAATATATCAACTCGCTCACTGTTTAGAGAAGCCCTGTGAGGTAGACACTATTATTACCCTCACTCCAGATGGGGAAACTGAGGTAGAGAGGCTAAGGAACTTGCCCAAGGCTGGGTAACTTACCCAGATGGTAAGTAGCGGAGCCTGGCTTTGAACCCATGCAGTCTGGGTCCAGAGTCCATGCTTTTTTTTTTTTTTTTTAAATATATTTTATTGATTTTTTACAGAGAGGAAGGGAGACAGATAGAGAGTTAGAAACATCGATGAGAGAGAAACATCGATCAGCTGCCTCCTGCACATCTCCTACTGGGGATGTGCCTGCAACCCAGGTACATGCCCTTGACCGGAATCGAACCCGGGACCCTTGAGTCCGCAGGCCGACGCTCTATCCACTGAGCCAAACCGGTTTCGGCCAGAGTCCATGCTCTTAACCACTACACCATGCAGCCTCTCCTTTGGCATTAGGCAATCCATAAATGCTGCTGGTGCTATTAATGAATCTACAACAGAAATCAACTCCAAACTTCTCACACAGATCAGGGTCTCTGAAGTAAACAAACCTGTGCCACATGAATAAAAATCAATTATAAGAACTACATGCTGACATAAAATCCCATATAAATGCTAAGTAATGATAATGAATTTGCTACAGAGACCAGAAATAAATCTGAATGAGAGAAGATACTCCCTACCCCTTCCTGTTTATCTATTAGTGCTAATCAAGTCAGTAGCCCCTAATATCATTACTTCCTGAAAATCTATGCTAAGAGGAACCCGGGGAGGGCACAGACAAAGCTCACAGATGAAAACATTCGAATTTCATGCTCATTCACCATTCATTTCGGCAAGTTCCTCTATCAAACCTACTGACCAACTGATTTGTATCATCTCCTTCCCCTTTCTCTCCATCTGGGGCAGGTTACAATGACAGTAAGGAGAAAAGCAGGGCTTTCACCAAATCCAGGGTCTGGATAAAAAATATCCACAAGCAGCTGAGAACTGATTGCAAATGGCCACAAAAGAACTGGAAGGTCGGTGTAGACGGGCTATGACTGCTTCCCAGCGGAAGAGGCATGGAAATGATGCCTCATTTGCAGGTTTCAACACATGGTTTAGTAGACCAGCCGCACCAGCAGCACCTGAGTGCTTAATAGAAACATGGTTCCGTGTCCTCCCCCAGAGCTCCAGGATGAGTCAACATGTACAGAACACTCGAAAAGCAACTGCAAAGGACGAGCCATGTGAGCTTGGTGACGGTGAAAACAAAGGGGGAGTCTGTTCTTGCGTGGTGATGGTCCAGTTCCCTCACTGCACCAGCCTCCGACATCTCTGCGACCTCCACCCGAACTCCCAGGCAGCCAACCTGACCTTAAAGCTCAGGGAAGCAATGACTGGGAGTGGGTGGGCACGACGCTTTCTTGGACTTTGGCGTGAAATGCATCTGAGTTCAAGTCCCGATTCCACCAGTTACCAGCTGTGCGAGAACACAAGTGATGTCATTGGAATGTGGGGGAGGTAAGCCCAATGCCTTGTGTTTGCAGAAAACTGAACGCAGGTAGGTACCTGCGCCAGCCACCTGTCTCCAGGCCAGGAGAGTGCTCCAGGGCATACTCTGTCTTTCCTTCTCTTCTCGAGATCTGATGAGCGATCAGGCTGAGCAGTTTCATCGCCAGGTGCCAAGGATCAGAACTGCCGCATCCCACTTGGAACCTTCAAATTGCTCAGAACCAGAAGTGGCTTCTGAGATGATGACACATTCCTTTCACAGAGGAAGCAGTGGAAACCCAGCGAGTGTAATGCTTGGGATAATACAACCTTCCTTACCCAGCTCCTTTATTATGGACTAGAGGCCCGGTGCAGGAAATTCGTGTGTGTGTGTGTGTGTGTGTGTGTGTGTGTGTGTGTGTGTGGGAAGTGTCCCTCAGCCCGACCTGCACCTTTTCCAATCCGGGACCCCTCATGAGAGAGGAATGGGGACCAGCCAGGCACAAAAGAGCTCGCAAGAGAGGAATGTCCAACTGCCTCTCGAAATCCTGGACCCCTGGCTCCTAACTGCTCACCTGCCTGCCTGCCTGATCGCCCCTAACCACCTCTGCCTGCCCGCCTGCCTGCCGGATCACCCCTAACTGCTCCCCTGATGGCCTGATTTCCCCTAACCACCTCTGCCTCGCCCTGCACCCGGGACCCAGGATTCCCTCCCTCTGGCCGGCCACAGGCACCCAGGACCCGGGCCAGCTGCAGCCACAGGGGACTATGGGCAGGTGGCTTTGCCTGGGCCGCAGCTGCAGGTGCCCAGGACACGGGTCGGGTGGCTTGTCACTCTCCCAGGCAGCAGCCTGGCTGGTCCCCATTCCTCTCCTGTGAGCTCATTTGTGCCTGGCTGGTCCCCATGCTTCTCTCCCCAGTGTTGAGTGTCTGAGCCATTATGGTGTGACAGCATGAGGGCGTGATGACTATTTGCATATTAGCTCTTTATTATATTGGATATTAAGACCAGTGAAGTGCAGCTCTAAAAACCCCCTCCTCACAAATATCCCGAGAACAATGCTCTTCACCAGAAGCTGACAATAGGATGGGTGGTGGGAGGCCCAGGAGACCCACTTTTGAATGAATGCCGTCTCCACTACTAATTGTGTGACCCTGGGGCTTATTTACTCAAACTTTCTGGGACTCACTTGTTTCACCTGTAAAGGAGGCCCGTTAGGTCATCTCTATAGTCACTTTCCCTTCTAAGCAATCCAATGGTTCCCAGTGAAATGCAGCTTTTGCCCATGTCTTTAAAGATGTAATTTTCAATATTGTCCACAAGGTGGCAGAACATCTCCTTTACAGAAGTCCCAGCAGAGTGACACAAGGATGGGAAAAGAACTTCAAGAAACTAGTGGATATTTTTCAAAGCATTAAGTTTTCTGCAATTTAATGATAAAATTTTATTTTTGCGTTGGTAATTTGAATCAAGCGTTTGACCAGCAATGTGCCACGTGCCAGGAGACATGGAAAGTGTCACAGAGCTCAATTTGTATTTTGAGGTATTAAAGTAGGATGCTACAGGGGAGAGACCATAAAATATGTGAATTTAGAAACACAAGCTACCAAACCATCCAACTACAGCAAGGGCTTGCCTTCTTGGTAACAGAAGCATGAGAGGCAATTATATGCAAATGGTTTGAATATACAAAAATTTAAAAAACAGTTTCACATGGAAAAGTGCCACAGAATAATCAGAGAGATAAAAGTGATTACAAAAAATATTTAAGGTTCTGATAATAAAGTTTTGCATTTTAAAATGCATAGGGATGAAGCACAATGTGGTATACTGAATTAGATCATGGAACAGAAAAAAAAGACATTAGAAGAAAAACTGGTCAAAATCAGAATAAAGCATTTAGCTTTGTACCAAAGTTATTGTCTTAGTTTTGACACCTGTACTAGGGTCACGTAAGACAGACATTAGGGGAAGTTAGGTGATGGATAAAGGAGAATGCTGCACTATCTTTGCAAGTTTTCTATAAATCTAAAATTGTCCCACAATAAAATTTTCGATCTAAAAAATGCATAGAAAAATAAGACAAAGAGATAGCCAAGAATAGACAGAAACACAAAGAGTTTCCTAAGAAATGTCCTGTCTCGATGATGATTTAAGAAAAGGAAATTTGAAAGAAGGGGGCAGTAGCTCACATGCAATAAAACAAAGACAAATAAATAAAAATGACACAGCCTGGAGCAGAGTGGGCAGTGAGCTGATGAAGCCATGAGCTGATGGCCTTTGACCTGGTAATATCAGTTTTAGCAACCGACACCAAAGCAATAATTTAAAAGAAAAGAAAAGGTCACCTATTTTTATGAAATCGTAGCTCTGCTCTGTAGTACTGGAAATTGCTCCTATGGCCAGTGGGTGCCTAGACGAACTCTGGCACTATCAATCCCAGGGGACATTATAATGGAACGCACAACGGCGAACTGAGGATTGTAGAAAGGACTGTGTGAAGTCATTTTTAAAGAGCTCACTATATGCAGTGTAGCATCCTAGACCGGGCCCTGGGACAGAAGGACATGAGTGGGGTGGGGAGGGAAATGTGGATAAAGTTTAGTTAATAGTAACTTCCCAGTTTTGACGGTCGTGCCATGATTATGAAGAGGTTATTAGGGAAAGCTAGGTGAAGGGCACATGGGAACTCAATCTCTGCGATTCTTATAAATCTCAATTTTTGTCAAAGTGAAAACAAAGAGCTCAGAATTATACACAAACACCTATTGCTAACAACTGCAAAAGGACTTACTGTATAAAAATTAGACAGGCTCGAGAAACATTTCCAGAGTTATAAAAACACTTTGCCCTTTGGGTGGAGGGCGGGGGTGGGGAGACGGACAGGCATTCTGAGTTGCTGTTGCTATTTACAGGTCTTGCTGAACTAACCATGATCAGGACGCCCAGACTCAGAGGACTGGGAAGTATCCACATCCCGACCGTCTGAAAACGAGTTTTATCTTTTTGGCGTATAAGTCTCATGTAGGGAGTAAGGAAGAAACTTTCTATAATAACTTTTTAAGGAACCACTCCTCAGGGACTACACTTAGAATTTCACGGTACATGAAATTAAATGTTTTTTCTTTTAAAGACAAGATACTTTCTGCTTATGGGGGGGTGGGGGGAAGGAGGGGGTCGCACTCAGTTTCCTAGTCCATGGCATGTAAATGTTTATCTAAAGAAGTTACTTCTACAGCTTGAACACTTGGAAAATCCTGGTTTTCTAGCCAGTGGTCCCCTGTTAGGTGCCCGAGGCAGCATTAAACAGGTGAGGAGCGACTAAGAGGGTGGATGGGAGAGAGGGGGTTGATGCGGGGTGGGGATTGGGGGGGGGGGGCATTCCTCCAAAGTAGCTTCATTAAAGTCAGTTCTAAACTCACTGGCTTCTTCAAAATGTGTAAAATGCAAATGCATTAGGGCTGTTGGATTTTGAAATAGCTGTAATTCTGGGAGAACATCTCGGCCTTCTCCACAGGCCTTCCCTTGGCCCGATTCCATGAATGGGCGGCGTGACCACGTGACCACGCACCCCGAGGAGAAGCACATCGGACAACAGCTCAGTGTCTGCAAAGGGCGTAAGCGATGGCCCCAAAGTGTGTACCTGTGCCCATCACCAGCGATGCAGACTACCTCCACTCCAACCCCCGCTTCCTCCTGCTGTGGGCCCACCTTCTCGTAAGACCGACTGATATGATACTACTGAGGAGGGGGCTGAAACACCCGCACCCACTGCACTTCTAGAGTCCAGAGTTCATCCCGGCCCCAAATCAGACCTGCAAGCAGGTCCGCCATCCCCCACCGTTTACAGAGAATGAGTTTTGCTTGGGAGTTTGTCCTTTCTTTCCAGTGACGAATGCTGTGAAATACCAACAGACAATACCCCAATTTCTCGCTGTCTCTAAGTGCTTGGCATTTGTGGAGGACACTGATCACAGTATTTGCTGCGGGCACCTAAATGAAGCTCCCAGGGAGACTTTCCTCCAGACAGACTAGCGGGCAAGGGCGCTGGAGCCCGATGGCCCGGGCGCCAATCCTGACTCCACTACTGATTCGCTGCTGAACTTCCCAGGCCTCGGTTTCCCCATCTGCAACATGGGGACAACGGTACTTGGCCCCTAAATTTTTATGAGGATGAGAGTCAATGAAAATAAAGTCTTCAGGGTCATGCCTGGCAAAAAGTTAGCCCTCAATCAAGATTCATGATTCAGTGATTTTAGGACGAGGTACTAGAAAAAGCATCACATTCCACAAGAAATTGGGGTGCTTTTGCACACTGCACAGTGTGATTCGTATAAAGTGGGGTTCAGAAACCCTTTTCCCATCCCTCTATGCTTGGGGTTGTCAACAGCAACAGTGACTTTCTATAGCCCGGGACCTTCAGGCCCAGGGTGGGCGGGTAGTCAGAAGCGGGTGCACTTTGCCGAAGTCCCTCCAAGATCCTGAGTTGCCCTTAGAGGTTCGTGTCATTCACCCTCAACGTAAACAGACGGACGCACTGACAATGCCCTTACCTTTTCTGCGCCTCTTAAAGACAACATTCCTTCTCATAAGTCTTCTCGTATCTTTTTTAAAAAATATATATATTTTATCGATTTTTTTACAGAGAGGAAGGGAGAGAGATAGAGAGTTAGAAACATCGATCAGCTGCCTCCTGCACACCTCCCACTGGGGATGTGCCCACAACCCAGGTACATGCCCTTGACCGGAATCGAACCTGGGACCCTTCAGTCCGCAGGCCGACGCTCTATCCACTGAGCCAAACCGGTTTTGGCAGTCTTCTCGTATCTTTTGTGGAACAAAGTAGGATGTACAGTAAATAACACAGTACATGTACTTTCTTGTTTAGAACGGAGCCCAACTGCAGCACCTGACCACGAAGCTGGCCTCCGTACCAGCACAGACACACTCACAGCGGGTGTGGGAACGGACCTGCTGGCCACAGAAAGGTGGCAGATAAGAGCTCCATAAGCAAATCACCTCGGCGGGGAAAAGAGAAAGCGTCAACTTCGGTGGTATTTCAGCCAGGTTCCCTCCCCGTTTCAGGCACCACCCTCTGAGCCCTCGCTTGTCAGTTTCCCACGGTAGCTTTAGGGCCCTCGCTGCCCCAGCCCTTGAGGGTGGAGTAAGAGCCCTGGCCGGGTGGCAAGGTTGGTTGGAGCACCATCCCGTACGCCAAAGCACTGTGGGTTTGATTCTGGGTCAGGCATGTACCTAGGTTGTAGGTTCCTTCCATCCCCAGTTGGGGTGCATGTGGGAGGCAGCCAACCAATGTTTCTTTCTCACATCAATGCCCCCCCCCCCTCCAAAAACCAATAAAACATATTCTCAGGTAAAGGTTAAAAATAAAAAGAGTGGAGATACCGCTGCCACTCACCCCTCCTCCTCCAGCCTGTGCTGATGGCCCTTGTATAACGCCTGGTAGCAAAGCAAGTTATTCACATCCCACCTTCCTGTTACACTGCATCCCTTCCTTGCCATGAAATTTATCTTTAAGGGCCAGCATGCTAGCGGCAGGCCAAGGACTTGTTCCGAGCACTGCTGGCTCAGAGCGGCCTTCGTGCGGTCAGGCTGTGCTTGGAATGAAGCCGGGCAGACGGGGAGCAGTGGAGTCACCAACACGAACCCTGCGTGTCTTACCGAGGCCACGGCGCTTCAGCCATTTCCGGCAAAGGAGTCGAGGCTCTGAGCCTGCAGAGCAGGGAGCCTGCTTCCTGTTTTATTCACAGACACAGATCTGCTTTGCGATTCAGAAAATATATCTAGAACCAGCTTCACCATTTGCAAATGAAAATGAAAAATGAAAAACGAAAATTAGGACCCCCTTGTTCAAAAGAGCAGGAAAAAAAATGCTGTAAAAGTATTAAAACATGAAACTTCTCACTTTTGCATTCTCTCTCTTGACTTACGGTGTTTTTAGCTTGTTATTTAATTTAATGTCATGCTCCCTAGGGCATGGGGATACTGGCAGGGTGAGTGTAGACCAGGGGTGGGCAAACTTTTTGACTCGAGGGCCACAATGGGTTCTTAAACTGGACCGGAGGGCCAGAACAAAAGCATGGATGGAGTGTTTGTGTGAACTAATATAAATTCAAAGTAAACATCATTACATAAAAGGGTACGGTCTTTTTTTTTTTTTTTTAGTTTTATTCATTTCAAACGGGCCGGATCCGGCCCGCGGGCCATAGTTTGCCCACGGCTGGTGTAGACCATCCCAGGCCCCAGGGGTCCTGCCCACCCCCACAGACCATCATCTTCTGGGTTCCCCCTCCCACCAGCTGCTGGACCGCTACACTGCACCCTGGCCAGAGGTGGGGAAACTGAGCCTGGAATCCCCCTTGTCCATGGACTCACTCTCCCAACTCCCAACCCAAAACAGACAGGTGTCCCTCAAGTTTATTGCAACATCTGCGCCAGGACATGTTAAGTCCCTAGAATGAGAGTAGGCAGGCTTCACCCACCAGAGTCACCACTAAATACCCGCGGTGCTGCCAGCCTGGGCCGGGCAGGCCACTGCTTTGACCCTTCCCGAGACACCGTGGACCTTATGTACCCAACACCAACGCTCCCCATGCTCACTCCTAGGCTCCTATGAGGGTGGAAGGCAACAGAGGTGGCTGGGTGGGGACAGGGGTAGGGAGGTCTGGCAGAGTCTGGTGTAGGGAGGTGGCAGGGCTGTGCACACGCTAAGGCTCCCACCCCTGGTGCACACGCCATTGCCCCACGGGACTCACTACCACACAAAGTCAGAGATGAAATGATTAAGAATTCCAAGGTGGCGACTGCATTGAATTAAACCCCCAGGCCTGGGTCTCGGATTCACAGCACAGGGCCCTGTACAACTGCATGACACCAAGCCCGTAAGGCTGGCCCTCGGGCACCCCACCAGGAGGCCAAAAGCAAAAGTTCACTCTCACTTTCCATCATAAAGCATGCCTGCGCTGGTGACAGGGACGGCAAAGAGGCCTCGCCCTGCACAGGTGTGAGGTCACCCTGGAGGAGGTGGCGCGAGGGGTCTCAGACCACCTGCAAGGCAGAACCGGGTTTACCTTTAGAGCAGCGGTTCTCAACCCGTGGGTCGCGACTCCTTTGGGGGTCGAACGACCCTTTCACAGGGATCGCCTGAGACCATCGGAAAACACATATATAATTACATACTGTTTTTGTGATTAATCACTGTGCTTTAATTATGTTCAATTTGTAACAATGAAAATACATCCTGCATATCAGATATTTACATGACGATTCATAACAGTAGCAAAATTACAGTGATGAAGTAGCAACGAAAATAATGTTATGGTTGGGGGTCACCACAACATGAGGAACTGTATGAAAGGGTCGCGGCATTAGGAAGGTTGAGAACCACTGCTTTAAAGGCTTCTGAAGCCCATCCAAACAGTCATTTCCACTTGCCACGTTGTGCAAAAAACCGATGTGCTGAGAGACAGGCCGAGTCTCGATGATCACAGAAATCCTCCCAAAGCTGACTTGGACTAGGGATTTACTTTAAGTGTTGGGGAGATTAGAAAAGACAGCGCATTGAGGGATAATTACTTAATAAGTGGCTCTGGGTTGACGGTTTGTAAAAACTGGGCCATTATCCAAAGTCATTACTTTGAGGTGATACTATAACCTAGTTGCTGAAAGCACGTTTTTACCAACCTTCGCTTCTGGGTCGCTGTTGATACTACAAGAATCATCGTCATCAGCATGAGGGGCGTTTCTAGAAAAAACAAACAACAAATAAACAAACAGAAAATGGGACTGAGAATTCTATTGCAAACTCTGGTGGCAAAAAGCCACACGTCACAGCTGGGTGTCCCAATGCCCTACCTGAGTTTCAAAGATGCATAGCGCAGTGTTGCTCCTTCAAACTCTTTGAGACTGGGGTCCGGGTTAACTGTGGCTGCGTGCAGATCCTAGAAGAAAACAGATGCCCGTTAGGGGAGAACGGGGGAGGGCCCGTGACATGGTTGCAAATGTCATGAGAGAGGAGAGTCCTCCCGCCGGAGGCAGAGTGCACGTGAGCTTAGGCGGAAGGAGGCATGCAAGGGCTGCTGGGTGCTGGCTCCGTGCAAGGTGGTGCTCACAGACAGCAGGCAGCCGGGGCAATCAGCCTGAAGTCATTCGCAAGGGGAGACGTCAAAAAAGGGCCACGTGTGTGTGAGCTGGGCGACCCTAGCAAGAAGCCCCATCACTCCGTCCCTGCCGAATGCATGATGCTCGCAGAGAAGAGAAAGGTGCAGCCACAGCCATGCACAAAGGACAACATCGTAAATGATCTAAAAGCTGACAATATACTTGCCTTCCAAATGTCACTATTAATCTTCCCCCCATTCAGAACAGCAAAATCACTCCATGGCTGTTTCTAGACATATAATTATTCACACAGGAAAAAAAGCACATTGATTAAAAAAAAAGAAGAAGAAAGAAAGAAAAGAAAAAGGAAAGGAAAAAAAAAAGACACAAGACACTGTTGTTAGCATTGATATTCACAGGATGAGTTAGGGAACAAATTCACTCTAACAGCCACTTGCTAGCTCACTCTCCCTAGATCTAGGTTAGCATCCAAAGACTAGGCAGGAGGAAAGAGAGGGCACCTTCCCAAAACACATGCCTGAACATTATTAGCAGGCAGCGAACTGGTTTGCTCAATGTGGCCATACAAGCAAACAAAATGCTTCCAAATATTAAATCCCCAGCACAGCTAAAAACCCATTGGGACCATTTTCTTTCCCATGAACCACACAAAGCTGTTGTCTCAGGTAGGGGTGCACTTGTCAATGTGCTGGTTTGGAAACTGAGGAATGACCATGGCCAAGGGCCTAAAAAGCTGAGGGGTCAAATTATTTTCATTTAAAAGGAAAAAAAAAGGACCATGAATGGGAAAGAGTTAGTAAGGAACGGTCTGACATCAGACCGTGCTGAGATTCAGCCCTGAACAAGGAACGTAAATTCCTCTAATCCAGTGGTTCTCAACCTTCTGGCCCTTTAAATACAGTTCCTCATGTTGTGACCCAACCATAAAACTATTTTCGTTGCTACTTCATAACTGTAATGTTGCTACTGTTATGAATCGTAATGTAAATATCTGATATGCAGGATGGTCTTAGGCGACCCCTGTGAAAGGGTCGTTCGACCGCCAAAGGGGTCGCGACCCACAGGCTGAGAACCGCTGCTCTAATCCATAGACAGCTCTGCTTCTCGGACACGCAAGCGTCTTCACAAGTTAATATTTGATCACTACACATAATCACAGAACAAAGCAGGAAGGCTTGCCTTGTTGGAAGAACTCTTAAAATAGACCTTTGAATCTAAACAAAAACTTCTAGTTCGGAAATTCCCCCCCACCCCCACCCCCACCCCCACTAGATTGAGTGACTATTCAAATATTTTTCATCTAAGATTCGGGGAAAGAATACTAATCAGGCCCAGGGACATCCTTATGAGTTTGTTGCATTGACTCAGTGGGCAGATCTCTTTTCTCAGATAATAAATCAACAATGGAAACGTCAACTATAGTCCTTTGACAAGGAGAAGCAAACACCGCCCATACCTTTTGCTCACAACATTAATACAATTTTTTAAAACCACTCCAAGCAGAAGGAGCCAAGTTCCAATATCCCGAGTGCTGAAAGACGCACTTCTCTAACTCTGTAGGACTCTGCAAGGGCAAAGCCATTGCAAACTTAGATCCGCGAACTCTCTCGCACGGGTGGTGTCTTTGTTGCTTTCTTTGTGGACTAGGCACCTGAACTGCAGTTTTTCAGAACAAATTAGAACTTGGGCCACTGTATTTATTTTTTAAAATAAACTCTTTTTATTGAATAAAAGAGTATGAGTGCTGCCAGTCCGTTACCTCTCTCCTACTCCATCCCCCAACGCCGTGTTCAGCTTTCACTGAGGAGAAAGTGAATAATGCAGGAGGGTCTCTACGGGTTAGCTGAGGGAACCCGGGAGCCCCTGGCATGGGTAGGCTCTTGTACATGTGTGTTTTCCCGGGGAGATGATCCCCAATTTTTCTGATATTTCCAGAGGGGCCAGAGACCAAAAAAGGTTTAGAGTCACTGTTGTAGGGGTATCGAGTAGAAAATAAAATTTTAAGCTAAAATTTCTTTTTTCAAAAGGAAACTAGTTTTATTTAGGTCCACATCATCATCCTTGTTTACATGTGAGCAATTTTTGGTTTTCACTTAAGTCAAATTTGAAAGAGGATATCAGAACATGAATTAGGAAGATTAAGATAATTGTGTTTTTGCAGAGAAATTTTTTCTTAAAAGGGTGTATGTCTGACAAAAGAAATCTGAAATTGCTACTTATACTTAAGAGATACTCTGTTGGGACTGGGGAGGGTGAACGAAGAGTATTTTTTAAAAACAAGTATTTAGAAAAACCTTCAGCATTCAATAAGAAGTTCTCTGTAGGTGTGTTTAAAAATGTTTTATGTATTTACTCTTTGGACGAAAGGGTCCCTGTAAAGTAAAAATAGATTACAGTCCTAAAACTACATGAATCTAGCTCTCACACTACGAAGACATGAGTCAGCTGGCAAGCTTCCAACAATCACCCTTTACAGATTTAAATAAACAAAGGTCTTATACAGTGATTTTGCAAAAAAAAAAAAAAAAAACTTAAAATAACATGGGTACTACTCAAGAAACCCTTTCACACAAAAATCAAGTAAGGAAAAATAGAAACTGACATTTTATGTTACGATTAGGTCAAAGACCTTTTTTTCCCTTCTGTATTTAAAAATAGTCATTAAACATTCTTTTCTCTCTTCAATAAGTGACCATAATTTCTTTTTCTTTAAATTAAGGACAATGGGATTCAACAGCAATTTGTTTTAAATTTTCAGAACCACATCGTCTATTCATCTAATTTTCTTTTAATTAAGGGAAGAGAATACAATATTGTAGCTAATACATTTTTTTATTTTTTTAAATATATTTTTATTGATTTCAGAGAGGAAGGGAGAGGGAAAGAGAGAGAGAAACATCAATGATGAGAGAGAATCATTGATCGGCTGCCTCCTGCACGCCCCCCTACTGGGGATCGAGCCCGCAACCTGGGAATCGAACCTGGAACCCTTTAGTCCGCAGGCCGGCGCTCTTTCCACTGAGCCAAACCAGCTAGGGCAGCTAATACATTTTTAAAAAAATAAAACAACCCAACAGAGATTCTTTGGTACTACAGGAAGTCTGCAGCCACCCCAGCCTGTAGTCTAGATGGTGGGAGTGAGATATGAAAGGAGAGAAGAGACAAAGAGAGAGCCAAAGAAGAAAAGGCAGGCGGGGGGCAAAGTCACAGCACGAAGACAGGGAGACAGGGTAGTAAGGAAGAACAGAGACCGTCTTCCATGAGCGATGATGGCCCGGTTGATCATCTCTTGGGCAGCACAGCGAGTGATGGTCTGGCGTTAGAGTTACAGCTGGGGACACATTCTCCCGGTGCCTGTCCTGACCTTGCCCAGGGTCAGCGCTTCTGACCCTGATTACGGTGATTGTGCTCCATTCCTGGTTCTCGGACAGCCCTGGGGCCTTAGCTCCTCAGAGACAGTGTGGCCGGGGGACTGACCCAGCGCCTGGAGCATGGCACCTTCATGACCACACAGCAGACGCTGTGTGAGGATGAGCCCACTAAAGGAATTCAGTTCTCTAACCTTGCCCATGGAGAGCTTTCTTCTTCCGTATTTCTCTTCTGAGTTCTTGGAAAGCAATTCCACAACTCAAACAAAACCCTACTTTCTCCTCCATTCTCTCTGCTTAAGGAACTGGGAAGCACCTTTGGGTTGGAAAGAGTGTAAGGAAGACTTGCCTAATGGCTATTAGTTATCCATAAAAATATTTTGTGTGGCGCCCTCTTCTAAAAGTCAACATCTAAGTAATTTGGAACAAGTCAACAGACTGGGGGGAGATGATCACGGGCCAAATTTCAGCAGCAAAAGCTTCCTGGCCAGTTTATAAACGTTCGAAAATACTGCTGGCACGTGCAGAGGAAACGTTATCCGCTGTGCTTAACACTTCTCCAGCCAGCTCTGGAGCGTGATATGTAAAATCGCCAAACTGCAAGGAAGCCGTCAGTCCTAAACTTTTGTGAGGCTTAGTCAACAGATCTGGCACTCACTCTTTTCTAAAAAGCCAGCTCAGAGAAAAGCTGAATAAAATGTGCATTTCCAGCACAACGTCTTACAAGTTTCTTCTCTCCCTTAACATTTCACTTTGTCTCATGTTTCCAAATTAGCTGAAATACAGTCTACTTAGAGATCAAAGAAATGGTGTCAGAGAAATAATCATGTCTCTTTAACTGTTATTAGGACCTGAGGTAATGTTATCAGGAGAAAGTCATTTTCTAGAAGGTTCTGCATATGACACAGCCCTCGTTTGGGGGAGGGGAAGAGAGTCCAGGCTCCCCAAGACCCTCACATACAGTGTAGTGAAGCTTGGGACGAGGGGGACCTTCATTCGAGCTCGACTCTACTGGGGGCCAGGTGTGTGATCTTGAGCAAGCTCCTTCCCCTCCCTGTGTCTCAGGGCTGTCAAATGTGAAAGGGGAGTGACAACTCTAGTGCCAGGTGCATAGGGCTTCATGAGGAGTAAGAAGATAGGGCCTGAGCCTGGCCCTGTAAACACGCAATCACCCTTGTTGCCTCTGATTTAACATCCGTTGCGGCATCTGCACGCCCTGGGTATGTGACAGGCTGGGTCTTTCCCCCGGTACGCCACTTGTTCTCTCTACCTCTGCCCCTATGATTTTAACTCATTGGCTTTTATTTTATTTATTTTTTTAATCCTTTATTGTTTAAAGTGTTACATATGTCTCCTTTTAGTTTATTGGCTTTTAAGCCTACTTGGTTCTTTGACATAATGGGTGGCCTTATCATGTCCAGGAAAAACATGCATGAAGCAAACTATGGAAAGGTTGGTCTGAAGAACACCTATCCCATTGGCCTATGAAAATGCTGGATAGGAGTCACCCTCCCTCTGAAACTTCAAAAACTACACATCCATTATTAGCAAAGTTCCTTGGAAGGATGAGACTTTGTCAAAAACAAGGGCGTGGTTAGCAACAGAAGAGAGGAATGGAACCAACAGTGAAGGGCAAATTTACTCAGTCCTGGGCAGAGCACAGGCCCTGGGGCCAGAGGACCGGATGAACGCCCACCCCAACACCAGCTGCCCGCCTACTCCAGTAAGTGAGCCTCAGCTACCTCTGCTCTTACATAGGGAACGTGACGGCGGTCTTCCCTGCCACACGCAGAGTCTTGAAGGAACAAATGAAATGACGTCCATGAAATATCCTGAAAGCCACAGTAAGTCATAAATAGCAGCAGAGGCTGAGCCATGGGGGTGTGAGGGAAAACCTGTACTCTCGGAGGGGGGGGGAGGGCCAGGGGAAGGGACTCCCAACCCGCGGATGGGAAGAAGGAAGCAGGCATGGACAAGGGGAAGAAGAGGCAAAAGTGGGCATCAGAAAAAGGCTCAGGGGTGAGAGGTGGACTCGCTACCTGACACTGGCCCCTGGGGCCAGCTGCCCACCTGTGCTGCACTCTTCTCAGAACAAGGAATGAAAGTCTACTATAGTCACTGAAGAAATAAAAATCCGAGACACAGACACCGTGGGGTGCCCTCCTGGATACCACCACACCCACATCCTGGCCCCAGGAGGCGAGCTTTAGAAGGATTTCATTTCTCCCACATACAGAGGACAAGGGAGTTACTGAACACAAATGGGAACTCAAAGATACTCTAATCTCCTCCCCTCTGGGTCCATGTGAAAGCAGAGCAGGCTGAACCCCCAAAGCCAAGGGAGAGGAGTGAGAAGCACTCGGGCCTGTAATTCAGGAGGATTTAGGAAGTCCAAGTTCTACACCCAGTATTGCTGCTGGTCACTGACCTCTCTGTGCCTCAGTTTCCCTGTGCCCGATGTATGGATACTGGTGTCAAATGGCCCCTTCCCACCCTGGCATTGTCTGGCTATCAGGCACTTCTCATTGGTGAGGATGGTTGAAGGGTCGCAATTGGGGAACGAAGCCTTGGAATGGAGAAAGACTCTAACAGAGGTGCCAAGAGCAAAGGTGTGTGGGTAAGGAAGAGAGAGGATATCCGTGCCTCAGTGAGAACTGGCTCCGATTCTGGGAGGCCACTCCGTGGTCCAGGGAGAAATGCCAAGAAGCATTTCTGGGATAGGAAGACTCCATGCCAAGCTCTTTGAGCATCAGGGCTATGTTTGTTCATCTTTACCCCCCAGTGCACCTAACACATGATGAATAATTGACTAAGTGGAATTTGCTCAGGGAGCAGAAATATGAAGCTTCAATGAAATGTTATCAAAATCGACCAGTGATAAACAACAAAATCCTACGTGGCTCGGTAACAGCAGGATGTGGTGGGAAGGTAGGTTTTACTGCCTCCCAGAGAAGAGCAAGTAAATAATCAAAGACGTAGAAAACAAGATCTCTTTCTTGTTTCCTACAGAAAGGGTGATAATAGTTGCAAATATATGGAGGAGCTTTGCAGGTAAGAGATGCAGTTCAAATGCCATCCATGTCCCCGAAGTAAAAGAAAATGGGTTATTTAAAAAACAAGATTGTGGTCAGAGAAAAGCAAACATGTCTCGGTGTCAATGATCAAACCACTTTTCTTAAAAAAAAAAAAAGAAAGAAAAAAAGAAAGGAAGAAAGAAAAAGCCATTATTTAATTGTGACCTTTCCCAAATGTAATTCTCTGGACTATTTCATTATCAGGATTCACAGAATGAGTAAATACTCTTTATATTAATAAATACCACAATGGAATTTTTTTAATGCCTCAATTCTTTGTTTAAACATTCAGATTTCTTCCTCAGGGATAGCAAAAATTTATGCTGCTCATTATTTCTAAAATCAGGTCACTTTGGCTAAATAAACATCCTGTTTTTAAAATAGAAATTAAGCATTTAAGGGCTCTCAAGGGTTATTCTTACTGACATCCTCTCCATGCAATCCAATGAACCCAAGGATAATAAGATATGCAGTAATTATAAGACGTCTGGCCAAGAGACGTTCTTCTGTGTGTAAATATTTTATGGAGTCAGCACCACGCAATGGCACCTACAGAGTAAAATATTGCCTCTAGGAGCCCTGGGGAATCTTAACCACTTCTCATTAATCAGCCCCTCTTACTTTGTGTACCTAAAACAGTGTTTCAAGAGATCAAAAGCCATTAAAAAATGAAAACATTCCTGAAAGATGGTATTAACACTATTTACTAAGAGGTAGCATTACTGAGGTTTCAAATGCAACATGCACGATAATCAAAAAGCTTACCTCGATGACCTGTTGGGGCAGAAGCAATGAGTATAAAGCGAAATCACCAGTTACATCCACTCTACTAAGTTGTTACAAAGAGACTCCGTTTTACCTCGTTCTCTGGGGTGGGAGATGGCGTTACAGAACTAAGCGAGCCTTTCCTAGATCCCTGAAGGTCCGCTGGGATGGAGACAGGGCGTTCCCACTGCGTCGTTCCTGTTGGTATGTGCCAGTAATAGGTCCCAGCGATGTCACTGACTCTTTTCCAGCCAGGAGGCAAATCCGGGTCGGTCTGAAATGAGGGATCACTCCATACATCTGCTGGGAAATGGAAAAAAAAGAGAGGGTTTTGTTAAAAGAGGAAACAAATTACAGTCTTCCAAGTTTAGTACCAACAGTCAGGAGAATTCCATAGACAGACGTGTCCAGAGCCCAATAGAGAAGAACCACAGCCATCCAACAGACACAGAGCATGGTAAAAGGGTGATATGGAATAAAACAAGGGAAGAACTGGAAAGGAAGGATGATGTTTGAGAGTCTACTAGTATATATGTAAAAGGCTAATACGCTAAGGTAATGACGTCATGTGGCAACGCCAGACTTCCTCTCCCTAGCGAATAGCCTTCTTGCAGTTTCTTCAGCCCAGGAACACTACTTGCTTTATAGCCAGGTGGAAACATTTACACTTTAACCAAATGTCTGTGAAGCGTTTCCCCATGTCTCATCTCCTTTGATCCTCACAGAAGTCCTGGAGTAGGTAGATAGGAGACTCGGTGGAATCCTATTTTCTTTCCATTAGCTGGAAAATGGAGACTTAGAAAACTTAGAAACTTGACTTGACTGAAAAGAAGAAATGATGAACCTTGAAAATGACTTCAGGTTTTCTCACTGCGCAGAATATAGTCAAACACTGCTGCAGTTAAATATTTTACCCTTTGTTCTCCCTGTGTGATCTACACTAATAATCCGCTTCATGCTGATATTTGCTGCTGTGTTGCTGACAATTACCTGAAAGAGAAGTTGGGGTGCTTCACTGGGCTGGAAAAAGTTTAGCTACATCAGAAAGCAGGTCTAATTAAGCAAATTTATTCTATATCTATAAAAGGCTAAGTTGACTAGCGCATGCGCAATACATATAAAGCTCTTGCTGGCGTCAATCACACACGTGTGTTTCCATCTGTCATTGTCGATCGTGAATTTGGTTGACACTTCTATTATAGCAAAAGGGCGAATAATGATATTAAAATATTTCTTCTAATTAATTTCCTTTCCATGTGCACAAATTCATGCACCAGGCCACTAGTCCTATATAATAAAAGCCTAATATGCAAATTGTTCAACCAGGATTTCAACCGCTCACTATGACGTGTGCTGACCACCAGGGGGCGGTGTGGAACATGGAGGGCATCAGCGACATGGTGCTGGCAGCGGGCAGCAGTGGAGGTGCCGCTGGCCCCGATGGGCCCTGACGAGAGCGGCACCACAACAGGATGGTGCAGCAGGTGAGCAGGCAGCGCCAGGCCAAGGCAGGTGTGAGCGGGGGCCCGATCGCCCTGCCAATTGTCCTGTAGACGGCAACCAGCTGCTGGCAGGCCCTGCTTGCCCGATCGGGGCCAGGCCCTGGGCTGTGCTGGGGAACAGGGGGTGGGTGGCGATGGCCAACCTCCCACATTGCCTGGGCATGGGCTGCAATGGAGGTACAGTGAGAATGTGGGGTGTCCACCAAGCTCGCTCTCACACCTCCTGCTACCCTCCCCTGGGACACCAGTGCTCATGAGGAGGCTGCCCTGCACCCATACGGCCTCTTCTGAGTGAGCTGGGCCGCAGCCACTGGGACCGCAGGGGCCGGTTGGGCCCCCCATGGGTTCGCACAGGAGCCGGTCTACGAGGCCGGCTGGGGGAGAGCACACTGCCCATCTGGCTTCTGTGTGGCACTGCTGGGTGGCCCAGAGGCCCACGCTGCGCCCCGGCCCACGGCATCTGGCCACGCTCACTGCATCTCCGCATGGGGACTCGGGTGCCATCACTCAGGCAGAGGGGACGAGCGGGGGGCCCAGAGGTCAGCTGGGACCTGCCCTTCCACTTCAGATGCTTGTGCTTCGAATGCTGGCCAGGCCTAGGGACTGCACCCAGGCATGAATTTCACGCACTGAGCCTCTAGTATTTATATAAAGGACCCACTCACTATCAAGTTATCCAACACCTCCAAGAATCCTATGATCAAATCAAGGCTCTATTTGTTGTTAGGTGCCGTTTAATCGGCTCTCACTCCTGGCGGCCCTGTGACTGAGTGATGTCCACAGTGTCCTGTCCTCAACAGCTCTGCTCAGCTCCTGTAGACACAGACCTGTGGCTTCTTTCATGAAGTCACTCCATATTTGGACTTCCTCTTTTCCTGCTGCCTTCTATTCTTCCAGCATGATTGTCTTTTCTAAAGAACCCTGCCTTCTCATGATGCGCCCAAAGCAGGACAGCTTCAGTTCTGTCATTTGTGCCTCCCGCGATGTTTCAGGCTTACCTTGCTCCATTATCCAGGCTTACCACCTAGGTGAAATGTACAAGTTATGCACAAAATCTATTGAATCCATTTATAAATTATTAGTAAGATTTACTGCCTGATATCCTATAACATTCCCAGCAATGAGTACAACTTTTATTTCCTTTTAACCACTTTCTATAAAAGAATACTGTATTTCTATCTTTTAATAACTCCTCCCATTTGATATAAATATATGCATAGTAGCAATGCTTTTTATAAAACTCTAGAACTCTAAATTGCATAAAGAAGACTCTCAAGGAAGACGGCCTGGGAAAGCTTTGATATTCAGGAAGGGACCAGGCTGACTATAAAGCCAGGCCAGTAATATACATATATAAAGTCACAGGGTGTGAAATACGACAGAGAATGGTGGGGACTGTGGCAAATTGGCAAGCATGTGCAAAGTCCAAAGGTGTTCAAATTCAAGAAATAATTTTTAAACCCTGTAGGGGAGATGGTAAATAAAATAAACCAGCCATTCCCTGGCCTATGTGAATTTTTATAAGTTTACTAAATAGCTATTTGCTTTTTGAAAATCTCATTCTTGTTTTTTTGTTTGTTTTTTTTAGTTGAATCTGAAATGGATTAAAATGCTAGAGAAGACAGGAGAGGGAAGAGGAACAGAATAAGAAATTCATAGAGGCAGAGGCACAATGGAGGAATCACAGGCAGCCCATCACTGCAGGCGGGTAGAAAAACTTAAGAAACTTGAGCTCTGAATCTGGGGATCACTTTATTCTAAGGATCAGGTCCTTTTCTCGGTGGCCATTCAGAAAAGGCTGGAGTGCAATGCAAATGAGAAAGCCTGTGGGCCTTACTCTGTGCAAATGTCACTGAATCACGTGGGCAGGCGGCGGGGAGGCTGCTACAACCACCACAGGAAAGAAAGAAGCGAAACAAAGAGGTTGATTAAGACTATGGGCACAGATGTACATTCATGAGGCTGTTTGGATCCCAGCATTCACTTTCTCATTTAAATCTGCCAGAGGCAAAACTGCCACTTGTCTCAAATTATGATGGAACTTCCCCTCCCCCTGCAGGAAATTAAGCATGATTAAATAATTTCAAGTTACCCAAAGTCCAAACAAACATGTGCATAAACTCCTTTGTCCTGTGTTGGTTTTAGGAGGTTGTTTCTGCAGTTACATTGTTTTCAGCATCTCAACTGAGACAGGACAGGTAAATACATGGGTCTGGGGACCGTGGAAAAAAACGATCAAGGGTGTTCCCCTGTCCCATTCCAGTGGCTCCAAGAAAAGCTCTGGGGCTAGAAACTGAAAGGACATAAAAAGGCTACCCGTTACCACTTCTGGGGTTTCTGAGGTCTGTTGGCCTGCGTTTACACATTTATCCTAGCTTCCTCTACAGCTGGGGCATTAGCATAGCTGGAGAATAGCTACAGACAGAGCACTAGCACAGTATGAAATTACTAGAGGCCCAGTGCACAAAATCTGTGCATGAGTAGGGTCCCTAGGCCTGGCTAGCGATCAGGGCCCATTGGGGCCTTCTGGCTGCCGGCCGGGGACTTCCTTTCCTGGCTGCCGGCTGCCAGCCAGGGCCTTCCTTCGTTCCGCGCCACCCCCTGGTGGCCAAAGCACGTCATAGTGAGTGATCAAACCCCTGGTCTCTCAGTTGAATTCCCGAGGGGACACTTTGCATATTAGCCTTTTATATAGATAGATGTCAGACTAAGGACAGAGACCAAGGTCAATGGTCTTCAGGTTTGGCTGTGTGAGGAGATACCTCAAGGGCAAAATGAAAGGCATTGTGGGTTGCAGGGCAGGAACTAACTGGGCTGTTCTGCCTTTAACCAGACCCACCCACTTATATTTGTTTTATATTCTGAGTTTCTGCTGAGATTCCATTGGAATAAAGAAAGGGGGGGGGGAGTGATTCTGTTGGTAAAAATTGATGATGGTGAAATGATGATGACCAAGGAAGTAAGGTGGGCACATCTACAGTATTGTTAACAGTTCCAGAATCACTTACGGAGTCCCTTCCACATCATCCCATGCTGGCTGTAAGGGGCTGTAAGCCCTAGGAGGGCAAGTAGACCTCATGCTGGTCTTGTTCACCATCGTATTCCCAAGAACTAGCACAGCTGGTATTCACTAACACTGAGTTGGATGGATGGTGAATGGATAAAGGGATGGATACATAAATGAATGGACGGGAAGCAGAAGGAATAAAGAAGGGAGAAATGAATGAATGAAGTCATGAGTAATGGGGATTTGGAACTTGGCACTTAGCAAAAGAGGGATTCTGAGGAAATGAGTTCTGTGCAAGTTCACCAAAGGGAGCAACTCCCCAACCCACAGGGATGCTAGTTTCTGGTTAGAGCGATGTCTCCTTCCCTGGATGGTGCACGTGAATGTTCTTATGTATAAAAAGAAATGCAAAAGGAAATTTTGGGAAGAATTCTGGGCTGGAAGTCAACAAACTTTGAGCTGAGAATTCTGGGCTGGAAGTCAAGAAACTCTGAACTGAGATTTTGTTTGTTTCTTTCTTTTTTAATATATTTTTACTGATTTCAGAGAGTAAAGGAAAAGGAGAGAGAGACAGAAACATCAATGATGAGAGAGAATCACTGATAGGCTGCTTCCTGCACAACCCACACTGGGGATAGAGCCCAAAACCCAGACATGTGCCCTGACCGGGAATCGAACCGTGACTTCCTGGTTCATAGGTCAACGCTCAACCACTGAGCCACGCTGGCTGGTTTTTTGTTTTGTTTTATCGATATATTCAACAAGGAAAAACACAAAACATGTCTTCTGGGGCACCACGGCCCTATACTTCATTGTGTTTCATTGTCATAGCCCCAATTTGTTTTGTAGTTTTTTCCCTACATAAAATAATGCATATATTTAAATAAGTACCTTGGACCTTATTTAATGGACCAGTAGTTTTCAGTTGTTATCAAACTGGGGAGGAAGACAGTGGTGCAGGGAGGTGGAATTCTAGGTCCTTCCAGAGCCTTTCAAACACAAGCGCACCATTTTTCTCTAATGACGGCTCTCAGTTTTACATATTGATTTTGTATGTATCATTTTCCTTGAAAACAGGGGTCAGTTGTTTTAAAGAATTTTATTGCTTAAAATAAAGCTAGACACCATAGCCAAGGCAAGAGAACAGCGGGGCCAAGCCATCTAAACACCAAGAAACTGCTTCTGTCATAAGATTGTTCAAAATACTGCAGAGCAACTTAAGTGGCTGCCCTCAGATGGACACCAGTGGAGAGGGCATGCAGGAAGGCACGCGGGCTGCAGCAAAACAGGAAAGTCTGCAAATACCAGGTTATCAGAGGAGAAAGTTCCAACTCCTTTTGATTCCCAGAAAATTACGTAGGTTTTGCTGAAGAAAAAGCAAGGAGCTGATGCCATGGAAAGGCCATGGTAGCTGGATTTCACTTTTTCAAAGTCCCGAGAAAAATCAGTATGGACAGCTCGGGGGCCGTGAGAAGGTGAATGAATAAACGGGGGGAGAAACAACAGAAAAATATCACAATGGCTGCAATGCTGAGGCCATGAGCCCAGCCAGCTGACCTGACCAAGGCTGGGAAGTGATGGCACCGAGATTCACTCCAGGAGGCTGGCCCCTGAACCACTCAAGTCCAATAAGGGCACTTCCAATGCAGGCTTCCCCCAGGCTCTTCCTTTCGGGGGCCTCCCTCCCTAATCTGCCTCCAGTGACTCGGGGGCAGCTGCTCCAGCTGCCCACACATCTGGGCTCACCCATCAGAGGCCTTGGGATCACACTCCCCCTCAGGCAGCTGCAGAGGCTGGGGAGCCCCCCTACTTCCCCTCCTATCTGTCCTGAGGATCTTGCCCATAAGCTGCTTAACGGTCTCCTGTCATCACCGCATTGCTAAAGGTGAAGTCACGGGCTGACAGGTGGAGGAGGGACAAGGAGCGGAACTCGGGAGGTGCCCTTTCAATGTGGCTCTGTGGTCCTTTATTGTTCACAGTTTTGTTCCTTCCTGAGGGAACAGGAAGCAGGGCCTGGAAGTCAGCGCGTAAAAATAGCAAGGCTGAGAGCCCCAGAAAATCCCTCTCCTGCTGGGAGCCTCTAGGGCCAAAAGCCTTGCTTGGCGTGGGAACAAGGAGCCCATCTGTGAGCGGCAAGACCTGCCCCCTGCAGCCACCTCTGGCGCCTGTGCCACTGGCCTGGCTCCACCGGTCTTTGCAGGGACCTGCTCCCCTCCCACCTCCCCAGCGGGGCCTGTGTGTGAGGCAAACCAGCTTCTAATCATCCTCTCTGCTGGGCTCACTTGCAGGAATCCAAGGGTCAAATGAAAACAAATTAGCATCTACCAGCAGCAGCTGGAAAATTCCTCGCCTTCTGGAGGCCACAGGCAGGAGGAATGGGTGAGCCGGGATTCTGAACTTGGCCAGGTCTGCAGACCTTTCCCTTGGGTCCTCAGATGGCAGTCTCTCCCTTCCTCACCGTGTGTACCCAGTGCCTTCCGTGTGTAGGGCATGGGGAGGGGGTGGGGAGGAAGAGGAGATGGAGTGATTCATTCAGCAACCATTTCCTATCTGCTCTGTGCCAGGCATCGCTTTAGGCCTGGAGATACAGAGGTTCATCAGATAGGCCCAGGTCAGGCGTCAGGGACCTCGGGCCATGGTTCTCAAGCAGCAGAGTCACCCGGAGAACCTGATAGAGCGGAAGTCACTGGGTGCCACCCCAGCGTTTCTGACTCAGTGGGTCTGAGGATTCGCAGTTCTAACAGCTCCCTGGTGCTGCGGATTTCATGCTACTGGTTTCAGAACCACACTTTCAAGAACCACTGGCCTGGAAAAACAGAAAAGGTAATCATTCCTTTCCAGCAAACTCCACCTAACTACTGGCTCCATAAAGGAAAGCATGTGAATATATAGTCAATCATTCATTCATCCACCTACTTTTCATTCATTAATTCTTTCGTATTGAGGGCCTTCTATAAACGCCAAGCACTTTTCTAGAAGCTGTGAACATGGTAATGAGTAAAAGGCAAGTTAGGAAATGTGATCAATTGTGCCTGGGGATAGGGTGGCCTATTTGGACAGGATGGTGGGGAAAGGTCTCTGAGGAATAAACTAGAGGGGTGAGCCTGGGGAAGAGGCAAGAGAGCAGCATTCCCAGCAGAGGGAACAGCCAGTGCAAAGACCATGTGGCAGGAAAGAGCTTGTCGTGTCCTTATAATGGAAAAGTCATCGTTAAGGCCACCAGGGCTAAGAATTCACTCTCTATGGAAAGGAAAACTCTGGAAGGTCTTGTGTGATCTGTGTCTTCAAAATCAGAAGGGTAATTTGCACAACACTCCCATTCTTGGAGAAGAGGAGACCGTCTTTTCCAAAGTCTTCGTTGCAGCTGCTGCTACTCTTTTAAGCAATGTTATTCCTGAGGGATCCAGATACTCTAATCCAAAACATTTGAATTTGGCTTTAAAACTCTTTCTGATCATCTGGTGGTCTGCTTCCATTGCCTCTCTCTTCTCTCTTTCTCCCCCCTTTTCCCCTCCTTCCCTCCCTCTCTACTCCCCTCCCTCTCTCCATCCCTCCCTCTTTTTAGTTCCTTTATTTTTACTGGACTCAGAACTTCAGAATCCAGCAAACAAGACTTTTATTTCCTCCAGCTTCATTACCAACCTTTGAAGACAGCAGCACAGAGCCCAGACTCGAGGTCTAGATCGTTAATTATGCATTTGCTGAGGGTTCCGAGCAGCACACAGACTGCCTAGAATTGATGCAAAACTGTCCTCAGCCAGAGACTGGCAAACCCAAGGATTATGGGAACAAGAGCATGAACCCCAAAGTGTTTAGAATCCTGCCCCACCAGCTGCCAAAAACAGTTTTGGGGCCTCATCTACTTCTTGAGATGTATTTGCAAGGCATCACTGAGACCCTGAGATGTCTATCCCAGCCTCAGGAAAAACACAGGCTGTACTCAACCGAGCTTTCCTGGGGTGGCATTCTTTTAACAGCTACAATAAAACTCCTAACAGTTTTGGGAGTGTTAATTTCATAACACCTTTCCCCATATTCTTTAAAAAAAAAAATTAAGGTATCTGAGTGTCCTTCAAATAGGGAGCTATTTGTAGCTGAGGATTTTTCTGTTAAAGATTTTGGAGTAAATATTCTAAGGACTCATTATTTAAACGGGCTTTACATTTGGGCCTGGCAACACTACATACTTTGTATCTTTTTATCAAGTATTTTGGCATAAGGTCCGCACAAAATTTCTTCATTTAAACTCACTGGAGACACAGTCTTTGCTGAGCTCACCCTATTACATTTTAAGCTTCAGGGCCATTTTACTATCGCAGACAGGAGCTCTGGAGCCAGCCGACAGCCTTGAAGCCAAGCCCCAACACTGGCTCGCTGTGCGACCTCAGACAAACGGCCTAATGTCTAATGGCCTGGCTGCTCCGAGCATCACAGAACTGCTGACAACTCCGCCCGCAGGGGACTGATGCAGAACCAAGCGCCCCGCACAGAGTCAGGCACACGGGGCTCACTCAGTAAATCTGAGTTATTATTACTACGAATGGCTTCATTCAAAGGCGGCTGTGGGGACACAACGCTTTTGAAATGGTATCAACCACTGTGCAATTCCTTTTAAAAGCGAAGACGTCTCAGAGTTTGCCAAAGACGTTTCTACTAAAAAGGCCGTTTTTATTTAGACCAAGAAAAGCAGACGATAACCCTGGCACTGCCCTGTCGATGCAGAACACATGCTGGAGTATGTGGCACCTCTTTAATCAGCATGGGGCTGCTTTATGTCCTGCAGTGGAGCCATTAAAGCAGCCGAAATGAAGTCCAAACAAAATAGCTTGTTGGGTGTGCTGTATTATTTAAGACATCCTTCCTCTGAGACCGCTTCTGCTCTAGCTCACAGCCCCGAGAAGGCATGTAAACCGGATCCGAGCCGGTGTTGGTGGAAGATGAAAAGGAAAATGAGGCTCTGTTCCCAGACTGTCATCCAAAATGGAAACACGACACAGGAGTCAGGGGGACTCTGCAAAGACAAACTTAAAAACTGAATGGCACAAGGTGTAAGCAGCTGAAAATTATTCAGAGGGAAAATTGGTCTTAGTAAATATCCATCGATCCATCCCTATATACATATAATTGAGGTGAATCATATGGCCTGGCTATAGATATTGTAATATTGTCAGAAGGTCTTATTCTAAACACCTAAATACCTAATAAAACATGCATTTCCCTACAAGTTATAAAAGAAGACATTAAAATCTTATGATGATATGAAATATCTGAGAACACTATTTCCTTGTAGAGGACACACCAAGGAACAAAATAGCCTAATTTACAGCCACTGCTGAGAAGCCACAGGCCTCCCCCTCAAAAAAAAAATTAAAAAGAAAAACATAAAACACGAGTGGTGATTTATATTTTATTTTAAGCAAGCTACAGACCATTTCGATAACCTCACTGTTGTTTTTCTAAGAAGTGCTGGGAAAAATTTGTAGTGAAACCAACAAATGTCTGAAATCCAAAAATCTAATCCTACCTAATAAAGAGGGAATATGCTAATTGACCTTCGTGCTGTCACAGAGCTGGCGGTGCCCACAGCCAATAAGGAGGGAATATGCCAATTGACTGTCATGCCCTCAAAGATGGCAGCCCCCACAGCCACAAGATGGCGGCACCCAGTCCCCTCAGCCCTGCTGGGGCGCCAGCCTCCGGAGTCTCCCAGTCCCCTCAGCCCCCCAGCCGCCCAGGGCCACCCGAGGCTCAGGTAACCAGGGCCGGCCGAGGCTTGCGCTGCTGGTAGTGGCAGCAGCAGAGGTGTGATGGGTCATCGCCTTCCCTGATCGCCAGATCGCCTTCTGCCCCTAAGGGCTCCCGGACTGTGCGAGGGGGCAAGCCGGGCTGAGGGACCCCCACTCCAGGGCATGAATTTTCATGCACCGGGCCTCTAGCCCATAATAATGAATGGAGAACGGGTGCAGATGGGGATGCTCTTGAAATCATCAATATTTAAATAACTTTAAAAAGTAAAGATCACAATATATTTATGTAAAATTGCTAGGCAGGTTTATTAATTTTACCTCCAGTTGTCTGATTGTACCACGTACCTATTGAATGGCAGCCACAAATCTTGTTCAATACCAGATGGGACTAATCAGGTTTGGCAAAAAGATCAACAAATCAGGCCTAATATTCTTTGCTTTTAAGTTTGGGAATTTAGTGCCTAATCCTCAATACAGTGTTCTAGGAAAATCTATCTATGAAAACTGAGCAAAGGTGACCGGCCAACGTGGCTCAGGGGTTGAGCATCGACCTGTGAACTAGGAGATCATGGTTTGATTCCCAGTCAGGGTTGTGGGCTCGATCCCTCGTCGGGGGCATGCAGGAGGCAGATGATCAATGATTCTCTCTCATCCTTGATGTTTCTACCTCTCCTACTTCCTTCCAATCTGAAATAAATAAAAATATATTTTTTTAAAAAAAGAAAATTGAGCAAAGGGTAACTGCACAACATCATTCAGAGAATGTGTCCAGCTGCCATACCCTTGGTCAACCCAACCACACAACTTCCCCATTTGATTATCATGTCACAGTGAGCAGTTAGAATAGAGAAGACAAAACACCACCATCATAAGCAGAAATCTTTCCTTTGGCTTCCATACCATTAGACAGATAGAATCACTGCTGGCACCATACTCTTTCAAGGTGGACTGGTTTAAAAGTATATTAAACAGAGCCAATTTTCTTTTCCATTATTTTTTCAGGGTCTTCAATACACTTTTCTGTTAGAGCTGTGTTCTTCCTCAGGCTGCAATGATGAAGGTGGAAGCTCTTCCAGGGTTGCCTGGACCAAGTTCAAGGTCATTATTATTTTAAATGGTGGTGTGCCAGGACTTGACTTCCCAGCAACATTAAATATTAGAACAAAAGGTGATTATTAAGAATCTAGGAAACAGACAGTGTTCAATGACAAATGGCAATTTGGCCTTTCCTCAGCACATTAAAAAAGCAAGCTGAAGTGGGTGCATTCTTTCCTAGAATCAAAATCCATATGTGGGAGTATACAGAACTCTGCTCCCATAGGTTAACATGTTTCTAATGTAAGAACAAGAGCATGCACTGCCGGGCCCCACAGGACTTTCCAAATGCTGTAACCAGTCCAATCGCATGGGATCCCATAAAATCTTATGACACAGATAGAGGAGATAACATTCCCATTTCACAGATGAAGAAACAGATTTCAACAACGTTCAATAACTGTGGGAAACAGCACTGGTGGTACAAGGGCAGTAACTGATACAGAAATTCCACATTGCATCCCGATGGTCTTACTTCGTAAATCTTGTTCTAAATGGTAATCATATGAGCAACAGGTAATTAACTGTAAACAATTTTTTTAAAAATAATAAAGTTAACTAGGCAAACCATTCTGTGCTTTTCCTTTAGTCTATGAAAGGCCTGGTATTTGGGTTTCATAAATAAGGTACCTGTAGCAGACAATGCAAGGTGTTAATCAATATTCAGTGTCTTCTTCCAAAGCAATAAAGATTTCTAATTGAACACATGGCCACTCTGAGTAAGAATACATTTCCCAGCCTCCCTTGCAGCTAGGTGTAGCCATGTAGGTAACATTCCAGCTACTGGGGTGTTAAGTACAGAACTGTATGGCAGTTTCTCAGAGCCTTCCTTATAAAACAGATGGAAAACATTTTTCTTGCTGTCTGGAATAGACATGCCACCTTGGACCATGAGGACACAGGCTATATACCCTAGGGATGGTGGAGCAGTATGGTCAAGGAATTTGGATTCCTGAGGTATTTGTGAAACAGAGCCAGCATATGAGTGGACTGCTACTGCTGGGTTCCATGTGAAAGGAAAATCAATTTCTGTTGTAATCCACCACTGTGGTTTTAGAGTCTTGTATTACTAGCAGTTGGAGTTGATCCTAACTCATCCATCTAATGGCAGGAAACGGAATTCCAGACCTAGTACCTAGGAAAGAAACAGCTTCTAACAAATTAGTTTTGCAAACCCATGTTCAATCTCAAACTCTAGGCACTTAAATCACATAGTTTAAAAAAAAAACAGGCTCCTGACTCCCAAATTCTCCAACACTCTTTTCTAAAACAGCATATTGTTGGAACATAATGTCATCAGTTATCATTCATTCACTTTCCATCACCCACCAATCCAAGCATCCTAACCTCACCTCCAACTCTCATCAAAAATACCAAATTCAGTGCTGGGCTTAAATATTCACAAACTTCAAGAAGTATCAGGATTCAACCAACCACATGCAATGTCCAGCCATTCATTTGATTCACATTTATCAGTTCTTTGATCTACACCAGCCTCCTCCCTCACCCCCTCCAATTCTAGGTCAGAAGAGAAAAGCAAAGATTCTCCAGGAAAAACAAAACGGCAAAACCGATTAGCTGCTGCACACCTGTGCGACAGTTTGGTTTTTCTTTCTACCATTAGAAGAGTGATATGCAGAGCCCTGAAATTTTCAAAGATGCTGGGGCCACTGGCAGAAAAGAGGCAGGGGTATTTGTGGATCCCATCTGCCAGGGATACGCGTGTAGAAAGTATCTTTTTTTTTCTTTTCTAATGCTTCTCAAATAGGATCCAGCATAAGAGAATATTAATAAATGAGCCAAAATTCCAGAAAAGGACAAGTAAATAAAAGAGTTATTCTCAAAATCTCAAACAATAAATTAGTGCTTAAAGTTCAGAAGGACTCCCTTTCTGTAATAATTGGGTATGGAACTATTTGTTGTTTAAATTGAGGGTCCCCCAAATAGCAAAATGTTCAGAAAAAGTAGAGATACTCTTAGTCACAAATTAAACACATCAAAGTTCCTTAAAGGAAAGACTAGGCTTGTTGTTTGTTTTATTTAATCAACCAAAGTACCACAAACATGTCTCATACACAGTAGGTGTGCAATGTGGGAGTGGTTCCCTTTTTCATATTTCATTCTCTGGAACTATAGAGGCCACCTAGGTAATACCCACACAGATGAAATCTATAGGAAAGAGAATACCAATGAAGAGAAAGGAGGAAGGAAAGAACAAAAAGGGAAAATGGGGGTGTGGGTATGTATCACTAATTAACCTGCCTGCCGAGTTCTACTTTGCTATGGTATCTGCAAAGGAACTAGAATCATTGTTTGCTAGTTTCTATTCACCCACAAAGGTACTGGTTTAACCCTCTAGGCCTCGAATTCCAGTCAATGTGCTGTCATTTCCTACCAGAAAAATGCTGTTATCTGCAGGGTGTCTGAGAAGGATTCCAAATTTATTATGCTACAGAAATAGGTTTTTGGGTTTTTCCCCCCTCCTCATCTCAATCTAAGCCTCTCACTTATGAAAACTGACTCAAGCAACGTTTTTGTTCTCGGTGAACTCCATTTCCTTCTTTCTGGGTCTATTGGTAGGTGGTGTCCATTTGTAAACGATGGTCTATCTGTTCTTGAATTCTGCTATTTCTAAGCATCTTCCTCCTCAACTCTCCCCAGTCCTTTCTCTCTGAAAGAAATTACTATACCCTCGAAGCCTTTGAGGGAAGACTCTCTCAGCACACACAAATGGTCCTTAGATCTCAGAAGTGGGTACAGAGGAACATTCTTTGGAAGCCAATGAATCAGATGCTGTGTCAGAGTCAGCCTTGTTGCAGACAAAACAGGCGGGTGTCAGTGGGGACAGTGGATGGCTGTGTGGAGAACTTCACCCTCGACAGATGTTTGTGCTTCCTTCCTCGGAGAAACAAACTTTGTGTGTCTTATGTCACAGATGAGCTTTGATGAATGAACTGAGAGCACATACCCTCCTCTTTAGAAAATATTACAGTGGGAAGTACCTAACCTTGGAGCCAGGAGCGGAAAGGAGCGGAGTGAAAGAAAACGCTGTGATTTTTTTCGCCCCCCCTAAAAAATTCCCGTTGGAGAAATAAACAGTATAAATTACTTTTAAAAGCAAGAGTGTATTTTCAGTGTAAATTTTCCACGGATTATTTTTGTAAGGGTAATAAGTTTTTTCTTCCACTTTCTGTTTTGATGACAAATTCATTTTTTAAAAAAAATATAGTATGCTCTCTGGATAGTGGGAGAATTGCCATTTTCTTATTGTGAAGAAAGGCTGCACTTGCACTTGGCCCAGACTCGAAGTGATCACCCTGGGAAAGCTTGACCTCTTTCATGGCCATTGGGCCTGTTTGAGAAACATGTCTATGAGATTTCGTTAAGCTACTCCTAAAAAAATAAGCCCCAACTGGATTCACCCTAGTAGTCAAAAGGATCTGATTTAACAAACAATCGCAATGCTTGTGTTTCACTGAGCAAGATTATATACAAGTATAGCCATCAATAAAAATAAGGTCAATAATTTTTTCCCCAAACTGGTAAATATATATACTCTATGACCCAGCAACACTAAGTATATATTCCACACACTTTCTCACGCAGATCCGCTAGAGCACACATGCCACAGTGTTCCCTGTGGGGGTGCGGGAGAAATGGAGGCACTGTGGGAACCCATCACTGTACGAAGGAAAGGGAAAGTGCGCTGGATTCACACTGTGGAACACCAGGCAGCAATGAGGAACAGTGCATTAGATGTACACACAGCCTTATGGGTAGATCTTTAAAACACAGTGCAGGGGGGAAACCCTTTAAATAAGTACACACACACACACACACACACACACACACACACACACAAAACAACAGTGCACATCGCAAGCGCAGTTTTGAACCAAGATAATAGCCATTGTTTAGGTTACTGAACTGGCCACGGCTCTTAAAAGCCGTAAGTTCTACCATGGTAGCCATTAGTCGCACGGGCTACTGAGCACATGAAATGTGGCCAGTCCACACAGTGATGTGTCGTCCGCGTGACACACACACTGGATTTGGAAAACTTAGTACAATAAAGAGAACAGAAAATATTTTATTAATAATTTTATATGGATTATATGTCAAAATGATATTGCAGATAGTATATTGGGTTAAACAAAATGCATGATTAAAATCAATTTCACCTGTTTATTTTTACTCATTGAATGAGGCTGTTTGACTGTTTGATATTACATATGTGGCTCACGTTGTATTTCCAATGGCCAGCACTGGTCTAGAAGCTTCCAGTGAGCCAGGGGTAAAAGAGGGGTCCTTTTTGAAAAATTTCTTTGGAGCCCCAAAGTGGGAGGTTGTGAAAAACATAATGGGATCCCCTGACTGGAAGGATATAAAAGCAGTTCAGGATTAAATATTAAAATTTCAGGTCAGGAATTGCCAACAATTCTGAGGCACTCACGACCTTCCATTTCTCCCATTTAAAAACTTACTTAGGATTAGTGCCATTTTTCAGAAATTGAATCCCAGTCCTTGAAACCAGATGAAAATGAAAAGAAATTTTCTACTATACCTCATTCTGAAGCTAAGATTTAAAATAATAAAATTTAGTTGGGAAAAATCTGATATAATTGATTAATATAGAGACACAAATATGATTTAAGTATCCATGGGGTGCTTTTAAAATAAAAAAGATTTTAAAACCAAAATGACCTTAGTTAGCATTAACAATTTAGAAATTACATGGTACTCAGTAATCCTCACCCTTCCCTCCTGCCCCCTGCAACACACACACTCTCATTCTCTCGCTCTCTTTCTCATGTGGTCCTTTGCCACATATGGACTATTTTTCTACACTCTACTGTATGGACCAACTGTGTTCTTTTATGACACAAACTCTAGCACGGAGTACAATGCCTGGCACATGATGGATGGTCAACAGCTGTCCATCAAATTAACTATAAGTGAGTGTTCCGAGAGGGGCAGACGAAGATGTTTGGCGAGGAATAGAGTCAGATAACTTACTTTCTTGAGATTGCTTAAGAACATCATAAAAAAGTGCCCTACACTCAGCAATGTTTCTAGATTTCAGCAACATCAGCATCAACATGAATGTTCATTGAGAAGTTTATCATGTGCCAAGCACTGTTCGAAGCACTTCTTACTTACTGGTTCATTTTCTCCTTACTAGAACCTTTGAAGGTTGGTGTTATCTTCCCCCCATTTTATAGATGATGCATAGAGAAAGTGACTCATGGTCCCAGAGCTAGAGCTGGGTCCCCCCGCCAGAGCTAGAGCTGGGGGACTGGCAGGCAGCCCCCCACCAGAACACGTGCTTGTAAGTGCACGTTGGTCAATATACAAAATCATCTGTTTCAGGAACTGAACCGAGAACGGTACAGCCCTCACATGCATGCCTTGCTTTCCAACCTCCACAGCAGTGTGTCAGGCCAAGCTCTCAAGAACCTCACCTGGATGTGAAAATGGTTCATAATTAAGTATTGTGACGACACTGCTCTCTCTAATCATACCCCAACCAGTAATTCCCAGAGAATACCCGTTTCAACCACTTCTCACGCCTCTTCCCGTACAAAATAAATGGACTTCCCTTCGCATGGCAGTGCGGCCAGTGCCCTCATCAATGGTGTCCACTCCCTCCAACATCTTCCTCCCTCCGCCCCGTCCAATCCAGACAAAATGAACACTCACTGGTCTCACAACATACTGTGCATTTTAGCAGCCATGTGCCTTTGCTTATGCTGCTCCCTCGGCTGCAATCTCCTTCCCTACCTTCCTCCAAACCAAAACTTGGTCATCCTTTCAGGTGCTTCCTCCACGAAATGTTTCCCAAGCACCCATTTTATTTTATTTTATTTTATTTTTTAATATATTTTATTGATTTTTTACAGAGAAGAAGGGAGAGGGATAGAGAGTTAGAAACATCGATGAGAGAGATCGACCAGCTGCCTCCTGCATGCCCCCCAGTGGGGATGTGCCCGCAACCAAGGTACATGCCCTTGACCGGAATCAAACCTGGGACCCTTGAGTCCACAGGCCGGCGCTCTATCCACTGAGCCAAACCGGTTCGGCGCAAGCACCCATTTTAAAAATTAACCTGTTCCTCCTTGTCCTACCACCTCCCTTTAGAGACAAATTACTTAGGCTGATTTTCTACTTCGTGTTACAGTTTTCAGTGAGACACCCTCCCCCTCGGCTCATGAAGTCTGGAGTCAGGGATCGCACAAGTGTGGGGTCTGCGACGATGCCCTTGAGAGAAAGTTGAACAGGAGGTGGAAGCCACTTCTCACAGGGCTTCCCAACCGCATTCATGAGTGCAGAATTCTTTGTAGAGCAACAAAATGCTACCGGAAGTTCTGAGCAGGAAAATCCATATGTTTTGTGAATATTATTATTAACAAGGTAGAAAATAGATGAGATGGAGTTGGGTGTATCAGTGTAAAAATTATGTCTCATAACGCATGTTCACAAATTACGTGCCAATAATAGAAGCGAAAACACAGAACCAAAATCACATATAACGACAAGATCGACATTGCTATTTAATTTTGCTATCGCTATAAATCAGTGATTAAAAACCAGTCACTGGCCATTTCAAAGAGTCCTTCCTCCCAGCCTGTAACTGTTGCCATGACAACATGACTTCCAGCTGTATCTCTGTGAACAAGCTTATGTTTACCGGGAGAAGATGAGGATCGATCAGGTCACATAAAGAATACATTGACCAATTTTGGAATGTAAAGGGTATGTGTTTCAACCCAAGGCTACCCAGTATAATCTATTTAAATCCCTTTATGTAACAGAACCAGGCTGGGCTTTCCTAATCAATAAAACTGAGTTTAGCATCTATATTCCTTACAGATAATAATAATAATACATACATACATACGTCAGTCCTACACACCAGCCCTGTAATTAGGGATTTTTCACAACACAATCTGCCCTCACAGGCACTGATATTACCCTAAGTCTTCCTAAGTCAGAGGCCGCCCATCTTCCTCCTGTCTCATTCCATCTGAAGGATGCACCATCGCTGGGAACTGATTCTCCGCTTCAAAGGAGACGGGTGGGGAGTGGGATGGAGGTCCATTATCTCTCCCACCCACCCAGATATTCTACGTGTGGACATCTTGCATGACTGTATATGTTAATTCGAAAATTCTGTGAAAACCGGCAATTACTTGTGAATAAGACCCACACATGAGTGAGAATTTGACTAAATGTTTATACACAGAATCAATGTCCTCATCCCCCCGCCCCCCATGCAATGGAGTTTTTATTAGCATTGCCACCACTCCCCCTTCTCCTTTCCTTTGTGCATTTGGGTGTTTGTTGAAAGAGGAAAGATAGCCTTTGCACCCACCGCACTTCAGCCATGGTCTTGCCAACCTTTGCCCCAACCAGGGGCTCCAACACCCTAGGCGAGACTCGCCAGGGACAGTTCCTACCTCTGGAAATATGTGGGAGTGTCTGGGGTACCACTGTTGAGTGTTGAGTGAGGACCAGGGATGCTCCACGTCCTGCAATGCGCAGGGCGTCTACCCAGGGTCATGAACTGCCCTGGTTTTCCCGGGACTTCCTTGGTTTTAGCAATGGAAGTCCTACATCCCGGGAAGCCTCCCAGTCCCAGGCAAGCCACCCCCTTATGCTCAGCACTAATGAAGGATGTCCCTGTCAGACATTGGAGACCATCCTCTTTCGCAGACAGTAAACATACATTTGCCCCGTGAGTCCAAGAATCCTCTATGGTTCCATAACTCACCAGTCCCTTCTGATTGTGCCATTTATTTATAGAGTTTACGTGTCAGAGGGCAAGTAATTTTCCTCACATAGGCTTGCAACCTCAGGCATTCTTAGCATGGGTGAGCACGCAAGCCAGCTTTTATGAAAATAATTCCTACAGCAAGGCTACGAAAAGCCTTCTTATTGTTCAGCCTATTTCTATTGACTGACAAGCTCCAGCAAAACACAACACTGAGGAAAGGGGCTGTCAGCACAATTCTTCCTTAGGTGACGCAAACTCTAGAAGGCAGGAAAAATTTAATCCAAAAATCAAACTGCATATAGAGAAACAGACCCGTGGCCTTGAGAACCTGCCTTCTCTTATTTTTTGGTTTCCTTTGTTAACCTTTATCACGAGAACTTCCCTCAATGATTCTTAAGCTGAGGAGGCATTTTATACTATTGGCAAGTATAAAAACGAAATTCTCCACTCGTTCAGATAAAGGACGCAGTAACTGGAGTGAGACTCTCTAAGGATAAATTCTACATCGTGCAGAAATGGCAGAACTTGCTGTGGGAAAATAGTGAAGTCAGCTGCTTTTCATTCTCTCTGCATTTCCCCATCCCGAGGCTACTAGACAGCATAGCTGCTCAGGGATTCTGCAATATTTTTCCTAGAAGTGTTTTCCTTATATGGGCATCAAAGGAGATCTGGCTTCTTTTTAGTAATGGTACTTTGGAGGCCCTAAGGAGTTAACACCCCCAATTTAATACCAGAAAATGTTTGAAGAGCCGGGAAAGAAAGCATCCAACAACTACTTCTTTGATACCTTTTGGTTCTTAATCTGACAGCAGGTGGCAGGTATTTTGCTTTAACATTAAAATGAGTGAAGGTATTTCCCCAAAATTATTGGTTGAAAAGGTACAGTGCAAAATAAATCATTTCATATTCACATTAACACTTCACCTTAACTTCAGTGCATATTCTGATGAACCAATCACTTCCTGAGAACAGTCACCAAAGAAAACAGAAAGATATTTGATTTCAATCCCTAAGACTGAACAAGAGTGCGCTCAGCAAAAAAAAAAAAAAACTCCCTTAAGTTAAATCCAGAGTTATAAAATAGATAAATTATGGACTATTTTGTTGTAGCATGGTTCCACGCTAAAGGATTCACGTAAACATCCATTCAAATAGCAAAATTCCCCAATGCAGTTAATCTGTCCAATTTCATGTATTTTAAGCCACCCACTAATTTTGAGAAATTCCTAAATAGTAAAATGAAAGGGTAGAATAAGCCACAGTGGCACAGAAATAACTCGGCACTGAAAGCATTTGAGTTTCTGAAATCTCTACTCTGCCCCAAAGCAGAGCCTCCCCAAAGAACTCAGCCATCCTAACCCCCTCCTGGGAGACGAGAAGTCCACACCCAAACAGATTGTCACCAAACTCTCCCAGCTCCCATCCACTCTCCTAAAGCCCTAGTGACATTCCCCCAAATAATTGTGTGTCCATACATGCCCTTTCTCCTTTCTAAAAAAGGTTCTTTGTTCTCCCCAAAGTGCTACTTTGCCCATCCCCATCCCCTGTTAAGATGGTATATAAACTCCAAATTCTAACAGCCTCTGGAGTGAACTCTGGAGGGGGCATTAAGTATGTAATTCGCTCTGTTTTCTCTTGCTAATCTGCTTCCATTTAATTTGCAGGCCCCAGCTATTGAGCATAAGAGGGTAAAGGAAAAGTCTTTCCTCTCTGGTAAATATAAGGCTTTCTCCTTTTCCTTTCCTTCCTTTCCCTTCCCCTTCTCCTTCCCCCTCCCCTCCCCCCCTCCCCTTCTCTCCCCCCTTCCCTGTCTTTCCTTTCCTCCCTCCCTCTCTTCCATTTTTCTTTCTTTCACTGAACATCAGCCATGAGTAAGGTGTCAGGCTAAGTGTAGAGCTCTGGCAGTAAACGAGAGAGATCCCCTCATTGCCCTCATGCTTGCAGTCCTCAGAAAAAGAGCGACATCCAGTAAGTAATTTAAAGTTACACTGAAATGACACTGTTATGAGAAAAGTAGAGTCCTATGGAACTTTTAGCCCTTGTTAATATAGTTGGTACTCACTAGACCGTAAATTCTGTGAGGGTAAGGAGAAGGCTACTTTGCTTAGTGCCACCCCCAGAGCTGTCTAGTTTCTGGCACTACAGTAGGTACTCAATAAACACTTCTCGGCAGTCTATATCCCCAACCACAGTATTTGCTGAGAGCCAGTGGGATGCACAATCCTGTCTTAGACACTGGATTCTTTCCTTCTCATAGAGACCAGATAGATCTGAAAGGCGTAGGTAGACCCCTTCCTCCAGAGGTGTGGGAGATTCTCCAGTTCCTCTTCTAAATCTACTCTCACCCTTTCCACACTGCCCTACACTCCGAGAAGCTGCATTCTAGGCAGGTTCGGCTGACCAGCAGCCCAGCGGTGACAGGAAGGCGGGAGGAGAAAGAGGCCAGAGTGAGACTTCCCCAACTCCCTCTCTCAGGAGCACAGACCTGCACGGCTAAGATCAGGCCCCACTACTACACCCACAGCTGCAAATGAAGCTCTGCGTGAGCCCCAGGAACCTTCCCTTCCCTTGGCTCCTCACCCTTGGAGGAATGGAGACCAGCCACCAGCCCCGGGAAGCTTCCCCATCCCTTGGGAGTTCCCTTAACCTTGTCCAAACCTCTGTGAGCTGTATTCTTTCTCTGTAAACAGTATTTTTTTGAACTCCTCCCCCCCCCCCCCGCCCCAGTTACGCTGCTGGAGTGATCCTCTGTCTCCTTCTGATTCACACAGAAGTGTATTATAGTTGTATTCTGCTAGGGCTGCCATAACGAAGTACCGCAAACCAGGTGGCTTTTAACAACACGAACTCACTCTAGCTGTTCTGGAAGCTAGAAGTCCAAAATCAAGGTGCTGGTAGGGCCACGCTCCCTCCAAACCTCTAGGGGAGGATCCTTCCTAGCCCTTCCCAGCTTATGGGAGCCCCAGCTCTTCCTTCATTTGTAGCAGCCTAACTCCAATCAATGCCTCCATCTTCACACACGTCTCCCTGTGCACCTCTGCCCTAATCCCCTTCTCCCTATGAGGGTGCCAGTCATGTTGATGCCACCCTACTCCAGTAGGACCTCATCTTAACTTGATGACATCTTCCAAGACCTTATTCCCAAATAAGGTCACACGCACTGGTGTCAGGGGCTAGAACTTCAACATATCTTTTAGGAGGACATAATTCAAACCACAACAATAGCTAATGTATTCAGAGATACCTTCTACATCCCCACTTGTTGGAGGGCAGGGAGAAATCTTCACCCACGTGCCCCCACAGGCCCTCGCCACGGCCAAGCACACTGACAGTGTAATAAATGTATGCTCACACAGACCCAACAGATCAGTCAATGAATGGCAGACAGACTTATTAAAAGAGAGTTGTGGTTTTATTATAGTTAACACTATCATGTCAGTCACAATGTGATCAAAGAACAGAAGCTGCTGCCCCATTTCTTCTGCTACAGAACGGAGGGCCAGGATGCTGAAGGCACGGTTGGCTGTGCATCTAGCTTTGTGCACATCTAATTCTACGATTGCCATGAGGATCTGCCTGGAGCCATTCCCCTCTTTAATGGGACACAATCAGGAGACATCTACTGGACGGCTCACTGCTTTGGGCTGGACGCAGGCAAATTCTGAGGATACGGATATGAATGAGATATGTCCGCTGCCTCGAAGGAACTCACATCCCAGAGGGGCCCAAACCTCACACACAATGCAGAGGGCCTTGTGCTCACTGTTCATTTCTCTGCTTCGTTCAAATGCTCAAAGCATGATTTTACCTCTTTCTTGGTGGCTCAAGGCCATTACTCCAAATATCAACGGCTACAATGAGACACTTAAACTCTTTCCATACATCATTGCTAACTGAATGTTCTCGGACCACTTAAAGTGTGGTCTGGGCTCCTTGCCTCTCCCCCCTTCCCCCCGCACCCCCACTCCAGTGCTAAGCTATCACCTCGCTAACATTGCAAGGCTTGGCTCTATCAGTTTCTTTTCTCCTGATTCTCCCTTCCACCTCCTAGTTAGTTCCCTTCTAAACCACTAAACCTAGCCCCTTGCCTTCATGCTGCTGTGCTACCATTGCGTCTAAATCCGAGGAAAAGGCTTGGAGCGAGGACCTGGCTTTCCTCCGTAACTGAAGTGAAAATGGTTGGGACACGGACAATGGCCTATGTTTTTGGCTTCTCCAAAGGCTTTTGCCCTTGTTTCTGCTTCAGATCACTGATCTAATTCTGCTCCTACGCCCTAAATCAGGGTGGTTTTCCATGGTGAGCAGTGATCACGATTAATTTTGTTTAATTATATGTTTAATTACTGTCTGACTCCTGCAATGGAATTTTAGCTCCTTGAGGCTATAAATGGAGCAGACGGATATAAGGGACGAATCTTTAGCATCTTGTGCAATACCTGGGTGCATGCTACACAATGTTAATAAATGCCTTCATCTTCTAACATTTATGACCCTGTACCACTCCAGACACCGTGCACTGTATCTCCTATAACCTTACGTTGGCTGGAACGGAGGACAGACTGCCGTAAGGTCCCCTGTGCAGTGAGGGTAGGCAGCCTGCAGGGAAGTAAGGGGTCTGAATGCAGTAAGAAAAACACCCTACTCCCCCCAGATAAAACCTTATTCTTCACAAAACAGAGAAACCCATTCTTTACTTTTTTTTTTTTTTTTTAACCCAGAACTTAGGTTGACTCTAATTCTAGGGAATCTCAGGAATACTTTCATTCCCACTTAATCCAAACCAGTGAATTTAAGTTATTCAGACTTTTAAAAAGTAAATTTCTATCCTTCCTTTTAGTTGAAATTATTAGGAAAACTAGCATCAGTAACAAGGTTTATACAAACTCATAAAATACGGATGATGTTTAAGGACATTTTTGTTTCACGTAAGAGCTATCATTTCTTTCCTCTATAAAATTCAGTGCTACAGAGTTAGCAGTATATAGAAAATTTACTAAAATTAAACTTTAATTCCAAATTGTTTTTTAGATCTGGAAGAAAAACCCATAATGTTGATGCAAGTGAAAAAAAATCCCAGTTTCATAGTAGCAAGATAGAGTCTAGTTCAGAATGGTGCTTACTTTAATTTTATGAAAAATGTGTAATAATTTACTGTAACACCTAAATAGTAAACGTAACGGGATTCACTCAATATGAGAATTAACCAAGATGCCAGTTCTTTATCTTGAGGGGTGAGGTGCTAGCCGAGGAGGACTGAGTTACCCCTTTATTATTTCTATAAACTCCATTTTTTAAACGACCACCCTCCTACCTACCCACCTACCTCCTGGTAGCCATCAGCTAGTTCCCTATATCTATGAATTTGTTGTTTTGTTTTATTTATTCCTTTGTCTGTTTGTTTTAGATTCCACATATAAGCGAAATCCTCTGGTATTTGTCTCTCTCTGTCTGACTCATTTCACTCAGCATAATGTCCTCTAGGTCCATCCATGTTGTCGCAAATGGCAATATTGCATTCTTTTTTATTGCTGACTTTACACCTTTATTCATTCATCTATGGATGGACATCTAGCTTGCTTCCATATCTTGGCTGTTACAAGCAAGGCTGCAATAAACACAGAGGTGCACATATCTTGTGAATTTGCATTTTTGTTTTCTTCCAGTAAATACCCAGAAGTGGAATTGCTGGATCGTGTGGCAGCTCTATTTTTAACTTTTTGAGGAATCCCCATACCGTTTTCCATAAGGACTGCACTCATTTACAATCCCACCAACAGTGTACAAGAGTTCCCTGTTCTCCACATCCTTGCCAATACTTGTTATTTATTGATGCTGTGATTTGCATTTGCCTGATGATTAGTGATGTTGAGCATCTTTTCATATGTTTGTTGAACATCTGTATGTCCTCTTCGGAGAAGTGTCTACTCAGATCCTTTCCCCTTTTTTTAAATCAGATTTTTATGTGTGTGTGTATGTATTTATTTTTGTTGTTAAGTTGTATGAGTTCCTTATATATTTTGGATATTAACCCTTTATCGGATGTATCATTTGTGATGTCTTATAAATATCTTCTCCCATTCAGTAGGTAGTCTTTTCATTTTGTTGGTGGTTTCCTTGCTGGGCAAAACCTTTTTAGTTTGATGTAGTCCCATTTGTTTATTTTTTCTTCCGTTGGCCTTGCCTGAAGAGACTTAACCAAAAAGCAGCTGCTAAGAGCGCTGTCAGAGTTTACTGTCCATGTTTTCTTCTAGGAGTTTTACCAACTCAGGTCTTACATTTAAGTCTTTCATCTCTTTTGAGTTATTTTTGTATGTGGTATAAGAAAGTGGTCCATTTGTTGCATTATCTGTCCAGTTTTCCATATACCGTTTATTAAAGATACTATCTTTACTCCACTCTATGTTCTTGCCTCCTTTGTTGTAGATGAACTGACCAGATAAGTGAGGATTTCTCTATGGGCTCTCTATTCTGTTCCATTGATCTATAAAACTGTTTTTATGCAAGATGCTAAGTCTTAATCTGACACCAGGTGGCAGACATTTTGCTTTAACATTAAAATTTGTTAAGGTGTTCCTTTTAGTCCTTTGGTTCAGAGATGAGAGACCTTTGGCAATCACATTACTTACAATAGGAATTCCAATTTTTAAAAAAACAGAAAAACATATATCTATAGATAATAGAGTGTTTCCTAACAACACTTACCAGCTGTGACCACAGAGCCTTGGATCACTAACATGTTCTGTTCGGCAGGGGTCACAGACAGACACAGTCCTGGGGACCAGGAGTTTGGAGTCTAAGGGTGGAGGTGGACATGAGTCAGATATTCACTCAAATAATTAACCAACTGAAAGGGTTATCAGTGCTACAAAGGAGCAACACCTCAGCTTTCTTTGCAAACCTCAGAGAAGACATGGGGCCAGAGGTTTCAGAGCGGACAATATCCTAAATACCTCAAAACGCAAAGCACCTTGCTAGATGCTGATGGGCAGTGGCTCTCAACATACAAGCAAGAGGGCATTTTGCCTAGCATTCTTGGTAATTACCAACTGAGAAAAGACTCAAATTATAATAAAGCCAGTGAGCTTTTAAAGAAACGTGTTTTGTTTTGTTTCATCTCACGAGCATCAAAATACACTTGAAAGAGAGTCACACTCATATCAATCATTGGCTACATTTACAGATACACAGACTCTAAAACATCTCCTTGTTGCCAGAGGCCTGAGGCCCACAGATGAAGAATTACTATAATAGGCGATAGATACAAAGATGATCTGCCGACGGACACTAACCCAACCTCAAGGAACCTTTGTTGTTGTTTTTTGTTTGTTTGTTTTGCTTTTAAATATATTTTTATTGACTTCAGAGAGGAAGGTAGAGGAAGAGAGAGATAGAAACATCAATGATGAGAGGGAATCATTGATCGGCTGCCTCCTGCACGGCCCCTACTGGGGATCGAGCTCGCAACCCGGGAATGTGCCCTTGACTGGAATCAAACCCGGGACTCTTGAATCCATAGACCAATGCTCTATAAGCATATACTGAGCCAAACCAGCTAGGGCAAGGAACCTTTGTTTTAATGGAGATTTAACAAATGGACAAATGAGTTTCATAGACGGTAAAGAGTAAACACAAACTCCCCAGGCCCCAGAGTCCAAGAGGGTGTGATACAGTGAGGTCACAGATAATAGGCTTCCTGAATGGCAGAAGTAGCAAAGGGGTTCAGCCCTTCTCACGTGAACGTAAGAGATGTCCTCGTTTGTACCTGCAACCAAGCGCTGAGATATAAGAAGATGAAAGAGAGGGCTATGGCCACATTGCTTTCCTCACCTTGGGAATCTAGCTCATGCACATGCCTTGACAACTGCTGAAGAAGGGTGCTCAGACCCAAGTTGGCAAGCAGTCCATTGCTTCACCCGAAATCAGGCAGCCGGGGACTGGGCTAAGTCACACATGACTTTAGTCATGCATTCAGGCTGAGGACCTTCTATGCCTCCTTGACACACCCACAGTCTCTGTAGTGGGACGATAACTAGATTCTCATTTGGTAACAGTCACTTTTCAAGCTAAGAGTGAGTCTACCCATCCGGGAGGCCATTTAGCAGGGGGTCCTCTGGAGGGGAAGCTTGAATACAAACTGCCGTAGACACCCATTGTCCTGTCATTGGTAAGATTTTACTTCAGAAGAAGAAATGTAAAAATATTCAATCCTATTTATACTTAAGTTGACATATTTTTTAAAAACTACCAAGTATCACCGAATATGGGGAAGAGGAGCGTGGAAAGTTACCTAATGGATATCAATCAAATTGTCAACCACAAAAAAAAGTGGTGTTTTTTTTGTGTGTGTGAGGCAGATGGATCATAAAAGCTTTCTGTAGTTCCTATCCCCACCATTAGCTCTATGTAATTCCTTGACTGTGTGAGTTATCATGAAAATGATGAAGACTATACGAATACAAATAAACAACCCAAAGCTCATTTTATCCAGGATTCCGAGTCATTTAGTAACTAATTGGTATACGCATCAGAAGAAAAATGTTCTAATTCACAAGACAATAATGGGAAACAAAGAAAACTGTTCATTAACGTCAGTGAGCTCCAGATTAATAAGAGTACTTGGGGCTCATCTTAAAAACACACGAAGAGACACAAGAAAAGGAAAAGATAGAAACGGACAGAGGACTTGCAGCCTCCCGCTGCTCCATGACCTTGGGAAGTCTCTTCCAGAGACAGCTTCCTCATTTGCACAAGGAATGCAGATGATGGGATGAACTCTGGGAATTTCTAGCACTCTTGTGATTGCAAATTCTGGAAGGAAAGGCTAGAGATATTTTATTCAGCCTAACAACATTTCTCAAATAAGTTGCAGATTCAAGTTGATAAATTAATTTGAGATTCATAAAAATTAATTTTTAAAGAGTTAGCTAGACTGACTCTTTTTAAAAAAAATTAACTTTATTATTCAGCAGAGCGCACACTGGGCCTTCCTTTGGAGGGGTTGTAAAGACTGGGCATTTAGGGGAGGATCTCAATAGACTTCATCAGCTTTATGCTCTGATGCTTTAGATATGTATTCATTGTGTTTTTATTGATTTCAGAGAGAAAAAGGGAGAGAGAGGTAGAAACATCAATGATGAGGGAGAATCATCTGACCAGTAATCAAACTGTGTCTTCCTGGTTCATGGGTCGACACTCAACCACTGATCCACACTGAACCACACCGGCCAGGCAAAATTAATATTTTTATAGAGCTTCTAACCAACTAACAGTCAACCTTTAGTGCCCAACATATAATAAACGATCTTTGGACATGTGGTAGGCCTTATTCCTTTTTTTTTTTCAATTATTGTTTGCATTTAATATTATTCTGTATTAGACAATCATACACTTTACAAAGTGGTCCCCTGATATTTCCAGTACCCACCTGGCACCATACTTAGTTATTATAATATTATCCACTGCATTTCCTATGCTGTACTTCACATCCCTGAGACTACTTCGTAACTACCAATCTGTGTTTCTCAATCCCTTCACCTTTTTCACCCAGTCCTCCAACCTCCCTCCCCTCTGGCCTTATTCTAAGATGGACCAAGATCTGCCTCCTGGTGTACATGCTCTGCATCAATAGGGGCGATACCTATGAGGACTATGATGGACGATCATGCCTCTGATGATGCTACACTGTAAGGTGAAGGGATTTTGCAGACTTAATTAAAGCCCCTCATCAGTTGACTTTGGGTTAATTAAAAAGGAGAATATCCTGGACCAGCCTTAGGTAATCAGGTGAGCCCTTTAAGGAGATGCTCACCTAGAAGTAAGCCACCACATGACAAGGACACCAAGGCAGCCTCTACAGCTACGGTCTGGCCAAGAGCTAGCAAGAAAAGGAGGACGCTGAGCACAGGCGAACTCTGTCAACAACCAGTGACTTGGAAGAGGACCCGATGCTCCAGATGAAACTACAGCCCCAGCTGACTTGTGGACTTCAGCCTTTAAGAGTCTCAGCAGAGGACCCAGCTAACCTACATGCAGAATCTAGACCAGCCGTGGGGAAACTACGGCCCGCGGGCCGGATCCGGCCCGTTTGAAATGAATAAAACTGAAAAAAAAAAAGACCGTACCCTTTTATGTAATGATGTTTACTTTGAATTTATATTAGTTCACACAAACACTCCATCCATGCTTTTGTTCCGGCCCTCCGGTCCAGTTTAAGAACCCATTGTGGCCCTCGAGTCAAAAAGTTTGCCCACCCCTGACCTAGACCCACAGAAACTACATTTGTGGTAATGGGTCACTCAGCAATAGAAAATGAAAACAGGACACCTAGGTTTGGGGAGCAAAACCAGGGCCATTTCCACATTTCACCACCAGCTGGACCTTTCCTGGTCTTCTCCTATCCCCAACTTCCTGGAAAGCACTCTCTGTCTCCTCAGGATTATTGTTTTTCTTCTTCATCCATTTTGAATTCAGTCATTCTTGTACAACCTGCCTGAGGGAGCAGGAGCCATTCCGCCGTGGGGGTAAGAAAAAGGAATGTCCACGTATGATCCATGAGCGGGCATGGCTGAGCCAGCGAGTGTCCAACTAAGGCACAACCATTTAGCTCAAAGATCTGTAGTACCAAAGAGGGGAAAGCTTGGGACAGTATCAAAAACAGTAGAAATTATAGACCTACCATGAGAGAGCTGACTCTCCATTTTGTGCAATCTAGTAGACTGTGTTTATGACCTCATAACTTGATAGCTGCATATGGGCACAAAATAAAATTTAAATTGTATACCTCTGGGGGCAAGGACTTAAAAAAAAAAAAGGAATAAGAAGTGTCCAAAATTTACTATTTCTCAAACTCAGGCTTTTTCCCAATCTCATCTGTTTTCATGACAATGAGATCTCGGGTCAGGCTGTCAAAGTAGCACTGGAGGACCCTGAGTCTGGTTCCCTTAGTGATGCTTCCTAACATCCTAACAGAGACTCCTGGGCCCATTTTAGGCCTTACCGAGTCAGAGTCTCTATGGGGTGGGGCCTCAGGAATGTAACTTTTTACACATTGAGTCATCTGTACACTAAATCTGCAAACTAATAATATAACTTGGCCAATTCTATCATTTATAGATGAGGAACATGAGGCTAAGCAACTTGTTTATGGAGACATGGTTAGCAAGGAGAGCTAGGAGTAGAATCCAGAATGTACAACCTACTGATATAGATCAGGAAGCTGGAAATGAATCCGTGTCTGCGTTTTCCACAGGATATTCCCCTCCATTAGCATCGATAGTTAAGTAGTGAAGATAAAATGACTTTGTAGTGACAGAAATACGTAAACACATTAGGAAAAAAATTCCATTTAGCATTTTATGGTTTATGCAAAATTTGACAATACACTAAATTATCACAGAAATGGCTTGTGACGAAGGTTCTTCATTGAATGTCCTCTCCCAACCACCTACGGCTCCAAAAGAGTGGCCATTTGGGCAGTACATGTGGTCTTTGCTCCCTATGGATAGTGCAGCTTCCATGATGATGTGTATGGGCTGCCCCTACTCAGCCCAGTTGCAGCCTTAAATTCTTCCACTGCAGCAGTCACATTCCTGTTTGGGACCATGCTTCTCTCACGTGCAGATCATGCAGTAAATTAGAATCTGCCTTAAAATACCTCCCAATATCACTCAATTTCCAATACCACCTATTGTTATGGGCTGAACTGTGTCATTTCAAAATTCATATATTGATGCATTAACCCCCAGTACAAGAAAATGTGACTGTACTTGGAGATAAGGCCTGTAAAGAGGTATTTAAGGTTAAGGAGACTGTTAGGACGCGCCCTATTAAAATAGGACCAGTGTCCGTACAAGAAGAGGAAGGGCCAGGGATGTGTGTACACAGGGAAAAACCATGTGAGGAGGAGGCAAGCCGGCAGCTTATCTGCAAGCTAAGGAGAAGGGACTCAGGGGAAACCAACCCAGAAGCCACCCTGGTCTTGAACTTCTAGCCTCCAAAACTGTGAGAAAATAATTTTCTGTTATTTGAGCCAGCAAGTCTGTGGTATTTTGTTATGGCAGCCCTAGCAAACTCACACACCTATCTACAAGTAACAACTTTCACTAACATAACATCCCCTATGCGGTAACCAGAGTCAAGAAATGACCTTTGAGGTTGCATTCCAGCCAACCTTCCCTTCAAATAATCAGTGTTCTGATTGCAGCAACTTTTTTTTTTCAAGATTAGAAAATATTTAGTCAATGAATTTTTAAAAACCCATATTCTCCCTGCAAGTGTGTAAGTGTGGGCATTTCTGTGGTTATGAAGCAGCAGAGTCCATAAAAATAATGCATATTGATCACTTCTGCTCATCACTCAAAAATAAATCTTCATTTTAAATAATTAAACCCATAGACACACAGAAGATCAATTCAATGGAGAAAAAAAAGCAAAACCCCTATCCTCCTCCCCCAGAATGCACTTCAATAACCCATGTCAACAAACACCAGAGAAAATCATGTGGGCAGGTTCCCTTCCCATCTGTCCTCCCACCAGGACACAGACCATCAGAGGTGTATCCTCCTCTTCCCCAGAGAAGAAAGATCAAAGTTCCCCAAATCCTTCTTTCTGTTCACAGGCACCAAGTAGAAAAGTAGCGAACCATCCCTGACATGTCACTTGGTCATTTCCAGGGAACTTGAACTGCCCTTTGTCATTCCCTCCTAGCCTGACCCAGGCTAACAGCTGGGGGAGGATAAGGATGGACGCAGACAAGACATTACCTATGTTTGAGGTTGCAAAAATAATAACCGTGGTTGACATTTATTGAGCACTTATCACGAGCCAGACACTGCTCTAAGCGCCTTTAAAAAAAAAATTACTCATTCGATTAGCAAAACTTCCCGTTTCACAGGCCAGGAAAACAAGGAACAGCGAGGTTAAGAGGCTTGCTTAAGGTCATATCGCTAATAAATGGGCCACTGGGATTCCAACCCAGGCAGTCATGTGCCATGGCTCTCAACTATTACACTACTTGCTCTCTCCTAAGAACTGAGGCAAAAGCAGAGATGGTTTAAAAGCGTTCTTTCAGGGATCTGCCTTCCCACCCATGTCCTGATTACTGTGTATGGGGCGGGAGGCAAGGGGGAAAAGAATGAAACCCCTAGTTTAAATGTAAAATATTGAAAACTAGAAACATTTCCCAGACATTTTCTTCCTACCATTCTATGAGGTAGGTAAATATTATTTCTATCGTTAATGGACAACACAGCTAAAGCTGACGTAGTACAATGCCACAGCAAGCCTGTATCCCTAAAGCCAGAGTCCTATTTATTGTGATTTTTTTATTCCTGAATCATGAGGTCTCTTATAGGGAGAAAAATAACATTCTTACTTGCAATGCTGCGGTGAGTTCACTGGCTAATGAAATGATCCAAAGAGCCTGGATCTGCAATTATCTAGTTAAAATGCTGGAGGTGGACTAGTCCACAGATTCCTAACTCCCTTTGGATCCTTGAAGACAGAAGGCGGCAGTGCAAGGGATTGTTGGGTGAGGCTTAAAAACTGATGGCCTGTCACTCGGCATACATCACAGGCACAAGAAGGCTTTCTCAGTGGTACAGGGCAGTAGTCATGCATGAAACCCACAGGGGGCTGCCCTCCTGGGAAGCTGACCAGTCTCAGCATCTTTAGCATTTGTGTTGCCTTCTGAAAGTTCATGTAATTGAGCCTAGAATCAGTTATTTTTGAGTGAGTTCAGCGTTTTCTTTCTCCATTTCAGGAATCATAATAGACTTCCTTTCTGAGAAAATGGAGGACAAAAGCTGGCCAGGTAAAATAAGCATGGGTTTGGGGATTTTGAGAGAGGTATATGGTCGCTGGCCAATCGAACTTCTCCACTGCAGCCGAGGGTGAGCAGCGGGGAGGAGTCAGGGAGGCAGAGCTCCCGCCACCCCCCTCAGGAGCACCTTGCTCCGTGAAAATGGTCCAGGCCAGACATGTCATTTGGCTCACTGTGGTGATGTCTTCTAGTGCCACCCAGACCCCTGGGGCCCTGAGAGACAGAAGGACACTAACAAGAAGCAAAGAGGCAGAGAAAATCTGCCCAAAGCTGGGACTTCAGTGTGTTGCTTATTCTTTCCTTTGGGTAAATAGTTTGCAGAAAAGATGCTGCCATATCACAGTCTTCATATTATGGGGAGTATATGAAATTAGTAATAAGACACATTTTACTAGATTTTTAAACAACCTACACCCTCTTGGTGAATACTGCATTTACTATTCTTGCTGAGATCCTTACACAAGGAAACAGAGAGATTCATGAACTCACCCTTTGTCACAGCTTCGTTTACAGTAGTCAACCTTCTCAGCAGAGGTATCTGTCAAAATTCTTTACCTGGGTAACTATACCGAAAAAACACTTGCATATATTCATGAGATATACAAGAATGTTCATGGAATACTAGTGTGTCATGGGGAAAATAAGAAACAACCTAAAGGCCCATCAATAAGAGACAATAAAATAAACGTAACATATATTCTAAATTATTACACAGGAGAATGATGGAGGTCTGAGCCTGGAGTCGTGGACCAGACTTCCTGTATTTCAATCCGAACTCCACCATGCACTGGCAGATGTCTCTTCCAAGGTAAACAAGGCTGTGACAGACAGTGGTTCAGGGATCCCTGTGCTGCTGTTTAACAGTCTCACTACGTGACCTTAGAGAAACTCTGTAACCTCTCTGGGACTCAATTTCCGGACACTGTAAATGCAGATAATAACAGCTGTCTTCTTCTAGGGCTGGTGTGAGGTTTATAAGTAAAGTGCTTAAAACAGTGCCGGGCATGGAGTAAGGGCCATAGAAGTGTTAGCTACTAGTAGTATTATCCCCAATACAGGGCTCTCACTTGCAATTAATAAAACTTCAAACTATCTAATTATTAAAAAAAATAATTAAATACTCCGTAGGGGGCGAGTTTGCTTGAGTGAACCAAGACCCATTTCAGCAGCCCCAAAAAGAACTGTAGAATCTAAGTAAGTATATACCCAACAGCGAGCACAGTGCCAGCTGTGCAGTAACTAGGACCAGCACAGGTCTCTTCAGGTTGGTAGTGATTTCATTATCTTGTAAAATCTACTTAAGTAATAGTGAGTTTCATGTTCAATATATTGAACTAATCCACAAACCGTAATAAAGAAGATAAAAATCATGGCAAGCTTATCCAGTATTAAAGGCAGACTTCTTACCAGATATTCTGAAATTAAAGTAATACTTTTGTATTCTGTTGCAGTTTAATCACATTAAATCTCTAAGTATTAAAACAATAAAAAGATAATGCCCGAATTAAATTAATTTGAATTGGAATGATGCTGGGTGAAAAGAAGAACATCTGTAATTTCTAAAAGTTGAGGAAAGCATTTCTAAATATAAGTCAAACTGGGCGAGAAAGCGTCCCTGGTAATAACCACAAGTCTTCAGCTCCAGTTTCTATCTCATTACGGTAAAAAGTTACCTTGCCTTGTACTAACGCACTGGCTGAAACGAACTTGCTGATTCACATACCTTGAGCATAGACTTTTTCTACTTGAATAACTTAGCAGGTCACCCAGAGAAGAAGTTAATGACCACGAAGAAGACAGAAGCTTTAAATCAGAGTCTGGTTCTGTTTGAAAACTTTCAAGCTCTACAGACCACAATTTACAAAACTTCACAGTAAAGCTAAGAACTTTAACTTTCAACAACTCTTTTCAAGCTACTTTGTCAACTCAAAATCGATCTTTTCCCTCTTTTTATGATTCCCCTGCCAGGCTCGCAAAAGAATAATAATGATGATGATGATGATGTAAAAAAAAAATGAAGTTCTCAGGCAATCCAGAAGCAAGCTATAACCAATGAAACACCATCATCTGAGATTACTTACAGTCTTTAGCTGCGACTGTGCAACCCACTCTCAGCAGATCTGCTACCAGCATCCTTTAGGTTTTTGAGCTACATGTCTCAGTAGTTTCCTATCTTCCTTCTCAGGCTCCCAATGCACACAGTTTTAGAGCAAGGCACAGTGTTTCATGTAGAAACAAGAATGTAGTTAGTTAGCGTAAGTAGAATCCGATTTCGTGGGGAAGAAAGAAACCACCTCTCCCATGCACATTTGCCCAGACACCATGTTCCTGAAGCTCTCCATGCAAATGAAATCAACACCTCCTGCTCCCGCAGAGCTGAGCACAGGCAGCTGGGAAAGGCGCATTCACCACTGACCTGCTTCCAGTTTGAAAGACACTGATGCATGATCTGACTTACTCCATTCAAGAGACAAGCTCTACACACAGGGTATTTGGAACATGAATCTATTATATTAATCTGTCATCCATGATGGATACAAAACAGCCACCTATACAACAAAAACCACCTCACATACACACTGCTCTTTCAAGCACAAAGGAAACCATTCAATAAGAAAATCTTTCATAGAAATCATTGGGATAAACATGGAGGGGAGAAAAGGGCTAATAAAAAATTATAAAGACAAATTTGGGGAGGGGGAATTCTTTCCGAGGTTCTTAACCTTCAATACTCCACAGGAGCACAACAAGAATAGTAGAAATTGATTTTGTGAGAGGCTATTAAAGAGAGTGCTGTTCTCATCAGAAAGTCCCTCCCCCTTTCAACCATAATCAATAATTTAAAGCAAAGCCAAAAATCACATCAGCCAAATGACCATGAAATTTATTTATTTATTTATTTATTTTTTTGCGGAGCATAGAAGCAAAATTAAATTAGTGTCTGCTAAGGAATTATTACTCTTAAGAGAATTATTAAGTAAAAACTTTCATTCTTTGCCACAGCTTGCCAAGATATTCACTTGAAAAGCAAAGTCCAATGTTAAACAATATGATACCAAGTATAATAATAAAGTTATCCTTTTTATTACTCAGATATTTGATGTGCTGTCAAATTTAAAAGCGATTTGAAACTTAACCGGCACAAAACATTCTTCAGAACTTGGCAGTGTAATTGTAAAGAGTTGTTTTCTTTCCCAGGTTAGCCAATTTCTTAAAGTTACAAAATAATCAGTAGGAAGTGACGTTTTGATTACAAATTATACTGAGCCCGTTCTTTATTTTTAATGTGCTTTGTTCTCTTCAGGCACTTTAGTTCCTTCTCTCTAGGGCATGAGAATTCCCATATTTCTGGCTGGTAATCACAAAATGAAAGCAGGTGAACTTTGGCGAGTAAGCTATGTACCACCATGTTCATGACTGCTCTCGAACTCTTTCACTGCGATGATTCTGTGAGCCACCAAGCACCTGAGAGATGGATTCATCCTAAGCATGTGCTGAATAACCAACTCTCTAAGATGGAACAGAAGGAATTAGAAGGGATCTAGAGTAGATAAAAATCTAAGGTCCCTTCAAATTCCAAGATTCTATGGTCTTCCACTGCATTAAAATGAGATTTTATGTCCAAACATTAGCATTCATCAGATAATATCAATCTTTCTAAACCTCAGTTTCCATGTCTGAAAAATGGGAATAATTATATCTAGATTACTCTGAGAACTGCATGAGATCATGGATGCCCACGTAGTTGCTGAGAAACATATGGTCACCATGACTCAGTGACTCGCACCAAGGATGATTCAAAGCCAATTCTGACACAATAATTTCAAAGCCATATTACAGTCACACGCATAATCCCAGAGCGGCTGAACCAGACCCACCCTAAGATGTGTTGTTCCCATAGCTCTTAGTCTGAAAGCCCGTATTTCGATACACCCCATACTTCAATGCAAAATAATTAAAACTTAATTCTTTCCAACAACCCACCCTTTTGTTTTCAAATGACAGGGGCTAGCATATGATACACACACAATTAAAATTGCTGTTATGAACACTAATAAATTAAGGTATTTTCTTCTGCTGTCCGAAGCCTTTTTCTGGATTTTCCAATTTTCATTTAGTGGATGAGAAACAAGTGGATTTTTCAGTAGCATAGAGAAGAGAGAGGAGGTTGATAACGCAGCCCCCCTTCCCCACCTCATTTACTCATGCACAATATCCACAGTCAGGTGACCATTACTACTTGCTTGGACTCTCAAAGCAGACAGCTATCACTTGATGCCTTGCCTGCTCCTGTACTGTTTGGGGTCTGAGGCTGAAGAAGCCAAGCTCAGCTCAGGCAGGGTGCTCTCTCGCCTCCGCTGTTCACGGATGCACACCAGAAAGGACATGAAAAATGCCTTCCACAAGTGATTCTTCTCTGCGGAAAGCTTCGCTTCCTGGAAGCAAAACCCAAATCTCTGCATCTAAAATCTATGCTTCCAAAAATTACGGCCTCTCTCTCATCACTTAGCTTTCATAAAAACAATGTGCAGATGAGCTTAGTGGAAATCAATAAAACACAAGAGTTTTTAATTTCCCTTGAGTAGACTAGAAAGTACATTTTTTCCCCTCCAAAGCCATGCCAAATGTGTCCATTTTCAAACTAGCTGCATATTTACTTTGTTTCATAATTTGCTTGTTTGTGTATTTATACTCTAATAAATAATTCATAGTAACTCAGAGAAGTGCATGCATCCTATAGACCAGTGGTCGGCAAATTCATTAGTGAACAGAGCCAAATACCAACAGTACAACGATTGAAATTTCTTTTGAGAGCCAAATTTTTTAAACTTAAACTATATAGGTAGGTACACTGTTATTAACTTAATTAGGGTACTCCTAAGGCTTAGGAAGAGCCACACTCAAGGGGCCAAAAAGCTGCATGTGGCTTGCGAGATGCAGTTTGCCAACCACTGATATAGACTATTATAAAACCTCCTACTTAATCTGGTCTCTGTTATATGGAGATTGAGAGTGATCACTGTGTCACAAGAACTTCATCAAAAGGGAATGTGTTTGCTCTAGAGTAGTGGTTCTCAACCTGTGGGTCGCGACCCCTTTGGGGGTCAAACGACCCTTTCACAGGGGTCGCTTAAGACCATCGGAAAACACATATATAATTATATATTGTTTTTGTGATTAATCACTATGCTTTAATTATGTTCAATTTGTCACAATGAAAATACATCCTGCATATCAGATATTTACATTACGATTCATAACAGTAGCAAAATTAGTTATGAAGTAGCAACAAAAATAATTTTATGGTTGGGGGTCACCACAACATGAGGAACTGTATTAAAGGGTCGCGGCATTAGGAAGGTTGAGAACCACTGCTCTAGAGGATGGTGTCATAGATGCCACATTTATAGATTAAGTATCACCCAACCAGACTTTCTAATCCAACAGCAACAAAGATTACAATAACTGGGTATTAAGGAAGAGCAAATCCTGGGTTCAAAGAGATTTTCAGCAGACTCTCCAAGTGGGAGAGGAAAGAAGGAAATGAAAGACCACATACAAAATGCTAAAACTATGTTCTCAAAGGATCAATGGAATAATCTGGAGAGCTTGAAAAAAATACTGAGACCAAAGCTTTAAGTAAGTACTGTTCCCATCACAGAGTAGTAAATCATAGTCCATAGTGGAAATACCCCAGCATAGATAGTTTTTAAAATCTTCCAGGATATTATAATGCATAGCCAGAGTGACTGGGTTGAATGACACATTTTTTTCCTATGACCCATCATACACATCTACCATAGGGCTTTGGCCCACCTGCTACACCAGTAGTCTCAAAAGTGGGAGTGGTGCAACACGGAAGCAACCCAAGTATTCATCAACAGAGGAATGGATAAGCAAAATGTTGTACCTGTACATGCTAAAACATGAGTGAACCTTGAGGACATTAGGTTAAATGAAATAAGCCAGTCACAAAAAGACAAATACTATATGATCCCATTTATATGACGAATCTAGAGTAGTCAAAATTATTGCAACAGAAAGTAGAACGGTGATTGTCAGGGGCTAGGGGGAGAAGGGGTTGGGAGTTATTGTTTAATAAGTATAGAGTTTCAGTTTTATAAGATGAAGAGTTCTAAGGATGGGTGGTAATGATGAGAGAGAATCATTGATCGGCTGCCTTCTGCACACCCCACACTGGGGATCGAATCTCATAACAAAACTAATGTAATTGAACAGTACACTTTAAAAAATGGTTAAGCCCTAACCGGTTTGGCTCAGTGGATAGAGCGTGGCCTGTGGACTCAAGGGTCCCAGGTTCGATTCCAGTCAAGGGCATGTACCTTGGTTGCGGGCCCACCCCCTTGGGGAGTGTGCGGGGGGCAGCTGATCGATGTTTCTCTCTCATCGATGTTTCTAACTCTCTACCCCTACCCCTTCCTCTCTGTAAAAAATCAATAAAATATATTTTTTTAAAATGGTTAAGATGGCAAATTTTGTGTTATATGCGTTTTACTATAATTAAAAAAGAGAGAGTAATGCAAAAAGGCCTATGGGATTATGAATAAAGTACATCTTCTATTTATACTTGTTAGCCTATCCATTTATTTCTATTTTTGTGTATTGTATCTATACACATAATATATTAGTATATTGCAAATGTGCATGATTCATACATAAATACATACATATATATATGGTCAGTATATATACGCAAATATCAGGATGGACAATGAAAAGAGTTGCAAAATGCCAGATTTCCTAGAAAGAAGTGTGGATCTTAAGGCCTCTTTAGAAGACAGTTGTGAAACATACATATGCCATCATTAAACAGAGTAAAGTTTAAAGACTGGAGTAGGAGAAGGCGAGCAGGGGAAGGTGGAGCTTATGGCACCAAGGCACCTGCCTAACATAGGCATTCATTGAACAGAGCAGCTCCATAAAGCCTACTTCCATGCAAGTTCCATTCTGCTGGCTCTACAATAATAATAGATTAATGCTAACACCAAATCAAATGAACCACCAACAAGCATCTTGAAATTCTGGGGAAACTAGATAAAATGAAAGTAAGTAAGCAAAGACTACTGGCTCCTGTTATGTGTCAGGAATATATATGACATACACATATATACACATACATACACATTTTGCATATATTTCCACACACATACTTTTCATATACATTATTAGCTCATCCCATCATTGCAGGAATTTTTAGAGGAAGGTGATATGAGCCCATTTTATAAATGAATAAATTGAAGCTTAGAGACACTTAGCAACTTGCCCAGGGACACAGAGCAATGAAGCGATGTGGGATTCAGGTACATCTGACTCTAAATACCATCCTTTTGCCACTATACCACAGGGATGCGCCAAGTGTAAGAACTACATTTTCTCCTCATGACCCAGTAAGTAAACATGCATTTGTTCAACTGTAAAAACCGCTTCATAAAATAATGCTTAACCTAAAACTGACAGTCTATGCCAGCACCATGGGGACACTCAGCTGCTTCAGGTGTCTCACCAGAGAAAAAGTGCTCTTTTTACAAAAGTGCTAAAAACAAGCGGTGAGAGTCCAAAGTTGATCATTTCTCATGAAAGCACTCTTGCCATAACCACTTCTTACACAGAGAAAAGAAAAAAAGAGAACTCAGCAAATAGCTCAGCGTTTCATTAGCCTGCCATTCCACGCCTCCCAGACTTCCAGGAGGCTCTTGGCAGAACTATGCAAGCTCCCGGGGAACTGCTTCACCGCCAGGGAATCCAGACCCCCTGCGTCATGCAGGAAATACGCGGTGGGTCCAAGGGTACCCATATGGGCAAAGCGATACCGATTAAACAGTGATTCATTTCATCCCAAACTACATCCATCATTTAAAAACTATGTTTCACCAGGCCACTCCCAACTGTACACACGGCATCTCTTCCACTTCTGCCAAGTAAAGCAAAGACTGGAATTCAGCTCAGGGAGGTTTCATTTGGGTTTACGTGCTCGATGGAGGCAAACAGAGGAAAAGAGAAGCAGGGAGGGCCCTGAACAGTAGGGGAGGGTGGGATCTAGTCTGCTGATGACACAGACCTCTGCATTCTCAATTGGACTTTGTTTTTTAAATGTCCTATTTTACTTCCTGGTATTGATTAGAAGTCCCCTGGAGAAAGTCATGCACTATGAAATTCTCACATCTCTACCTCAACCTGTGCTGTCCTTCAGATTAAGAATAAAATGTTCAAAGCCCTTTAGATTGAATTATGATGGTCCAGAGTCCATACTAAATGATGCTGTTTATTTATTTATTTTTTTAAAAACCATATACAAAGAACACAGGAAAAAGTACGTACGGAATTCTAACTATAGCAGTCTCCTCCTGCTTCTTGGTCCTGAGTTAGAAATGAGGTGGTTTTGTTTGTTTGTGGCAAATGAGCAGAGAAAAGGATGAAGAAATACAAATGAGCTTTAGACCCTCTTTACAAAATAGACACTTTAAAAATATATATTTTTATTGATTTCAGAGAGGAAGGGAGAGAGAAACAGAGAGATGGAAACATTAATGATGACAGAGAATCATTGATTGGCTGCCTTCTGCACCCCCCACACTGGGGAGAGAGCCCGCAACCTGGGCATGTGCCCTGACCAGGAATAGAACGTGACCTTCTGGTTCATAGGTCAACGCTCAACCACTGAATTACACCAGCCAGGCCAAATTAGACACTTTTTAATTTACAGCTTTGAAGATTCTCCTTCCCTAATTCAGCTTATCCCTCTGTTTTCTAGATTTCTTTTAGAATCTGCAGAACAGCAGAAGGTATTTTAGCTGAAGATGCTACTCATCTTGTCCACTTTACAAACAGCACTCCTTTTCTCATAATCATCAATCATTTCACTAACAATTAAGCATTAGCATTCTCCAACTTGGCCTCCACCTACCTAACTGACCCCCCCACCCCCCTCACAATTACCCTTCACAGACTTCCCTCTCCACCCAAATTGCTAGAAGCATTGATTCCCGTACCGAGAGCAAATGTTCCCAAAAGCAATTTCAGGGGGTCTCTGAGGCTGAAATTATTTCCATAACACTAACATGTTATTTATAGCCCCTTTCACTGTGCTAACCTAACCTTTAACTGATAGAGCTCAAAAAATTATGGATAAAATTGCTGGCATCTTAGCATGAAGCAAGGCAATGGCACAACTTGTACCAAAATTATGATACTCCCCAATACTACACACGCCCACTGAAAACAATGTCAGTTTCACCCAAGAATGTCCCTGTTGCAGCAGTAGAAATTTTTAGTTTTATTAAACCTCAATCCTTAACTATATGCCTTTGTTGTTGTTGTTGTTGTTGTTAATCTTCACCCCAATGATATTTTTCCATTGATTTTTAGAGAGAGTGGGAGGGAGAGGAAAAGAGAAAGAAACATGGATATGAAAGGGACACATGGGTTGGTTGCCTCCTGCACGCACCTTGACCAGGTGTGTGGATGGAGCTTTGCAACCGAGGTACACGCCCTTGACTGGAATCAAACCCAGGACCCTTCCGTCTGTGGGCCGATGCTCTATCCATTGAGCCAAACTGACTAGGGCAACTATTATGCCTTTTATTTTTGTTTTCTTGGGGTTTTTTTTTTTGTTTTGTTAATCCTCACCTGAGGATATTTTTCCATTGATTTTTAGGGAAAGTGGAAGAGAGAGGGAAAGACAGAAAGAAACATCAATGTGAGAGAAACACATCGATTGGTTGCCTCCTGCACGAGCCCGAACCAGGGCCGGGCTTGTGCAGGAGGCAGCCAATCGATGTGTTTTGATTGCAGGCTGAGGAGGAGCCTGTAACCAAGGTACATGCCCTTGACCAGAATCGAACCCAGGACCCTTTGGTCTGCAGGCTGACACTCTACCCACTGAGCCAAACTGACTAGGGCTATTATGCCTTTTAAATGTAAGTATGAATACAGCACTTCTGCTGCAGAGGAAGGTAAGAATGTTTCAGGAAAAGTACATGGAGCACCCTTTCTACTTGAAAGAACGAAAGACAAACTATGTTTATTCAAATATGGGCACCAGGCAGACTATTCTAAAAAATGAATGGGGTGGGCCTGGCACTTCAAGGAAAACAACTGACACTATTTGTTGCCAATGATAAAATGCGAGCTTTCAAGCAAAAGTTGGAATTTTGGAAAATTTCTACCCACCACTGAGAGCTTGACAGCTTCCCCAATAATTAATGGCTTTGCTGATGAGGTGTGGTGAGATCAATGAATGTAATGTTTTCATAGTGTATAATGAAACGTGTCAACATTTGGAAGAGCTTCATAACTCACTGAACCAGTGCTTTCCAAGTTGCCAATGCATGATGTCACAAAATTATGTATGGGTAAAACATCCATCCAGAATGTATGACAGAACTGGGTTTTAATGAAACAGAGTCCAAAAGAGTTTACTACTGTGGTTTCAGATTCCACATTGTAACTAACCTTTAAGAAACTACCAATTATCAAGCTTTGGTGTAACATAAAAAAAGAATAGTCATAATTGCCTGAAAAGACTATTAGAATATCCCTCTTTTCCTTCTACAAAGCTGCATGAGGCCAGCAGGACTTTCTTCATCTACTTCAACCACGTTTATTGAAACGCACTAAAGGTAGAAGTAAGACACACATTATAGAGATTTTCAAATAAATAAAACATTACTTTTCTTATAAAATTGTTGTTGGCTTTGAAAAAAAATGGTTATGTCTCAAACAATATGTTTTATTCTGTTCATGTTAATGGATTTCTTGCTTTTTTTAAATAAATAAAATTTAAATATATCTTTTAATTTTTAATACAATAAATATTGATATACTCCATGTAAACAAAAGTTCTTTGGGGTTCTTAGTACTTTTTGAAGGTGTAATGGGGTCCCCAAGACCAAAAAGTTTGAGAATACTGCCTTTGAGCAATCTCTTCTCTTGCTTTCTCCCCATTTCTTCTTCCTGTGTACTCACTCCTTCTTTACTTCTCTAAACACTATCATCTTTCAATTCTGTCTTCTCCATGCATTACATGAGCCCTGCAAATCAAGAAATGCTTTGTCTGGAACGTCATGACCTTTATCTGTCCTATATACTTGGCAAATAATCCTCTGGGAATCATTTTGAGATAAATGTATTTATTGCACATTATTTTCCCCCACAAGCATGCCCCAGGCTCTGTTTCTTCTATGTGCTCAGAATACAGCAGTGAACAGAACAGACTGCATCCCTCCCCCTGAGCTTATAAGCCAGAATTACCACTCAACATGTGGTTGAACACCAGAAGCATGTATCAATATCATCTAGAAGAGCTTGTTAAAAATGCAGAATGTCCAGATTTTTAAGAATGAAAAAAAAATTTTTTATGCAGAATCTCAGGCTCCAGCCCAGACCTACAGAGTCATAACCTGCATTTCAACAAGCTCTCTGGAGACTTTCCTGCACATTAGCATCTGAGGAGCAGAGGATTTACGCATCTCTCTAATTATTGTGAACTTCTTGGAGGTAAACTATTACCTTTAATATGTTGTACTGCTAGTGTAAATAATACAATGTTATGCTCATCACTCACTCAAACATGAGTACCCTGTGTATAGATTTATTTCTGGGGATTTAAAAACAACAAGAACAAAGGCAAAACAACCTATATCCTGAAGAAGCTTTCCACCTCATAGGAAAGATAAGACTAATTATAATGATAACTAACATTTCAAAAAATGCTTCTTGTGGGCCAGCTTTTGTGCCAAGGGCTTTATAGAACAATCCCATAAGGCCGGTAGTATTATTATTCCCACGTTAAAGATAAGAAAGTTGGGGCTCAGAGGTTAAGAAACTGATGGAGCTGGAACCAATCAGGATGTTGAGTTCTAAAACCCAGAAGGCGATAAATGCCGTAAGAGAGTTAAAGAGATTTGAAAGAATCTTGAGGAAGGTGCCTGTGAGTTCCTCGAAGGAAGCATTGTGCCTCAATCACGGACTCATCCAGAACACTAGCTCAGTTCCTTACACACAGTAGGAACTCAGGAGACATTCATCCATAGAAAGTATGTGAGTATCATCCTCACTAAAGTACTCTTCAAATAAAGAGTCTAGAGTTTACCAAACCAATTATCCTTTCCTCCATTAAAGACACGATGGACTTGAATCCATTCTATAACTTAGGGCCCTTGTTCCATAACACATGCAGGGGACAGGTGGATAAGACATCAACTAAAAGGTGAAAGCCACTCAGAAATCATGCAAGAGGCTGAGGCATGTTCTGGGGAAAGAGAGGAAGGGCAGGAAGCCAATGAATGTCTCCCTTGTCCACAGTGAGCAAGGGATGAAAGGAATGTTGGTCAAAGGTCCCCCGCAGATTATAACCAGGAGCAAACACAGAAAAGCAAAGTGGAGAATTAGCCCATTACTAACAAGTGTCCCTAGAGGCTTCCATCAGCAGGTGTCTCCACAGCCCCAGTCTTGGGGGTCATCTTTGTTCTCTCACTTTCTGACAATTCCACATAGAACATTTTCTTCTATAACATTCTGAGAAACTGTTTTATGGTTCTGTTATGATTACTCTACATGTCTATTAGGGATTAAATAGGCTTTCATGGGCCAGCCATCTTGTATACCTAACCACCACATACACTACCATATGCATAAGAGAAAGATCCTGGTAACAAGCCAACAGACTGAAATCAGCTTCTTAGACAAGTCACTTATAGGCTGGAAATCTACCATTATAATATCCCAGATGTACCAGTTCAGTGCAATTCTATAGGAAGACTTCTTCAAATATGGAGGGAGAAAATTAATCAACCACCAATGTATCTAATGATATTAAGGAAGAATCCTTGCAGGAATTAAATTGTCATTCTCAAGAACAAATCTAAGGAAAGCAAACCAACAATAAAATCTTACACACGATAAATATTATCTCCTCTCTTAGATACCAACACCAATATTTTGGAGTTGGTGTTTTATCCTGTCCTCTCACTTTCTGACCATTCCATATGGAATGCTGACAATTTTCTAACAGTCGACTAATTGGATTTTTCCAGTCAAATCTGTTTGAATATGAAGCTTTTATTTCACCATTTTACACCCAAGTTTTCTAGTAGATAAGCACAATATATAAATTATAAGGGTAACTGGTAACTATCCTCACATTTATGAAAGCGAACTGGGTATATTAACTGAATCAGACTCAGGGTACAAAAATTTATGAACCACCCACATCCCAGCTTTTGAAAAGCTAATGTTTTCCCTCCTCTAACCAGATTAACAGATGGAAGAGCTCTGAGGAGTCATCTAAAGATGACTTTGGAAATTTCAAACATGTTTTGCTTAATAGTTCATGTCACACTGTATAATTCTACCAGAAGGCATGGGACTGAGACTAGAATGACTATGATTAAAAGAAGTCTATAGATACAAGGATGTTGCTACAATGGCACTACACTTGCATGCAGTCGTCACAGGCAAGATCAACATCAGCCCAGTTCTTTCTACCGTGAATTTCATGTGTACACAATGCCTGAGTCGACGAACACATGGAGCAAGGTCCACAAGTCCAGTCACTGTGCCGAGGACGGGAGCCATCTAAAGCTGCCGCTGAGTGTTGCCTATTTGGCATTTGAGCACAGTATCATGAGATCTCTGGACTTACAAGAAAACTAAGAGACCCACATTTTTATAAAAGTTTCCAATTTCTAAGCATTGGCATTGAACTCAAAGTCTTCTAAAACACCATCTACTGGACACAGCCTGCCTGTGTGTTGCCTGTAGGCTTTCCAGCACTGCCCATTTGTGAAACTTTCACGGCATCATATTGCCTGTGCATTGCTCTAAAGCCAGGGACATTGTTTTCTTTTATATTCTACACTAGAGGCCCGATGCACAAAATTCGTACAAGGGGCTCGGCCCCTGCTGCCACAGTGGCAGCCTCTGCCTCAGCCCCCACCACCGTGGCTTTGTCCGGAAGGTCATCTGGGGGGACGTCTGGTCTAATTAGCATATTACGCTTTTATTATTATAGATAGCTCCTAAGAAAATCCTGAATATTTGGAAAGCAAATTCTCTTAAACAGAGCTGAGAAAAACATGGCTATTATAAGCTTTGATCAAAAAGAATAACCCCATCTCCACATGCCAAGTACACTGAACTATCCCACCCTTCAGAACTGAGCCATACTGTTAAATGTTAAGCTTTATTATATCATTATTATCTTTTCCTGCCTTTTCCATACTTTTCCCCCATCTCAGTTGGGTTTGTGGTTTCAGATTCAACAGTATCAGGTCCATACCTAAGTTTCCTCATCTTTACAATGAAGAATTTGGATGAAGGTAACCCAAAACTATCTTGAGGTCCCTTGCAGCATATTTTATTCCACCGAGTCACAATCTTACAGGCTACATGATAATGAGTCTGAGCAGATAGTTTATGATGAAATTTGACCAGAAAACATCTGAACATGGCCAGTAGTATTTTTGTGTCTATGATTCCACTGAGTCTCAATCTTACAGGCTACATACCTTCCATTAAGGGCATTAGCATCACCTGGCACTTCTGGGAGTCTATCAGTTCTCACAATGCCTGCAAATGTTAGCTTTCCTTCTCGAAAACACTGAATATAATAATTCTTACAAACATCCTCTCACATCTCCTCTGTGTTGCATACAGTAAGACATTATCTATGACACATCTGTACTGGGTTAAATAGTCTCCCCAAAATTCATGCCTACTCACAACCTCAGAATGTGCCTCATTTGGAAATAGAGTCTTGCAGATATAATCAATTAAATTAAGAGGGAGTTATACTGAATTGGAGGAGGCCCTAAATCCAATGACTGGTGTCTTTACAGCAAGGGGATGGGAAGACAGAGGCAGAGTTGCACTGATGCGGCCACAAGCCCAGGAATGCCAAGCATCGCTAGGAACCGTCAGAAGCTTGGAAAAGTCAAGGAAGGAGTCATCCTGCTGACACCTTGATTTCAGGCTTTTATCATCCAGAACTGAGACAGAATAAATTTCTGTTGCTTTAAGCTACCAAGTGTGTGGTGATTTGTTACAGCAGCCCTGAGAAACTAATAAAACATCTAAACATCTCCTCTTCTTTGCTTATAAACTTAGGCTGCCCAGGATCTGGGCTTCATTTCTTGATCGTACTAAGATGTGACATGTGCCAAATGGGACACATTTTAGAAAGCACTCTATATATGGTGGGAACATTCTCCATGGAGACAGGAAACTAACAGTGTTTGAGCTATTTGAGGTCACAGTTCTAATTTATTTCTATGTCTTGGGTATCTAGCACAGCTCACAGAGTAGACTTCTGAAAAATAACTGGCATGTGTATGTACATACGAATGAACAAATGAGGAAGAATGAACAGATGAACTAATGAACAATGGTAACTATGCATGTATTAATTTAAGATTCTGTCGTGAGGATAATGAGTCTGAGCAGATAGTTCATGATGAAATTTGACCGGAAGACATCTGAACATGGCCAGTAGTATTTTTGTGTCTATGATTCCACTGAGTCACCATCTTACAGGCTACATACCTTCCATTAAGGGCATTAGCATCACCTGGCACTTCTGGGAGCACCTCATGCAGGGCTACGGCAGGACTCCGCCCTGTCCCTTCCTAAGCAGCCACTCTTGGTCTGCACTGCTCTTTCCCCAGAAGCTAAAAAACTTGCCAAAATAGGAACTAAAATTTTTATTTTCAAAATGCCAGTAAAGCAGAGAAGAGTGGGGTAAAAGTTATGACTTAAACTTCTTTAGTGATCAGTGTAAAAGAAATGAAAGTGATTCCTTACTTTTTAACAGCTCTAAAGGGCAATGATCTCCCCAGATATCCATCCAAGGAAAGTCTATTCAACTTCCAGCACAGATAACATCAAGAACCCTAACTTCCACATCCCAATCAATTACGTTTCTCCTTCCTAGGGGCATCCATCCCACAGCGCCCTAACCTCTTATAGCCCCTTCCTGGTTCCGTCTTGAATTATCTTCTGTCTTGTGCTTACTGACTGACTGTTAAGATATTTTGCTGCCGTCCATTTCATTATGTTTATCTCCCCCCCCCCCCGCCAAGTATCTAGTATAATATTTTATAATGCAAAACAACCAAAAACTATCGTGAATGTTCAATTGAATCAATTTTTTTTCTCTAGAATGTTCTAAAAAGATTTAATTGAGCAAAATCATTTTCTTCCTTAAGATCATGGGGTGAGATAAGAAATATTTTCACACATCTTACTCCCGAGGTACTAAAATCTAATTTGGAAATCACACAATCTACCCCAGGACACAATGTGTCCAGGCTATTTTGGAAACATCTCACATCTGTCTCCTTGAATTCCTCCTGTCACATCATGGAACTGTCAACTGAGAAGACAGAACAGAAAGGCCAGTGAATCACTAAAGGGCGTTTAAAAGATTGAAATGAATTCAATGGGGGCAAACCAGCTGAAAACAGCATTTCCGATATCCTGGAATTTTCTTTTTCCGTATGAAAGGGATTGGGAGCTTTTAAAAAGCAATTTAAAAATAATTTATGGTTGAAATTACCAGAGCAATGTGACATAAAATGAACATTTAGAAGAAGTTCCTAAAAGTGTTAATATAAACGTATCCAAGGCTCTAACACTCTTAAGCTGGCTAAGGCCAGAAATAAGAAGTGCCGCCAAGTGATACTGACATAATCAAGTTTGCGCCTTGGCTCCCACCCTCCCCAGCTATCCAGCTTGCAAAAGAGTTCCCTTCCCCTCTGTGTGCCTGGAGAGTGAAAGCCAATCAATTTATAAAATCAAAGGATTCAAATTCCTGAGCAACAGGGATCCATCTGCAATGCAAGGCAACTGTACCCAGGTAGCACCAAAATGTTGCCTCTTCCCAAAGTTTTCATGAAGCAAACATAAGACACCAGGTGACCAACAGAGAGACCACACACACAGTCCCATCAACCTAGTTTACCTGAGCCCCTGTGCTCACCTGGGGCCACTGAGGAGGCGGGACCTCTGGCCAAATTCTAACATTAAAAGTCCTCACTTTCAACTACCAACGCTTTTCTTTTAGCATCTAGAAGGCATGCTTCTGGACTTTTTGAAACTCTTATGAAACTCAGTAATCTCACAGATGCTTTCCTTTTATAGAATAGCCTCTTGTTTTCTCAAAGGACAGATGAGGAGGAAAAGAGGAGCAACATATTGTACACACAGGATTGTGCAAAAAAAAAGAAAAGTTACTAAGATGCTGGAGGGGGCAATTCAGAAAGGGGAATGGGAAATCACGAATCTCTGAATTAGTCGGTACTCTTTATTTTACAAACAGCATTCTAACTTGGGAAGGATGCCCCTAAGGAAGGGACGCATCTGTTCTCTTTTTCTAGGCTCCCCAAAGCACAAAGTCTGCAACTCAAAGATAACTGTGTCATCCTGATTTAGCCACAGGACACACACCACAGTGATGAGTATTTACTTAATACACAGTGACGAAGCACATATATACACTGTTTCTATGTATGAATTATCACAGTGCATACTACTATTTTACAAAATGTTTGCTCCTATTTTTTCTTCTTCAATAGTCAGTGTTTGTGTGTATTATATATAAACATGGGTATGCTATATAAAATATACAGAATAAACATTAATTTTGCTATTAGAAGTGAAACATACAATGTTTAATTTAAACTGATTGTGCTCATTGTACACACTATGCTTCACAGGAAAGATGAAAGAAAAAGCAATAGCAATTCTGAATAACTGCTTATTTTATTTCACTCACTAATTTATATGGTGGTCACTACCCGAAACTCCAAAGTGTTATCATGAAGTAGAGGTTTCTATTCAGTAGGCATTCACAACTGGCTCTCAGGAAATTCCAAAAGAATTCCCCAATATTTTAATACTAGAGGCCCAATGCACGAAATTCGTGCAAGGGTAGGCCCTCAATCCTCACGATCCTTGGCTGCCTCAACCCTCACGACCCCAGCTGCCTTGGCCCTTGCAGCCCCGGCTGTCTCTAGGCCCCACCCCCAGCCCACTGGTCCTTCCGCCATCCGGTCTAATTAGCATATTGGCTCTTTATTATATAGGACTAGAGGCCCAATGCACAAAATTCGTGCAAGGGGCTTGGCCCCCACCGCTCTGCCTCAGCCCTCACAGTCCCGGCTTTGCCAGAAGGTTGTCTGGAAGGTCATCCGGTCTAATTAGCCTATTACGCTTTTATTATATAGGATTCATATCTGGAGACGCTGCAGCATGCTGAAATAGGCACAGCGATCCCAAAGGGACCATTTTGAAGGATAGCACAGGTTTGGCCTCCAGTATGTTTTTAAAAAACTCAGTCTCACTGCTTTAGAGTCACAGCTAACACACTCTTCCCAGCATATTCGATTCAAAATGTCAATCCTTAGCAGCCCATTCAGGGCTATCACCATACTGTCACCCATACTTTAAAATTCTAAGGTCTTCAAAACTGACTTTAAGGGAGAAAAATGAACATATCCCCCAACATGTCAGAAAACCCTCATCCAGTTCCCATGATGCACGCACTGCAATCAGTTGTGTAGAGAAGCCACAGGAAGGGCCGCCAGGGCACTGAGCGAGGAGCAGTGAGCAGAGGGACCCGAGAGCCGCAGTGGACGGAGAGGACTGCCATTTCAGCAGACTCTGAGCTCTCCGCAGGCCCTTCCTGACACCAGCACGCCATGAGCGATGGGGCTAGGGACACAACCATCTAAATTTCAGTGGTGAGAAACTGCTAAGGAACTCACAGAGCTTGAATATGATGGAATAGCACACCTAATACTTAAAAAAGCCTGAATGTCCTGATATGGACAGTTCCACAAAAATATATATTTAAGTGAAAAAAAGCAAAGCATTTATAAAACAATCTAATGTAATTTTTTTGTAGTTTTAACTTTTTAAAAAATATATATTTTCATTGATTTCAGAGAGGAAGGGAGAGGGAGAGAGAGATAGAAACATCAATGATGAGAGAGAATCATTGATTGGCTGCCACCTGCACACGCCCTACTGGGGATCAAGCCTGCAACCCTGGCATATGCCCTGACGGGGAATTGAACTGTGATCTCCTGGTTCATAGGTCGACGCTCTACCACTGAGCCACTGGGCTGTTTTAAGTTCTTATTGTGGAAAATCTTAAACATATAAAATTTGAGAGAACACAACAATGAACCCTCATGTACCCCCCTTTAATGATTACCAGCTTAGGGGCAATTTTGTTTCTTTTTTTTTTTTTTAACCCCACCCCAATTATTCTGAAGAAAAGTCCATACTGAATATTATTTATATCAGGTTATGTTATGTTATGTTATGTTATGTTATGTTATGTTATGTTACATATTATACCATTCTATATAGTAGTATATTAGTATATCTCTAAAAAGTAGGGACTCGTTAATAAGATCATTATCATAAAATTTGGGTATATTTTATTTTTTGTAAAGTAATTTACACTAGTATTTTATCATTGTGACAAACTTTTTAAAGGCTTTTGAGAAATGTATACAACCATAAATCCACACTAAACATTACCATCTACCGAGAAAGTCTCTCCAGGCCCTTTTACAGTAAAAAATCGGGCATATTTTAAAATTTATTATAGATGTGGGTATATGCATAAAATGTTTTTGAAAGAAAACAACTTTAAGAAGTAGTGGTCGTCACTGGGAAAAGAATTAGAGTGGGAGCTGAGGAGACTTTACTGTTCATTAAATAACTTCCAGTAAAATTTAAAATTGAACTATCACAGAGAGCAGCCACATCTGCGTGAGCAGGGAGGGGTGCGAGGGAGATGTGTGAAAATAGGAGGTCGAGTTAGGGTGTGTGTGAGATACTCGTTATCTCTATAGATTCAAACACCAGCAGGCGACAGTGCCATCAGCTATAGGATATGAATTCTCTCAATGGATGAAAAGTAATAGAGTTGTGAACTCAGTAACATTACCAAGCATAATTATGTTGCCAATAATAGCAGGGCTAGACATTTTCAAGATGAAATAGACTCACCTCAACCTCCCCACTGCCATTACCAGCTACAGCAAGCTGATGAAATCCATCACTTAAAGTACTGTGATTTTTAAAGGGCATTTCAAAAACTTTTTTTAAACAAGTTCACGTCTTAACCTTCCCCTTCCCTTTTCTTTATCTGTAGTCCTTGTAGTTGCTCTTTCATATAGGATGGGAAAATGTTACTTCCTTCCCTGGTAGTTCTATCTACCATACTCACATAGGGACCCACCAGGGTGGCTGCAAGGTATTGTTACAGAAATACGCCTTTGCGAGTGCTGGTGTACTCCGACTTCAGATACAACAACGTTCTCCACATCTGTTAGTTTTATGATCAGTATAGTGGAGGGCTATGGAAAACTGAGGTTAAATGTAGCCAACTTTTAGGAACCTGTTTATTTCTGTCACAATTTTGACTCCTCTGACAAGCCTCAAGACGTCATTGATATGGACAAAAGTCAATTAGACTAGCTAAAATCCTAAACTGCTGAACATATTTTAAAAGAACCATCACTTTCTCATTTTCAAATATCACTTAAACAAGGCTAATAAAATGTTCTCCGGTAAAAGTCAAAAGGGAGATGGTCTTTTAATAACCAGACTATTAAGTTTTCATTAGCTTGAACATAAATACGTTCTGCTGAGAACCTTAAAATCGCTGGTTCTCTTAACTGGGTTATATCTTGTCCCCAGCAACTGTATTTCTTTTATTATTTTGCTCAACAAAACCCAATATTTCTAGACAGTATAAAGAAATAGTTCACCTAAGCACTGGCAGCACAGTTTTTAAACAGAGGATGTTTTACTGTACCTACCATCAAGGACCTATTTCTTTTACAAAACTGCTTCCCAGAAAGAACAACTTATGTATGAATCAAAATAAAACTGTTAAAGGATATATTTGCCACACAAATGGCCCAGTTTTACCCCCAAAGGTCATGTTCCTCTTGCCACAAATGGATTTTTTTGAGTCAGTCTAGAGATGAATTCCATCAATAACTGAAAACACCAAAAGCAAGGGCCCCCTCCCAACACCTTTCCCAGGGGTACCTGCTTCGTCCGGGGAGCTGGGCGAGGCGCTGTCGTGGGACAGTGTGGTCCAGCTGGACTCCTCGTCGCTGGGCGCCAGGTTCTGGATCCGGTGCAGGGCACAGTCCGTTTTGGCCCCTGTTTTCGGGTGATCCTTCTTGGTCTCGGGGCTGGATGACACTGTGGCTACTGGGCCATCTTCGGGGCTGAACTGGGATTTGTTTGGTTTCTGCAGCAGCATGTCACCATTCCCAATGATGGTGGAGGCCTGGCCCTGGCCCGCCTGCGACTTCTCCTCCACGACCCCATGCTGGCTGCCTGAGTCCGGCTCGAGGTCTCTGGTTGAGGTTTCCAGGTCTGCATAGTAATTGAGGAAGCTCTTGGTTCTCCTGGGTTGGGAGGGTAAAATTTCACACCCCGGGGAATCCTGCGGCTGGGGCTCTTTGCCTTCTAACTTCTCAGAAGTTATGTTGATGATGGCAGTGGGACTGACGTTTTTGTTGGGGTCCTGCTGTCCCTGCTCTGCAGCCTTCCGGAGCTGGTTCTCCCCGTTTTTCACCAGCTTGATGTTGGCAGAGCCATTTCCCAGCAGAGGCTGTGCGGTGGGGTCGGAGAGGCCCATGGCTGCCTGGATGTTAGTTAGTGCATATTTTTTCCTGCATTTGGGGGGTGTGCTGTTCTTGGCTTCCGTGTGCTTGATTTCGGCATTCAACTGTTCATTGTGGGAGGAACGGAGATTAAGGGTATTCGGTGGTGTGACCGGGCTGTTCCGATGCGTGACATCTGAGGTTCCGCTGCTGGCCATAAACACCGCCAAAGTGTCTACACCCGCGGCAGCTGGAAAACAAAGGGAACCGGGCATTAGCTGCCTGACATGATGAAACCACTTAGCAAACAGAGCGAGCACACATTTTTATGCAGAAATTTGAGAGAATGAAGGCGTCTGTCTGTTGCACATGTTCTTGTAAAATTGACCCATTTTCCTCTTTATTGTCACCATTTGCTTCTATATCAAATAGGAGCAAATGAAAGGCTGACTGTGGGCTCCCAAAAGCCAATTTACAGAAGAGCCAAGAGGTCTGAGGGTCCAAGTTTTACCTAAAATTAAAAAGTGTCTCTCTTTTGAATTCATATGGGAGCATTCAGATGGCTTCATTTTCCACAACCTTGAAAATGGCCCCCTTTCTAAACATTTACACAACATTTCTATCCTGTTGTTCCCTCAGGCAACAAAAAAACTGCTCAAAATCCCCTGGGGCCCAGCAAGTGTGGCCCACTGGTTGAGTGCTGACCTATGAACCAAGAGGTCATGGTTCGATTCCCAACCCAGGGCACATGCCCGAACTGTGGGCTGGATCCCCAGTAGGGGGCATGCAGGAGGCAGCCAATTAATGATTCTCTCTCATTGTTGATGTTTCTCTCGCTCTCTCTTCTCCCTTCCTCTCTGAAATCAATAAGAAATATATTTTAAAATCCTCTGAGGCTCCAGCTTTCTTAATTAACCTGAACGGTCCCTGTTCAATGATGCACTATACATACATCCAAGGTAATTTTTCTCAATCGTGTTTAGAAATTGTGTTCGGAATGCCTAGAAAAATCACACCTCCATTAGAGTGTTTTGCTAATGTCTTTGTAAACATTTCTGACTTGGGCTTAGTGTTTGTACTAAACAGAAATGTTGGTGAAATGCCTTAATTGCTCAAGAAACACACACACACACACACACACACACACACAATTACTAATAATGTAGCATTGAGCCCTTCGCTTCAAGACGTGGAGCCCCAAGGCGCCCGACTACGTTCCACTGAATTAAACTACAGACTCAGCTGCTTGCAGCACCAGGTGCCCTTGCAGAACGCCTCGGCAACTATCTGACAGTGGCATTTATCTCGAATATTGTTCACACCATCAGTGATTTATTCCATGTGTCTTTTGCTAGGAAGAAAGAACAGTTTCTCAGACTAGAAAGGAATAAAATTCATCAGCGAGAATTCCTGAGGTTTCACATTTCTCAGCCTGTGAGGAATGATTTCTTTCTTATCTGATCCTCTGCCCTCCACAGAGACCTCAGTGAGTTCTCCACCGCAGTGGGTGAGCCGAAGCACAGCTCCTAACATTCCTAAAATTGCACTGTGACAACTCCCTCATCCTCCCCCAGGCACAACAGGGACCTCCACAGGAGAGGAGGGCAAGAATGTTCCCTGCAGGAGCTGAGAGGCATCTCTTTCTGTCACCAAGTGCACGGGATGGGCTGTTCTAGACAAGGATCCCCCACTCATCTAGAATCTGCATGCTTCTAGGAAACGAGGCAACGTCTACACAGTCTAGGCAGTGTCCACTTCTACAATGGAATGACCATGTAGCCCAGAGAGATAGTTAAGGGCTGTAGTCCAAAGTGACCCACCTTGGGCCCCGTTCTGCAGAATTATTCTCTAGGAGAATTGCTGCTTACCCAGCACCCACCTCAGCACTTGGGCTTCATGTCACAGGAACAGAGAATCGAGTGTGTTTCTCCCTTTCAAACAATACTTTGAGACTAAATTTAAAAAAATAATAATAATACTGTTTGGGCTGCTACTACCATTTTATGGAAAACATATGTTTCCATTTCTAATTCACTCAGGTGTAGCATTTGTTACGAGAAGAGCCCATCTTGAACCCACATGAAGTTTTCCCCGAGACACACACCCACCACGCAGACACACAAGGGAGAGTTACTTTTAGACTCTCGGTATTTAGATTGACGTTATTATGAGAAAGTTGGAAATCTTCTGGCGTTTAAAAAGGCATGGCAAGAAATTTCATAAGGCTATTTTATGCCAGGTTCTACATTCCAGCAGTGTTGTTAGGGAGAAATTTTTGTTTATAACCATAAACATTTTCCGAAAGAACACCATCAACATTTCCAGGTGATTTAATATTGAAGTCACTTTCATATCCTGGGTGTGACAGATAAACACTTTTAGCCACGTTCACATCAACCCTTGGAGCCCATCACCCTCCCTATGGCCTTGTAACCCTTCTGCTTGCTAGAAATCACAGGGGGTTTTCGGAGGGTTAAGTTAGAACAACAGGACCATTCCACGCAAACGGCTCTGTATATGTTGTTTTTATAGATCAAAGCCTGAACACTGTGAGTGTGCCTTCGATGTGAAACGAGGGTGTCATCTGAAAGGTCGGATCTAGCACTAAGGCAGCCCAGGGAATTCTACGCGGTTACAGTGTCTCCAGGGGATGACATATCTGCGAGGCAGTCATTTGGGTTCAAAAGGGTCATGAAGTAGGTAGAGGTTAGCAAAGCCCTAGACAGACTCAGGCTGCAAGAGAAAGGCCCTCAAAAGTGACAGGCAGTGGCCTGAGCATAAGAACACAGACCTTGGGGTCAGAGAGACAGGCTCGAGCCCTGTCCATGATTCTCACCAAATGAGTAATCTAGGACACCAGACCTTTAGTTTCCTTGTCTGAAAAATGGGAACAATAATAGTACCAGGTTGCAGTGAGAAATGCCAGCAGAAAGCTTAGCATCGGACGTAGCAATAAATGTGAGCAACCCTCACCCCTTTTATTCAAGGGACAGAGCCCAGGGCTGCCTACCAAGGCCCCAAAATTAACCTTCCTATTTGATGTGAGTGATCGAAATGGTCTTATTACAGAGATACACAAAGAGTAAGTAGACTAATAGGAAAGGATAAAGAAACTGGGTCTAGAAGGGTTTTATTATGAAAACAAAAAACATTCCTTGGACTTAAAAGGAAGGATGTTTGTGTTTCTTTTTTTTTCCTCCCCAAATACATTTATATTCATTTTGGAGAGGAAGGGAGAGGGCGAGAGAGACAGAAACATCAGTGATGAGAGAGAATCATTTGATTGGCTGCCTCCTGTGCGGCTCCTGCTGGGGATGGAGCCTGCAATCTGGACATACTAGTATGCCCTGAATGAGAATCGAGCCATGACCTCCTGGTTCAGAGGTCAATGCTCAACCACTGAGCCACACCAGCTGGGCGATGTGTTTCTTTTTTTAAAGGAATGAAAAATCTTACCATGTCTCTTTAAACCTTCTACTATTTGGCTGTTTTCTTTGAAGTAAAAAAGGCTAAGAATAAAGCCAAACTCCTTAACATAACAGACAAGTTACTTCAACTCCCCATTTCTAATGTAGATAATAGTACCTACACCTCAGTGAGCTTCAATTGGGGACTGAGAGAGAAGACTGTGGAGCATTTAGCCCAATGCCTGGCATCTATAAGAGCTCGGTCCCTAGAGGGATCACTCTTATTTCACAGCTCCCTCCTTCCCCGTACACTTTGTCTCTGGCCACCATACCGCAGGCAAGCATTTATTGAGCACCTTCTTCCTTACCAGGCACTGTACTGGGAATGGGGAAATCAAGGAACCTAAAGTGCTTTCAGCCTGTGGAAGACAAACACACAATAAAGTGACAGAGATCAACTAGGTGGGCGTGGAGGAAGGTAGAAAGGAGGAAGTTGTCATCCCACCTTAGGTTGGAGAGGATCTGAAGGTAAGAGAGGGCAGGTTACCATCTATGTCAGGGGTGGGCAAACTTTTTGACTCGAGGGCCACAATGGGTTCTTAAACTGGACTGGAGGGCCGGAACAAAAGCATGGATGGAGTGTTTGTGTGAACTAATATAAATTCAAAGTAAACATCATTACATAAAAGGGTACGGTCTTTTTTTTTTTTTTTTTGTTTTATTCATTTCAAACGGGCCGGATCTGGCCCGCGGGCCGTAGTTTGCCCACGGCTGATCTATGTCATCTGAGCAAATCAAGACATGAAAGGAGAGCTGGTAAAGGATCAGGCAGGGTCCGACAAGACATGCTCCAAGAGTGTGGACTTGACCCCAAGGCAGAGAAGAGCAAGCACTTCAACAGCAGCCTTTTTAAAAGCCAGCAGATTTCCAACTTCCTCACAACAGTGTCACTCTAAATACCCAAGAACAGCGGTTCTCAACCTGTGGGCCGCGACCCCTTTGGCGGTCGAACAATCCTTTCACAGGGGTCACCTAAGACCATCCTGCGTATCAGATATTTACATTACGATTCATAACAGTAGCAACATTACAGTTATGAAGTAGCAACAAAAATAATTTTATAGTTGGGTCACAACATGAGGAACTGTATTTAAAGGGCCAGAAGGTTGAGAGTCACTGCCTAAGAAGAATGAACCTAAAGCTGAAGTGCGTGCATGTGTGGTATTCCTTTACGTGGTGGGGGAAAGCCATCCCCCCCGCCCCCCCAGCACATTTTCCAAGGCGTTAAAGAAGCAATGTAAACCAGGCAACTACACCATCAGTGGTCATCAGGGAAAGAGCAGAAAGAGGTAGACAGAGGGTGTCTCCCTAGCCAAAGAGGTAGGCCGGGCCCACGTTCCTGCTCCGCTATCTGGTGTTAGAGACTGACTACCCCTCGCTGAGTAGGAGAGAGCTCAGACATGGAAACACTGGAAGGCTTTAACAGTTCATCCAGACAAAGGGAGAGGACACGGTGGGCCAGGCAGACTTGGGTCTGGGGGAAGTTTCCTCTCACACTGCACAGTGCCAGCTCTGGTCACTCCTCCCTGGACTAGGGCACAGAGATGAAGTCTCCGTTAGCACTTGGACTCAGAGGTGAGGACTAAGAAGCACCAGGTGCACTGGGTGATGATAAGGACTCTGATAAGAATGGCAGCGGTGGGCAGAGGTCGCCTCTAGGAGCTTCACTGTGAACAAAGCAGGGGAGAGAGAAGAGCAGCCAGAGCAGCCACAGTTGTGGGAAGAAGTTTGTGTTCTAAAGGAGAGTCTTAGCCATGTTTTATTGTTCACAGGCCAGAAAAGCAGAGGCCAGTAGAGAGGGGGAAAGCGGAACACAAAAGAGGGACAGACCAAGAAGGAAGGGTCCAGGTGAGGAGAGGAGAGGAGGGGCCACGGCAGATGTGGAAGAGTCGGCCTTGCCCAGGACAAGGGCCACTTTTTCACGTGAGAAGGAAGGTGAGGGATAAGGATGGGGACAGGCGCGATGTCACACCGAGGAAAAGCAAAACTGATGGCCTCAATTTTCTCATGAAGATTAAGTCTTCCCTGAGGGGAAGCTGTCTCAGAGAATCCGTGGAGATGGACTACGTTTAGAAATATTCACAAGGTCAAAACACAGGATTAGTGACATTAAAATTTTTTTTTTAATTTGATGGCATAAAAACAGACACACAGGTCAATGGAACAGAATATAGAGCCCAGAAATAAACCCATGCATATATAGTCAATTAAATTATCCAAAAGAGCCAAGACTATACAATGGGGAAAGGACACTCTCTTCAATACACGGTGCTGGGAAAAATGGACAGCCACATGCAAAAAATGAGCCTGGACCACTCTCTTACAACTACACACAAAACTTAACTCAACATGGATTAAAGACTTGAAAGTAAAACCTGAGTCCATAAAAGTCTTAGAGGAAAACATAGGGGACAAGCTTCTTAACATGTCTTGGCGATGATTTTTTTTTTTTTTTTAATTTGACACCAAAAGCAAAGGCAACAAAAACAAAATAAACATGTGGGACCACATCAAACTAAAAAGCATTTGCTCAGGAAAGGAAACCATCAACACAATGAACAGGCAACCTATGGAATCTACGGAGGGGGAAAAAGAAAGAAATACCCTGAGAGGGGGTGTAATGAGGGTGTTAGGTGGCACCCTAAGGACGGGTCTTCAGTACAAGGGTGGTTCTGCTCCTAGATTTCTGGAAGGTGGATAGGGCCCAAGATTTTGCCATCACGTCCCCCTCTATTCATCATGCTGTTCTGAGTGTTACCTATCAAGATCCAACATCAATTCAAGAGGATCAATTCCTATTCCAGAGCTAGATATAAGTTCAGAGTTAAGAGTATTACAAGAACCAATGAGACTCCCGCCATCTCTCTCCTGCAGGATGGAGAAACATCTATTATAACCTGGCATGTATTTCCTCCTTTCCTGATAAATGTCCCCAAATTTTTCCTGAGGAATCAGCCTTCCTCCACACCCATTCAACAGATTTTTTGGGGTGTGTACCATGATCTCAGATACAGTCCGCACTGCTGAGGACACAGCAGTGAACAAAACTGATGCAATAAAAATACCTGCTCTCACGGAAATGACATTCTAGGGATTCAGCCCCTGTGTTTCAGGCAGAGGTGACTCCACCCGACTTCATGAGGCACCAGGCCCAGGCCCAGCCAATCACAGTAGCAAATCCCCATGGCAGTGGTGCCTGGTTCAAGGAAAAGCATGGGACCCACACTCAGCCAATCCTAAGACCTTTGCCACAGTGACTGGAAGAGAAGTGCTCTCTTTTCCCTTCTTCATAGAAGATAAAAGCTTCAAGGAGTCACCATGGAAGGAACCTGCTTCTTGCCTAAGCATGAACCGAACACATGGGCAAGTAGAGTGAAGACACAGAGAGAAAGTGAGCAGGCTGCAATGACATTGCTGGAATCCTTAAAAGAAGCTGTGTCTGAAACACAACACCCAGGAACTTCTAGGGCAGCGGTTCTCAACTTGTAGGTTGTGACCCCTTTGGCGGTCGAACGACCCTTTCACAGGGGTTGCCTAAGACCATCCTGCATATCAGATATTTACATGACGATTCATAACAGTAGCAACATTACAGTTACGAAGTAGCAACGAAAATAATTTTATGGTTGGGTCACAACATGAGGAACTGTATTTAAAGGGCCAGAAGGTTGAGAATCACTGTTCTAGGTGAGTGATCGGCAAACAGTGGCTTGGCAAACCGCGGCTCTCGAGCCACATGTGGCTTTTTGGCCCCTTCAGTGTGGCTCTTCCACAAAATACCGACTTCTGCGCATGGGCCACGAAGTTTCAATCGCACTGTATGTGCACGCCCGCATGTGGTATTTTGTGGAAGAGCCACATTTAAGGGGCCAAAGAGCCGCATGTGGCTCGCGAGTCGAGGCTCACCGACCACGGTTCTAGGGTATAGAAGCCAATCAAGTTTCTTCCCTTTTTTTGCTTAAACCGCTTCAAGATGTTTTTTCTCCTTTTAGCAACGAAAAGAGCCTCAGTTAATATACAAAGTATTTTTTAGGAAGCCTAAACAGAACTAGGTAAGCCAGGGTCATTTTAATTCCATGGCTAACAAAGCTTTCCTCAAACCCAGAGTCACAGAGGTCCCAGCACCAAGCTGTGACCCCATAACTCAGATGACATCCTAATACACCCCGTGCTGGAGCCTGTAGTTAAACCTGCTCCCCCCTTCTCTTTCCTGAGACCTCTAGCCTTCTGTCAACAAAAAAATTTGTCAGAAGTGACAGGAAACTCCTCTCTTCAGTAACCCGCTGCTCTTTCTCAGCTCCCATGACATGCTTATAAAATTGGAAACTGACAAATGGTCCCGGGTTGATGAATGGGCCCAGGGAAGCCCGGCGCTGGGCCCACTCTTAAATGAGACTTCACATTGTCCTCATTTTTATTTCTTCTGCTGTACAATTTCATTTCCACTGAGGAGTTAACAGCAAAACTTCTACCCTGAGGGATGTTGCCTTTTGAACTAGACCTCCAAGTATTAAGGAAATGAAACAAACTCCGATTTTCTTTTTTTTCTTTTAGGAATGAGAGGCAAAATAAAGCTGGTTTCCTGAAATTACTCAGAAAGTAAACTCTCAATGTGACAAAAATGATAAGAACTTCTCCATGAACAAAAGAGGAAAAGGTCACTGGAAGGCAGTGTGGGTCACGGGCTCAGAGAGATCACAGGATTCGTACCTTGGAAGTTTCTAAGCCAGGAAGGCAGTTTCACACAGCTGGTTCACAGGGCGACTTCCCCAGGCTCTTTGAGATAAAGGGGAGATTTTAAGAGCTGGGTCTAAACCACCTAAGGGTTTCCCATTCTCCACTCAACTTAATTGCCTGAGGGCTCACTCGGTTCAATATCCCCAGTGGGATGGAGGAGAGTCAAGAAAGGTGTACCAATTGCTTTCCTTCAAGAAACTCCGTCAGATAGGGCAGCGAGAAAGATAACTTATTAAACAAACTCACAATGGCTAAAGATAGAGGGGCTTATAAGAAGACATTAGGGATGAGGAGAGAGGGTCAGAGAAGGTTCCCACCCAAAACACAAAACAACAACAATAACACAGGAAACAGCGGAGTTGGGTCCTGAAAGGTGGGTAGGAGTCTACCAGTGGACAAGGAAGAGAAGCCCCCAGATGGGGGGAAAGATGGCAATGCAACGTCACACCTGGTAGATGCGATGACTGATTATTTGGGAAACACAAATCAGAATATGTGTATTCAAATAAGAATTAAGACATTCGGAGCAGTCAACTTGGGATATGATACGCTGACCCCAAGGATATTATCGCTGCTCAATTTCTACATTTCATCATTTAGAAGAGCTTCAGTGTCTTCTGAAGATGAATGTTTTTTGTATTTTCTTTGTTTTTGTTGGTGCTTTTAAAAAACATTTTTAAAAGTATATTTTTATTGATTTCAGAGAGGAAGGGAGAGGGAAAGAGATAGATAGAAACATCAATGAAGAGAGAATCATCGATAGGCTGCCTTCTACACGCCCCACACTGGGGATTGAGCCCACAACCTGGGCTTGTGCCATGGCCGGGAATCAAACCATGACCTCCTGGTTCATAGGTCAATGCTCAATCACTGAGCCACCACGGCCGGGCTCTGGATGTTTTTGGCCAACTCTGGTGAACATAGTCAATGATCAAGCCTGGGAATACTGATTTAGGTGAAAAAAGTAGTAAGCTATAACGTACTGATGCAGGTTTTCTTGAATAAGCTAACCTCGAGTCAATTTAAAAAAAAAAATTAAACAATGAAAGAAGCCTTAAAATAGGGAAGTTACTTGACTATGTCATAGCTAAGACCTATTCAGAAGAGACACCCAAGTTGAATCTTGAAGGTTCAACAAGAATTTCGTAAGCAGATAATGGTATAGATTTTGGTATGTTTGTTTTTGAAAAGGTTCTCAGTAGTCACAGCTCCTAAGAGTGGAAAATGGGATTGAGGCATACCTTATTCCACTTATTGGTCCAGACTCTCCCTTACTAGCTGCCATTTAAATTAAAAAAAAAAAAAAAAGGCTGGAATATGATATTCCACTGAAGAAAACTGCTTTCTTGGCAAAATTTGTTACATTCTATACCAATGCATGATAGTAGTAGCTCTTATTGAAAAACCGTGCTGGATAACAGCTTCATTATCTCTTACATAACTACCAAGGAATAACGCAACTTGAGTACCAACAGAAAGAATGACGAAGTCAGCATAACCAAATACAGTGGCCATAAGAAATTTCCACAGCTATTTGATTAGTTCACCCCCATTTAGAGGAAAACACATCACTTTATATATTTGCCAGCTTAGTTCCTAAAATGTTTCCATATTGAGTCTATCTTGCAAATGTAATAAAAAGAATTTTAATGCTAAACAATTCCTAAAGGGATTTACTCTCAACACTTAAAATGTACTTTTAAAAGGACATGCATGTTTGCCTGATTTTCCAAAATTAACATACCTATTCAAATATGTATTTACAAAGAAAATCTACTCCCTGGCCCCAAATTTTCACAGTACAAATTAGCTAACCTCTAAGAATCACCTTGAAGTTCCTAATTTTCCTCTGTGAACTTAGGTGTGCCATACTGGTTTTGGCTGAGTTTTGTAAATAGGACAGTCCTGCTTATATACCTCTACTGAGCCTAGTGTTTATTCTATTGTTTAATTTCAGTTCTCTGTTGAAATGTAACATGCACTGTTATATAAAGAAGAAAAAAAGATTTGGCCTACTTAATGAGTTTGATTTAAAATTTAGGGACATCAATATCTATTTATTTATGGTTAAAATCTATTTCTTTAAAAACTCAAAACTCTCTGGGTGGCATGTAGCCTAACAAACATGGAATCCACCCAGATGTATCTCCCACTTACAGCCCTCTACTCTGTTTAATTCCAAATGTTATTGCCATTGCATTTTCCTTATTATATTACTGTGACGTTAAGAATTAAATCCCACACCATCTTGTGTGTAGACTAGCATCCATCATGTCACAAAAAAAGGAACATACAATAAAATTAAGGTGATTTTTCTTAGGGCCTGAAATTAATCAGCACCAAATACAAAAGAATCCTGATTTGAGGAGCTCCATTCCAGGCAAAACCCACAATGTCTAAGATGCTGTTTATAGAGACTCACTACCAACAGCTCCTTTGTTCATGTTTAACAGTTCACAGGCTATAATGTGAAATGCTAGATGGCAAAGTGTGATAGTTTCAATTTCCATTATAGTCAACTAAAATATTTCCACATTATGATATTAGTAGAGTTGTGCAATTATTACATGAATACAGTTAAGTCCAATTGATTCTCCTACTTTATTTTAAAGATTCATCTTTCTATTACATTAGTGAAAAACAATGAAAACCTAAAACATATTATTTTAGCAAATCATATGTTTAACATCAAAACAATCATCTATCATATATATTTGTTAAAGTTTCAATATTCAACTGCTTGTCTGCATTGAAACATGTGAAAGTGTATCTGACCTGGAAGTACTTCTGACATGGATCGCTGGACGTCAGCAATGGTGCAGGAAATGGGTTATAATTTGAAATCTGAAAAGAGGGATCATTTGAGAAATTAAAACCCCAAATAACAAAGCACATAAGGAAAAAAGCATATCATTGAAAATCCTTCCAAAGCTGTTTAAAATATTAAAGAAATTTTGGCAGATAATGTCCAAATTTTTGTTTATTTAGTTGCTTATACCACTTTTGACTAAAATTTGAATTCCTGCTCAGCCACATTTCCCAGAAACACTTGTGATTATTTTTTTTTTTTCATTCCAGGCTTATGTTTATCTACCTATCTATTTGCCTAATATCTACCTAAAGTTTCCAATGCTTTTTCTCATTAAAAACACACAATTCAGAAGCCAATAAGAAAGAAAAAAAACTGGTACATTTCACCATATAAAAATTTAAACCTTCTGTTTAGAAAAAAAAGGCTGTAAACATAGTAAAGACAAAAAAATGAAAAAAAACACACACCAAAAATGACACAAAAGAGCTCATTTTCTTTACATAGAAAGAACTCCTTCAAATTATTAAGAAAAGTATGAGCAAATCTACAGTAAAATGAGCAAAAAATAGGTACAAGTCCCAAGAGAAACACAAATGTCCAATAAACGTATAATAACTATCCTCCCTTGAAACTAAAAAATATGTAAATTTAAATAATAATGATTTATTGGCTTTCCTATATTAGACTGCAAAGACTAAGAGGCTTGATAACATATAACCTAAGGCAAGGACACTGGAAATAGGAATTATTAAACTTTGCTGGTGGGAGTAAAAACTCGCAAAACTCATTTAGAAATATCTGAGCAAATTACAAATATATGAACCTCACTGCTCAGCAATTCCATTTCTAAGAATTTATTTTATAATTTAGAATATATATTTTATAATTATTTTATAAATTTTATAATTTATTTTATATTGATTTCAGAGAGGAAGGGAGAGGGAGAGAGAGAGAAACCTCAATGATGAGAATCACTGATGGGCTGCCTCCTGCACGTCCCCTACTGGGGATCGAGCCCACAACCTGGGCATGTGCCCTTGACCACAAATGAACCTGGGACCCTTCAGTCCACAGATTGACACCCTATTCACTGAGCCAAACCAGCGAGGGCAAGAATTTATTTTATAGATAAACTCTCATGGATTCTATTGTTCTAAAAGCAAAAGATCAATAACAACCTAACTGTTCTTCAGTGGACAGCTGGCTCATTCAATTATGATACTTCCATACAATGGAGTGCTGTGCGGCCAGTAGGAAAAATGAAGCAGATCTACGTGAGCTGATGTGAAAGGGCTTGCGGACAGAGCACTGACAAGTGAATGGCATGCATAGCACAGCATGACTGAATTTGAGTAAACTCTTTAAGGCATGTACATGTGCATACACACACACGTGTGCACATGTGCGCATGCACACACCCTTGCATTTACATAGAACATTTCTTAAAGGAATATTAAAGAACTAAATACTACGGTGGTACACTGCCAGTTTACCAAATTAGATGCATAATAAGGAAAACTGGAAACAGACCTTATTTTCAATGACTTGCTATCAGAAATGTCACTTAGAATGATAATCTGCTTTATTAATTCAAATGCGGATACTGCAGTGATTCCAATTATATAAAGTACAAAAACAGGAAAAACTTCTCTATGTCAGGATAGTGGTCTACCCTGGAGGGCAGGAAAGGGGGAGAAAGCAGGAGGGCAGCCTCCAGGATATTGTGATGGTCATGTTCTAGTTCTTGATCTGGATGTGAAAATTCACCACGCTGTTCCCTCATGCCCATATTTCTGTATGTTTATTACACTTCTGTGACATGTTAAAAGAAAAAGTCAAATGATGGAGGTTTACTAAAGCATTATTTAAATGGAGACACATTATACAGGGGTTCGCAAAAGTAGGTTTACAGTGGTGAGTACACGAAACACAGTTTATTCTTGTATTATTATTTAAGAATTATTGCATTATTTATTTGTATTACAACTATAAATCTACTTTTGCCCACCCCTGCATTTGTAAACACTAAATCCTAAGCTAACCTTTCCAAACTAGTAACCTTTAATGGGTATTACTTCCAACGTTATGATTCAGATAATGACCTGACAACCTGGTCTACTGGCCCACAATACATTTTTTAATCATATTTTCACATATTGTGGGTACGGCTCATTGCTCTGCTATAATTAAAAGGGTGGGTTTATTTTTAACTGTCCTGAAACAGCAGGAGATGCTTCCTCCATCATCTCTGCTTTTGCCCTAAGCCTTTTTCAGCTCCTTAAACGTATTTCACAATTCAATTTTCCTTTTTTCTAGCTTTTGTCTTCAGTTCACCTTAAGTTATAAGCAGAGACAGATGTGTGGTGATAGGCGTTCCAAAAAAATGAATACCAATCAAGTAGAAGAAAGCTAAGAAAAGGCATACTTACAGGAGGATTTTGAAAGGGCTTAAACAAAACCTCAAAATCAGCATACTTTTTAGTACTCATAATTCTTAAAATAAAATATTCCTTTTTTCCCTAAAACAAATTCCAACGTCTATAAAGTTCAGAACTGGACAATCTGCTAATCACTTCATATTTTAAATGGCCCTGTGGTATTATTACTTGACCAGTATTTATTCTGTATTCTCTATGGGCAGGGAATACTTTAGTGAACAAAAACACATTACCCATCTTCATGGATTTTATAGGAGCTGAAAAAGGCTCCTAGTCAATGACTATTAATCATTAAATTACTCAAATCAGTGTATACACACACTTTGAATCATTATAAAGGCAGTGTTTATTAAAATACATTTCATTTTCAAAACTGAGCTATCAGCTATCAAAGTGTATATACATTTTGGGGGGACACCCTATATGTTTCAGAGGAAAAGAACCCTGGAAAAATATAATGATGAGGCATGTATACTTCTCTGAGAAAGTAAAACTCAACTAAAGTTGAAGACTAACTAGGATTTAGCTATGTAAGTACTTATTAAATCCCTAGTATGTGCAAGGCACTCACCAACCCTGAGAATAAAGCACAAATATGCAGAGCTATTTTTCCCTAGGCACTGGTATCCTTGATGAATAAATCTTAACCTAGTAAAACAGTTTCCAAGGACTTTGTGGCATGGACTAAATCTAATCTATAATAATAAAAGCGTAATATGCAAATCGACCAAACGGCCGAACAGCAGAACGACCATCCGGACTCCAGATGGTCCTGGATGACCTTCCAGACGAAGCCAGGGTTGGCTGTGAGGGCTGAGGCAGCAGGGGCTGTGAAGGCCTGCTCCTGCACAAATTTCATGCATCGGGCCTCTAGTTAAATAATAACCCGAGAAAGTATAAAATCAGTTAAGTTTAGTATTAAGAATAATTGTAGCTGTGCTGTCCAATATGGAAGCCATAAGGAGTAACAGGGAGTTACAAACACCTAAAAGCTGACTAATGCAATTGAGAAACTGAATTTTTAATGTTCTATAATAATAAAAACATAATATGCTAATTAGACCGGACATCCTTCCAGGCATCCTTCCGGATGACCCTCTGGACAAAGCCAGGGCTGTGAGGGAAGCCCGGGTCCTGGGTGCCTGCCGGAAGCTAGAGGGAAGCCTGGGTCCTGGGTGCCGGAGGGAAGCCAGTGCTGGCAGCGGGGGGAAGGAAGGCCTACTCTTGCAAGAATTTCATGCATCGGGCCTCTAGTTTAATTATAATTAACTAATATATAATCTATAAGCTAATCCATGGGAAGCATTTAGGTCATTTTGGAACCTCCTGGGTAGTGAATCTACTTTTCAACTATAAATTTTATGAAATCTAAATACAGATCCAGTATTTCCAATGAACATTCTGCATCCGGGTTGACTGCTAACCACATGCTGTATTTGGAGACTTTGCATAAAAAAAGTAAGGTGTTTCAGTAATAATTTTTAAACACTGATTACAAGTTGAAATAATATTTTAGATACTGTGAGTTAAAAAAACAGTTAAAATTAATTTCATTCATTTCTGTTTTTGAAAGTGGGTACTAAAAAATTTCCAGTTTCCATGATTTTCATATCATGTGGCTCATATGATATCTCATTTGGTGAAGTGCTGATCTAGATAATGCAGACAGATTCTGAAACTTTATCCTAATCCAAATATTGTCTACCTTTCCATTAAAAGCAAAGACAGGCAGAAATGCTAGCTCAGCTGTAAAGCTAGAGAAGGTTGGCTGGCATTCAGAACAAGTGCCTTTGCTTCCTGAAAACCACATATGAGTTCAAAGACGCCCGGGAAACAGGGTAGGCCCTACAAACTCCTCATTAATACAGCTGTGATTAGCCCTGTCCAGGTGGCTCAGCTGGTTAGAGTGTAGTCCTCATACTCCAAGATTGCGGGTTTGATACCCAATCAGGGCACATACAAGAAGCAACCAATGAATGCATAAATTGGTGGAACAACAAATCAAAGAATGTCTCTCTCTCTCTCTCTCTCTCTCTCTCTCATAAATTTAAAACAAAAGAATGCAGTTGTGATTTTAAAACAACGCTTAGAACTGCACAGGTGAAGCAATCTAGCAACAACAGTTTCCTTTCCGATAGCATTTTTGTGTTCTGGAATGGCACAAAACTTAAACAAAGGAGTGAATAAATAAATTCAATACCCACTTGTATCTTATTTTGGTATAATACGCTATCTACTTTTTTCCCCATTAGACACCAACACTAGTATATAAATTTGAAATTATATATTTATTCAATGTATTATATGATAGCCCAAGCTTCAGTCTTTTTATAAATATGTATTTTTATTGATTTCAGAGAGGAAGGGAGAGGGAGAGAGAGATAGAAACATCCATGGTGAGAGAGAATCATTAATTGGCTGCCTCCTGCATGCCCCCTACTGGGGATCGAGCCCGCAACCTGGGCATGTGCCCTGATCAGGAATCGAACCTACAAGAATATTTGGTACAGTATTTGCAAGCTTTGCAGAGTGAGACATTCTTTGTTACACAGATCTGTCTTGGGTATTGCCAGACACTTATCATCTCTGGTCTCCATCCCCCAAAATGCAAGTAATGGGTCCTGAAGATACCTCCAACCCTTAATTTTGAAAAGTCTAACCTCAGCCCAGAGTTATCGCTTCCTCTCCTTAACCTGTTCAACACTTAGGTTCTATATGATTGTGAGCCAATACTAATGTCGCAAGTGTGTCTTATTCAACTGCAAATTGTGGTTACCAGCAGATTGCTGGTAATCTGACAGTGACTGTGAGAACCAAATGAGATATGACAGGTGGCTTGCTTGCTTTGCTTAGTGCCAAACATTCAATAAAGGTAACTGGTATTACTATTGTTATAATTATTATTTTTCTTACCCACATGACCTGTTTTCTCAATGAGGTTTTAAGATTTCTGAAGAAAAGCAAAGTCTCTTGGAGACCTTCGCACATTCACCCTGAGTATTCAATAAACGTAGGAGGGTTACACCCTCCATCTTCTTCCCCTGCCCTGTCCTGCTGTCTTGTAAAATGTTTCACAAATGATAAGCTGAGTCCAAGAATGGAGTTCAGCACTACAATTATAATGAAAACTTTCTGCCATTAATGAAATCATTATCATAACTGCCGAGCACAGACAGGGCTGTCAAAAACTACCGTCTTACCCTTGCTCTTGAAACCATACAGGGTGTATTAGTGGATGAATACTTTTTAAGTAGGCATTGTATTCCAGGATTAGACCTGTCTCCTAATTCAGACTCAATCTCACTTTAAGGGTTTAAACACTTTCCCCTGAGGAACTTAATTTCTATCCAGATCTATAAAATGGAGCAGCTGCGTCAGATGAGCAGGGTTTCTTCCAGTCAGTACCCACCCCATCTAACATTTACTGAGCACTTACACTAGGTACCAGGCATTGTGCTATGCAGGAACTTTATAAGGATTATCACTTCCAATCATCCCATGACAGAGGCACTATTATTACATCATGTTTACTAATGGGGAAACTGAGGCACAGGGGTTAGGTAGCCTTTCCAAGGTCACATGGAAGGCAAGTGACATATCTGGTATCAGGACCCACATCTCTTTGCCTCCAAAAAGCAGACTCGTGTGACCACTATTCCATGTTTGTCAGGACTCTTTCTCTTGAAGTTGACTCAGACTACCTGAATCAATTAATTCTGCAAGACACTTCTTGCCACATTATAATTCTTTTGAAGTTTATGTCCAACATCCTGATAACCAGTTAAACTACAAACAAAGGGGCTCTCTTGCTGACAAGCAACACCTAAGTCCTCTTTTTCCTTATAGCTCAAGACAGTAAAATGAAGTACAATTAAGAACAAGTGTGTGAAATTTTAGCTCACTCTGGGGGGAGGCGGGGGGAGTTCCAAAGTCAAAAAATGAAGCAAAACTCGACAACAAACTTACTTTGAAAAATCCTTTAAGTTGCCTACTTAGTACAATACGCACAGTTTCCGTTAAACAACTAAAGTATGTGTAACTTTATGATGCATACCCAATGAAGAGTGTTTAGTAAGTATGTATATGCAAATTTTTATTTCAGCGGTTTACTTCTGCAGAGAAGCTAGAGGTGTGGCATATAATATCGCACTCTACGGGAATAAACTTGATTTTTAAGAAAACTTTTGAGATGTAATTACTAGTAACAATTTCCTGCCATCTGCACACCTGGTGCTGCATAGCTGCTGTTGAGAATCACTGTTCTGGAAGAGCCTAAATTTACCACTTATTCTGACTTACAGTAGAGAAAAAGCAATAGGTGCAGGGATCTAATCCTGTCTGTAATGTCTACAGCTTAAGCAAAAGCAACATTTAAGGAGTTTCATTTATGATTCTAACTCTTTACCTTCTTTTTTTTGATAAATGCCACTGCACTTTTTGTTTGTTTGGCTTTTTAAATTTGTTTTTCAATTGCAGTTGATATTGTATTAGTTCCAGGTGCACAACACAGTGACTAGGTATTTATATACCTTAGGAAGTCATCACCCAGGTAAGTTTACTAGTAGTACCCATCTGACCCTATACACAGTTATCTAGCTCTTCATCTTTCTTGATTCATTGTTCTCAAAGCCAGATTTCGAAATCAAGTCCTAAAACACTGTCAAACAAAGAAAAAGATGCATAGAAGGGAAAACCCTGTATCCAGAAATGAAACCAAGGTGAAAACACCAACTGGAACAGAAATATTTTCAAGATAGAACAATGAAAGTGAGTTTTTCCATGCACGAGTTACCTTTATAACTCTTAACAAGTCATTTTTTAAATGAAGCAAACGCTTGGTCCTCACTTTTCATATTTCAAAGGCAAAACAGCTGCAGTTTTGAAATAACAGCAATGTCTAATGCTGTTATTGAAATAACAGCAATGTCTAAGAAGTGCTAGCTTAAAATATGCTGCTGGGTAGCAACGGAGGGCAGCCTGCATTAATGGCCTTACTCAACATCTTCTCTGTGACCTGGCTCCCTGCTCGCTAACCGCAGTCTCTTCCCACTGGCTCCAACCTAGCTGTGTGACTTGCTTTGGTCACTAGGTTATTAGCAAATGAGATGACACAGAAGCTTGAAAAGCATGGCCCGTTTCCAGCCCCAGGAGAAAGAAAAGATCTGTGCTACTACCTCCAGAACACGCCCAGGCTGGGCTGCTGGAAGGAGGTTGGAGACTTGGGTAGGACCCCTGAATCCTCTTGGCCAAGGCTGTCTTAGACCAGACTAACTAAGCCAGCTGACCATCAAACACACGCGAGAGCGTTGCAAAGACCTGCACACTATACCTGCAGCCGACTGCAAGCACGTGGGTAAACCCAGCAGAGATGGTAAGAATCACTCAGCCATCCTGTAGATACTAATGACTATGGTTTAAGTCACTAAATGTGGGGGTGGTTCTTATGCAGCATTATTGTGGCAACAGGTAAGTGATACCGTAATTATACCCACAACAACCAAAATGACATAAAAGAAGAGCCACTCGGATTAAACTGAAATCAGTGCAGGGGAGGGCTGATGCTATGTGAGAATTCCGCTGTACGGAAGCAAGTTCTTTTCCTTAATGTTAAATTTCTGTTTTTTTAAATTGAGGTAACATTGATTAATAACACTATATAAGTTTCAGGTGTACAACATTATAATTCAATACCCATATACACTGTAGCATGCTCACCACCAAACATTTAGTTTCTATCTGTCACCATATATTGACCCCCCCCTCTTTACCCATTTCATTCTCCCCCAACCCCTTCCCCTTTGCTAACCCCCATCTGCTGTCTGTGGAAGAAGTATGCCCGCCACAGATCACATGGGCTGTCTTCCTGAAAGGAGGCTGCATCTTGATCTACACTGTTGTTCAGTCCCAACCTACAACCACGTACGCTTTCACATGAGAACATCTCTCGACAGTCATTTTAGGAAATTTTCATAAGGACATATAAGCAACATTATTTTTACTAGGAGCAAAATCGGAAACAAGCAAAATGCCCGTCAATAAGAAACGGATTAAATAAAATATCGCATCTGTACAGTGAAATGGAATTCATTATTTAAATGTGAGATTGCTTCTATATGTAGTTATGTAGAAAGCCCTCTCTTAAATACTATTGAACGAAAAATCTACCTATAAAAAATATGCTGAGCACATTGGAATCCACACACAGTGCTTTCACCTTTTCAGTATGTTTGAAAACGTGTCATAATAAAAAGTTGGAATAAAGACAGCATGTATAGTGGTATTCTTTCATAAACTTAAAAAAAATTTTATGGTATTAAGTTGTATGAAATTACAGAACACTAACAAGATTAAATTCCATATAATTAAAAAAAAGAATAATGAACAGATTGATACCCTTACAATGATAACATGACAAAAAGACATGTCCTTAAACAATTAAAATTATAATATATTATTTCAAAATAAGATAAATAGATTATTTTAAAAATTATACAAGACATGAAAGAACAACATACATCTGCATTAGAATATACAGACAGTTCCCAACTTATGATAGTTCAACTTACAACGTTTTTATTTTATAATGGTGTGAAAGTGATATGTATAATAAACTACATGAGATATTCAATGCTTCAGTATCAAATAGGTGGTGCGTTAAATGATTTTGCCCAACTGTAGGCTAATTAGTGTTCTGAGAATGTTTAAAGTAAGCTAGGCTAAGCTATGATGTTTGGTAGGTTAGGTGTATTAAACGCATTGTTGACTTACTTCATTTTCAAATACTCTGGGTTTACTGGGACATAACCTCATCATAAGTCCAGGTGTATTGGTGTTAAATTAATTTACATCATCTATTTAATGGCTCTGTCTCCCCATTTGGAAAAGCCCCATGAGGGCAGGGACTATGTCTGTTTCATTTATGAATATACTAGAGGCCCGATGCACAAAATTCGTGCAAGGGGCTCGGCCCTCGCAGCCGTGGCTTCATCCGCAGGTCGTCCAGAAAGATGTCTGGAAGGTCATTTGGCTGTCTGGTCTAATTAGCATATTATGCTTTTATTATTATAGACTAGAGGCCCAGCGCGACAAATCGCGTGGCCCCACCCACCCACACCTGCCCCGCCGACCTGCGCACCCACCGGCCACCAGCCTTGCTGCAATTGGAGCCTGTGGGCTGCGGGGGAGGGACCGAGAGGTGCTCCATGCACTTCATGGTGACTGGTTGTTTGGTTGTTTCGGTCGTGACGCCTCTGGCCTTTTATTATTATGACTAGAGGCCTGGTGCACGAAATTTGTGCACTGGGCGGGGGGGGGGGGGTCCCTCAGTGTGGCCTGTGCCCTCTCACAGTCTGGGAGACCTGGGGGATGTCCAACTGATGGCTTAGTGAGCTAGGAGGGTGGGTTTAGCCGCACCCCCGGCAAGGTTCAGTGCACTTCTGCTGCGGAGACGGCGCCACTGCTGTCAGGAAGGGGGTGTTGGGGGGGATGAGTCTGACCCTGAGGGGCCGCTTAGGCCTGCCTTCACCCGGGTCTGGAGTTGTAGGGAGGAGAGGCGTGCCTGGCCCCAGCGGAGGGGGCCCAGCAGTGGCAGGCCACGGGCCTCGGGGGTGCTGACGGGTTGTCGCAGGTGTGCTATTGTTGTGGGCGCCCTGGCGGGGGTGGCAGGGGAAGAGATTGGGAGTCAGAGATACGGGCTGCAGCTACCCCCAAGGCTGGGTCTTCTCCTGTCTGGTCAGCCTCCCCGTCCCCCCGAGGGTATGGGGGCTGCGGTAGGTTATCCGTGCAAGGGGACTGGAAGAGCTCCCTGTGGCCGCTTCCTCTTCCTTCTTTGCAGTCTGGGCTCCTGTCAAGCGCTCTCCTCAGACCCCCAGGAGCTTGGTTCCGGCCACTCTGCCCCTCCATGGCTCCCTGCAGCCCCTGCCCCACTCGGCTCTCCTGGCTGCCCTCCTGTCAAGAGGCTGCCAGGATGCCCTGCTGTGGGGCCACCAGAGAGTATGCGCTAAGCCTTAGCTAAGCCCCCGGCCTGCCACTCGCGGGCCCCGGGAGCGTGGTGGAGGCCGCAGCGCGCGGCAGGTAGGCTGGGGGTTTAGCTAAGCCCCTGGCCCTGTGCGCGTGGACCGGGGGGCCCCCCTCTTTGCTCTTCGCTCACCACACCAGCCTTTGCTCGCTGCTCCTGCCCGGGGCCAGCCGGCTTCACTCCATAGCTTGGCACCTACATATGCAAATTAACTGCCATCTTTGTTGGCGGTTAACCGCCATCTTTCTTGGCAGTTAATTTGCATATCGCCCTGATTAGCCAATGGGAAGCGTAGCAGAGGTATGGTTAATTACCCTTTTTGTCTTTTATTAGATAGGATTTCCAGTGTCTGGCACATGGCAGACTTTTTTGTTTGTTTTAAATATATTTTTATTGATTTCAGAGAGGAAGGGAGAGGGAGAGGGAGAGATAGAAACAATGATGAGAGAGAATCACTGGTTGGCTGCCTCCTTAACACCCCTTACTGGGGACTGAGGCCACAACCTCAGCATGTGCCCTGACTGGAATCGAACTGTGACTTCCTGGTTCATAAGTCGATGCTCAACCACTGAGCCACACTGGTCAGGCCATCGCAGATATTTAATAAATAGTTCATAATGGAATAAGTAAAAAAAGTTAATCAAAATGTTCACAGCAATAATCTCTGAGTAGCAGGATTTAGAAAAATGCCTTCCAATGTTTTATATGTTGATGATTTATGTAAATTTTTTATACTGAGTATGAAGCATTTTCATGTTCAGAGCAAGAGTTATTTTCAACTTGATAGAAATAAAGTTTGTACATGAAGTTATAAATGTATATACCATATAGTTTTTAAAATAAAGAACGGAAGAATAGCACCCCCACCCCGCCCTACCCTCACTGCGTATGTCTCCTATTCATAAATGAAGGCTCCGGTGTAAAAGATGATAAAGCTGAATTTTGCTAGGGAAGACTAGATTTAGAGTTTGTGAATAGGAAGACAGCAACCACCGCCGTAGCTCAGAGAATAGGATTTCTCATGGTGAGAGGAAGGGATTAAAACAAGCAAAGAACCCGGTTGTGACAGTTTGGCACTATACGGAAAATGGCTCACAGTGCCTGCAATTTCTGGAACGAAGATAACACCTTTTCATAAAATCTACACTCCAAGACATCCCCAATATACAACCAAGAAAAGCCGATAGCAGTGAAGCAAAAAGCACCAAACAGAAAAAACCTAAACAAGAATGAAATGAAGCCTTAATTTGTTTAACTGGGCCCTCATATATCTATTAGTGAAAACACAGGAGATGAGCGGGCCTCACAAAGCAGATGGTCTTCCCCCGTTCTTTTTTTAACAAGATAATTAAAGGAAACGAACGAGAGCAAGGATCTGGTTAAATTGGCCAAGGAAAATGATTTCATCTGAATAGGATGCATGCGTTTTTGAAGACAGTATCCTGAGTTTGCCCACAGAGCTGACACAGGTCATTTGGTGATGCCTACATTAAAAAGAGAAGCTGTTCCAAGGGTAATTGCCTCTGTGACAGTATGGGACCCCCTGCTGGGCCTTATTAACAGAAGCAAGAAGGCAGGCTGAGGGGGAACAGAGCCCTGGGGAAGGAGCACTGGAATGAAGTCAGGGCACATGGGACTTGTCTTTTCAATTGTGATTGTGTCACGTTAATTTTTAGAAGAGAAGCCCATTATGCATTCCTCTATCCTGTCTTAGTAGTGAGAACGAATGAGATAATGAGAAAAATCTCTTATAACAAAGACTGTAAATGCAAAATTGTTAGTTTATAATAGAACTAGAGGTCCGGTGCATGAAATTCGTGCACTTCCCTCAGCCTGGCCTGCGCCCTTTCGCAGTCCTGAAGCCCTGTGATCGGTCGCCCCAAAGAGGTAGGCCCTACCCACCTGGCCTGGGCTCCACAATGGATCACCCCCACAGAGGGAGGCCCCGCCCACCAACCACAGCCTGCCAGTTGGTGGCCTGAGCCTCCCTCTTTGGGGCAATCACGGAACCCCCTGATTGATCACCCCGCTGGCCAGTGGCCTGGGCCTCCCTCTGTGGGGCGATCATGGGGAAATGGTGGGGCTCCCTGACCAATTACATCACACCCACTTTGGCTGGCCTGGCACCAGTGGGTGTCATAGTGTGGTCGTCCAGACTGTCTTTCAGCTGTTCGGCCATTCGGTCAATTTGCATATTATGCTTTTATTATTATAGATTTTGTTTCGTTGCTTGATAAAAGAGTCTCTTGTGTAGTATTAAGAATTAAAAATCGAGGGAATGGCCTGGCCAGCGTGGCTCAGTGGGTAAGCCAGGAGGTCACAGTTTGATTCCCGGTCAGGGCATATGCCCAGTTTGCAGGTTTAATCCCCAGTGTGGGGCGTGCTGGAGGCAGCCTGTCAGAGATTCTCTCTCATCACTGATATTTCTCTCTCTCCCTTTCCCTTCCTCTCTAAAATCAATAAAAAATATATATATTTTTTTTTAAAAAAATCTGAGGGAATGGAAATGAGGGTTTAGATGTTTTGAACCCAACAGCAGAAACTATATCCGTTTCTGCTCTCCTTTAAGCTCCAAGACAATTTGGGGGGGAAGGGGAGAGAGGGAAACAAAAGTGTTTCCCTCAAAAGCAACTCAAGAGTCCAGGCCAGCTTCTTGGCTGAGATAGTGATAGGAGTCTGCTATCTTTCCTGGTCTTGGCTGGGATTCATCCAGAAAGGGCATTGCTCTGAAACGTCATCACGTATGGCTTGCCTACTCAGCCTGAATTTCTAACCAAAGCCCAGGGGATAATAGTAAGCCCTGGGTGACATTAAGTAAGTAACAGCTGCTGAGGGCTTCCTGTGAGCTAACCATGAACAGTGTGCACAATCTCTTTCAGCCCCACAAGTCCTGGGAGGTAGGCGCCTCCATGCCCCTCATTCTACAGAGCTACAGGGAGGTGAAGAAACTTGCAACACATCAGGCAGCTCATAAGCAGCAGCCTTGGCTCCAAACCTAGTCTCCTCATCCCAGAATCCTTAGTTTCAGTTCCATGCTACTGCCTCTTCCAGAGTTGGGTGAAACAGAGACTCCAAAGATCCCATTTACAATTTATCGCTCTCTCACCTCCCGGTTCCAGAACCAGGCAGTCATAAATGGCTTCTCTTCAGCCACATCACACAAGCAACACAGAACTTTCCTTCTGCCCTGCCCCCCAATGATCTCTGGACCTCCTTTTCTCCCCACATTCTTGAAATCCTTTCTCCTCTCCCCCTTGGACTTTTCCTGATGCTTCTAACCTCAGTTCCCCAACCCCTCACCATGAAAACCAAACCCACTCAGTGTTTTAACAATGACAGTTAAATCCCATTTCAACACCTTATGTATATGCATCCATCCTAATTTCACCATACCATGGCTTAAAAGACACTTAGCAATTTCCTTGATAATAATGTCTAATACTCACATCACATTACTACTCACCAGGCATTGTCTTAAGACTTTACACATATTAACCATCCCAATCCTTATAACCATCCTGTGAGGAGGGAACTACCACATCCCACTTTAGAGACGAGGTAACAGGCAGCGAGAGACTAAACAACAGCCCGCGGCCACGCATCGAGCAGGTGGTGGAACTCCTGTTTTCAACCTCTCTGAACTTCAGTTCTCTCATCTCATAACTGAAAAAATATTTACCTCCCATGGTCACGAAGCAGAAATGGAATAAACATGCACAAATCAATTGAACACATATTCCCCCTTCTCCCTCCAGGATTTCTGAGATCATTCTAAGGTACAATCCCCAGAAATTTTTAACATGAAAACAGGGAGATAAGAGACGTGGTCAGTATCCTTTCAGATGTGTTGTTCCATTTGTTCAGCATGACACCCCTTCCAGTAAATATGACCAACCCCCACCTGCACAGGAGAGATTAGAGAACACGTGCATGGACATTCTGCCAGTGGCTGAACCAGAATTGGGATCCACACAGGCATATTGTCTTTCCAGGGTTTTTTTAAGGAGCTTGAGGACAGAGTGAGCCAAGTCCTCTAATCCCCTGCATCTTTCCTGGATAGCTGTGCCCAGAATAGTGCACGGCTGTATAATCCCATAGGCAACCCATCCTTATGTGACTCCCCAGTGCTACCTTCCCCCCCGCCACCCCCCGCCAAAGCAAGATGAGAAACCATATGCCCAGCCGGTGTGGCTCAGTGATTGAGTGTCAGCCCATGGACCAGGAGGTCACAGTCTGACTCTGGGTCTGGGCACATGCCCAGGTTATGGGCTTGACCCACCGTGGGGGGCATGCAGGAAGCAGCTAATCAATGATTCTCTCTCATTATTGATGTTTCTATCCCTCTCTCCCTCCCTTCCTCTCTCTGAAATCAATTTAAAGAAACATAAACAAAGATGGAAAACCATAATCAAAGACAAAAATCGGTGCAGTCCCATTTACTGACCCTGTACAATTAACTCCTCTGATTTTAATAAAAGAGGGAGAGGGGGAGAAGGAATGATCGAAGGAAGGAGGGAAGAATGAAAGGAGGGAAAGAAGAAGGAGACAAAGAAAAGGAGGGGGGGGGAATGTCCCAGACTGCAGAAATGGGAGGAAAACACACACCCAAATTGTACTCTCAATGTCCTCTCATCGACGTCAGTATTTTTTCTCCCCACAAGAGTATCATCAGCTACTGATCTTGGAACAACCTGCTGGTCCTCGGCCCTTCAGCTGGTCCTGCAGACAGGTCTCAGAGAAGACAGTCCCACCAGGAGCACATCTTTCAGAAAGGCAGCAGGGGGCAGGGGGAAATGTCCTCAGGCTGACCGGCAGGCTGAGGCCGCCACCAGGAACAGGGCGTGCCCTCAACACAGAATGACCATTCACAAAGAGAACCAAGGGCCTCTATCTCTAGCCATGATCGGCTCTCCTAGCCGAAACGGAAGGGCAGACAGGAAAGCGGAAGGCAAGAATCACTGGCAGGGAAGCTGAAACAAAGGTGCCCCCAAATGCAAGACCACACCCATCGCTTCTCCTGTTCTCACACCCAATATTCTTAAACTGGGAAAAGGACAAGTGCCTTTAAGGTCACAAACTATCAAGAAACACTGTTCAGACCTACTGTGGACTCAATGCCATGCTAAGACGGATGAGCAGGGGAGGGTCCATAAACTCAGATGTTTGTTAGGATGCACAACCATGGATCTTTTCTCTAGATAGTTTTCCCAGGTTAAGAACCACTGCACTAGTTGATCACAATGAGAAAAGAGAGCTCTGTAAAAATAAAACATCATGCTCCCACCATACCTTCTTCTCAACTTCCCTAATCCAGTTAGGCAGACATCCAAGTGATGTCCCAGCCCCCATGTCCAACTGGGAACCTGGTACACTAATTCATGCTCAGAGGTTGCTGGCATCTATAGTCTCCTCCCTCCATTGCCACAGTCATCACCTAAGTCAAGCTTTTATGAACCTTCCTGGAGGCCTGCAATCCACCTCCTGATTGCCCGTCTGCCTTCACCCCTGTCCTCCTGCACATTCCTACCAACTCATCTTCCCAAGACAATCCCCCAACTCATCTTCCCAAGAGAATCCACCACTTTTATCAGCACCACACCCACACTACAGATCATCAAAAAGGGGACTCTAGGGCCAGACCACCTGGGTTTGAATTCTGTCTCCATCACTGCCTATGGGTGTCTCTGTGTGCCTCAGTTTCCTTAACTATGAACTGGAGATAGAGTGCCAACATGAAAGGCTTGTGGGAATTGAACGGGTGAGGGCACATGAAGCACCAAGAATAGTGGTGGCACACAATCAGTGTGATATGTTAGTTACCACAGTCATCCTCAACAACATCATCATCAACATTTTAGGAGATCATCATCATCATCATTTTAGGAGCTCCCCACTGGCTACCAAATAAAATTCTAACTTTATTGATAGATCTCAAGACCCTCCCTTCACTGGCCCAAACTGGCCTGAACTAGCCCCAACTTGCCCCTGACTGCTATGGACATAAGTCCTTTCTCTATCTCCTGATCTCAAAGGGGCACCACACTGGGTTGCATCCTCTTTACTGACCCCACTAAAAGTTTCCCACTTGCATGCTTCTATCATCTGCTCTGCCTGGAGGCCCTGCCTCCTATCACTGCCTGTGAAACCCTCATCTTGCACTGCTGGTGGGAATGCAAACTGGTGTAGTCACTGTGGAAAACAGTATGGCATTTCCTCAAAAAATTAAAAATGGAACTTCCATTTGACCTAGTAATCCCACTTCTAGGAATATATCCCAAGAAAACAGAAACACCAATCAGAAAGAATATATGCACCCCTATGTTCATCGCAGCACAATTTACAATAGATAAGATTTGGAAACAGCCTAAGTGCCCATCAGCAGATGAGTGGATTAGAAAACTGTGGTACATCTACACAATGGAATACTATGCTGCTGTAAAAAAGAAGAAATTCTTACCATTTGCAACAGCATGGGTGGAACTGGAGAGCATTATGCTAAGCGAAATAAGCCAGTCAGAGAAAGATAAATATCATATGATCTCATTCATTTGTGGAATATAATGAACGACATAAACTGATGAACAAAAACAGAACCAGAGACATAGAAGCATCAAATAGACTGTCCAACCTATGAGGGAGTAAGAGATCAATCAAAGGACTTGTATGCATGCATATGAGCATAACCAATGGACACAAATGGGGGGGGGGCATGTGCTGGGGGTTGAGGGCACCCGGGGAGAGGTCAATGGGGGAAAAAGGAGACTTATGCAATACATTAAACAATAAACAACTTAAAAAACAAAAACAAACATCAACAGCTCTCAACAACAAAAACACCAATCCCACCTAAGGCACTGCCATCAAGAATTCCAGCAGGCAGCACCTAAGATGTAAACACATCTAGCAGGTTTGGTGGCCCTGTCCCTACCTGCCCAATAGCCACTTCCTGCTCCAACTCAAAGAAATAACTTTTCTCCTCTCAGGGTTTCAGTTCTTATTTGTAAAACAAGGCATCACAACAGATGGCATATTAGGTCCTTAAGGCTGCACAATGTTTCCTCCTTCCTATGGAACAGTCTTTCAAGATGCACAGGGTAGTCATATGTATTTTTATTTTTTAAATAAATGACTAAAAATATTTTAGGTCTCAAGTTCTGAGGTTATGAAAAAAGTAGGATTTTTACTAGATGATGTCTGAAATCCCTTTCTCTTTACAATTTGTTGACCCTATGACTTACAGTCCCTATTTTCCTAACAGCTTAGAAGACAATTTTCTTTTCTTTTTTAAATATATTTTTATTGACTTCAGAGAGGAAGGGAGAGGGAGAGAGAGATAGAAACATCAATGATGAGAGAGAATCATTGGTCGCCTCCTGCATGGCCCCTACTGGGAACTGAGCCCGCAACCTGGGCATGTGCCCTTGACCAGAATCAAACCTGGGACCCTTCAGTCCGCAGGCTGATGCTTTATCCACTGAGCCAAACCATCTAGGGCCAATTTTCATTTTATACCTTACATTATCTCCATGATGCATACTACAGAGCCATTTCTATCCCTCCCATGGAAAACAATACACTAAGTGTTTGCACTAAGTCCAAGACAATAAAAAAAAAGAAAATACAAACTAATTCCCCCTACCCCTCTTTTCAGCAATTGAGAATTACAGGATAAATAGTTTCCCATAAAAGTACAAAACCAGCCCCCAAAATTTCTTGAAATTGCCAGGGTGGAACTTAGCCATAAAAAGTTTGAGAAGCAGCAGAAAATGTAATAATACCATTACCCTGAAGTCCAATAAAGCCTGTTGGAGCTTCACATTTTTAAGAAATCAGACTATTTACGCTATTACCCCTAGTATTGCTATAGCTTCCTATAGAGCCATAAATATACACAATGTAGTTCACCAGAATATTGACTAAGACTATCATAAAAAAGGCCATAAGGAAGACACTGGCCATGAAATACGCTCTGTGGTAAGTGCTACAGCAGGTTCACGCAGACAAGTCCATTTATTGTGAAAATTGCATTTCCAGGTCCACAACTCATCACTTGCAACTGTGAGCAACTTTTAACATGAGTTAGAACTCTTTTTTCAGAGACTGTTTACACACAGGCGAAAGGTTACACTGAACATCCAGAAACATTTGTGAAGCCACCACAGCACACAGGAAACAGCTTATTACATCTGCATTTTCCCATTCACTTCAATTAGTATTGTATTCAGCCTTAAGTATCAGACACCTAACTAACAACAGAAAGTAGTTGGAAGGCCGGGGTGCTGGTGTCCATTCAACAGGAACAGTGTCCGAGCAGGTATTATCTCTCCATGATGCTCTCAGCTTGTCCTTCAGGCTCGTCACCTCAGGGTGACAAGAGGACTGCTTGCTGTGCATTTGGGAATCTTATCAGCATTCAAGGCAGAAAGCAGAGGAAAGCAACGAAGGGCAGTGACAGGCTCATTTGTCAGGTTTTATCAGGACAATAAATGCTTTCCCAGAAACCCTACCTCCATCCCTGTGGATTTACCCTTAGGTCTTGCCAGCCAGAACGAGGTCACATGGCCACTAGCTAGTGGAATGCTAGGAAGTCAGGGGCCAGGACTGGTATGTTGGCTTACACCATCACAGTCTACTGCCTGAGGCTGGTCACTGTGCCACCCTGAATTAAATCCAGGTCTCTTGGAAAAACAGAGCAAGATATGGGTACTGCGTGGACAATTCATTGTGCCTCCAACTTAGGAATAAGAAAGTCATCCAGTAAATAGAGAAGATAATTAAAGTATTTCCAGTGTTTTCTGCTCCTCATATCAAAAGTATCTATTACATATAAAGTAACGTTTTAAAAAATCCCAATGCCTATAAAAACAAACAAACAAAAACTGCTTAATCTCTAGGTTCATATGCTCTTGTGTATATACAGAAGGTGGGATAAAAGTAGACTTACAGTTGTGAGTACACAAAACACAGATTTTATTCTTAAATTATTATTCATTATATTACTAGAGGCCTGATGCACGACATTTGTGCACTGGGAGGTAAGCGGGGGCAGGTCCCTCTCGCAGTCCAGGACCCCTTGGGGGATGTCCACCTGCCGGCTTAGGCCCGCTCCCCGCGAGGGGTCCTTAGCGCTGCTGCAGAGGCAGGGGTGGCTGCACTCGCCAGCTGTGAGTGCAGTTTCTGGCTGAGCGGTGCTCCCCCTGTGGGAGCGCACTGACCACCAGGGAACAGCTCCTGTGTTGAGCGTCTGCCCCCTGGTGGTTAGTGTGCATAATAGGGACCAGTCATTCCACCAATTGGTTAATTTGCATATTAGGATTTTATTTTATAGGATTTTCCATATGAATAACTGTAAACCTACTTTTGCCCCACCTGTGTGTGTGTGTGTGTGTGTGTGTGTGTGTGTATAAACTGGCAGTTAAACGGTTAAAAGGTAGGTGTGAAGTCTTGCTGCTGTGAATCCTGGTCATAACCTGAACACAAAGAAGCTCTACCTCAGGTGAGGGTCATCGTTCCCCAGGCAGAAAAGCCTTGTCTGCTGCGAGGCCATCTTCCAACATACCATTTGGGAGAGAAGCACCCTAAAGGTACTTTCCCCATCTGTTTTCCCTCTGCTTTTATTCACCTCCCTGCCCCTGCCTAACCCTCTTTAGCACCCTGGATCTCCCACAGGATCCTGACACCCACCTACTTAATGTTAACTTCCCACTACTCTTAGAAAACAAGAGAAATTTCTCATCAAGACCCTCAAGTCTGACTGAGTCCCGCCTCCTCTTCAACCTCATCTCCCACCAAGTCCACCACGCCCACTATGCTGGGACCACTTTCACCTCATTTCCATTCCCAGAACTGTCCCTATTCCTGCAGGCTGGAATGAGCTTTCCTCAGTTCTCCCCGTGCTTCAGACCATGGACCAAACATCACTTCTTCAGGGAGATCTTCCTATTTCCCCCTATGTCATATGGGCCCTGCCCAGGAACACCTGTCATTCTCCTGGCTCCTCCACAGCATGCACCACAACCCACAATTATCTTCTCTATTGAGTGGCTTTCCTATTGTCTGTCACCGTCACTGGAATAGAAGTTCCATGGGAGCAGCGACCTTACCTGCCTTTCTCATTGCTCTATCCCCAGTGCCCAGCACACAGTAGGGCCTCTAGACTGTTAGCTTTACATTCCTACTTCCAGGACAGGCTCTAACGTCCCTCGGTATCACTAACTCCTGGTGTGGTCACCAAGTGGACCCTGCATCCCCAGGACTTAAACCCACTCCTTACCCTCATAATCTTGATCTCGGAATTTTCTTTCTCCCCAACAACTTCTCTTGCTTGTAACCTCTTCCTACTTCTCTCACCTTTATCAAAGCAGGCAGCACAGTAGTTAGGAGCACTGGAGCCAGACAACCTGGTTTCAAATCCCAACTATACCCCCTATGATGTAGCCTTAAATAAATCAGCTATCTCCTCTGTGCCTCCATGTCCTCATCTGTTACTGGAGTGATCACAGCACCTCTGTCACAGAGAGCTGTTGGGAGGATTTAAAAATACACATAGCCTGGTGTGGCTCAGTGGTTGAGCGTTGCTCTATGAACCAGGAGGTCACAGTTGGATTCCGGTCAGGGCACATGCCCGGGTTGCGGGCGCAATCCCCAGTAAGGGGCATGCAAGAGGCAGTCAATCCATGTTTCTCATCACTGATTTTTCTTTTTCTTTCTCCCTCTCCCTCTTTCTGAAGTCAATTTAAACACACACACACACACACACACACACACACACACACACACAAAATACACATAAAATGCTCAGAACAGTGCCCATGTGTTAATCATCCTATCTAATAAAAGAGAAACATGGTAATTAGCGTATGACCGCTACCCTTCCCATTGGCTAATCAGGGCGATATGCAAATTAACTGCCAGCCAAGATGGCGGCCGGCAGCCAGGCAGCTTGAAACTAACATGAGGCTTGCTTGCTTCAGTGATGGAGGAAACTAACGTTCCCCGCCTGCCTTGCCAGCCTCTGAGCCTGCAGTTTGAAACATTGTAACATATATAGAAGCTAAACAAAACCCCAGAAACCTGCTTTCAGCCGGACGGGATCTCAGAGCTGGAGTTATACAGTGTTTCGATTATCGAACCCAAACAAACCTGATACCTGCTTTCAGCAGCAGAGGCCTCAGAGCTGGAGCCAGAGCTAAAGCTGGCCCAGAATAAAAAAGAAAAAAGAAAAAAAGGAGCAGTTGGGAGCTTCAGCCCTCAGCCCCTCACCCAGACTGGCCAGGCACCCCAGTGGGGACCTCCACCCTGAAGGGTGTGTGACCAGCTGCAAACAGCCATCATCCCCTCACCCAGGCTGGCCAGGCACCCCAGTGGGGACCCCCACCCTGATCCAGGACACCCTTCAGGGCAAACCAGCCAGCCCCACCCATGCACCAGGCCTCTATCCTATATAGTAAAAGGGTAATATGCCTCCCAGCACCGGGCTCAGCGGAGCTGTGAGGCCTCCCAGCACCGGGATCAGCAGAGCCGAGAGGCCTCCTGGCACCGGGATCAGCATGACAGGGGGCAGCACCCAAACCCCCTGATCGCCCTGCGGCTCTGTGTGTGACAGGGGATGGGGCCACAACCTCCCTATCCGCACTGCTCTGTTCGTGACAGGGGAAGGCGATCAGGCTGGTCAGCCCTCCTGATCAGCCCTGCTCTGTGCCTGATACGGAGGAACTCCCCAATCCCCTGATCGCCCTGCAGCTCTGTGTGTGACAGGGTGCGGTGCCCCAACCCCCCCCCCTCCCCCACGGGCCCTGCCCTTAGTGTGAGAGTGGCGGCGCCCCAACCCCCTGATCGGCCCTGCTCTGTGTGTGACAGGGTGTGGACCCCCAACCCGCCCCCCCCCACCACTACGGGCCCTGCTCTGTGTGTGATCGGGTAGAGCCATAACCTCCCCATTGGCCCTGCACTGAGTGTGACAGTGGCAGTGCCCCAACCCCCTGATCGGCCCTGCTCTGTGGGTGATAGAGGGCGTCGCCCCAACCCCCTGATCCGCCCTGCTCTGTGTGTGACAGGGGGCAGTGCCCCAACTCCTCTATCCGCCCTACTCTGTGCGTGACAGGGGGCAGCGCCCCAACCCCCGGATTGGCCCTTCTCTGTGCGTGACAGGGGATGGCGCCGCAACCTCCCCATCGACCCTGCCTTGAGTGTGACAGGGGGCGGTGCCCTAACTCCCCAATCAGCCCTACCCTGAGTGTGACTGAGGGTGGCATCGCAACCTCCCGATCTGCCCTGCTCTGTGCATGACAGGGGGTGGCACCCCAATTCCCCAGTCGGCGCTGCTCTGAGCCCAACCAGGGGCTGCACCTAGGGATTGGGCCTGCCCTCTGCCACCTGGGAGCAGGCGTAAGCCATCAGATCGTTATCTCCAGAGGGGTCCCAGACTGCGAGAGGGCACAGGCCAGGCTGAGGGACCCCTCTTCCCCCCGAGTGCACAAATTTTTGTGCACCGGGCCTCTAGTTAGTAATAATATAAATAGCCCATCATGAACTTGCTCTTTGTTCTCACCCGGATATGCACTCCCTAGACCAGGGGTGGGCAAACTTTTTGACTCGAGGGCCACAATGGGTTCTTAAACTGGACCGGAGGGCCGGAACAAAAGCATGGATGGAGTGTTTGTGTGAACTAATATAAATTCAAAGTAAACATGATTACATAAAAGGGTATGGCCTTTTTTTTTTTTTTTTATTCATTTCAAACGGGCCGGATCCGGCCCGCGGGCCGTAGTTTGCCCACGGCTGCCCTAGACCCTTCCTGCATGATCATACTTCATTAGGTCTCTCCATGATATCCCATTTCATGTGCCCTTCAAACACCACCCACAGCACCTGCAATTCCACAGCTGACCTTCCGACTCCATGATCTGAATCACACCTATTAGCAGCCCTTTGTGTCCCACTGGAAGAAGATGCTCTCTACATTTGTTGTTTCCCCTTGAACTTCACCAATAACACATATCTTCACTGGCCTTCCTCACCTCTAATTACTACACCATATAACTTGATTCTGATCATATTGCTACTACCTTGAAAACATAAACTCTCTGTGAGGACAATCTGTAACTCCTCAACCCTCCAGAAGCCAGCATAGCATTATGAGTATAGGAGATGCAGCATCAATTGATCTACTGATTGGCCCTGATCATCCCTCAGCCTTAACACCACCCTGCCCCTCAACCCGAAAAAGGGGAAACTCTTTTAAGCTTTAATCTTGGCGCTTCTGTGTGAGGAACAGTGATTTTAAAAACAAAGACTTTCTATCTCCCGATGTTCAAAAAAATAGGAAATTCTCTTCACACCTAACCAAGCTCCAATCACAGGAGAGGACAGTAGCAGGTATGCATGATCTAGCTGAGTCATGCTGGATTCACTGGTATCAAGTTGCAAATAAGCAATATGTAACTTAAGCTCTTTGGGGAATTTCTTGTAGCCTGGGATATGGGGATCAACTTTTCCCATAATTGGACACTCCTAAGAACAAATTCAAAGGAGGAAACAAATGTAATCCCATGGATTTTCCTCAGAACTGAAAGGTAGAGAATGATTAAAAAGTATAGATGTAGCTTTAATAAAGCATTCTCTATAGAATATTCAATAGTAAGTGCTTGCTAATATATATATATATATATATATATATATATATATATATATATATATTAGAGGCCCAGTGCACAAGGGGTGGGGGGGGGGGGTGGCCCCCTCAGCCCGGCCTGCATCCTCTTCAATCCAGGACCACTGGCTCCTAACTGCTTGCCTACCTGACTGACTGGTCACCCTAACCGCCTCTGCCTGCCGGCCTGATCGCCCCCTAACTGCTCCTCTGCTGGCCTGATCACCCCCTAACTGCCCTCCCCTGCTGGCCTGTTCACCCCTAACTGCCTCTACCTCGGGCCCTGCCACCATGGCTTTGACCAGAAGGACGTCTGGAAGACGTCCAGTCTAATTAGCATATTACTCTTTTATTAGTATAGATATATACTCTTTCTACTGATCTATCTATCCAAACACACATACACACACACACACTCATAAAAGAAAGGTCTAACAGGTTCAGAGGCTAACAACAGCCTGACCTATCTCCTGACTCTGAAATATGCCAAGTCATTCCTTTCAGAATTCTCTGATTTCATTTTGCAAGGCTCTCTGTGGTCTTCATTCAGGTCATTGGCACTCACTTCCATCCAGAACAATTCCAGGTTTGCATAAACAAGCAAAGTGTCTAGGAAATCTGGGAAAATAACTCCCACCTGCTTTGGTTTCCAAATTGCCCCATAAAGTTGCATATTTCTCTTCTTTCCGTTCCAGGGGCTGCTCCCAGGAGATAGGTCTTAAACTTCCAAAGTCTGGCTGAGGCACTTCCTTCCTGCTACTCCCTGGCCAACCCCTTAGGACAACACAGTCTTCTCACCTCAATCTGAGTGAGAGCTTGTCCACATACACAGAAGGGACCCTTGCAAATCCCTTTCATGTGGAGTGTGGGGGCTGGGAATGAGGTCCCCAGGTACTCAACACACTACAACCAGGTTTCCTTGCAACAAGAAAGCTAGCCTATGGAAAGAGAAAAATAAATCACATTTAGTTCCTCTCCAAGGACTACTCTGCCATGTTCCCTATTCTCCTTCCACAACAAAGCAGACACCACGCGCGGGCTTCTTTCCCAGGTGTTCATTCCTATCACTGCGGACAACATAGCACATCCCGTTCTGTGCTCTTTTGTTGCCGCAGGGAAAGTGCTAGACCCAGAGCAACCATGTGGAGGGGAGACATTTCATTCCAACAGCATAAGATTTCAAATCTCAACCTTAAAAAAGGAAGATTATAGAGGGGGTTTAAAAAAAACACACACAAAAATTTATAAAGAAGGGATTTTTAACTTGAGCTGTGGAACTTTTAATTTCTCTCTTGAGACAGAGAAATAACCTTTCTTTAGTACTGTTAATAGCAAGAAATAACCTTATTTACTAGACATGAAAAGAAGCTCTATATTTATGAGTACCTAAAAAATATTGGCAATAGACAGGCCAGAGATAGCCAATTTCACAGCTCAGGTTCGTACGCCAGTTAAAATCTAGAACCTCACTTACTGAGTCTGAGACAGGCACAGAAAGCGTATTCTATGAGTGGCCAGATGACCACCGTGAGACCGAACTCACTGCACTGTGAAACCGTGGTTACTCAGGTACAAGGAGTCCTCACAGAAGAATCTGTAGAACAGCCAACCACTGACTTAACATTACCTAACACTTATCTATTTTTATTTTATTTTTTTAAAATATATTTTTTATTGATTTTTTACAGAGAGGAAGGGAGAGGGATAGAGAGTTAGAAACATCGATGAGAGAGAAACATCGATCAGCTGCCTCCTGCACACTCCCTACTGGGGATGTGCCCGCAACCAAGGTACATGCCCTTGACCGGAATCGAACCTGGGACCCTTGAGTCCACAGGCTGATGCTCTATCCACTGAGCCAAACTGGTTAGGGCAACACTTATCTATTTTTAAAGTTCTGCAGAACTCAGGTATTATAAGCCGATGATTCAAAGATCTTAAAATCCTATAATCAGACGGTGATGATAAAATTTCTAGCCAATATGGTGAGCCAAAACGACAAAGAAGGACTCTGCCTGTTTTAAATACATGGAAAAACTGAGTAAGATGTAAACACAAAGAAAAAGTCAAAATCATGAGAAATAAATCCCTGGGCCAGAGTAGGAGGAAATGGGCAGTCCTCATACAAGGATGATAGAATGGAAACAGATAAAACTTCTCCAGAGGGCAGTCTGGATGTGTGTTGTAATGTCTTTAAAATGTGCAAGCAACCCTTTAACTGAGCCATTTCACTTCTAGACACTTTTTAAGGAGAAAAAAGTTATGAGCAATGACTATGCTACACGGACAATAAGAGACTGGAAATAACCTAAATGTTTAACAATGGGTGATTGTAAATTATGATATATCCATGCAATGTAGTAAAGTATAAAATATCACATACTAGTATTAGTAGAACATTTAATAATGTCATCATTCCATGATGAATTAAGCTACAAAAAGCAGGTCATAAAGTAAGATGAACAGTATGATTGCAATAAGGCTTAATCTAAAGGTATAGATACATGCACACATACACAGAGACTACAAAGACACATGCAAAATGTGAAGGATCTTTTTTCTCTCCCTGTGCTTTTGGTGTTTGCACACTTTCTAAAATAAATGGATCTTATTTCCTTGGGGTAGAGTAAAAATCTAATCAGTGTCATTTTAAAAATCGTATTGCCTTTGGCCTTGCCCAACTCCTGTATCCTCTCTTCATTCATGGAATTTTATTACTGAAACTGTGAACCTCCCCAGGGGTTCTGCTGTGATCGCCCACGTCTGGACATTCTGCAGGACTTCCTCCCGCACCAGGAAAACCAATTAAAACCAGAGCAGAAAGTCCCTCTTCTGAGATACAGCATATCCTGGCTGCAATGGGCAGTGGGACCCACTGGCTGGTAATGACCTTGAGCGCTGCTCTCAGGCTCCTGGTCTTAACGCAAATTCCAAATGTTTCCTCAAACCCTGGCTATGCTCAGAGCTCCCACCACACGCCCCCTGCAAACTCCAATTCTGCCCAAGTTCCAGTCCTGCCTGATCTCAGGGCCCATGCTCTTCAAACTGAGAGTTGAGACAATGAATGGGTGGTGAACATCCACTGAGTGGGTCCTGACCAGCATTTCTTAACCACAACTGTCCTTCCTCACACCAAGGTGAATCAGCCATCCTGCATTCCCCTGGTTTCACTGCCTTTCTCTGGAACACCGTCGAAATAATAATTCTACCACAGGCTGCGGCTATGTGTGAGCTGCTACGACACTCAATGTACTGGTCTAAAGAGATATTTATGGCACTGAGTAAACACAATGCATGACCTAGTCCAGTGGTTCTCAACCTTCCTAATGCCGCGACCCTTTAATACAGTTCCTCATGTAGTGGTAACCGCCAACCATAAAATTATTTTCGTTGCTGCTGTAAGTTTGCTACTGTTATGAATCATAATATAAATATCTGATATGCAGGATGTATTTTCATTGTTACAAATTGAACATAATTAAAGCATAGTGATTAATCACAAAAACAATATGTAATTATATATGTGTTTTCTGATGGCCTTAGGCGACCCCTGTGAAAGGGTCATTCGACCCCCAAAGGGGTCGCGACCACAGATTGAGAACCGCTGACCTAGTCCCATGTCTGCAAGTAAACAGAGTAAATAAATTTATTGAGAGAGAGTATGTGAAGTATAGAAAAGTGTTCAACAAAAATGTTAAAAGCAGTTATCTCTCGGGATGTAGGGTTGCGAGAACATTTTTATTTTTTAAATTTTTCTATATTACACATGTATTGCTTGCAGGATGTCACTATTTCTGTATTAATCTTTACTCTTTCTGTACAAAGTGCTCCTCTAGGGCCTTTGCATTACCGGTGGCTACCAGGTTTAAAGAATGGAGAAAAGAGGAGGCATGAGACAGCTGTCAGCATCCTTTGCTGCTGAATCTTTTAGGCCTTTACGTCCCATATTAGCAAACACTGTGGTAGCGAGAACAGGTGAGTAGACAGCACCTAAATAATCAATCGCCCAGGGCTCAGCCGGTCAGAAGAAAGCTCGATGGGAAAAAAGACAGACGAACACAGGAGCAGACACACCTATGCTCACACCTATGCAACTCTGCTCTGACCGGTTACTTTGTTGTTCAAGCCTCACTTCCTCACCTGTGAGATGGAGATAACAGACGGACCTTTCAAAGTTTATGCGGCTGGAAGTGAAAAACTTCTCGTAGAATCGAGACCCCATGTGTGGCATGAAGAAGAAGCACAAAGCAAACCAACGCCTTTCCTCCGTGCGAGTGGGGAAGGCAAGAGTGAACGGCCACAGGAAAGAATCCTAAGTGCCTGTTGCTGCTTCAACTTTTCAAATGGCAACTTCTTAAGTGCAGAAGGGAGGAAACACGCCCCTGTGAGTGAGCGGGAGGGGAGGCAGGAGGGCCCGGAGGGTGAGCAGCACAGGCCCGGCACCGGGCTGCCTGGAGCCCTGCCTATGCCTCCTCGGCCTGGGCCTGCACAGGCTCTGCCGCATGCTCTGGAAAATGCCTCCCTGGGCCTTCCTGAGGACACATATCCAGACCCACCCCCACACCCAAGGTGATTCCACAAATATTTGAGCACTATCCTCACACACAGAGGCGAGAAGGGAAATGAAAATGTCAGGTGTCAAAGTTCAGCAGAGTGTACGTAAAGAGCAACTGGGGACACAGGCTTCGGGGGGAGATGTAAGAGCTACAGGAGCACGTGCTGCCAGCGAGGGGAAACCAGCGGGGCTGCCCAGGAAAGAGAGCCGCTCTGCCGCACCCTGAGGCCGGAGCAGGGTTCCAGCGGGGTGTCTAAAGATGGAGCAACGGCACACTGACCCAGAGGCAAAGGTGCGTCTCAGCAAGGGCTCCCACGTGGGCTAGCCTCAGGCATCTCCTGAGGCAGGGGTTCTCAAACTTTTTAAACAGAGGGCCAGTTCACTGTCCCTCAGACCGTTGGAGGGCCGGACTATACTTTAAAAAAAAAAAATTAGTCGGCTGCTAAGCAACAGGCAGCGGCGGCAAAAACACCCGGCGGGCCGATAAATGTTTTCGGCGGGCCGCATGTGGCCCGTGGGCTGTAGTTTGAGGACCCCTGTCTGAGGAGTGACACCGCTGACAACAGCAATCACATTTCTAACCATGAGCAATGGGTACTGAAGGAGTAGAAGAGGAAGTGGGGAGGACTTGAATGTCGGGGTGCCCTTCTGGACTAGTGAGGATATTCTAAATACTCTTGGCAGGGAAGTGGCACACTCAGAGCTAAGGTATAAGCACTTCAGCTGTTGGATTAATCTGGCTTTTATGAATGAGTCAAATTTGCAGAGAGGGAGACATCAGGCCAGATGTCAGGAGGCTGTCGCAACAGTCCAGATCCGGACGCCAGGGTGAGAGCGGCGGCTGCAGTGAAGCAAAGGAACCGATAGGTGCAGGTAAAAATAACTAAGGATGCAACCTCATTATTAATTCCCAGGACCAATCGATTCTAGTCTTAACACAAGCACAGATAGCTGCTAAAAAGTCAGAAGAGGTCAGGTTCCGGCTCTTGACTTCTTATTTTGGTGCTCGGTGGATGCCAGTCCACACGCATGAAAGAACAGCATCCGTCCTCAAAGCAGCATCCTGTCCTTGAAAGGCAAAGCCGGGATCCCAGACCAGAAGGAGAGAAAATCTAAACTCCAAGTTGCCATGTGAACCTCAAAAAACAACTCAGAGCACAGCAACTCCTGTCCACACTTAGTAACAAAACTATAAACTCCAGAGAATTATTTCCCCCCGAAATAGTTTCCCTTCCCTGGGAACAATGTGGCCCTGTTCAACCCCAGGCCTGGCCCGGAGGCCCCATGTCACCTTAGATTTCTTGTCTTAGATGACAAGGAGACAGAGCAGCTGAGGTTAATGTTTCCGCGAAGAGTGGCCACTAAACCAGGTCAGTGGGAGGCTTCAACAAGCAAATTTCATCTAATAATCCGGGGAAGGGAGGTGCAAAGGGGAGCGGTGAGAACAGAAAAGAAACCACATAAAGTAAATGACAGTTTTAATGCACTGGACTAAGGGATCGACAGTATTGAAACGAAGGGACGGGAAGCACACAAAGGTGAGAACCACATTCCAGCCGCAGGGAAGGGCGTTTCAAGCCACTTGTTGTGCAGACACGCTGCAGGCCAAGGGGCCAACGTGTGCCCCATGGAAAAGGCGGCCACTCACCCTCCTTCCCACCAGCAGAAAGCACAGGTGACCCGCCCAGCAGAGGCCTCTGAGGATGCCAGCAAGTCCTTGCACCCAGGAAGGTAAGATAAGACAGTTTTCTCCTAGAGAACTCTGGGTAAATAATAATATGTGAAAAAGAAGAGCTTCCTTTCAGCTACCTGACAGCAAAGCCTTTGTGGCTCGGAGCCCCCTGGAAACCTCCCAGGAGGTGGGATGGTGGGGCCAGGGAATCCCTCCCCAGGACGGTGAAAAAGGAGCACGTTTACATTTGTGAATTTCCAAGTGAATTTACCTTCCCCAGAGAACAATCGCTGGAATTTTAACCATTTGAAAGAAGAATTTCCTTGATATATGAGTATATTAGATCCAACCATATGAAATAAACATTTTAGTAGGTTGAATAATAACACTTTCGTAGGGTTCAATCATAGCACCTGGTTTCCAACTTTCTTCTACATCAGGGATAGGAGACATTTTTCTTAACAGGACAGATTATAGATACATTAGGTTCTCAGGGGCAAGAAGCAAGATAGAGATTACTAGTATTAGGGATTTATATAACCACTAGAGGCCTGGTGCACAGATTCGTGCATGGGTGGGTCCCTCAGCCTGGCCTGTGCCCTCTCGTAATCTGGGACTCCTCGAGGGATGCTGGGCTGCCAGGTTTCAGCCCGAGGGATGTAGCAGTGCTGAAGCAGCAGGTGGCCGGGGAGGAACCCCACCTGGGCAGGGCGCAGCTCCACTGTTGTTTATCCCAGCCCTGCTGCACCAGCCACCACTGCCCAGTATGCTGCCATGGAGGCGGGAAAGGCTCCAGCTGGCGAGCCCGGCTTCTGGCTGAGTGGCGCTCCAGCTGTGGGAGCACACTGACCACCAGGGGGCAGCTCCTACATTGAGCATCTGCCCCCTGGTGGTCAGTGTGCGTCATAGCGACTGGTCATTCCTGTCATTCTGTCATAACGGTCACTTAGGATTATATATCTATATATATATATAGATATCTATCTATCTAGATAGATAGATAGATAGATAGATAGATAGATAGATAGATAGATAGATAGATATGAAATGTAACCATTTAAAACCACAGAAGCCATTGTTAGCTCCTACAAAAAAATGGGCCTGGCTGAATTTGGCCATGAGCCATCGTTGGCCAACCTCCGGACTACAGTATACAGGACTTTTTGTGATGATGATCACTATGAAAACTGTTCATTTTACAGTAATTCAGTAATGGCCTTGGAGGATGCTAAGGTACATGTAAAAAGCTGTCTATCCCACTCCTGCGGCTTTGACCCTGGTGCTTGGTCTGAATCCTCACTCTGTTGTCAGTTCTCCCTCCACTGCTGCTCCCAATGATCTGGCTGTTAGGGTGATGTTAGAAGCAGTTGTCTGGGTATGGCCTGGAAGGGGGTTCTAACTTTCCTATGAAGAAAAAAAGTGAACTGTACAAGGAAAAGGGACCTAAAGGTGGATATGAACAAGCATAACAATGCACAGGACATGGGAGCAAAGGCACTCTGGGGAATTACACACCCAAACACACCCCTGATTTGAAGCTAAAATTCCAGTAATTCAAAAGGAAGCAACAAAAACAAAGAAATATCTAAACAACTGGCTGAAAGACTAAAGGGAACAAAAAATATGTTTGAGGCAAATTCTCCTTTATAGAAGTAAGAAGAAACATTACATGGGCAATAATCATTTTTCTCCGAAGTGAATCAGGGGTCGTGACAAACAGGAAAAAGCTGCCATTGTAGCCATTCCCCAAAGACGATGATCAGAAAAACCTTAGTGTGTGAGACACTGAAAGTCATCACGGAGGGAGTCAGGAATTTCCTCTTTGGAGAATGGTAAGAAATAAGAGTTGGTGCCTCTCTCCCTGACACGTGTTCAACAATGACATCCCCAGAGGACCTCTCTTCTGAGTCCATGAGTTTTTTTATTTCAAAGAATTCAAAGAGTCACTGGGACATGTTTTTAATTTATGGCATTGCTATTGGTCCAAATATTTTATATTGTGATGAAAAAGGAAAGCTAAAAAAAACACCAAAAAAACCCAAAAAACCTCTATATGACTAGATGCACTGAAAGGAAGATTGCTGATATACACTCCTGGTATTATAGGGCCAATAAATTATAAAAAATTCTAATTTCTCATCATTCAATATTAAACATTTACCCTAGAGCAATTCACTCTCTTGCATTCCTAAATACTGTCAGTTAAACATGAAAACCTTCACCAGTTCCGCACCCTGTCATATTCTACAAAGGAAATTAAAGGGAGAGAGCGAGGGAGAAAGAGAGAGAGAGAGAGTGCAATACCATACATACATGAGCTGCCTGGATGACAGTGAGCCTCCGGGTACCGTCTGCCCATAGCGACCAGTCAGCACATTGCAGGGGCCTCGGGAGTCTCCACTGCTCGGGAAGACTCAGAGGGTTGGCTGTGGTGGGGGAGGAGAAAAAAGTAGAAACAAAACAGAGATTGAGAATAATGACTGCATTTTTTTCATTAAAATGCTAATGATGACCACAAATTTCCAGATAACTACATTTATGAATTATTCATGGTCACATCCGAGGCGGACTCCCTGTCCCTGCAGGCAGGCACAGAGCTCGCTGACGATTAGCATGTGGCCCCTGCAATAAGTGTGACAGGAGTGCGGGCCACTGCACGTCTACCAGCAGGGCTGGCCCACCTGCCCTCTCTGGAAGATCAGGCAATCCCACACGTGTCTCCCATGCCTTTTCATCTCACTCTTCCTTAACGAAAAGGAACAGCAGTAGCCCGGCTCTTTGCTGTGACATCTGAACTAATATCCTGTGGAAACTCTAAGAGCTTGAAAGGAAAAAAGGAAATTATCTGTACTGGGTAGATAAGCCATCAAACCGATTCTTAGAAAAACTTTTTATTGAAATCTAACATTGATACAGAAAAGTACACATAGCACAAGTGGACGCCACAATGGATTTTCCTAAACTGAACACACCGGGTCAAACCCAGAACAGTATCGGCACCCCAGAAGCTCCCTTCATGCATAGGTTACTTCTGCCCACTTTTGTAAGCATGAAACTAAATTACTCTCATTATTAATTTTTCTTTTAAAAACCACATGTTGAATCCCTACTATACGCTAAGCACTGTGCTAGACACTGCAGCTACAAAGAGGAGTAAGACACAGGCTCTGTCATTAAGGAAAGTGAAGTCTAGTGGGGCCCAGAGACACACACAACGCACCCGGTGGGACAGTGGGATGAGGGCAATGACTGAGATTCACGCCAAGCAGGGGCACCCAGCCCAGAAATGGAGAGGTCAGGGAAGGCTCCCAACAAAAAGGGATGCCTGGCATGTCCTCAGGCTGGGTAGGACTTAGCCAAGCTGGTAACGGGGCACAAGACAAGGGAAAACCAGAGGTAAGAAATTGCATGGTGTAATTCGGTGTGGGGGTGAGGCCAAGAAAGAAGCCTGGAGCCAGATCATAACCTTATTCACATATCCAGGAACTCTGACTTTACCCTGGTTTCAGACACCCACTGATGGGTGAGCTCTGGGTTTGAGATGCCTTACTGGCTCTGGATGGATCCAAAGGGGGCAGAGTGGAGGCAGGGAGACCAAGTGGGCCAGCTTAATTGTTAGATAGGAGAGGGAGGGTGGGGATTAGGGTAGTGGAAGTAAGTAGGAAAGGGAACAGGAGAGGAAGAATTAGGACTAGGGAAACACCCAGATGCCAAAAGCAAGACAACTTGGAAAAATGACTACATGTGGGTGGACAGAAGTGACAACTGAGGTAGAGAATGCAGGAGAATGAGCAAGTTTAATAAGGAAGGCAAGGGGTTTAGTTTGGGGCATTAGAAAGTGAGGTGTACAAGATCAGGTAGGGATGCCCAGATATCCTTGAGTATGAAGCTTGGAGAAGAAACCTAAGCAAAACATAAAGGTGTATAAGTGATCATTACACAGAAATGTGTTAGTGGGTGATACCACTGAAGGAACTTGGATAGAAGGAGAAGATTAGAGCAGTGGTAGGCAAACTGCGGCTCGCGAGCCACATGCGGCTCTTTGGCCCCTTGAGTGTGGCTCTTCCACAAAATACCACGTGCCGGTGCGCATGTACAGTGCAATTGAAATTTCATGGTCCTTGCGCAGAAGTCGGTATTTTGTGGAAGAGCCACACTCAAGGGGCCAAAGAGCCGCATGTGGCTCGTGAGCCACAGTTTGCCGACCACTGGATTAGAGGGTCAGAGCTAAAAGCAGAACCCTAGAGAACGTGAACAATGACAGAATGGGCAGAGGAAGATCTTGTGAACTAGACCAAGGAAGAAAGGCAGAGAAGTACCATGGAATGCAAGAGATGAATAGAGAGGAGAGATGAAAAATATACCTTTGGACTTGACAGTCAAGCAGTCACTGGCCACCATGACTGAAGGAGGTTTCAGTGGAAGGGTGGAGGCAGAGATAACAGAGCCAGCAGAAGAGTAGAAGGAGAACGGATGGTTGCTGGAAGGAACGCGTGCTGATGGAAGTCCACATTGAGAAGCTGAAGGAATCGGTAGGGAAAGAAAGGTTGAGAGTACAAGAGGAAGGAGGTAAGGATGGAATAAGATCCCAAAGGAGGTGGGAAGGACTGGCCCTGATGAGGAAGTGGAATCCACAACCTTCTGATGTTAGAAGAATATTCGAGTTAGCGGAATAAAGACAAATGTGGTTATAGTAAGTGTGTAGGCAACAGCACTGGGATGTTGGAATCAATATACCAAATGACATCAATATTGTCAATAAAATAGCTGGCAAGACTTTGCTGAAATGAGCTGACCCAAATGGTTTGGAGACACAGATCTTGAAAATCTTGGTTTCTGGCAAAATTAAAGTAGTTCAACCCCATTTTAATGAAAATAAATACTATATTCGCTAGTACGTATCAAGGTAGGAAGCGGTATTCGTGAAATAAGCACACCCACAGTAGAACTTAATAGTATCAAAAGATTCAGAAGAACGCTCTTCTTAAAATGATCTTAGGTTTTGGGTGACAATCTTTCCACAGGTTTGCATATAGTTTCATTAAGTGAAACCACTACCCAGCATCTTATAAGGCTTCTTAAGATGCTTCAATTCAAAGATCCCTCCTAGCATGACTAACCTAATGAAAATAAAATCAGACATCCTGTATAATAAAAGCCTAATATGAAAATTGTCCCCTTGACTGGGAGTTTGACCAGGGGGCGGGGATGGCTGGCCAACTGCCTTCGGCCCCTCCTGGCCGGCCCCACCCTGGCAGGCAGCAGCAGCAGGCAGCCAGGGTCAGGGAGCCCTGGCCGGCAGCCAGCAGCCAGCAGCTGCTAGGGACCCTACCCATGCATGAATTTCGTGCACTGGGCCTCTAGTTTGAATATAAAGGCAAGAAGGGGAGAATGGAGTTGGCAGAGGCACCTGCCTCTGAGATTTCCTAGTGTAATGCCTCTTAAGGCTGCAGCAATGTCTTCTCACTTCAGTCTCCTGCCCACTCTTCAACCTCCAGTCTCGGCAAGTACAGAAGTGGGTGGAGGTATTGGAAAGCACTCCAATAATGTGCAAAGCAGCAAGGTTCATCACAAAATCTAATGAAATTGAAAACACCTGGAAAGTAGATTCTATGTTCCCTGCACAGCCTTTGCGACCTCCAAAATTCTGAGGCTGCTCCAGTTTGTCTATCCTGTTCACATGAACATTTCCAGGCCACCTTTGGAAGATGGCAGCATTTTAGAATACTAGATATGCACCTTATCATCACTGAATTCTGCCCGGAGAAGGTTCCAAAGCCATCTGATGCCTTGTATCCTCAGGGCAAGGATGTGTAACCAGCAGTCAATATATATGGGGTTAATCAGTAATCCAATGCATAAGTGAAGAGTTCACACAACTAAGAAAGAGACCAATTAAATAATGAGAACAGGAATAGTCTTTCTATTCCTTCCTTTCCCACCCTCACTGACTCAAAGCCAAGCTGCAAATCACAGTCAACTATATTTCCTTTCCTCTCTCTGCACAGAAGAAAATCTTTATGATCTCATAAATAAATATTGTGTGTTAAGTAAGAGGATTCAGAAATAACGAAATTATGAAAAACAAAATGCCTCTTAAACGAGAAAACAGGTAGGTGGGAACATTTGGAGCAAACAAAGAGATGGAAATTGCCCACTTTACATCTGTCTGCCTCCTCCTCATCCTTCTGCGTGAAGGACAGGACATCATTACTCTCACAGCAGGGTGCCTCTCCTCCCAGATGCTGCTTCAATACAGCAACCTGCTCAGGTTCAACCCACTGGGGCAACAGATAGTAATAAGATAATCAAGACTCGCGTCTTTGAAAATTCTGAAAATTCACAGGTCTATGGTTTGGTACTAATATATATTTATATTATTCATCATTTCACTTCTTCTTTAACACAAAAGCTTTGAGGAATCACGGATCACACTGAATACACTTTACACATCACACAGCAGCACACGATGGTATTGTCTGAAAATAACTTTAATAATAAAAATTTCAAAAGGAACAGTGGACTATTGTTGTTGTTGTTGTATGTACTGAGTGACATTTTTTCTGAACTGTTAAAAAATAACTCGGTCCTGAAAACAACCAGTGTTTCTGCCCATCTGATCAGCAAGATCTTGAGAAGGAAACAACTCTTTGAGACAGCCATCCTTCTATCTATCCTTGAGACCAAGATGAACCATACACTACTCACTTGAATGCAAGCCATCGAGGGGATGAAAGGAATGTTTATGCCAACCCACACGCTGTTTAGTGTGCAACTTTTTAGTTATAATATAGTCACTAACACATGCTCTACAAGGACATTAATCTGCAACAGATACATTGATGCTGGGCCTCTCCTACACACTCTCATTATGCTGATGTGGGGCAAAAATGCCAAGAATTTTCTCAAGTAAACATTTCATGTCAATAACCACTTGCACTACTATCTCCCTTTCCAAGTGTTTTATGACATCATAATGTCTCTACTTAAGTATTTGCTATTATTGACCTAAAAAATAAATTTGTAAACAAAATGTTAAAAAAATGACTTTATTTAATGCAACATTTTCTTAAAACATTGACATTTTTTGAAATATATTTTTATTGATTTCAGAGAGAAAGTGAGAGGAAGAGAGAGATAGAAACATCAATGATGAGAGAGAATCATTGACCGGCTGACTCCTGCACGCCACCCGCTGGGGATCGAGGCCACAACCCAGGCATGTGCCCCTGACTGGAATCAAACCCAGGACCCTTCAGTCTGCAGGCTGACGCTCTATCCACTGAGCCAAACCAGTTAGGGCTAATGCAACATTTTTATATGAAAGCTGTGCAAGCTACTAAAAAAGTTGGTAATGTTCTTCAAAAATAATATATTCCATAACATTTACAATTCTCTGAATCACTCTTCAGTTATTATACTATATAATCTTGCTACTTGGAAAGCTCAAGGAATAAGATATTGAGAATAATCAAGATTTTCACAATAGTTGGAGGACTACTCATCTAAGTTATCTGAAAAAGTGGGTTTACTTTCAACCATACCGAATTCATTTTTTTTTCTAAAAGGTAATGCCTTCTCAGAGAATCTAGAATATAATTAACCTTTGTTTGGTGACATGGGATCATCAATATGACTGTCAATGATCTTGCTCCCTTGGAACATGAGAACACTAACTCCAAGGAAAAGGAGCTGGCCCCGTGCATACTGGGCAGAAGTTGAGTTTCCACCACCAGGAGGAGAGCTGGGTGGGGAGTTCCTATCAAAATGACAGAGCACTCTGAGAGTCAAAAGGAAGAAACTGCCTAAGTTCAAACACCAAGGAAAGCACAGATGTAAGTACTCTTTGGAGAGTCAAAGGTGAATCCAAGTTACAGATCCAGGTCTAAAGACAAGTAGAGTCAGGATATGAGTTGGAGATAAATCAATACAAGAGCGGGACAGGGCATAAGATTGACTTTATGTGGATGCTCCTGGTAACCAACTAAACCTCCTGTAAAGGCAACACCACCTTCCAAAGCACAGGGGGCTGTTTGCTCCTTTACTCAAAGGCCTCTGACTGCTATGTTTGGGAGATATTTTGTCAGCTTTAATAGTTTGGTAATCCCCTCTCCTTTGCCCTGAAGTTGAGGTCAAGTCTCATTGCTGTCAGAGTACCAACTTTCCCTTCTTCAAGACAGCTATGGAAACCAAATAAAATAAAAAAGTATAAGAGAACTAAATATAAAATACCAGCTTCAGATAAGATCTGAAGGGCACAGTGCTCAGACTCTGAACCCATACTTGGGCAGTTGAAATGTCTTTTTTGTTTATTCCTTGGTTCTTGGAGAATTCAAATACTAATCCTTAAGTAGGACTCATCTGAAGTCATTTGCACAAGCACAGCCAAGCCTAAAACAAGGCCCGGAGGTGTTACTGGTTAAATGACCACTGTTATTTAACAAGCACTTCTTGTAGAGCAGTGGTTCTCAACCTTCCCGATACCGTGACCCTTTAATACAGTTCCTCATGTTGTGTTGACCCCCAGCCATAAAGTTATTTTCGTTGCTACTTCATAACTGTAATTTTGCTACTGTTATGAATCATAATGTAAATATCTGATATGCAGGATGTATTTTCATTGTTACAAATTGAACATAATTAAAGCATAGTGATTAATCACAAAAACAATATGTAATTATATATGTGTTTTCCGATGGTCTTAAGCGACCCCTGTGAAAGGGTCGTTTGACCCCCAAAGGGGTCACGACCCACAGGTTGAGAACCGCTGTTGTAGAGAAACCCAATAAGCTGACTATCCAGGAACACAACAGATCAATTGCTCTGACGTGAAGCATTTGTAGAAATAAAACCAAAACCTAAAAAAGGGAGGGCTTTGTCACTGGGTAAGTAAATGGCTGTGGGCATGTCAATTAGCCTTCCATGCCTCATCTGTAAAATGGGTTCATCATACCTTGCAAAGGTCTGAATGAGAACAAAATGAAAGGCACAGATGACATCAACGAATGTAAATTAAACCTAATTAAGTGGAAACACAGTCCATAACCCCCTATGACACACAGATCTTTATTCTAGTGGTTTCTATCCAATCCTCACCACGTCTTATGCTAACCGCCATCCCCCCCCCCCCAAAGTTATTTTTGACAAAACTTTTCTTCTGATTAATAAATAAAATGTTTTCAATGTAACAATTTAAATAGTAAGTACAAATACTCATGTTTTTTCAGATTAAAAAGAAAACACAACACTAAACTGTACAACTCCCCCATTATGACATTTCTATTTTGTTTCTTCCTTAACTTTTTTTAATCCAAGTTATTTCTTTTCTCTCTTTCCCAGTTTTCTTTATTGAATCTTTGTGGATTTTTTTCTCATTTAAGCTAAAGCCTTGCAATAACAGCAACGAACATCTTTTGCTATTTACAAGGCACTTTAATATACATTACCTTATTTTCCTTAAATTACGTCTTCTCTTTATTTTCCCTTGCTCCACTTCTCAAAAACACAGGAAGGACTTTCCAAAATCAACCAAGAATAAATTTTTCTCCTTCCAACAGCCAACACATTAATACACAATACCCTGCAGAGTTGCCTAATGCATGTTAGACTATGTACGATTTACCTAAATCCTGACACATCCAATTCTCCCGGCAAATAATTTTTCATCCCTGGTGGTGATTTTTTGAAGTTAAAGTACAGTGAGAAATGTGTACATGTTAAATATGTTAAAACAAGACACATGAATCCCTTCAAGAATCATCAAAAGTAATACATGAAAATAAAAGGAAGAAGAGGTCAAAAGATTGGCAGAGAGAAAAAGAACAAAGTTGTTGCTGCTGTTCTAGCTTTCAATAAAATTCCCGTTAACTACCTTACTAGAGCTGTTTTTCTCTGAGCTCTGCAATACATAATCTGATAGTTAAATCTGTGAAAACCATAAAGGATGCACCCATCTCATTAAAAAGATGATCTTTTGAGTTATGCCAATGAGAAAGAGTAACTATTTCTGGTGTGAAGGACAGAAGTACTTCCTCCTTGTTGCCCAGAGGCAGCAACACCTCTAGCAAGTGTTAGCAGGAAGACAGATGCCTGGCACTCCTACTATCGCGAGGAAAACAGGAACCTTCAAATAGAAATGTTTCCTCTCAGAACCTCTATATACTCTCAATCTTGATTAACCAACAAAGAACATGAGGTGTCTAAAACAGAAGAAATAGTAATTCTATCATGTGAAGATAAATATCATTATTTTTTTAAGTTTCTGTAAACTCTAGATTGGGAATCAGATCAGATTCCCCTACCTACACTCATTCAAACACTGCAGGACACAAAGCCTTTAAAATTTGAATTGGCTTCCCTTTGCTTTACAATGGTTGAATAAGGCCTACAGTAATTTACAGTAATTCTTGAAAGACCTAAATAATATATTAAAAATTGAAAAAAAATAAATAAAAATCAGTCACTACTGTTAAAATTGGGGTGCTAATAAAATTTAAGGAAAAAGTTGAAAGATCATATTTGGTTTTGATTCTGCTGTGGTGTTTACATGTTCAATAACGTAAGCCTTTGGCACATTACAAAACCTTCTGTATTTTACAGGAGTTACTCTTGAGTGATTTTATCCTAGGAACAGAGAAGGATGTCATGGTCCAGCTTTCTCCTATAGAATCTAGAGATGCCTCATGGAAACTCAGCGTCCCGCAGAATACAACCGGGACCACTGGGGAGAATGGTTCTCAGAAAAGAATGTTTTTCCAGCTTGAACACAACTCAAGTCAAACTAGTAGGAACTCTAAGAAAGACGGACCCAGCTGGGATTATGGTCCTAGAACACTCCAGGCAATAAAAGTCAGTTCTTTATATTATAGGAAACTGCATGTTATTCTGGTGAACGGGTTTGAGATCAGACTTGGACTTTATACCTTAGACATAACTGGCGTTTTTTCCTATTACACACTCAAATCAAGAGCGGGGAACACCTAGCTCATTTTGTCAGTGAGAGTAACAATCTCTGAAGGGAACTAAAAAGGAGAGTAAATGGAATCCATCCTAGAGAAACCTAATTAACTCTTCTTTAATGCACCAGACAACCACGTATCCAAATTGAAAGACCAAATCTCATAAGTTCATTAATAGGGATTTTCAGGTGGATGTGGTAGATTATAATCATGTGCTTAACTCCATTCCCTCCACTAAATGACAGTAAGCAAGAGGCAGAGATAAACTCACAAGAAGCAAGACAATGAAAGAGGAGAAAATTAATGGGGGCGGGGGGGGTGGGGAGGGGAGAAGGGGAGAGAGGAGGGATTGAAAATGGAAAGCAGATGGGCCAAAGATGAGTGAGTCTTCAAAGCAGGGACAGGAAAAACTTAAATGCCTACAGACAGAACTGTCAGGAAGAAGCAAGCCAATATGGGGCACAGAACCTTAGGAAAGTGCCAAGTTCAGGAACATTAAGATGAAACCTCAGAACATTTAAAAAAACACAAAAAACTAAATAAGCTCCCTCCCCCCACGTCACACATAAAGTAACCAGAATCAGAAAAGCATCCAACAATTCAGTAACAAAATTAGAAGCAGAAGAAAATGAAACAAGGCCTCCAAAACTCTCAGGGAAAACAATTTCCAACTTTAATTTTATATCAATCATATGTGTGGAGAAACTAAATGATATTTTCGCACATGCCAGACTCAAGAAAATTACTCTTTCTCTAGAAGCAACTGGGCAATGTGCTTCCCCCAAAGAGAGAAGAAACTGAGAGAGATGCCAAGCAGCATAAACAGGTCAACCAGGAAGCCCCAAGGTGAGAGGAAAGGAAAATTCCTGGCCAACAGCTGTGCCTGAGGCCTCAAGAGCAAACAGTCCAGAATGGAGCAGCAAGCGGAGGGCTCCAGAGAAAATGTCACACAGACACAAGACCTGAGAGACAAGCCATGCTATTTGACCTTATCTGAGAATTTGGGGATGAATAAGTAGTATGCAAGCAGAATCTGAGTTTAAAAAAGAATTTTTTTAATATGCTGTACAAGAAAGAAAATAAAGCCATAGTACACGCATAACTCAGCTGTGAAAAATACAGTGAAAACAAATTGAAGCAGTAAGGAACATACTGTGAGAGGTCAAATATGCCTAAATCATCAAGTCACCCCCCTGGCTTTAGTAACACATGGTGAAGAGGTCCCTGAACACCACCAGTGCACAGAAAAAGTGAGCCATCGTCGTTACCACTGATTCCATTAACTGCAGCTTCAGATGAATAAACATGCTGGCCACTCCCCTTCTACCAGAGCCCCACTGTAGCGTCTTATAGTGAAGATGTGTCCATATAGAGGGGGGTAGGGTGGAGAACACAGTATCTGAACCCCCTTATATCTGGGGAATCCCTCATCACATGAGTACTGACGAAAGCCACACTTGTAGACACAGAGGCAATATGGCTGGATACTCACCTTCCCAGAACTCCCTGCAGCTAAGGCATGGGCACATGACTTAGCCTTGGCCAAACCTACATCTAGAGCTGGAGACACAAAGGGGCAGTGGCAGAAGGGAAATATCAAGGCTGAGAGCAATGGTAACAACACCCCATGCGCAGAGGCAGTAAAGGCTAAGGTGACAGAGTTGGTGGCAAGTGTCTGGTAGCTAACAGCGTGGTCAATGCAGACCAGCATGGCCCAGTGTTCAATGATTAGGTCCACCCAGCAGAGAACTCATCATATCAGATGACCTTGGCTATGAACCTGACTGTTTAGTCTCTATTTGCTCCTGCCCTTTCCAACTTTTAGCAGTTCAAGAAACTACCCAGTATTTTCTCAGAAGTTATTTATCTGCTTAAGTCATTCAGCCAGTCTCCACTGCTTCTAAGAATGCTGCCTGATGTGGTGCCCCAGGATGCACAGGTAGAGATAGGTGGCTGTCTACAGATGTTAAGAATAAAATGTTTATGTTCCTTAAGATACCAAAGCAGAACCAAGAACATCTTTCCACAGGGAAACATGGGGGAAGGTCAGGCTTTAAGGTCCAAAGACAACAATGCTATTGAATCGTTATGGGTTAAAGAAGTTTCAATAGGCTCCACTATTCTTTGAATTGGTGTCTCCCATTCGGAAACACATTCCAAGTTCAAAACCACTCACTGACTTTACAGCCAGCCATGGGAATGTCATCAGTGTGTGAACTGGGAGTTGCCACTATTACGTCTGGCAAAAAGACTACACTCACGATTTGTGTTGTTGTGAGTGGGTGAGGAAGAACAATTTTCTTTGTCTTTCTACTTAAAACAGAGCTTTCTGAGAGATGAAGCCATTTGGAAACCAGTGGTCAAGAACTGCACATGAATATGAAAATGCACACCAAGGCACGCAAAGATTTATATCTGACTGTAGCGACATCAATATTGCTGAAAAGCTGCATCCATCAGCTCAGCAACTGCAGCATGTTTAGTTCCCAGTCTGAGGAAGCTGAACCCCAGGCAATTTATCTGCACATGTCTCAGGCTAACCACACAAATTTTGCGGACGAAGCTAGAAGTTAAGATAGATAGCTTAGAACAAACTGTTGATGTGACCAGAAGGGCCCCATAAAACAGTCATGGCATTAATAGAAACGTGGATGCAAAGAGAGAAAGCCTCTCTCTATGGTGCCCATTGTTTCTGGAAACTGAGAAAGTCTTTCAGGACAAGCTACAGCGACAGTTAAAGGCATGACAAAGTACAAGTACAGTTTTTGTTAGTTGTACAGCACATGCCTATACTCCCCCTGCGGAGAGGCTTACAAAATAAATGCACAGCCTGATGCATGTGTATAATGTCCCTGCCTGTGGCGTTATTTCATAAAGACCTGCCAAGAGATCAATCCTTCAGTCACAGAATTCAGGCTATTAATCACTTTGGCCAAAAATTTATTTCATCTCAGTTGGTGATGTAAATGCGACTTCAAATTCTATCAACTGCCAAGCCATCTTTATCATATATTCTGTGCAGTCAGTTCCCATGAAATATCTAATGGCCGCTAAAACAAGAGTTCCATCCCACCATTGTCTGAGTGAACTATACTGTGCTCACACCGTGTTTTGAAAAGCTGAGATAAATTTATCTCAGTCAATTCCAGATTCTGCACCATTCTTTCATTTGGGGATCACAATGGACAGTGATTATGCACAGCAATAGGTGTGTGTATCCAAGTAAATACACAATATAATCACCACAGCTCTGTAGGGAACAACATACAATTCTGAAAAAAAGAAAGGGAGCAAGCAGAGGGGGATTCCAAGAAATCAGCCTCAAAAGCTGTTTCCAAGACTACCTTTTTTAAAATCCTCACCCAAGGCTATGTTTTTATTGATTTTCTAGAGAGAAAGGTAAGGGGGGGAGGCATCTGTGAGAGAGAGAAAAACATCAATCGGTTGCTCCCCGAATGTCCCTCGATCAGGAATCAAACCCACAACCTAGGTATGTGCCAGGACCAGCATATACCTTAACCTTAACCTTTTGCAGTATAGGACAATACTCCAACCAACTGAGCAACCCAGCCAGGGCTCCAACACTATCTTTTTAAGAAATTTAAAAGTAAGGTTGGCTTCTTATGCACAAATACAAAGGAGGCACATTCATAGCCAGCTAATGAATTTCAAAATGGTAGAACCCTCGATAGCTATTTCCAAAAAGGACTCACTGTACCCAAACTGTGAGTGAGCATTTAGGTATATAGAAATTGTTCTTTGTTCCCCCCTCTGCAATGGCTAATGGGATCAGACAGAAATTTATACGGAGGGGTTTCACATTTGTCCTGTGAAGGGTCTGTTTCCAATCATCAGAAGTAGCAGATTTTTAGATTTCACTATAAGAATCTGCATTGGATTATATAACCTCTCAAACACCTTCTTAATCTGAATTTAACAAATATGACAAGATACAATTAAAATGTCACTGATTTCACCAATATCACACAATGTAAACTGATAGTCGATGAAGTTTTAAGGAAAGTATAAAATGGTGAAATATCGTCTCTCCTTTGAAAAAGTAGTAACTGAGAGCAAGTCAAATGAACCGCCAATCCTTCAACGCTTACTACAAACACAGAAGGCTGTGGTGGGTGTGGAACAGAAATGAAGCATGTGACACAGGTGCTGGCAACAGGGAGCTGAGCTTGCTGGAGAAACAAGACACATGAAACTCTGGACAAACACTGGAACAGGCCTCTCGGAAGGTTTAGACTTGAAGGAAAAAGGCTAGAGAGGAAGAGGGACCATTTTCTGTCAGATAATTAAGACTTTTATACACGTGATTAAAAGAAATTTTATGTGACATAACTATGTCTACATCTCTTATATCGTAGAGGCTACCAATCAGTGCTGCTGAGTAATATTCCATTGTGTATATGGACTGCAGTTCCTTTATCCATTCAGCTGTTGATGGACACTTTGGTTGCTTCCATGTATTGGCAGTTGTAAAAATAATGCTTGAATGAATAGGAGAGCACAGATACTTCTACCAGGTAATGGTTTCATTTCCTTTGGATATGTTCTCACAGTAGAATCGCTGGATCATATGGTAGGTCTATTTTTAATTTTTTTAGAAACCTCCATACTGTTTTCCATAGTGGGTGCACCAATTTACATTCCCACCAGCAATGCACAAGGGTCCCTTTGCTCCACATCCTCGCCAACACTTGCTATCTCCTGTCTTTTTAATGATAGACAAACTAACAGGTCTGAGGTGATCACAACACAGTTACTTAAAGACTTTTAACTACACCAGTATATGCCCAATGTGGTTCCACCAGACACACCCCTGCCATGGATTATATGGAAGAAACCTCCCAGGATTAAATGGAAGCTTTTCATCGCTGTGGAAGAGGGTAGGGCCTGCCCTGTGAGAGCAGGAGTGCCCAATGTCAATTATCCTGGGAAGAGCAGAGCCTGAGATAAGGAATGAGAACCAGCCAGGAAAGACTTGGCAGAGGAAGAGGGGAATCCTCCTTCTTCCAGGGCCTCAGTCTCTTTGATGCCTGGGCTCTATGTCTAGATGGGCTGACAGTCACTTCTGGGTTGGGGGTCAGGAGTCAGGCCAGAGAGGCAGCCTTGTACAGGACCCTGTGAGAATGGGTCTAGGCCAGTGGTTCTCAACCTCCTGGCCCTTTAAATACAGTTCCTCATGTTGTGACCCAACCATAAAATTATTTTCGTTGCTACTTCATAACTGTAATGTTGCTACTGTTATGAATCATAATGTAAATATCTGATATGCAGGATGGTCTTGGGCGACCCCTAGGAAAGGGTCGTTCAACCGCCAAAGGGGTCGCGACCCACAGGTTGAGAACCGCTGGTCTAGGCCAACGTATCTAGGAACCAATTTTATGCGACTCTCGAGGTTTTGTGAGAAGTCATGAACTCCACTTCTATCTGCTATAAGGAACTAAGGACCTGTTTCCAGATTAGGGATGGAATAGAAAATGGGAAAGCACCGTTCACAAAGAGCTGTCACACTGCTGGCAGCGATGATCAGCAAGGTCCCCAAAGAAAACGGGAACCTTTGAGACAGGAATCCAGGCAGAAGGTTAGCTCACTCCATCATATGAAGGGGGTGTCCCTTCCCAATCATCTCAGAGGAGGAAGCGTTGATTTATACTAGGAAGCACAGTGGGTCTCCTTGCACACCATCCCAGGTCACACACAGATTTGCTGATACTGACACTACAGGCTGATATCCAGTGAGAACCATGATGACCATCCAGAATGTTTACAGTCAGAATCCATTCTGATTGGCTAGAAACTGGTTAACTATTTTGAGTTTCACCCTTCCAATAACAACACATGCCTCTCTATCCTCGGTATCTGCCAGTGAATCCTAAGCCTGGAAGAACACTAAACTTTGTTAGTGTTGTAGCATGCTTAATATTTATTCCAAATTCTGGAATGAATAAACATATTAACTAACTCTAAGCAATAGATATCGTTTTCCCCATTTTATAGGCTAGAAAGTTGAGCCTCAGAGAAAGAACTTAACCCAGAGACAGCCAGTTGCAAAGTCCAAATTTAATTCCAAAACAAATGAAATTTTATAGGATTGTATAGAAACAGTCCCTCTACTCTAGAAATCTACCCTCCTATGAAAGATTAAACTGCAGGGAACAAGAAACAATGGGACCTGAAGGCAAATGCATCACTATCTCATAAAATATTAATGTGGAAAAGACTGGTCATGAGCATGATTTTAATCCACCCACTCTTATACTGTCAGGCATTACCTGAATACCTAAAGCTTTCACATACATTTGTATGACAAAATACTAGCTTGTTTCTTCAAATCATTATAAATGAACTATAAAAAACAACTTAACCCTATTTAATAAGAGAAAAATCCCAATATAGATTCCATTAATACCCTTGAAGTCCGTATATGAATGCCTCATTTGATTAAAATATTTCAACAAGAGACACGATTTAACAGAAGATTTGGGGGGTGGGGGGGATCTGAATGTAACAACTTTCCATGCAGCCATTTCTTTAAATCTCTGACAAAGCCTCCGTTCTAAAGAATTATTTCTTTCACTTTCTACGTAGAGAACAAATGAAAATGCATCTGCATTCAATTACCATTGCTGTGGAAACACTGAAACTCTAAATCTAAACTACTGATGATGCCAAGATTTCCTCGAAGCATGCCAGGTCCCCTAAACACTACCCATCATCAGGATAACCTTTAAATGCCCTTTCTCATATGGCGATGCCAGCCATTAGTTGTAATTAAAGTTCATTTTGTTGAAATCAACTTATTCCTCCCTGCATCTGATTCTTTTCAGCTACCACTCATTTTCTCTTTCTACTTATTGTAAGAAATCAGACACTAGTGTATTGTGTAATTTTACTGGTACTACACCCACATTAAGTTAATTCCTCAAAGTAGTCTGGATGCTATAAAGGTTTCCTTTAAAGATATAGACCACCACCAAATTCTTAGCAGGGTGGCCATTTAATTTACCTTCCAAACCAGGATACATGATATTGAGAGGGAACATTACGAAATATAATAACAGAAAACAGGCAGAGTCAGGATTGTCCCAGCAAACCAACATGTCTGGTCACCCTACCAAATACTTAAAAGCCAAAAATCTCAAAAATGAAATCAACACCGTGGTTGGAAAGAGGGCATAGAGGGTTCATGTGTGAACAGCAAGCCAGAAGAGTCCAATTAGACAGATGATCAAAGGCAGGCTGCCGTCTCTCCCAAGCACCCAAACTCAATGGCAGGTCCAGATCCTCTGAACACAGCTCCTCCCCACCGTGGTTATTAAAACAGTTTGCACATGTGAAGTAAGTCTATAATCTGTCATGGCTCCCCTTGCTTATTTATCGGGGGCTCTTATTGCCAACCTCACATTCCTCCTTGACGTTACTCAACTTATCCCCTCCCTATGAGCTTCCTTCCCCCGATTTGATTTCCCATCACGGAGCCAACCAACCAGAGGTATTGGCACTTGCTACATGCCAGGCACTGTGCCTCCTATATGAAATGCAGAATCCAAAGCTGAAACAGACAGTCTTTGCCAGGTGGTTTTTCAAATCTGTGTTTGCAACACTTCACTTAAAACTCAATATAGTATCACTCCAACCTCCATCCCTGCCTGTTCTAAGGAGCCCGAGCAAGGGGTACAATTGCGAAGTATTCTAGTGAAGCCACCCCTCTGTTGATTAATTTAGTATATATACTGATGTAAAAGAATAATAAAATAAACTTTTGTTAAGGTGTCAAAATTTCCACATCTTAAAATTTTTTTTTTAAATCTCTCCCAACCAAGCTGTAGCTGGTTTGGCTCAAGAGGCTAAAGAGTCGGCCTGCGGACTGAGGAATCCCTGGTTCAATTCCGGTCAAAGGCACATGCCTGGGTTGTGGGCTCAATCCCCAGTAGGGGGCGTGCAGGAGGCAGCCAATCAATGATTCTCTCACATCATTTATGTTTCTATCAATGACTCTACCTCAGTGATGGCGAACCTATGACACGCGTGTCAGAGGTGACACGCGAACTCATTTTTTTGGTTGATTTTTCTTTGTTAAATGGCATTTAAATATATAAAATAAATATCAAAAATATAAGTCTTTGTTTTACTGTGGTTGCAAATATCAAAAAAATTCTATATGTGGCACGGCACCAGAGTTAAGTTAGGGTTTTTCAAAATGCTGACACGCCGAGCTCAAAAGGTTCGCCATCACTGGTCTATCTCATCATTAGTGTTTCTCTCTCTCTTTCCCTTCCTCTGAAATCAATTAAAAAAAAAAAATCTCTCCCAACCAAGACACTGCAGCTTTGGGGGGAGCAAACACTCTTCTTCAATCATTGTTTCCTCCTTGAAGCTGGTGAGGACTCGACCGTGTCTTGCCCACCACTGACTCTGCAGTACCTTGCAGAGTGCCTGGCACAAAATAAGCACTCGGTAAATACTAGGTATCTGCTGAGTGAATGAATGAACAAAAGGTTCAAAGTTAACCTCTTTTTTCTTGATTCCAACTCCTCAAAATCTTTGTTCCATTGATTATCTCCTCTTAAAAGACAGCTTTGGGTTCAGCCAAAAAAAAAAAACACCCTTATGTATTTCCCAGACACTTAATAGCAATCACTGTAACCGTAAGTTTTCTGATCACTCTCTGCCTTGTTTTTCTTATCTATAAAAATAGAGATAGCACTATCTAGTTTGCAAGGTTTTTGTGGTATTTGTGAGATTTGAAAACAATCTACGTAAAGGGGCCAAGCAGGAATCACATGAATGTGAATTGAATGAATGAATAAATTGCTATTCTGTTCTGTGGCTCCAGATCAAAATGTAACCATCAAAATCTAATTTGCCAAAGCTGATCTTTATTTAAACAATAGATATGTTTGAATAAACATATTACAACACAACTGGAGTCTGTCTGCTGTTGAACATCAAAGGAAGAGTTTAACATCTGCTTTTAAATGCAGGAAAACAACAATTAGTTTAACAAGTGAAAGGAAAGGTGCACAACCCGATTTTATTTTCCCCACCGAAGTATCCATATGTTAAGGGATTACCAGCTTACAGCCCGACTGAAGCTTTTTGCAGGGGTCACATAGTGGGGGGAGGGGACCCTGGAAATGGTTTTTTAATTCTATGTTTATTGAGAGCTCCTGCTTTTTTCTGTGAAGAATGCACAAGCCAAGTTTGCCCTACGCGAAAGTGTAAACTCCAAGAATAAGATTGGGTCTGGGGAGTATTTTTATCCGACGTGCTTGCTTTTCAAGTAATCCAAGATATAAAACCTCAAGAGGGCATAACATCATGAGTCTTTGTGCGACTTCACGTTTATGAGAGAATATAAACTCTGTGGCAGACAGGCACACGTTTGTTTTTGCAGTAGAGCACTGTTCTGAGGCCCATTCTGCTGTTCTTGCGTTTCCCGCAGGCCCAGCAGTGGCCCATGGGAATCAGAAGCTCCCACACGCTCTATTTCAAGCATACCTGAACTCGCCACCTACTGAGGCTGCCGGAGCTATGTAGGGCCTTCTCTTCCTCTTTCTCAGGAGCAGCAGAGAGACAAGCTAGGAAACATCCCTGGGTCTGGTTTCCTTTCTCACAGCTCACTTGGGCTGTTCTTCTGGGAGATGAAAGAAACCCTGAGTTTCTCAAAGCCCAGAGCCAATGCCGATCTGGAATAGCATTTTCCATTTTCTTAAAAGCCATCACGTTCTACTGTCCTCAGGCAAACAGAGTATGAAGCACAGCCAAACCTGCCTCCATAGAGTTCACGAAGGAGATGCACTCGTTATAAGAGAACATGACCTCTGCTATGACATCAGCAAAGACTGGTCCTGAGATAAACATGGGCTGTAACAGTGAAGCGTCCAATCTGTCCTCCGCGCTCACACGTTTGCACACCCTTAAAGCACAAGTGGCTCCCGTCAGGATGTGGATTCCCCCCTAAATTCCCAATGAGCCAGCAGCACATGAACCAATCACGACAACCTGTTTTCTTACCCATCCTCATCTGACAGACTCTTTCTCGCCAAGGTCACAGAGTTCAGAAGCAGAGAGAAGCTGGATGCAAACTTAGGCAACATGAACCCGGGGCCCTGATGATCTGCCCTAAAGGAGGAAAGCACATTTATCCGATGTCTCAATCTGCACCCAGCAGGGACCAAACAAGAGTGACCTTCAGCAAAAGGGCTCCGCATGAATTTACAAACTGAGGTCTTCATCAGCATGAGTGACAGTTATAACATGGTTCCTGGACTCAAAATGATCATTCAAGACATTTGACTTTTATACCCGGCAAAACGATGCAGCCCAAAGCCCGGCTTCACAGCCTGCAAAGAGGGCTTGCAAAAGTGCACTTTGATCTTGGCTTCAGTCTTTGACAGCAAGTCACCAATTATTTATCTGATAAAATGGCAATTAGGGATTTCCTAAAACTTTAGCAATCAATCCAGATATCACACTAAAATCCAGTGACTCCTTTTGTTTTATCATTTTTTAATTCTCACCACCTAAAGATATGTTTTTATTAATGAGAGAGAGAGAGAGGAACATCGATCGGTTGCCTCCCATATGTGCTCCAACTGAGGATAGAACCCACAGCCTAGGTGTGTGCCCTGAAAGGGAATCAAGCCTGCCACCTTTTAGTGTACAGGACGATGCTCCAGCCAATGGAGCCAGGGCAGGTGACTCCTTTTACTTCACTTTGACTGCAATGGAAGCCTTACTTACATAATTAAAAATGACTGAATTTTAGGACACAAAATAATTTTAGAGATTTATCACCTTATCTATGCATAATTTAGGGAACAGAGAGTTAGGAAAGACCAAAAAAAAATTAATAAGACTACATCCCAGTCCTCAGGATCTCGCAGTCTAGTAAATTAAACACAACATTATATGAAAACTATGACCCAATTCAAGTGGAAAACAATAAAAGATAAAATCAGATTATGTCATCAGAGAGATTCAAGTTGGGTTTTAAGGGAGTTCAACATAGAGCACATACTTCATAGCACAGCACTTCAGCACAGCTGTTAAGAACATGAGAGCCACATAGACCTGGGCTCAAGCCTTGACTATGCCCTCCCTGGCTGTGTGACATTAGACAAGTTATTAACCACCTGAGCCAAAGTTTCAAAATCTTTAAAATGAGGCAAGGACATCTACCTCTCAGAACGGATGTAGGATTAAATAAGATAAAACATGTAAAACTCTTAATAAGTCCTCAGGACACTCTCAGGGTAGCCTGCTAGCAGCGGCTTCCAGCCCCAGGACTATGGTCTGTCCATCTTGCCTGTCTAGCTCCTTTTCTCACCAATGCCCCTTACCTGCTCTGTCCGGGGCCCTGCTAGATCCTACTAACTCTCCTTTAATGATGAGGAAATCGACTTTGAGAGGACGGGGAACATGCCCAACATCATATAGTCAGGAAACAGACCATCACATCCACCTCCAGACTCAAGCCTTAGGGTACACAGTTATTTCTTGATCTAATCTCTCCTATTATTTCATAAGCAATTTAAAAGCAAGCAGAGCAGCTTGTTGCGAAAATTCTTAAAGGTGCAGGCCCTCTCTAGGCAGGCCCAACCCCAAGAGCACACAGCTTGGTGAATAACGTGCTGGGCTATTATCGGTCCCCACCACCACTCACACATGCCCTTGTGCAGTCTACAATCTGCAGAACCTGGCACGGCAGCCCTGTCTCCAGTTGCCTCTTCTTCAGGCTATACTGCAGCCTGCCCCCAAGTGACCTTTGTAAAACTCCCCTCCAGTTATGAAATGTCTTCTACTGTAAAATTCTCACCATTATATAGAGCAGCAGTTCTCAACCTGTGGGTCGCAACCCCTTTGGCAGTCGAATGACCCTTTCACAGGGGTCGCCTAAGACCATCCTGCATATCAGATATTTACATTACAGTTCATAACAGTAGCAACATTACAGTTATGAAGTAGCAACGAAAATAATTTTATGGTTGGGTCACAACATGAGGAACTGTATTTAAAGGGCCAGAAGGTTGAGAACCACTGATATAGAGCTTAATAAAACCCCCCATCTCCAGCATGGCACACACAGGCCTTCCTCATTCTGGCCCCGAGGCTTTGCAACCTGAGCCTACCCTATGCTGCTCCCCAACACGCCCATCCCCAGCCACTCTCTGAACACCCATGAGCCTCCATTCCTCTATGACCTGGAGCATGCATTTCCTGCAGCCCCTCCTCTTCTCTGCTTTTCTGTCTTCTAGCTCAGCCCTGAGACTGATTTCCCTGCCAGCTCTTCAGTGCAGCAAACACCTTTCCCGATTCCTCAGCTGAAATGACTGCCCCTCCTCGGCAGGCCCGGAGCATGTGTGAGTCCACCTTTCCCACCAGCTCACTGGACTCAGGAGGATCCTGCAAGAGTTAGACAGATGGAAGTTGGAATCCTAACTCTAACATTTTCTAGCTGTGTGAATGTGAGCAAGTTCCTTTACCCCCCCGAGTTTCAATAATCCCAATCCCAGAAATTACTGGGAAAACCAAGTGATTAAACACTATGGCTTCCATACTTGTTCAGACAATGGAGCTACACTAAGGGCAGAACGCCATCAAATCTTGATATACTTAAAAAAAGAAAAATGAAGTCAATCTTGATATGTTTATTTGTATCATGTGAACTAAGAACTACTCTACTAGGAGAAAGTATGACTACATTAAATGTATACAGGTTTCTAAATATAAAAAACATACATGTGCACACACATACATGTTTTTAAAATCATCATTCTAAATTTATCAATTAAATGCTTGTTATTTAACTTTTTTTCCCATTTGCTAATTTAACTTAACAAGTAGTAGCAGGTACCAAAAGTTTAATAAAATATAATGGAAGAAAAAAAGTATAGATTAGAAAATTCTATTCATAACTTATTTTGGAGGGGATGGGTCAATAAATATCATTACTCAATTTTACTAGCCAAATACCTCATCTAAGACCACCCATCCAACCCACTGCTCGGCATACCGTACAAGCTAAATAAATGTTACTTGAGTTCTGAATTTGAAACTCAAGTTAAGTTCCTTGAAAGCAAGAGCATATCTCATTAATCTTTGAATAATGAGCTCCTAACACAGTACCTGGCACACAGTAGTTCAACAGATGTTGGTTTAATAAATAAACTTAAAATTGAGAAAGCATGCAAAGGTCTCTAAAACATTTTGCATCTCCAATTAATTTGAATTCAAATTTATTCCAATACATTATATCCTAAAGTCTATAAATGTTCCTTCTGTACCCATTACCTTATCTGAGACAGAGTTTCTTGCGAGGAAGAAATATGTAGGTAGAATCCTTCCTTAAGAACAGAAATATTGATGGAGACAGCTAAGCAGGAGGAACATGTCACCTGCATTCTTGTAATAGAACAAAGGGCCCAAAGAAGACACAATGCTTTATACACAGTACCTGTCAGACAGTAACCCCTACAATTTGAACCACATATTTAGCCCCACAAGCCTCCTATTCAGAAGATGTGTGGTTACAGTAAACACTGCAGAGATTACAGAAGGGCAGTCCTAATCTATTCTCTGTTTGCAAATGAAAAACCTAGCTATTTCTACTCCTCTCTAACTGAAAGCTGAGGCAGCCTCAAATCAACATAAAGCTAAGATCCAACAGTTTCGCTTTCACTAAGAATGATATTATAGATAAATATTTATTAGGATAGGGCCCTGGTCGGGTGGCTGAGTTGGTTGGAGTTTTGCCCTGTGCACCAAAAGGTTGTGGGTTCAATTCCCGGTCAGGGCACATACCTAGATGGTGGGTTCAATCCCCAGTCGGGACTCATATGGGAGGCAACCAATCGATATTTCTCTCTCACATCAAAATCAATAAAAACATATCCTCTGGTGAGGATTTTTTAAATTTATTTATTAGCATAGGAGTTCATTATTTATTGTTAAATGGAAAAAAACAGGGTACCAAATAATTTATGGCATATACTACTCTTTTAGTATTAACATAAACATATGCACATATTAAATAAGATAATAAAATAGAAGCTGTTTTTTTACTTGTTAATCATCCATGGCTAATTTTTCAAAAGTGTATCTATATTTTGTCAACATTACAGACTCAAGTTTCCAGAAATCGACCTCAGATAATTAAATAAAAATACTTGAAAGAGGGAAGACTTGAAAACATATTTGTGATTAAGAAAAAAATAAACGTAGAGGACAGAAGGGAGTTAAGGAGAAGTGCGGAGGTGGTCTGTGGTTCTGAATTTTCCCTAAAACCATGGGCTTGCCTCCTCGAAAAGAAACCAGTCACCAACACATGTAAGCACCCCTGAGAGTGTACAAAGTACTATCAGCACCGTTTGCTCATGGCTTGTAAATTTCAGAAAGGATGTCCCTCCTCCTCCCTTAATGATTACTTCCACATAACTATTTCTTCAGGACGAGATCCATGTGGAGCATAATTATATACTATGACCTCCTTCTTTTATTTTTTGCTAGCTTAAAGGTGAATTATGAACATCCTTTGGTGCATATAAAAATTCACCTATGACATCAGGTTTAGTGAGTAGAGACCTGTTTGCTATGGTCCCTCTGGCAACACAGTGTCTGTCTCAGCTTATTATTGTGATCAAAAGTCCTATAGCTACCTTGCCTCCACAAAATGGAAAAATGACTTTTACAACAATGTCCCAAAGGGAATATTTTGGTATAATGGAAGCAAAATATTTCACCAGAGACTATATTAAATTTTCAAGAGATCCTAAATGATTTGAAAGGCTGTTTAAGCAGCTTACTTTCTGAGACTAAGTTCTATCTCCAATCCAAACACCACTGCAAATATCTGAATCCTGAGGCCCAGAGAATTAATCTTTTGTCCTTTTAATTCCATTTCTGTGAACAGATTGGTGACTTCCAACATAATCCTCTTTCAAATATCCTTCCAAGTTGGAATAACAACTATACCAATAGGATTTCCTTTATTTTAAGGTCAATATGTGAATATAAGACTACAAAATTGAACTAAATAAAAACTGCTATCATTTTTTAAAATTCCATTGCTAACAGTATTTCACTATTGCAATATTTCACTGGAGCAAAGCAACTGTTTTAGGAGGCAATTTTCAAAGTCCTTCCTTTCAATGGACTATATGAGCAGAGACTCAACAGCACTCAGAATTATATTCGTGGTGTGTGAGTACTCTACGTGTGTGTATAATATTTTTTCATTACAAATATCTTATTAAACTTCAAATGGGGTTCATAGTTAAAGACCCTTACCTTATTATTATAATTACTACCAAAAAATACACAATTTAATTATAAGTAAGTTTATAGTAAATACAATCCTATCTAATAATAGACAAACATGGTAATTAACTGTACCCCCGACACGCTTCCCATTGGCTAATCAGGGTGATATGCAAATTAACTGCCAACCAAGATGGCGGCCGGCAGCCAGGCACCTGAAGCGAACAGGAGGCTTGCTTGTTCCAGTGATGGAGGAAGCCAAGGTTCCCCGCCTGCTGCTGCCGGCCTCTGAGCTGCACTCTAAGAAACAATGTTGCAATTATAGAAGCTAAACAAACCCTAGAAACCTGCTTTCAGCCAGCCGGGCCTCAGAGCTGGAGCTGCAACAGTGTTTCAATTATAGAAGCCAAACAAACCCAGATACCTGCTTTCAGCAGCCGAGGTCTCAGAGCTGGAGCAAAGCCTCAGAGCTAAAGCCAGCTCTCAGTTCCAGTGACAGCCATAGAAGGTAAATAAATCCCAGAATAAAAAAAAGAAAAAAAGGAGAGGTTGGGAGCTTCAGTCACCCGCCTGCCTGAAAACGGCCCTCAGCCCCTCACCCACACTGGCCAGGCACCCAAGTGGGGACCCCCACCCTGAAGGGGGTGTGATCAGCTGCAAACAGCCATCATCCCCTCATCCAGGCTGGCCAGGCACCCAAGCGGGACCCGCACCCTGATCCGGGACACCCTTCAGGGCAAACCAGCTGGCCCCCACCCGTGCACCAGGCCTCTATCCTATATAGTAAAGGGGTAATATGAAAACTGACCCCAACAGCAGAAGGACTGGGAATGACTGGTCACTATGACACACACTGACCACCAGTGGGCAGACGCTCAATGCAAGAGCTGCCCTCTGGTGGTCAAGGCGCTCTCACATGGGAGGAGCTCTGCTCAGCCACAAGCCAGGCTGATGGCTGCCAGTACAGCGGTGGTGGTGGGAGCCTCTCCTGCCTCCTCAGCAGCACTAAGGATGTCTGACTGCAGTTTAGGCCTGCTCCCGCTGGCAAGTGGACATCCCTTGAGGGCTGCTGGGCTGCCAGAGGGATGTCTGATTGCCATCTTAGGCCCAATCCCCTGGGGAGCGGGCCTAAACCAGCAGGTGGTCATCCTCTGAGGGGTCCCAGACTGTGAGAGGGCACATGCCGGGCTGAGGGACCCTCCCTCCTCCCCCCCCCCCCGAGTACACAAATTTTTGTGCACCGGGCCTCTAGTCTATATATATAAAAGGCTAAGTGTCCGTCCAACCGGTAGCTATGACATGCACTGACCATCAGGGGGCAGATGCTCAACGCAGGAGCTGCCATGACACACACTAGCCATTTAAAAATAAATGGCACCACGGGCCTGGCGCCAACAAACCAACACTCGGCTTCCCCCAAGTAGGACACAGGCTCCATCACCACCCAGGAGCGACACCCCACCAAATCACAGCCAACGATGTCAAGATCCCATGGTGCAAAATGCGGCCCACAGCCCAGCCCAGCTCGGAAATGATCATCGCTGTGGGCTCTGGGTAATGATGTCACACAACAACTCCCGGCTTCCTCTCCCTAGCAACTAGCCTCCTTGCAGTTTCTTCAGCCCAGGAATGCGACTTGCTTTATAGCCAGGTGCAAACATTTTACACTTCAACCAAATGTCTGTGAAGCGTTTTCTCATGCCTCATCTCATTTGATCCTCACAGAAGTCCTGGAGTAGGTAGATAGGAGATTCAGTGGAATCCTATTTTCTTTTTATTCGCCTATTTTCTTTCTAAAACAGGGAGTTAGAAAGTTTATAAACTTGACCCAACTGAAAAGAAGTAAGAAATGGTGGACCTTGAAAATGACTTCAGGTTTTCTCACTGCGCAGAATATAGTCAAACACTGCTGCAGTTAAATATTTTACCCTTTGTTCTCCCTGTGTGATCTACACTAATAATCCGCTTCATGCTGATATTTGCTGCTGTGTTGCTGACAATTACCTGAAAGAGAAGTTGGGGTGCTTCACTGGGCTGGAAAAAGTTTAGCTACATCAGAAAGCAGGTCTAATTAAGCAAATTTATTCTATATCTATAAAAGGCTAAGTTGACTAGCGCATGCACGATACATATAAAGCTCTCGCTGGCGCTAATTGCATGCATGTTTCAATCTGTCATTGTCGATCATGAAGTTGGTTGACACTTCTATTATAGAGAAAGGGCGAATAGTGATATTAAAATATTTCTTCTAATTAATTTCCTTTCAATGAGCATGAATCTGTGCACCAGGACACTAGTCTAACAATAAAATCTGGTATTATTTAATGTTTCTATAGAACTTCCAGAGCAAAGTTCTTTTCTGCCTTGCTTTACTTTAGCTGCTTCAACTAGTTCATTTGTAGTATCAAATATGTAAAGGAGCTGTAAGACACAAGGCATACCTAGTTTAGAAAACTACCTAGTAAGTAAATGCATGCACAGTTCCTATTGTCAATGGTATTGTTCCTGGAACATGCCAGAAAGAAGGTGTGTGTGTGTGTGTGTGTGTGTGTGTGTGTGTGTGTGTGTGTGTAGTTTTGCTTGCATTCTTATGGGCCATGCATGCTTCCAAGTAGTATCTACAGCAAAGTACAGTGACTGTATTATTTTTAAGGCCCATTTTACCTTTTCAAAAATATCAGAGAATAAAATTAAATTTATATAGTCTCAAGCAATTTTTTCTAAAAGATAGCAAAGCCATTCATACAGGTGTCTCAATTAGCATATCTGAAAGTCCCTCAAAAAGGTATAAAATAATAAAACTGGCAGGTGCACCAAATCTTCCAAGACCAGGCTACATGAAGAACATCTTGAACAAGTGACTCTACATTTTGTTTTCCCTTCTAGACAAGAAAAGAACCAAATGGATTTCATTCTTATTCCAAAAATTCAGAATCAAAGAGCCCATATAAAAGTCTAAAATACCTGAAGCTCATAAAACTGGACTCACTTTTCTGTCACACCACATTGCATCCCTTATTTTTCAAGTTTAATTCATCTACTGCACATCAAATAAAAGGCTTTATTACAACCTTGAGGACTCAGTTTTTGAAACCCAAAAGAAATGGCACAATGCAGAGAGTCATCCAAATCTCTTTAGAAAGTGTTTTTGAAAAGGTCTCCTGAGTCCCTTTCCATGTTTCAAATCCATAAGAATACATAAAGCTTACAAAGTCAGGACAGAAAGAAAGCAGAAAGGCCACAGACCCACTATTAACTTTCTGAGAGGAGTATATCGGAATTTTTTTAAAAAGCTAGTTAGAAAATGACTTACTTTTCCCAGATCTTTGGTACAAAGCTCAAAAGGCAAGTTCCTTTCTCCCACAAAGTCTTGTTAATTAATAGCAATCGCTCAGTGAGGTCAGGCAGCCCAGATGTATCTAAAAATTGTGTAGAGACAAAAATAGTTAAAATTCAAAGTCAGATTAGAAATTAAAAATCAAAACATCCCATTGCTATTCACATCCTCTCTGCATAATTAAAGTGTAGATTTCACTGAATAGCTAAATGATGAGTTTTGTGAGCTACCTTTCTTCCAGAACAACACTAACAAGGCTTGCTAAATCTGGACCGCATTTTGATCTGTTGTCTTATTAAAGTTACTAAAGCAGGAATCAGAGAGGCTTCTTGGCAACCATTCATGGTAAAAATGTCCTTCTCAGGGAGTCATAAAGAGCAACTGAGGGTGGATCTGGACTTCTAATTATTCCGAGACTTGGGAGGAAAGGTCTACCGCAATCACACTTGTGCCTGCACCACCTTCCAAAGGCGCGCTCATCTCACAAACACAGAGGCAGTTTAAACAGACGGGAACAATAACAAAGAAAATCACCAGCAACTTTAATGCCCTTCAGATATATTCCCTTAGGCACCCTTCCCTGCCGCAGGTGGGAATAAGAAGAATCCTGTTATTTTTTTTTTTTCTGATAAAACAGAAAATCCAACAATCTGCATGATAATAACCTGATTTAAAACGTAAGTTACTTCCCCAACACTGCTGTGAATGAATACATACATAATAGCTCATTCACAAGATTACAAAGTTTGAGACGGTGAAACAGATGCCACAGGTAAACCATAACCTCAAGTCTGTGCTCTCCCATTTGGGGCCTTATGTTAAATGTAATTCTAAGAAGCATGATGAACTCCTCTGTGAGCCAGAAGAGGTTGAAAAATAGGTCAATTAGAAGAAGACAGGAAGAACTGCTACAGTAGCAGTCGTAACTGAAAAGCAGGCAGAATCCCAGGAACATCAATAGACATCTTTTATTATTATTGTCATTGTTACTGCCAACACTCATAGTGTTGACTCTCATGCCAGATTCTTGTTTTGCACATATTAACTCTACACAGGATAGACACAAGCAGAATATCTCCTCCACTTCACCGTATTACCACACAGTATACTCAATCCTGCTAAACCTTGTGTTTGTTCCAAGACTGATACAGTAGGAAACAATTTGAGCGTAACTGGAATTTCACATTTGTTTATGCATCGTTTCATTGCAACACTGGGTAATAGCAGAAGACTGCACCCAGGTAGAACCCAGATGTGTAAGTTTAGATAGAATGCAAAAGTCCATGCCTCACACATGCACTAGTGGTCTGTTCCCACAAGCGTGCTATGAGCCACACCCATCCACATTGGGTGCCCCAACCTTCCTTCAGATTTCAGGAGTACCTCACAGGCTGCAACCCTTCCAAACCCTCAGACAAGAAAAGGTCAGGACTTTGTCAAGGTAAAGTGCCATGTTTACTTATTCCTTAACCAACTAATATGTGTAAAATTGTGCTACAATTTGTGATCAGTTCCTATCTTTTTTTTTTTTTTAATGTATCACTAGTAAACACTGATAAAGGTTGTTGAGTGCTATGTCCCTGACCCCATTTATCTCCTAAGTGTTGTGTTGTGGGTTGGGTTCTACTGCATGATTTTGCATAGCATTGTGGTTTTCAGAAATGCATGCATCACATTTTAGCAGAGCCAATTGTACGATAACTAGTGTTTATAACAGGGGTGGGGAATGTCCACCCCACGGGCTGTATAAGGCCCTCGAAATCATTTGGTCTGGCCTGCCAAGGCATTAGAGGTGAGTTACTTAAATGTCTGACCAAATACAGCAGGCTGATTTAAAAAAAAAAAAAAATTTTTTTTTATTAATTTCAGAGAGGAAGGGAGAGGGAGAGAGATAGAAACATCAATGATGAGAGAGAATCATTGATCAGCTGCCTCCTGCATTCCCCCACACTGGGGATCAAGCCCGCAACCCGGGCATGTGCCCTGACTGGGAATTGAATCTTGACCTCCTGGTTTATAGGTCGTTGCTCAACCACCTGCCAGTTGGTCTAGCAGGCTGATTTTTAAGTTGATAATTTTGTATTGGCCCGAGAATGATGTTATAAGTATCCAAATGGCCCTTGGCAGGAAAAAGTTCCCCACCCCTGGTGTATAAGATGGCTTATGATATAAACCAGGAGTTGCATTGTGATTTTTCAAATCTTTTCATTATGTTAAAGGGAATAGCAGCATATATAATACAATGTTAGAAAGATTCTCATTCACAGTGTTTATAATTACCAAGTATGGACTCTTAAGGGTCAGTTTCAGTTATGTGAAAAATTTATTTCTGAGAAGTCCCCTAATGGTGTTAGATAAATAAGGTGTTACTGCACCATTCTTTTCAGACCAAGATGATGGTGTTATAAAGATAGATTCTTGCATATAACAGGGCTTAACCATAATTGATGGAAAGGACAAACTTTAAATTAGTTTATTAAAAAAAGACTCTGGCCGAAACCGGTTTGGCTCAGTGGATAGAGCGTCGGCCTGCGGACTGAAGGGTCCCAGGTTCGATTCCGGTCAAGGGCATGTACCTGGGTTTCGGGCACATCCCCAGTGGGAGGTGTGCAGGAGGCAGCTGGTCGATGTTTCTCTCTCATCGATGTTTCTAGCTCTCTGTCTCTCTCCCTTCCTCTCTGTAAAAAATCAATAAAATATATTTTAAAAAAAAAAAGACTCTGAATTTATCCTTTAAAAAAGTGTAAATTATACATAAAGATATATACTAAGAAGTTTTCTATTATAAGTAATATCATTTCAAGCAATTTGAAAACTTTAAGTATCCAACAATGGATAAACAGATTTTTTAAATTTGTAAGGCATTTAAGTGGGAAAATGTTTTTAAGTAGTGTTCATGGAAATGCAGACTATAAGGCAAAATGTTCAATATGATACCAATTTTATTTCAAAGTATTTACATCTAGAAAAAAAAACTAGAAGTAAAAAATAAGTCAACATGTGAATAGCTGCTTACTACAGATAATAGAATTAGAGTAGAATAATTTTGCTTTCTTTGCATCTCCCTGTGGTACCCAAATTTTCCACAATAATCCTATCTACTTTTCCAATTATAAAATAACAATGTGCTATATAAAAATAAGACTGAGCCATTTGGTGGAAAAATCTCTTTTTATCCCCACTTTAATTTCACACACAAATCCAGACAACAGAATGAAGGCCAGCCCAAGACCCAGGACACCAGAAGCTTTCTCCACAAGTATTAACAGATCTAGTCTTACGACTGTACCCTTAAAAGTATTTTCTAACTCACAGTTCAAGGGCAACCCAGCCCCAACAGGGATGTTCAAAGTATATAAATCCATTACAGAGTTCAAAATATTTGCTTTTATTGGCTAAAACAGTCATGGACTTGGTAAAATCCAGATGAAAGATCTTTAAATTATAATTGTATACAAACTGTCTTAATGTCTGAAGGAAATTCTATATTGAATGAAGAAATTGTGTTCTGGATAAAGCTCCTTTCAAATAAGAGCAAGAAGAAAGAAATACAAGGAGTGATGGATTTGGGCACAGGGATGAATGTTCAGTTTTGTTTTGTTTTAAATATACTTTATTGATTTTTTACAGAGAGGAAGGGAGAGAGACAGAGAGCTTGAAACATCGATGAGAGAGAAACATCGACCAGCTGCCTCCTGCACACCTCCCACTGGGGATGTGCCCGCAACCCAGGTACATGCCCTTGACCGGAATCGAACCTGGGACCCTTCAGTCCACAGGCCGGCGCTCTATCCACTGAGCCAAACTGGTCAGGGCTCACTTGGGCAGTTTTAAATAGAAAGTGAGAACAGAGAGATTGATCTTTATAATCTCCAAAGGAACTTAGTTATATTAAAAATGTTCCCAACCACGCCCTGACCGGTTTGGCTCAGTAGGTAGAGGGTCAGCCTGCGAACTCAAGGGTCCCAGGTTCGATTCCAGTCAAGGGCATGTACCTTGGTTTCGGGCACATCCCCAGTGGGGACTGTGCAGGAGGTAGCTGATGGATGTTTCTCTCTCATCGATGTTTCTCTCTATCCCTCTCCCTTCCTCTCTGTAAAAAATCAATACAATATATATTTTTTTAAAATGTTCCCAACCATGATGGAATTTGACTTTGAAAATAATCCATTTGCCAAAAGTGGTGACTCGAGTCAGGAGTGCGTTTAGTTAATCCCATCGGCTGAAATCACATAAGAACTGGATGGTGATAGTGCTCAAGAGTCAAATTGGCCCCCACCCACCAGAGTTCACTCACCTGCACTTGTTAGCAGCACATTTAAATGATGTGTCCCTTTCCATTTTCAGTTTAACCTTCTCGCATATCATACAGCCAGTAACTATTTTGTATAGAGCAGCTGCTTTACTATGACTCTCCAATCTCAAAAAATGTACTGAAGATTAAAAGTCAGTGTGTGTGTGTGTGTGTGTGTGTGTGTGGTTTTATTTCATAAAACTACAAAGCATCTGAAAGATTAGATGTATATACACCTGAATAATAACCATATTCCTGCTGCACAAACCATAGATGTAGTAGTCATTACTTCTTTGTTTTCTTTCAAAAAATGCTGACTTCCATAAAAACACACACACACACACACACACACACACACACAAAAACAAAGCCCTTCTGTTTCAAATCTGCTTTTGTATTTTTAAGCATTTTCATAGATTCCTTAGCAAATGGAAACAAAAGCTACTGGCATCGTGTTTTGTTTTGTTTGAAAGAACAGAATAGGCAAATGAACATTTTAATTATGCTATTACTTATAAAAATAGATCACAGAGGAGATATTGAGTTCCAGAAAAATCAGTCAGTTCAAGTTCAAGATCCCCCTCGGAGACTATCATTTTATCAAATGCATGCTGATTACTTTGGAAAATAACTTGGGAACTCTTGGTTTCTGTGTCTCACAAGTTGCTGCACATAGGCACTTTTAATAATTTGCAACCAAATATTATAATTAGCAAGTAAACTCAGATATTATACTCAACTGTGAGTACTCAAAAAAAATCTATGAATTTTAATATTTAAAGGAAGACATGCTGAAATATACACCCATCTCTACATGCCTCACACTGACTGAAAATGTAGAGCACTGAGGAATTCTCAGTATGAAACCTATATTTCTTAAAGTGCTGCAAGAATTAGCATATGCATAGCTCAGGGGAATACAGTCTCATAGCATTACCGGATATTAAAAAAAGGGCAACCAATGTTTTCAGAGTCTACCTGGAAAACAAGCAGAAATTGTTTTCTCGGGCTCTCTAGTCTCTCTCTGGTCAGAATTCCACCATAATCTAAACTGGTCTTTGGCACCATCGCAGGTCATTTTTTGTATCACTGTGCCACTTCCGGTCCAAAGCCCAAAGACCTTCACTTTCAATGACCTCCTCCTCTCACTGGTTCTTTCCTTCTAATTTCTAAACTCCCAATACTTCCATAAAATATTTTAGCAGAAGTTCAAGGGTGGGGAGCTTAAACAAATGATGAGTGACGTTTAACTTTTTCTGGATTATATGCATATTTAAGGAAAATTACCCAGATTTTGGTTTCTAAATATTTTGGTTTCTAAATATTTCTAAATATTTCTCCAGATTTTGGAGAAATAGTTGGGGACAGGCCTGAGCTAAGAAAAGTACAAGATAAGCCTAGAACATCTTTTTATGCCAGAAAGCAAGACATGCTCAACTATTAATGGAGACATGACAAAAAGACATAGGAGCTGGTCATCATTTTGAACAACAAAATGAAATGGATGAATTAGAACACACTGAATACAAAAGAACCATTTACCCATAGATATTCATGAAAAAGAGGGTAGTGGGAAGCTCATCTTTATTTTTAAAATGCGAGTTAATAAACACCAAAGAATAGCAGAAATAGAAAATCCTACTTTACAACCAGCGAGGCAATTATTGATTCACTCAAGGATCATTAATGGATGCTAAAGCCACAAGGGGAAAGGTTGCTGTGGGACAGGACACTCAGTCTCAGAGTATCACCCCGCAGAATACTTACCTCTTACCTAAGAGAAAAGGTACCTTGAGCTCAGTTATAGGATAACTGAACGTATGTGTCTCCACAGGCGCTATGTGGTATGTCTGTCAAAATGCTTAATCTGTATGTAACCAAAGTAACAAACAAATCCAGATTGTGGTACTTTCTACAAGACAACTGTCTTGGAATCTTCCAAGGTATCAGTGCTGGGAATGACAACAACAAAACAAAACAAAAACAGGGTGACTGTTTTAGATGGAAGGGAACGAAAAAGAGAAAATGCAACGAATGACTGATGAGTCTTGGATGAGGAGAGAGGTTAGAAAAGACATTAATGGAATAATTTAGGAAGTTTAAGTAGGTATTCAAATATTATCTATATGTGAGATAATATTTCTAGGTGATAATAGTATTATCAGTTAGGTGGAAGAATATTCTTGTGCTAAAGGTCATATCTCTACAACTAATTCAAATGGTTCAGCAAAAAAATTAAGTGTGTGTGTGGAGAGAGAGAGAGAGAGAGAGAGAGAGAGAGAGAGAGAGAGAGAGAGAGAGAGAGAGAGAAACAGAGAGATACAGAGATAAAGAAAACTTGGAAAAATGCTAGCATCTTCTATGGCAGGGTAGTCCTAACATAAAAGAGTAACCATGGTTACTTCAGGCTGTATCTATTCTGTATAAAGAGAGATCATAAAAGAGTTTATGTTTGAAAGGAAACTGACACAAACAGGAATACAGTCCACTGGTGTTAGAGCATTCAGTTCATTTTCCAAAAAACTTTTTCCATTTCAGAATTCAAAAATCTTTTTCCGATTCATTTCTGTTCTGCAGCAATTAATGGATGTTAGCTGGGAGAAGGAGATTGAAAAAGAAAAGAAACCCAAGGGAGAGGAAAACAAGGGTCAAGATTAGCAACAGGAAAGTTCAGTTCTCCTGCACCCATTCTGAAGAAGAGTTAGGTCTCCAGGTTTTAAAAGCTCTGCCTTGGTTCCCATCTGACGAGAAACCCGGTGTGGCTGTGGGCATCTCCAACGAGGCAGAAAGAGCCCCTTAGCAAGATGTACACTGACTTCATCCCGTGCCCACCTCTGGTCAAGCGTAGAACAGGGCCAGGCACCTGAATTACGAGCCTTGTGAGCAAACACACATCCCAGACCCACAGCTTTCAGCAGCTGCCCCAACTCAATGTGCCTGACATGGAAATTCCTCCCCCCAACCCCCGCCACAAACTTGATCCCTCGTTTCTGTTACCTCTTTCCTTCATCTATCCAGTCTCAAAACTGCAGCTTTATCTTTTACTTTGGTTCCCAATGGCCCATTTTTCACACCCTTCTTTCTCGTCCACATCCTCAAAGCCATGTTGGCCACAAGGTCCCTCAGAGTCCAGGCAGAAATGACCTCTCTTTTCTTTGTTCTTACTCAATATTTCTGCCTATGGCACTCACTTGGCACTTTTTAAAAATCCCTTCACCACATAGCATTGATTCTGCACCCAAAGCAAGTAAGTGGTTTGCTCTGTTACTTTATTTTAAATCACTTCAATTCTGTGAAGTAGTTTATGTTATTTTATCCCTACTTTACCCAAGAAATGGCTACTCAGACGGGTGAAATAAACTTGTTCAAGGTCACAAAGTTGTGAAGCTAATATTCAGACCCTGCTGTTCAGGTTCTACCCCAATACCAACGTGCTTCGAATTGTCATTTATAGTTTTAAACACGGTCTCCTGTCCTTAAATCCAGCAAACCATCCTTGAAGGAAGGGATCCAGCTTATCCAACTTTGTGCTCTCTCCAGAGCCAAGCATGCTTGTAACTCATGTTTACTGATTCATATTTAAAGACTCAGCCCAGAGCCCTGGCCAGTGTGGCTCAGTGGTTGGGCATTATCCTGTGCACCAAAAGGTTGCCAGTTCGATTCCCGGCCAGGGCACATGCCTGGGTTGCAGGCTCCGTCCCCAGTGGGGGGCATACAGGAGGCAGCCAATAGATGTTATGCTTCTCACATTGATGTTTCTCTCTCCCTTTCTCTCTAAAAATCAGTTTAAAATTTTTTTAAGGAAGACTCAGTCCAGAGACCATTTGTCTTTCTGACTTCCAGCCCCCATCCCTACAGAACGAACCACTCTGTCCTCCTGGCCTCTGTATGCTTCTACTGCAGTATATGCAAACCTTTTTTCCCACTGAATTTACTGGGTGACACTGGTCACTAAAATCATATAGGCTTCAGGTGTGCAAGCTTGAACTACAGGGTGCATGACAGCCACATGTATGCCTGGAACAGAGTAGGCACTTAACAAATGCTCAATGAATGAAATGTTTACACATGAGACAGTTGGGTTTCTCAACTGGGTTGCTATGCCTTGCTAACAAAAATTTATGATCTCATGTTTTATCTTTACCATATATGGAGGGAATTATTTTAGACTAGAGGAGCAGAGGGGAAATGGAAAAGAACAGTGAGTACAGGTCTTGGCCCTTTGGGGCATGTCCACTTCACCTGCTGCCCGGGGTATACTGTATTCTAGAGCTTACAACTTGTATGTGTAATAGCATTCAATACAAATTATGATTCAGTATGTCTGAGACAGAGCCCAAGATTTCACATTTCTAACAAGCTTCCAAGAGATGGTAATGTAGGTGATCTACAGACACGTTTATGAGTAGCAAAAAGTTCTAGACAGTTGTAGTGAAATGATGCCCATTTAAAGAGATATAGCCCAGCGGCATGGCTCATGACTCAACACTGGTTGAGTGTTGACCTATGAACCAGGAGGTCACAGTTTGATTCCCAGTCAGGGCACATGCCTCCTCAATGGGAGGTGTGCAGGAGGTAACTGATCAGTGATTCTCATTGATGTTTCTATCTCTCTTCCCCTCTCCCTTCTTCTCTGAAATATTTTCTTTTTAAAAAAAGAGAGAGATTTCATGTAAACTAAAATGACAAGACATAAATTCACTGACTGTTAATTCTAGCTGCCTCTGGGTTTCTGCTTTCTGCTTTTCTTTAACTCCCTAGTATTCTATAATGACTCTTGCTGACGGAAATAAAAATTTTAAATGCTATATATACATGCATAAAAACCTGTAGAGTTGGACCTTTTCACTCTGCATGCCTACATCTTTATTTAAGCAACAAATATATTTAAAAGGATTAGACTTTGGAGATAACAGGTTGGTGAATTCAGCAATTCCCTACATACTCATTTTAACATGCAGATTAACATAAAACAGCAATTACACTTAACAAGCAGCCACTACCATAAGCATTGTTTTTCTCAGGTTCCTTTCCCTTAATAAAAAGAGAAAGAATCCACTCATTTGGAATACAATAAAAGGCAAACCAAATTAAGGACAGAAGACAAAACAAGCAGGTGCTACCCTGAACCTCTTCCAAGTGGGTCAATAGAACCACATGAAAGTTAAAAGCGAAGTGAAATGCTTAAAAGTGAAGTGAAATGCATGCGTTCTCCTGGCAGAGACAGGGTGGGCTGGGGTCCACAACAAGGTTGAATGGAATAAATCAAAGCAGCACTCGCTGAGCACCTACAAGAGAGGTAGAAGAAAATGACCCCCAGAAGAGCCCCAATTCCAAAGCATAACAAGCAGAGATCATTAGGAAAAGGCAAAGAAGGGTGAGCATCTGCAAGAAAACATTCCCCAGGTACCCAACCCCCCTCCGGTGGCGTTCCATAGGATGCCAGGGCTATTCTGCAATTTGTAGAAGCTGCAGGCCTGGCAGGTGGGCATTTCACACCCGCTCCAATACCTGCGTCAATTCTAGACACTTGCCCAGCCACACCTGTCTGTGCCTCAAGGAGGCCAAAACCAAAGAAGGGGCCCGACCGCCCTGTCCCATGGCATTGTCGGGCCTTCTCGTCGGAGTGGAACTAACCAGGCCCTGCATCCTCTGCTTTCCAACTCAACTCTCTTCCAACTTCCAGGTAAGAGTTTCCCATCACAGGCTCCGGGTATTCATACCACAACTGCACCTACAAGTCCTAACTGATTTGGGGGCTTAAAGAAACATTAAGAAACTCACTGTGAAACTACCTACAAGGATTAGAACTCAAGGTCTGGAAAGCTCCTATATACAACGGAACTGAAAATCACTTCTGTGTGTCTACCTAGTAGCTTTAAGGAAGTGCTTTCATAGCTTTGAGGTTTAGACACGTGGACATTTGGCTCAACTGGAAACAAAGTGTTATCGTATCTCTGTTATCTCTGTTGAATTCTGAGAGTTGAGGGCCAGACCACTCCAGACAGGTAAGCATATGCTGATTATTAAAGTGTGATCACATGAGATTTCAAAACTAGTACCAAAGTCATCGTCTTCCCTGGGGGAAATCTGAATTTACTTAGACTTCCTTACATGTATTTTATTGAAAGTCAGCGTTGTTTTTACTTTTAATTACATCGATGATAGGTGGGGCAGGAGAGAGGGAAGACCACCATAATCTTCTCAGTGCCCCAAAGCTTAAATAGCTTAATACCTTAGCTGGAATTTTAAATTTGAAGAGATTTAAGAAGCATGATAAAAAAAAAAAAAAAAAAGTAATACATGGTCTTTTGCTTGGGTTCTGGCTTTTAAAAAATGTTAATGCTAAAGACTTGGGGGATATATTTGGGAAATTTGACTATGGATGGTTAGTAAATGATATTTGGGAACTATTGCTAACTTTGTTAGATGTCATAATGGTATTGTGTTTACTTAAGGCAGCTTCCTTATTTCTTGGAGGTGCCTGCTAAAATACTTGGTGTGCTGTGCCTGCATGGCCATGGGTGAAGCTGAGCTCAGGCCCCTGTTCCCCATACTCAGCCCCACGTTGGGCGCCATATATGCCGCTCCAGCACAGCCAGGTTTGGTGATCCTGAGAGGGGGCGGTGAAGGATTAATAAAAGACAGACAGAAGAAAGCTCGGTTGGGTGGGACACTGTCCTCTCTGATGAAGAGCTAGTGACAGCTCCTTGACCTGTAAGCTGAGTCTTTATTTTATAGCCAGATTCCACGAGGCAAAGTAAGGGCGTGGTCAAGATGTTTACAACATTCTCGTGGGTTTCGAATCTACTCAATTACATGCACCTGAACTCTATCAAGCCCACATCACTCAGCCATGTGGGACCACAGGTTCGGACCATAGGTTCAACCTTACCACTATATCCTTTGGCTATAATTGTGCTGGGACTTGCACGTGGCTTTGCCAGGAGTGGATTGTGCCCTCTCATTAGTCCCAGGCTTGAACCTGTCCAGATGCTGAGGCAGCTCTCCACAACTGACGGGTAAAATATCATGCCATCTATTTATTTCCGCAAAAACTTAATATGTATAAATTTACACAGATGAAGTACTTAGAAAAGAATGTTAATAATTATTAAAAGTAGATGGGGATTCTATGGGTGTTCATCATTCTATTTTTTCTACTTTTTTCTACATTTGAAAACTTTTAGAATTAAACGTTTAAATTTATAACAATAAAACATTTACGACCTTATAGTTTTATCTCCCTTATCCTATTGTCTTGCCACATTAGACTACAGTCCAGCTATCATAGATGATTATCTTTCCTCCCAAAGACATTCTGTCACACCTTCCCACCTCTGACCCTCTGTGTGTTATATTCTCTCAACCTGACATTTTTTCTCTCTGGTCAAAGTCTTTGGTGAGAGTCAACTGATTCTCTTAGGTCCATTTCAAATGCTGCCTTTTCTAGGAAAACTTCCCTAACCCCCCAACTTTATGCATTGCTGTTTTCTGACTCCCCATAACACTGGGTACCTCTCAGCATACTGATCACTTTCTGTCTTGCATGGCAAAAACTGAAGCTGACATTTACACACAGCTTCCGCTGTGTGAGGCCCTCGTCTGCCTGCTCCCACATGTGTTCTTTCATTTACTTATTTTATTCCTACCCCACTGGGATAGGAACTATTATCACTCACTTTTCACAGGTGAGGAAACGGGCTTTAAAAGGCTGGGCAACTTACCCAGGTCACCAGGTGAGTAAATGGCAGACCCAGGCTTCATTCCAATGGAGCCCCGTCGGCTCCCAAAGGCTTAAGCACTAAAGTGCATGTCATTTGCTCAGTGCCCTGACCCTTCCCTACTACACATAGCCACGGGAGGCAGGCAGAGCACCTCACTTACTCATTCCCTCAACCAATCTTTGTTGAAAAGCCTCTACTGTCAGGAAACAACGGCTCAACGTGATGGGATAAAGTAGTGAGTGGAATAGGGCAGTTTTTGACCCAGATAAAAAATAACAAAATTTGAACAAACTATGGACTTTAGTTAATAATAATGTATCAATGTCAGTTCATGAATTGTAGCAAATGATTGTAGCAAATGTACCATATGAATGTAAGATGTTGAAATAGGAGAAATGAGATGGGAGGGTATATGAGAACTCTGTACTATCATCTCAATTTTTCTGAAACTCTAAAAGTATTCTTTAAAATTATGTCTGTTTTTATTTTTTAATATATTTTTATTGATTTCAGAGAGGAAGGGAGAGAGAGTTGGAAACATCAGTGATGAGAATTATTGATCAGCTGCCTCCTGCATGCACCCAGTGGGGATTGAACCCACAACCGAGGCATGTGCCCTGACTGGGAATCCAACCATGACCTCCTGGTTCATAGGTCGATGCTCAACCACTGGGCTATGCCAGCCAGGCAAGAATGTCTATTTTTTAAAAAGAAAAAAGAACGTGACTATGAGGTTGGTTGTCTTGATGGCTCATACACCGCCTCTCACACCAATTCCAAAGAGTGGTCCAGTCATTGTTAGCAAAAAGGGCGTGACACTGAAACATCTGGATGGGGCCTATTTGGGGACTGAGTTTGAACTAGTATCTCCAACTGGCAGTGTGGTATGTATTCTTAAAACCTAATCTTATATTTTTATGTCCCTTCCCACATACAACGCTAACATGTTTCAGGCTCAGTCTCCAGATCAGTGATGGCGAAACTATGACACGCGTGTGAGAGGTTACATGCGAACTCATTTTTTTTGGTTGATTTTTCTTTGTTAAATAGCATTTAAATATATAAAATAAATATCGAAAATATAAGTCTTTGTTTTACTATGATTGCAAATATCAAAAAATTTCTATATGTGACACAGCACCAGAATTAAGTTAGGGTTTTTCAAAATGCTGACACGCCGAGCTCAAAAGGTTCACCATCACTGCTCCAGATTAATTCACTTTGATTTAATCAACATGCCCAAGAAGGAGTTTACCACATCTCCTACTTCTCTAAATCAAGTCAAGGTCTTAAAAGAAGTCTCAGAAAGACTCTAGGAAATTCAATTTTCAAAAAACAGTGTTGGTATTTTTTCCTTAAAAATCCGAGTCCCAATTCTCAAGTTCTATAGCCACCTCAAATCCAGAACATTAGGCACCTGCACATTAACATAGGCAACCATCCATGCCTGATTCTCTCCCAAAGAGAACTTTCAGATCCCCGATCCAGGGACTTCTCTCCGCTCTAATACATGACTCTCCGCTGCCTTTGTGAGACCTGCTGGACTTTCCCATGTAAAAACTTCCTATGTGAAGCTAACCTAATAAATCACCATGAGTGACAGTAACTCCATTTTAGATCAAAATCCTAGAAAACCACAGACAAACAAATATGTAAATATTTAGCAGACACCACTTGATAATATTAGCCATAATAATAAGCAACAGCATTAAGAGTACTTCAGTGTTTACAGAGCATTTTGTCATTTAGTTTCATAGAAGGTGGTAAATGACACAGGTGGTAAAGATATCCCCATTTTATAGATACGAAAAAATTGAGGCTTATCATTGGTGTCAGAACTCATTCACATCCACCACTGCTGACTTGACTCCACACAGGATCCCTCCAGACTTGGCTCAGTGCTTTTGTTCTCTCCACCCAGAAAGACGGGAGCTCTCTCCCATTGTAATTTCCCAGTCTACCTCCCTCATCTCTGGAGTCCCTATCTATCTATCTATCTATCTATCTATCTACTAACCTACCTATCATCTATCTATCTCTATCTCTTTCTCTCTCTTTCTCCAGGTCATTTATCTGTTCATGCATCCAATCTCCTGAGCAGAATTATGGAAACCAACTCAGGACTGGGCACATCCCCACTCATTCTTACAGGCCCTGCATGTTAACACAATGCCTCCCACAGGGGTGCTCCCCAATCCCCATGGCCCATGCCCACATGAATGATCCTGTGCCACAAAGCTTACCCATCGGCAGAAGCTGTGAAACAAAAATATACCCTGTTCTGGTTCCAGAAAATGAATGGTAAATTTTTCCTTGACCTTGAAGCAAAATAAATTATGGTTCTGTTTTATAACATGGCTGATAACCATAAATAGGAAAGAGAAAGTGTTCTGTTTTCTTCCTGAATCCTCAGCTCGGCTTCCAATTTGGGGCCAAGAACATTTGGGGAACGTGCCACAGGTCCTGGTTTGCATCCAGATTCCGGAAAATGAGTTTGACCATACATATCGCTGGAGTTCCTGTGACAGGAACCACCCTCTACAAAACACCTAAAATCAGTGTTTCTCTTTCTGTGGACTTACTGGCCACATTGACCATCTACACTAATACAAGACAAACATGCAAGTTGACTGTACCTTTGCTACACCTTAAGCCACTCCCACCAGCCAATCAGAGGGATTATATGCAAATTAACCCAACCAAGATGGCGGCCAGCAGCCACGGAGCTGGAGCAAGCAGGAGGCTTGGTTGCCCCAGTGATGGAGGAAGCCAAGCTTCCCGTCTGCTGCGGCCAGCTCTGAGCTCCACTCAAGGTAACAAAGTTTCAATTATAGAAGATAAATAAACCCGAGATACCTGCTCTCAGCCAGCCATGGCCACGGTGCTGGAGCGAGCAGGAGGCTTGGGTTGCCCCTGGCGATGGAGGAAGCCAAGCTTCCCGCCTGCCCTGGCTGGCTGTGAGCTCCACTCAAGGCTATAAAGTTTCAATTATAGAAAGTAAATAAATCCCAGAATAAAAAAAAAAAAAGAAGAAGAAGAAAAGGAGAGGCTGGGAGCTTCCATTGCTGGGGGGTTTGGCCAGCCTGAAAATGGCCTTCAGCCCCTCACCCAGACTGGCCAGGCACCTCAGTGGGGAAGCCCCTCCCTAAAAGGGGTGTGGTCAACCTGAAAGCAGCCATCAACCCCTCACCAGGCTGGCCAAACCTCCATGGGGTGAGGGTCCCCGCTGGTGGGGTCAGGGGGAGTGACCAGCCTGCAAACAGCCATCAGCCCCTCACCCAGGCTGGCCAGGCACCCAAGCGGGACCCCCACCCTGATCTGGGACACCCTTCAGGGCAAACCAGCAGGCCCCCACCTGTGCACCAGCACTCTATCCTATATAATAAGCAAATTGACCCTAAGAGCAGAACGACTGCGAATGACTGGTCACTATGACACACACTGACCACCAGGGGGCAGACGCTCAATGCAGGAGCTGTCCCCTGGTGGTGAGTGCGCTCCCACAGGGTGAGCTCTGCTCAGCCACAAGCCAGGCATATGGCTGCCAGGACAGCGGTGGTGGTGGGAGCCTCTCCCGCCTCCTCAGCAGCACTAAGGATGTCTGACTGCAGCTTAGGTCTGCTCCCTGCTGGTAAGTGGACATACCCCGAGGGCTGCCGGGCTGCCAGAGGGATGTCTGACTGCCAGCTTGGGCCCAATCCCCCAGGGAGCGGGCATAAGCCAGCAGGTGGACATCTTCCGAGGGGTCCCAGACTGCAAGAGAGCATAGGCCGGGCTGAGGGACCCCCCGAGTGCACAAATTTTTGTGCACCAGGCCTCTAGTTTTGTTATAAGAACCTTTGATTCTCAGAAGCTAAATCCGATGGAAAGTCAATTTTTTTTTAGACTTGTATTGATTTCAGAGAGGAAAGGGCAGAGAGAGAGAGAGAGAAAGAGAGAGGGAAACATCAATGATGAGAGAGAATCGTCAATGATGAGAGGGAATCATTGATCAGCTGCCTCCTGCACGCCCCCCACTGGGGATTGAGCCTGCATCCCAGGCATGTGCCCTTGACTGGAATCAAACCCAGACCCCTCAGTCCACAGGCCGACGCTCTGTCCATTGAGCTAAACCAGCCAGGGTGGAAAGTCAAATATTTTTAAAAGATCAAATAATTAAAAAAAAAAAATTCTTCTCCGCCCCCTGGTATGAAATATAAAGCTCCTGACTTCACACAGAGAGGCACTAATTCAGAGTTCACTGCTCCGGCCTGAAGGAAAACTGAAGGCCTTCACTGTGCCAGGACATCACAGAAGTTGCTGAAAGAAGCAGTTTACTGAATAGTACTGCTGTGTCTTCAAAGTTTTACCAGGTCCAACGGTGGAAAACTAAAACCACTGGGATCAAAGAGGCTAACATTCAATGCTTGCTTTGTTTGTTTTCAACCAGAATAACCAAAACTGAATATAGTTCATCAAGGTTTTAAGTTCTGCTTCACTGTATTTTTCCTTCTGAGTCCAACTATAAAAGAGGCTTTTTAAAAATAATAAAATGTTTAATTCTATCATCAGTAACACGTGCTTTGAACTTTTTTTTTAATCAGAAATGAGAGATGAGGTGTATAGAGGGATCCAAACCTTTTCCTGTATGTCCAAAGGCATATACCTTAGAATCAAACTGAAATCATCAGAAATGTCCTCAAATTTCACAATGAATTGCTCCTCTGCCCTCATCACAGACTACTAGAAGGAACTTAGGGCTGTGTGTGTGTGTGTGTGTGTGTGTATGTGTGTGCGCGCACGTGCGCACGTGCATGCATATGCGGTATGTGTACACACTTATGGGTGCTCATGTGTGCTGTGCCTGGGGGTGGGGTTGATGTGGGGGAGGGTAGGCATCAGAGCTGGAATTCATAAAAAGTGTCTTAGGTCCTCCTATGATCTGGTTCCACTTGCCCCTTTGCTTTTCCACCCTGTTCTTTGCTCCAGGTGGCTGAGCATTTAACAATAGGCACCCTTGTCCTCTGGCTCAAGGTTGGGTTTAGCCAATGGAGAGGTTCTCACAGGAGGGTGCCTGAAGGAGAGCAGAAGGAGGGAGAACAACTCCCGTCATGCGGGGTCCTCTCAGGTCACCAGTCCCATCAGGTGGCCACTACACACAGCTCTGTCTCCCTGCAGTCGCCCCTCCCTCACCTCCCAGGTCCAGAGTGGAAGGAGCTTGGCTGCTATAAGCCCCAAGGCACTGAGCTTCCTTGTGGTCCCCACACCCTTCCCGAGTTCCCAATTTGAATGTGCCACCTGTGTCCTCATGGGACCTGAACTACTATGTAGACCTAAAGCCTTTGAATAGTCACCTAACCAGATAGTAATTAGCCTTGGTCAAAGAAGAGTCAGTCTACAATATTTCAGAACCTTTTAAAGCTGTTTTGGCTGGTGTACTGACATGCTTTTGTTTGTTTTAATCCACAAAATGTCATCATCTGTAATAAATTATACAGTAGTGGAAATATACTTGTAGATTAAGTGGTCTCCCCCTCCCCAGCCTTATTGAGATATAGCTGACATATAAAACTAGTGATATTAAAAGTGTACATCATGTTATAGAATTGTACACCTGAAACCTATAATTTTATTAACCAACTAGAGGCCCAGTGCACAAAAATTTGTGCACTCAGGGGTAGGGGGCCCCTCAGCCCAGCCTGTGCCCTTTCGCAGTCTGGGACCCCTTGGGGGTGACCACTTGCTGGCTTAGGCCTGCTCCCCGGGGGATTGGGCCTAAGATGGCAATCAGACATCCCTCTGGCAGCCCGGCAGCCCTCAGGGGATGTTCACTTGCCAGCGGGAGCAGACCTAAGCTGCAGTCAGACATCCTTAGCGCTGCTGAGGAGGCAGGAGAGGCTCCCAACCACTGCTGTCCTGGCAGCCATCAGCCTGGCTTGTGGCTGAGCAGAGCTCCCCCTGTGGGAGTGCACTGACCACCAGAGGACAGCTCCTGCATTGAGCGTCTGCCCCCTGGTGGTCAGTGTGTGTCATAGTGACCAGTCATTCCCAGTCTTTCTGCTGTTAGGGTCAGTTTGCATATTACCCTTTTACTATATAGGATAGAGGCTTGGTGCACGGGAGGGGGCTGGCTGGTTTGCTCTGAAGGGTGTCCTGGATCAGGGAGGGGGTCCCGCTGGGGTGCCTGGCCAGCCTGGATGACAGGCTGAGGGCCATTTTCAGGCTAGCAGGCGACTGAAGCTCCCAGCCTCTTTTTTTTTTCTTTCTTTTTTTTTAATTCTGGGATTTATTTACCTTCTATAGCTGTCACTGGAGATGAGAGCCGGCTCCAGCTCTGTGGCCGTGACTGGCTGAAAGCAGGTATCTGGGGTTTGTTTAGCTTCTATAATTGAAACTCTGTTGCCATCACTGGCGCTCTAAACTCTGAGCCCGCTGCCGGCTGAAAGCAGGTATCTGTGGTTTGTTTGGCTTCTATAATTGCAACATTGTTGCATCCGGAGCTCAGAGCTGGGCCGCGGCAGGTGGGGAACCTTGGCTTCCTCCATCACCTGAGCAAGCAAGCCTCATGTTCGCTTCAGCTGCATGGCTGCCGGCCGCCATCTTTGTTGGCAGTTAATTTGCATATCCTGCTGATTACCATGTTTGTCTATTATTAGATAGGATGTCACCCCAATACCTTCAATTAAAAAATAAAGTGCACATCATAGTGGTGTGATATAGGTACGCATTGTGAAAGGATTCCCCCACCTAGTGTTATCAACTATAGCCACATGCTTTACATTAGATCTTTAGACCTTATTCATCTTACAGCGAAGTTTGTACCCTTTTACAAACCTATCCCTATTCTCCCTACCTCAGCCCCTGGCACCACTTTTCTAGTCTGTGTTTCTATGAGTTTGACTTTTTTTTTTCAGATTCCACATATACGTGATACTATGCAGTATTTGTCTTCCTCTGTCTGACTTAAGTCACATAGCACAATGCCCTCAAACTTTACCCGTGTTGTTGTGATGACAGGATTTCCTTCTTGCTCATGGCTGAATAATATTCCACTATATGTGTGTGTCTGTGTGTGTGTGTGTGTGTGTGTGTGTGTGCATCTCACTTCTTTATCCATTCACCAGACAGGCTGTTTCCGTATCTTGACTAGTGTGTTGATAAAGCTGCAATGAACATGTGTGGGTGTATGTGTTTTCAGAAAAATACCCAGAAGTGGAATTTCTGGATCACATAGTTCTATTTTTAATGTTTTGAGGAAACTCCATATTGTTTTCCATAGCGGCTGCAAAAACGTACATTCCCACCAGCAGTGCACAAGGGCTCCCTTTTCTCCACATCCCTGCCAACACTTACTCTTGTCTTTTTGGTGACAGCCGTTCTAACAGGTGTGAGGTGACACACCACGGTGGTTTTTGTTTTCTTTTTCCCCCCAAGTCAAAGCCCAATTTTATTTACACTCATCCTAAAGCACAGGATCTGGGGCTAGAGGACAGATCTCAGGGGAGAGGAGCTTGAGGCCACAGAGGACAGCGATGGGGTGCAGGAGCAGAAAGGGACATGGCGAAAATGGATGGTCCCCTCTCTGAGTGTTCTCCATGGGCTCCCACGTACCCCTGGGCAGAGGCAGAGGTGCAGTCTCATTCAGGATTTGGACTTGGATACAGCAAATCCAATGAGTCCAGCCAGTCCCACCACACCCAGGCCATGCCTCCAACAATGGCCGTTTTCTCCTATGAGAGTGCATGGCCCCAGGATGTAGGGACCTTGTTCGTTAGGATCACCGTTCATGCCCACTGCCTAGAACAGGGCATGGCATGCAGTCCACACTCACTAAATATTTGCTGAATAAACGGAAGAACTGCCGATCTGCTTCCTTAAGGACTACAGCTAAATTTCCTGTGACCAAGATGTTCAGTGGCCAGCTTTCGAAGATGCTATGGAAGGGATTCTCTTTAAATTAAAAGAGGAGTTTGTGGAACGATGTGCCATCTTACACGATTATCCACACTGCACATCAAAACCAGCACAGTGCACAGTACACAGACAGAAAACATGAACAAACTTAAATTGTTTAAACCAGGACAGCAAAGGTTTCCTGCAAAGGGCCAGACAGAACTTACACTTTGAACTCCATAGAATCTGTCACAATGGCTCACCTCCGCTGCTGTAACATGAGAGCAGCCACACACAGCACACCAATGAATAGCACAGCTGTGCTCCAATAACACTTTGTTTATGGACACTGAAATAAGAATTTCATATAATATTCAAGTATCATGAAATATTATTTTCCTTTTGATTTTTTCCCAACAAAAAAATGTGAAAAGCATTCCAGGCTCACAGGCCATACAAAAAAACAGGCAGCAGGCTGGATTTGGCTCCACACTGTAGCTGGCTGCCCCCTGGTTTAAATAATTTCTAAGGGTATGTTTTTTTTTTCTATAGACAAAATACATCTAGTCAATCAATCTGCTGGGTAGCTACAATTAAGCATGGAATAACTGTATTTGGCAAAGAATAATATGCTGGATGAACAGTTTACTGGGTGAATAAACATTAGTAATCATTCTTTCAGGACTGTCTTTCCACCAAGATTTTCAAACAAATTCTGAAAGCATCTTTTTCTTCATCTAAGTCTCTCATCTTCCATCCTATTGAAAAAAAAATATGTGTCCTACTCCTGTTTTTTTTATCAAAAAGGGGAACTGTAATAAAAGCTTAGACAGAGAGAAGAGGATGTCTTCCCACATTTTGGGGCAAGGCAGATTCCAGCACAATGCTTTATGATAAAGTGTACACTGTGTTGCTTACACTTTGCTTTCAAGTACTTTTTAAACACACCCTGTTGTGTGGGCTCTGGAATGAGAACTATTTTGATTTCAGGTGCTGCTAGAATTGAGAGTTGTCTGTCCCCATGAGCCGTAAAATTTGCTGAAAAGGCCAGGCTGGGAGATGGTGTGGCCAGAACATGTTATTTCATAACTTAAAGCAGAAGACTTTAAGTTCACTCGGTTTTAATAATAGTCTCATCTCTGTGACATATTAGCAATATATGAAAACAAGCAATCTGAAGAACTCTTCTTGGTATTATTCAGAAGAGGTGTAATTAACTTGAAAGATGTCTATTTGACCTTAGATTCACAGCCGAGAACAGTAACACTTTACTTCTGGTCTCTAGATGTTTTAAATATCCCAGTGATGGGTGTCCCAGAGACCTGATCAAGAAAGAATTCAAGAAGAAAGTTCTCAACTTTTACACCCCTCATTTTCTCCAACACACGCCTTATCATTCACTAGACCCTGGGACCCTTCCCCAGTCTCTTCTGGCCTCTCCATCCCAACCACCACAATCCAGGTCATTTTTCTTCTCAGCATCCTCTCTAGAAGATGAAACCCACACAGCAGGAATAATGAACTACTCACTGTTAAACCCTTAGCGCCTAGCACAGTACCTGACACACAGTAGGAGCTCAAGAAATATGGGAAGGCAACAGTCCTGCTCATAACATTCTTGGCCCCTCTCATTCTGGCCCCACTTCCCATTTCTAGTCTGTCTTCCATCATTCCCCACTATCCACACCAGTGGTTCTCAACCTTCTGGCCCTTTAAATACAGTTCCTCATGTTGTGACCCAACCATAAAATTATTTTCGTTGCTACTTCGTAACTGTAATGTTGCTACTGTTATGAATCATCATGTAAATATCTGATATGCAGGATGGTCTTAGGCGACCCCTCTGAAAGGGTCGTTCGACCGCCAAAGGGGTCGCGACCCACAGGTTGAGAACCGCTGATCCACACCCTCCTGGCTTCACACACACACCCATTTGTCCTTGAATTCCCCCATGCACACCCCTGTCTCCATAAGCTCATTCGCACGGCTTCCTCTCCCTGAAACATCATCCCTTCTCCCCTACCTGTGGGCCTCCGAAAGCCCAAATCCACAGCCCAAGCCTGATGTAGAAAGGAAGAATGACTTGCCCCTTTGCTTGGTTTGCACAGAACTTTAGACACACTGTCTTAATCATTACACTTTATTTTCTGGCTGTTTCCCCCCCCCCCCCCGCCCCCCCCCCCAAAAAAAAACATGTGCTCTGAGGGCAGGGCTCCTGTCCTTCTTTTTCTTTCTTTCTTTTTTTCTTCTTTTTCTTTTTATTCTCAGTGGCTTACTTGTAATATATACTGAGTGCCTCTTGAAAGCTACTTATTCATTCATGCAACAACTTCTTATCACGCACACAACCTCCACTGGCACTATGGGGATATATGAAAATCTGAACACACACACACACACACACACACACACACACACGTATCCCTGCCTATTGGAATTTGTATTATAGTGAGGAGTGAGAGGTAGTAACTTAAAACATAAGTAGGATATGTAGTGTGTTAAAAAGGGATACGCTCTATAGGAAAAAAAAAGAAGGATAAGGATTTGGGAGGATGAATGTAGGAAGGTCTGCAGTTGTCAGTATGTCATTCAGGTAGGTAGGGCAGGTTTCACAGAGAGGGTAACATCTGATCAAAGATTAAAGAAGAGAAGAGGTTGCCCTGTGGGTATCTGGGGAACAGCATCCAGGAGGAAGAAAGAGCAAATGTGAAGTCCCTGAGGCAGAAATAAGCTCAGTGTGTTCAAAGGCCAGGGCAGGGGGCGTGGAGTTAGCTGGGGGAGAATATGAGGAGATGCGGGCAGCGAGGCAAGGGGACATGGTACGAATGCTTTCGGGCAATCACAGGGACTTCATCTTTTATCGTGAGGACAGAGGAGTCTTTGCAAGCTTTGAGCAGAAGAGTGCCAAGACTGTACAGAACCTCTCCCGTGAGAATAGAGTATGGGAGAGAATTAAGGGAAGCTGCTAGGAGGTCCTTGGAATAGTACAGGTGAGACAGAACAGTGGCTCGGGTCAAGGTGGCAACAACAGATATGTTCTCAAGGTCAAGTCCATTAGGTTTTCTGACAGACTGGACCTTGGAAACATGTCTAGATTTCTTCCTTTTCATTGATAGTGATAAGCCCCAGCCCAGACCCTTATCGTCATTCCTACATTTCTGTGAATGGCTCCAATTTGTTCTCCTCTCCATCAATTCTCTTCAATCTTCTCCTATAAACCACCGCAGGGTAGTGGTCAGAATGGCACTCCTATCACACATCATCTGCTCACAGTGGGTTGGAGCACAGACCTGCTTCGAAGCCCTCCCCCGCCTGTCTCCTCAGTTCTTGTCATGCATGATACCCAGTGACAGTGGTAGTGTTTCAGTCTTTTCTGTATTATAAACATAAATAATCAATTACATACACATACAAACATATACACATATGTGTATTTTGGACAATGTCAGCTTAATCTCCCTAAGAGATTACAATTCCTACACTATGGTTCAAATACCTTCAAGTATGGGGGAGGGGGGGTATAATTTCTGCCATGACTAAGTGTAAGGTTGGATATTAGTACATAAGCTGTAAAGAAAAAAAGGAAAACAAGCAAAAATAAATATTACTAATTCTGATGGTCTATCCATCAATCAAACCATTTTAAGAAAAAAAATTATTTAAATTTTTTTTGAAATTAGAAAAAATGATATGGCTTTATTTTTTAAATGAAACATTAATTATAATGGATTGAAATGTGTATAGATAAGGGATGCCACAATGAGTTTATACTCCAGACCACCACTGCCTACATTCAAAAGAAAAACTGTCATCATTTTCTTATTTACTAGAGACCCAGTGCACGAAATTCATGCACGGGTAGGGTTCCTAGGCCTGGCTGGCAATCAGGGCCGATCGGGGGCCTTCCTTCCCCAGGCTCTGCCTGCCAGGGCCTTCCTTCATTCCGCGCCACCCCCTGGTGGTCAGCCCACATCATAGCGAGAGGTTGAATTCCCGGTCGAACTACCGAGGGTACAATTTACATATTAGCCTTGTATTATATAGGATTAGTAAATTTCAAGGTTCAAACTAAGACTACGGAGGTAAATCACACCACAGAGAAATGACTACAACAGTTTCCAGACAAGCCCATCAAGAGTTGCAGAGTTAAGTAGTTATTGCTATTGGAAGAGTTTAGGGCAGGCATCTCCTTTGACCTACGACCTGCATCTAGGCGTTTTAATTAAGAGGAAAGTAAAATTTGGACAGAGGAATCAGAAGATATTTAAAAGGCACACTGCCTTTATCTGTGCATCAGTCATTACTTCTAGTCCAAACAGGCAGGCCTTTCTTAGCAACAGCCTTCCTGATTAGCAATAAGATTGTGGAGACTTCCAAGGCTACCCCCAGGCTTACAGCCTGAAAAGCAAATACAGTTCAGACCAAAGCTCATATTTAAAGCAAACAAACTGAGCATAAAGGTACACTTTCAGACACACTTCAGCAAGATGGGATTCTTTGTCCTTCAAATCACATTTGGTAAACATCTGTCTTTTTTCCTTTCTCTGTCTCAACTCAACGTTTTAACTAGTACGCTTTCAAGGGAACATACTTTACCACTTTTCCTACAAAAATTACCTACTTCCTCTGCATGCCAAGAGGATAAGAAAGACTGACCAATAAACACAGTTTTTAAAAAATTACAGGTTTTAAAAATATTTACTAGGGTTTTAGAAACTATATGAAAACATAATGAAGCAAAATGACCCATGATCATACTACCTGGCTAGCTCCTGATTCTTTTCTAAAAGGAAAGAAAATACATACACGACCATAGCTAGAAAACTCAAATCATGCAGAAAAGAAAAAGAAGAAACATTTTTCAATATATAAAAGTTCGTATCTTTTTAGGAAAAAATATGTATATACTAGCTTTTTTTTCAATTATACAAAAGGAAATGGTATTCATATGGGTCTACAAAACATTTTTCATTTTATATAGATACATGCACATATATATATGTTATGTGTGTGTATAACAATTCCAAATCAACACACATACAGAGCTACTTCATTCTTTACAAAGATGCTATAATATAATTTGTAAACTATCTTGGCATGGTTTTAAGTGAACCTATTTATGATTTAAGTTTTTTTAAAAATATATATTTTATTGATTTTCCACAGAGAGGAAGGGAGAGGGATAGAGAGTCAGAAACATCGATGAGAGAGAAACATCGTTCAGCTGACTCCTGCACACCCCCCACTGGGGATGTGCCCGCAACCAAGGTACATGTCCCCGACCAGAATCGAACCTGGGACTCTTCAGTCCCCAGGCTGACGCTCCATCCAGTGAGCCAAACCTAGGGCTATGATTTAAGTTTTGAAATACATTGCCAAATTGCTCTCCAATGGCGTCTATTTTAGAAGACAAATAATTACAGACGGCAGTCCCTTTTCTACATGTGTTGTATCACAAATGACCTGCTTTGCCCGAAAGCTGCAGCACAGCAGGCCAGGCAACCAACCCATCCCAGATCATGTCAAGCTCTTCTAGACAACACAGACTCTATGAACTAATGAGCAACATCTCAGAGCAAAGCTGGAGGGTGGCAATCACAGCTCTGGTAAGGGTTCTGTGCAGCTGACCTTTTACTTGTTTATACATTCTTTGTCTAAGACACAACTGCAGGAAAAGATGGTGGGGGAGAGGGGGGAATTATCATCGGCTGGGTACTTACCTTTGGTAGTTCATTTAGCCACTATGACACAATACCACAGGCTGGGTGGCTTCTGAACAACAGAAATTTATTGCTCACAGTTCTGGAAGCTGGAAATCCAAGACTGAGGTGCCAGCATGGTCACCTTCTGGTGAGGCCCCTTTTCCTGCTCCATAGCTAACCTTTTCCCTGTGCGCTCACCTGGCAGAATGGGCTGGGGTCTCTCTGGAGGCTCTTGTATAAGGCACTGATTCCATTCATGAGGGTTCTACCCTTATGACTGAAGCACCTCCCAGTCACCAATTCTTTATATCATCTTTGAGAGTTAGGATTCCGACATATGAATTTTGGAGGACACATTCATTTATATCACAGCAGTACTTAACTAAGAATACTAGCAGTTGAAAATACAGTAGGTCCTCGGGTTATGTCGGAGATCCGTTCCTACAGCGCGATGTGACATAACGCAATTTTTGCTGTGAGTCGGAACCCACCTACATAAGCACCTACGTCACTCTCATGGAGCACATACACAGCAGTAATGAAGTGAAACATTAAAAAAAAAAATTAAAAGAAAGATAACAATTCCTGACCTTTACTTGTGGTAAATAAATAATAAAAAACATAAAGCACATATGTACATATGTCAAAATGACGAAACTTTTTTTTTTTTTATAAATAAATGGGAGATGGCGATGTAACCAAGAAATGACATATGTCAAGTCCGACATAACCCAAGGACTGCCTGTACTAGGAAAGCAGTAGATAGACGGGAGTCACATGCCATCAGAGAGTTGAACAGCTTGGACTCTCCCCATTGTCAAATCCTTGGGAGCCCCCCAAGGCGGTCAGTGTGGAAAAAGCTCAAAGACCCAAACAAGGAATGCAGAGAGGGGATGCAGTCAGGAACAGCCAGAAGGAATGAGCTTCTTCCTTCCTTCTCCGAGTAGCTGCTTAGGAGAGTCTGCTTCCCCCAGCAACCAGATGGCTCTGGATAACACAGCCAGCAAGCAGACAGAGGCAAGACTGGGCGACATACTTTGGGTGCAAAACCTGGAACAGATGAATTTGGGGGGGGGGGGGGGGCGGAAGGGGAGTGATTAACCAGGGAACTTGTATACATATATGCATAACCCATGGACACAGAAAACAGAGTGGTGAAGGCCTGGGAGGGGCGGGTACAGGGTGGAGGGGATCGATGGGGGAAAACAAACAAACAAAATAAAAACAAAGGGGGCATCTGTAATACTTCCAAGAATAAAGATAAATTTTTAAAAAACACAAAACACAAAAAACAAAAACCTTGGGACAGGTTCCCAAACGTGCCCTGCGTTTTTATTTCCACCTCTGAGGGTCGGATTAGGTGTTTTCCTCAGGTAAGAGGCTTAAAATCCTCCGTTCACTGACAGCCTCCTACCTCCTACTTGCTTATCAAAAAAATAAAATGCCACCTCTCCAGATTAATCTACATTCACATTGCACTCTCTCCTTGAAAATTCCAAAGCATTCCCTTCATCTATTACTTTGGACCTTTATTGTCTCATTAAGTTATTAGAAGAATAAAAGATATACAGAGAGAGAGAAACAAAGTTTTCTACAGGTCAACCACTTCATAGGCATTGCTTTTATTTATACTGGCATATAATGTTTTGGGGAAAAGTTCAGATTCAAATCTAAATTAGTAGACGTGAGACCTGGATAAAAACATTTGGTCTTGCCAATCCTCAGTTTCTTTACCTTTAAAACAGGGTAATACTCTCTCTCTCATAGGATTGATGTGAAGATCAAATGAATTTCCTTCTCTCCCCCCCCCCCCCCGCTCCCCCTTCAAAGACTGAGAAAGTGCTTAAGTACTTAACACATGGGACATGCTCAATAAAACCTGGGCTCTCCCAAAAGAGCTTGTATTCTGGCTGTCTCTCCCCAGGATATTACATTTTATTCCCTCTAGTGACTACCGAACTAGACTTCCATAGAGGATACCATTAACAAGTTAACTTGGGATTTAATGGACTTGCACTGAACTAAGTAAAATTTATCCAACATCTCTTATCACTCATAAAGAAATGCCTGCTCGAGATCAGTGGTCATTTTGAGTCCAATTTTAGAATCCTCGAGGGCCAAAAGTCATGGTTGGAATTCCAGATTTTTTTATTTCTGTGATAAGTCTTTGGTAACGTCATTAATTACCCTCTTACTTTCCTGGGCACTGTCACGCTTTAATTCGATAATAGCCACAACATGAACAAACTATCTGCAACCTTAAGTCTTCAAGAAAATCACCCTTGTGAAACCAAGCACAGAACAGTTACTAAGATGCTAACATCTGTCCTAAAAGAGCTTCACACAATGACTGCAAGAAAAACGGTTTTTCTTTAATTCCTAAAAAGGGTGCACTAGCACACTGCACTGAGAAATTTCCTAACACAAGCTAGACGGAGGCTGACATTCATGTTCTAAATAAATTACTGGGCTTGGATACTGTCTATGTAAAAACACCCAATAGACTATTTTCGTGAATAAGTGAAGCTGATGATCAATCCTTTTTTGAGCAGATAATAATCAATTTGGAAACTTCAGAAATTCTGAACAGTCATGTCATAAACACAGATCTTATTTGTGAAATATAATCAAATTAAATGTTTTGTTCATTATAGGTCACTATGGAACTGAGAAACTATCACTTGTTTTTATATCAATAGCTACATTAAAATAAATGATAACTGACTATATGTCAGTAGAGTGCAGTATCTTTGAAGGCTTTTAAATGAAACCTAGTACTTCACAGGTTATTTAACATAAAAATATAAAGACAAGCAAAAATAATCAAAACAGGTAAGATTCTGAACTCTATTAATATCTCTATATATAAAAGTCTAAGGGACCGTCCAACCGTTTGACCACCCGACTGCTAGCTATGACATGCACTGACCACCAGGGGGCAGGTGCTCCAACCGGTAGCTATGACGCACACTGACCACAAGGGGGCAGACACTCAACGCAGGAGCTGCAGAACTGAGGTGACCTGGAAGCTGCAGTTCTCAGGTGATGCACCCGGAACCAGAGAAAAGGGAGCCCGATTCCGAAGTGCCTCAACTGAGAACCATGCACTCGCAACCCAGGACCCCTCAGAGGATGTGGGAGAGTGGGTTTCTGCCAGATCCCCGCAGAGCAGGCAAGGGATCCCACCGGTGCACTAGTATTTATCACAAACACTCTTATTACAGATTTACACAAAAATGGTTTCTTATCATGAAAGCACGTTACAGAAACCCTCTTTATTCATCTTGCATTGGCTCCCCGAATGTGACTACGTTGATGTGGTGATTTTTCTTCATCTGCAACCAAATAATTATAAACAGGCTGGAGCCTTCACAAATGTAATTGTACCACAACTCAAACTTACCCGGCTCAATCATTCTGAACCCCTGATTTCAGTCAGCACAACACTCGACTCAAAGTAAAGGGCAGTTAAAAAGCTACTGTCACCCAGCCATATTCTGTTTCAGCTTCCTAAGAAAAACAACAAGACCAAATTCTCCTAGAACATTATACTACATTCCTCATAGGGTCATTCATCATTCTGAGCATAGGTCACAGAGATTTCTGAAAGGGCACCAAAGGGGGAAAAAAGATTTGTAGGAGTGACTGGGTTAAAAGATTCAAGATACCCACTTCCAGGAGGATCCTAGAGATATAAATGAAAGCTTATCTATGGCTTTTTTCTTTTAAATGAAGAATAAAAAAAAAAGAATAACTCCACATTGCTCTCTATAGATGCATTTTTATGAAGTGATACCATCAGCCAAGAACTGATAAATCAGCCAAAGGACTGCCAAGAAACGCATTGGGGCCAGGTAACAAACATGTCAGTTCCCATCTAGCTGCTCTGCCCACGTTGAAATGAGAAGATTACAATGAAAGAGGAGAAGCAGGGAAGCCATTCTGGAGAACTGAGCCCGCAGAGAGCTGGGAGGCATGGCTTGACCTACTAACAGATCTGCAGAAAACATATTTTAAATCTGATACTGTGATTTTCATTAAAAGCCCAACGGAAGAAATCAGCTTTTACCTATATGAGGAGCAGGGAAGTGTCTCTGAATTTCATTCAACATCAAATTTATGTATTTTCACATTAAAAATAAGATAGTCCCCCCAAAAAATTATAACTTTACTAGAAAACAAAATAAAAGAAAATGGCCAACTAGAGTCCAAACATCTCAATACAGCAGTGATTTTCAACCTTTTTCATCTCATGGCACACATAAAATAATTACTAAAATTCTGCAGCACATCAAAAAATATGTTCTATTTTTTGCCAATTTGACCAAAAAAATTTATATAATGTTGATTCATTCATACCAAATGGCTATTGTTGTGTTGGCTGTGGTCATTTTTTTAAAATTTCACAATCTAAGGGAAATAAGGTCCATGATCCTGACTAGTCACTGCATAGGTATTGCATGTTTTGAAAATTCTTGCATCACACCAGTGTGCTTTTTGCAACACACCAGTTGAAAATTGCTGCAATAAAGCAATGACTTTTCTTACTCCTTTTCAATCTTAATGCATTCATAATTTTTACAGAGTTATAAGTAAAGAAGAGATATAAATTTAGTCTTCACATTTCCCATATAATTATATTCATATTAACACAGGAGTCTATTACAAACCACACTAATACAAAGAAAAATATAGCAAAGCTAAGTATAAAAATACAGCTAGCATTTTAATTATATTATGGAAACTACCCAATTTTCATAAAACATAAAACCACACTATATTCCCAAAACCCAAGTCATTTTAATTAATATTTTCCACTTAGTAAAAGGATAGTTTTGTGACATGTAGCTTTTTCTGTATAAAAGTCTCAACTCATATAACCATTAGTGAAAATTCTTGATATTCTTGAAATAATATACCAAACTTATAAGTCCTTGTCAGTAGTTATTGGCAATGGTTAAGGTAATAAAATTTTTTTAAATTTAATCTGTTTTATTCAAATGGATAACGGCATAAAAATGCTTAGCACTTTTATGAGAAAACTCATTTAAAAAAAATTTTTTCAATTACAGCCCTAACCGGTTTGGCTCAGTGGATAGTGCGTCGGCCTGCAAAATGAAAGGTCCCAGGTTCGATTCCGGTCAAGGGCATGTACCTTGGTTGCGGGCACATCCCCAGTAGGGGGTGTGCAGGAGGCAGCTGATCAATGTTTCTCTCGCATCGATGTTTCTAACTCTCTATCCCTCTCCCTTCCTCTCTGTAAAATATCAATAAAAAATATTTTTATAAAAAAAATTACAGTTGACATTGGATATTATATATTAGTTTCAAGTGTATAGCATAGTGGTTAGACATTTATATATCTTAGGAAGTGATCACCCAGATAAGTCTTAAACCCACCTGGCACTATACATAGTTATTACAATATGGACTATATTCCTAATACTGTACTTTACATCCCATGACCACATTGTGACTGTCAATTTATATTTCTTAATCCCTTCACCTACCCCCCCCCCAACCCCTTCCCATCTGGCAAGCATCAGTTTGTTCTCTGTATCTATGAATTTGTTTCTGTTTTGTTTGTTCGCTTACTCTGTTTTGGGGAATAAACATAAAAGTGAAATCAGAAAAGAATTACGTTTGCTTTAAATAATGGATGTAATAATCTAGAAAATGCATGTAGATTGACTTACATTCTCTTCTACCACTTCAGATTCCCACAGTTATCCACAGGGAAATAACCAGACATTAGAGTACTTTTAACACAGTTACTCAAACAGTAAGGGAGAGAAAAAGTAGTAAAAATACAATAATAGTTGTTTTTTTTTTAAGAGAAATATATTGCAGCTTAAGCCCATTTCTTGAAGAAACTTTTTTCATTGAAAAACTGCGTCGTAAAAAACTAACTAAAGTGAGCTACTAGCATAAAGAGCAGAACTGAGAGTCTAGAAATAAACCCTTATATTTATGGTCAATTAATTTTCTACAAAGGTACCAAATAAGTCAATAAGTAAAGGATAGTCTTTTCAGCAAATGGTGTTGGGACAACTGGAAATCCATATGCAAAAAAAGAAAAGAACAGAAGGGAAAAAAAAGTATACCTGACCCTCACACCATATACAAAACCTAATCCAAAATGGATCATGGAACTAAGGCTAGAAAGAAACAATGGAGAAAAATCTTTGTGACCTTTGGTTAGCCCAAGAATTTTTAGAAACAAAAATCTTAAGCTTTTAAAGAAACTATGATATATTGAACTTGATTATAATTAAAAACTTTTGAGCCTCAAAAGACACCATTAAGAAAGCAAAAAAACAAGCCAGAGACTGGGAGAAAATATGTGCAACTACATATATCCAATAAGACAAATAACCTAAAATAAAAATATGCAAAGGGTTTTAATAGGCATTTCCCCAAAGAAGAAAGGAGTGGCTAAGAAACTCACTGACTGAATAACTAGCTTAATTATGAGAGGATAAATTCCATAATTACCATCTTTTGTCCTTCTAAAAAAACCTACATAATAGGATGATTTCATCAGAAACTCCAAAGCACATTACTCATATGACAGTAAAGTTTTCACATCACTGTAAAAAATAAAGATAACCAGATTGTGCAAGAAATAGAACTATCTCTAGTCACAGGTGATATAATCTGGTATGTAGAAAATCCTAAGGAAGTCACATACACAATAAAGAAAACTGTTTATCAATACTGACAAAAAAAAAGTTCGACAAGGTAGAAAAAAACAGGATCAATATACAAAACTCAATTCTATTTCTATACACTAGCAATGAATATTCTGAAAATAAAATTTTTAAAATGATTCCATTCATAAAGGCATCAAAAAGAAAAACACTCAGGGATAAATGTAATAAGAAATTTTGTTCCCTAAAAACAAGCAAACAAACAAAAAACACTGTTGGAAGAATTTAAGAACTAAATCAATATAAACACACAACACACTCCATGTTCATGGATTGGAACTCTTAATATTGGTTAAGATGAAAATACTCCTCAAGTTGATCTAGAGATTCAATACAATCTTTATCAAAAGGTTGGTACAACATTAAAAAGCCAGTCAGAGAAAGATAAATACCACATGATCTCACTCATTTGTGGATTATAGAGAACAACATAGACTGATGAAAAGGGACAGAATCAAAGACAGAGAAACAGCGATCAGACTATCAATCCCCAGAGGGAAAGTAGGGGAGGGAGGGGGTAAGGGGAAGAGATCAACTAAAGGACTTGTATGTATGCATATAAGCCAAACCAATGGACACGGACAACAGGGGGATGAGAGCATGAGTGGGGGGGGGGGGGGAGGTTGGGGGTTAATGGGGGGGATGTGGACACATTTGTAATACCTTAACTAATAATAAAAAAAATGAATTAATATAATCTATCATGTTAATAAGCTGAAAAACAAAGACCATACGATCATATCAACAGGTGTAGAAAAAGCATCTGATTGAAAATCCAACATCCACTGTGACAACAACTCTCGGTTAACTAGGAATATGAGAACTTCCTCAACTTAATTTTAAAAATTTACAAAGACCTGACGGCTACCATTACACTTGATGGTGAGAAACTAATGCTTCCCCACTAAGGATCAAGATCAAGGAACAGACACCACCTCTCACCATCCCCATGGAACATCACATTGGAAGTCCTTGCCAGTGAGATAAGATAAGAAAATCAAAGGCATACGAATTGGGGAGGAAAAAATAAAGCTGTCTTTGTTTGCAGATAATATGGATATGTATATAGAAAATCTCAAAGAATTAACAAAAATACTCCTGAGACCAATAAGCAATTATAGTAAGTTTGCAGGATACAAAGTTAATTATACAAAAGTCACTTGCTTTCTTATATACCAGTAATAAACAACTGGTATTTGAAATTAAAAACACAGTATTGCCGAAACCGGTTTGGCTCAGTGGATAGAGCATCGGCCTGCGGACTGAAAGGTCCCAGGTTCGATTCCGGTCAAGGGCATGTACCTGGGTTGCGGGCACATCCCCAGTAGGAGGTGTGCAGGAGGCAGCTGATCGATGATTCTCTCTCATCGATGTTTCTAACTCTCTATCTCTCTCCCTTCCTCTCTGTAAAAAATCAATAAAATATATTCTTTAAAAAAATAAAAATAAATAAAAAAAAAACCACAGTATTATTTATATGAGCACCAAAATAAGTGAAATACTTGATATAAATCTAACAACATATGTACAAAATCCACATGGGGGAAACTACAAAACTCTGATGAAATAATCAAAGACAATCTAAAGAAACAATTATTCCATGAATGGGAAGATTCAATATTATCAAGATGCTAGTTCTTCCCAACTTTACCTGTAGACCCAACACAATTTCAGAGCAAGTTCTTTTGTGGATGTTGTTAAACAGATTCACAAGTTTACATGGAGAGGCAAAAAGCCCAGAACAGCCAATACAATATTGAAGGAAAAGAACAGGGTCAGAGGACTAACACTGTCTGACTTGAAGATTCACTATAAGTTACTATAATCAAGACAGTGGTATTGGCAAAAAAATAGACAAACAGATCAATGGAACAGAACAGAGAGACCAACACAAATACAGTCAATTGACCTTTGACTAAGGAGCAAAGGCCATTCATTCAATGAAGAAAGGATAGTAATTTCAATAAATGGTACTGAAATAACTAGACCTCCACATACCAAAAAAAAAAAAAAGAAAAGAAATGTATACAAAGACCTTAAACTGTTCACAAATATTAATTCAAAAGATATAATAAACCTAAAAGTAAAATGTAAAACTATAAAACTCCAAGAAGATAACACAGGAGAAAACCTAGATGACCTTGGGTTGGCAATAGCTTTTCAGATACAAAACCAATGATCCATGAAAGAAATAATTGACAAGCTAGACTTCATTAAAATTAAAATTTTCTTCTATGAGAAAGAAATTGTCAAGAGAATGAAAAGACAAGCCATAGAACTGGAATAAAGTATCTGCAAAAGACATCTTTGATAAGGGACTGGTATCCAAATACAAAGAACTCTTAAAACCCAACAATTAAAAAATAATCCAATTTAAAAAATGGGCAAAAGATACCTCACCAAAGAAGGTATACAGATGGTAAACAGCATATGAAAAGATGCTCAACATCATACATCACTAGAGAATTGCAAATAAGAACAATGATGAGGTACCACTATACACATATTAGAACGGGTAAAATGCAAAACACTGACAACATCAAATGCTGGGGAGGATGTGGAGAAACTTACTCAGTGCTGGTGGAAATGCAAAATGGTACAAACACTTTGAAAAACAGTTTGGCAGTTTCCTACAAAACTGAACATACTCTTGGATTCAATCCAGCAATCATGCTCCTTGGTGTTTACCCAAAGACGTTGAAAACTTATGTCCACACAAAAACCTGCACATGAATGTTTATAGCAGCTTCATTCATAATTGCCAAAACTTGGAAGCCATCAAGATGCCCTTCAGTAGGTAAAAGAATAAATAAACTATAGATCATCGAGACAATAGAATATTATCATTAAAAAGAACTGTCAAGCCCTAGCTGGTTTGGCTCAGTGGATAGAGCATCAGCCTGTGGACTGAAGGGTCCTGGGTTTGATTCTGGTCAAGGGCACGTACCTCAGTTGCAGGCTCGATCCCCGGCCCTGGTCAGGGCATACACGGGAAGCAACCAATTGATGTGTCTTTCTCACACCAATGTTTCTCTCTCTCTGTCTCTCCCTCTCCCTTCCACTCTCTCTAAAAATCAATGCAAAAATATCCTCAGACGAGGATTTAAAAAAACTGTCAAGACATGGAGGAATCTTAAATGTATATTGCAAAGAAGCCAATCTGAAAGGCTACATACTGTATGATTCCATATGACATTCTGGAAAAGGCAAAACTGTGGAGACAGTAAAAAGATCAGTAGTTGCCAAAACTTCAGAGGGAGGGAGGAAGGGATGGATGAATGAACATGGGATTTTCAGGGCAGTGAAAGTATTGTGTGTGATGCTGTTATGGTAGATATATATCATTAAATATTAGTCAAAGCCCATAAAATGTACAACACACAGAGTGAACCCCATGTAGACCATGGACTTTAGTTAATCATAATGTGTCAATCTTGGCTCATCAATTTTAACAAAAGCACCACACTAATGCAAGATGTTAATAATAGGAAAAACTTAGGGGATGGTTGGAACTCCGTACTTTCCGCTCAATTTTTCTATAAATTAAAACTGCCCTCCCCAAAATAAAGTCTATGATATTTTAAAAAGCAAACCATGTCCATTACATAAAAAATAAAACAATAAAATCTAACATTAAGAAAATAAATCTTTAAAATTCATGACACACTTGAAATTCTGCCTGGAACAGAAAACCAGCTGAGGTTTTTATAAGAAGAATAACTGTCACCCTGTGGTGTTAAAATAAACTCGGGACAGCTCTCTGATAACCTCTCATTTGGCTGCCCCTGAAACAACTGTGTTTACAGTAAATACCAAGATTCTATACTAGCGAGCTCTGAAATTATCTTTCTTATCTGCAATTTATTTTAACGATAGCCTCTGGAAGGCCTCCCTTTCTTTCAGATTCAAAAAGCAAGTAACTGAATTAAGTATATATTTTAAAGTGTTCCTGAAAACAAAAATCCTATTTCTCCTTCGTTAAATAATAGCTCTCTCTGCTAGCATCTCCACTCCCCAGCAGAATTCATAATTCCATCTCTTCTACTCCCACAAAACTTCGTTCTTACCTCAACTGATACCCTTTCCACTGTCAGCTAGCCACATACTGAGCTAGCCTACCCTCTCTCTGTGAGCCCCTGAGTACAGGGACTGCCACAGTCATTTCATGCTAAGACCCCATCCTAAGAGGCGTTACCCATCAAAATGTTTGCAGATGTAAGTGATGGACACTAACTCAAACTAAGTAGCTGACGTGCCAGGAAAGTGGAAATGGATTTTCTGGCTTTCGGTGATGCAGAATCTGGGACCATAAATTTTGTTTGTGTGTTGTATGTATGTTGTGCATGTATGTTTTGTGTGTGCTGTGTGTGTTGTGTGTATGTTGTATGTGTTTGTTTTGTGTGTTTGTTGTATGGTGTGTGTGTGCGCGTGTGCGTGTGTGTGTGTGTGTGTGTGTGTGTGACCCCCTTCCCTCCTCATCTTGTTTCCTCCATCTCCCTGCTCTGATTTCCTGTGTTGACCTCATTCTCAGGAAGGCTTTCCCTAAGTCAGTGATGGCGAACCTTTTGAGCTCGGCGTGTCAGCATTTTGAAAAACCCTAACTTAACTCTGGTGCCGTGTCACATATAGAAATTTTTTGATATTTGCAACCATAGTAAAACAAAGATTTATATTTTTGATATTTATTTTATATATTTAAATTCCATTTAACAAAGAAAAATCAACCAAAAAAATGAGTTTGCGTGTCACCTCTAACACGCATGTCATAGGTTCGCCATCACTGCCCTAAGTGGTAGCAAAGAGAGTAACCAGTGGTCCGGCTTCACAAACCCACAAAAAGGAAAAATGTCTTTGCAATAGTTTCAGTGAAAATACGGGGGCTCCTCCATAAACTGATCCTGGTGACCCTGACTAGCCAGGCTATGTCAAATGCCCATAACAGAGACACTGAGGTCACCTCTAACTCCACAGACTAAAATCAAAGCAAGGGTGCCTGCCCAGGGAAACCTGGGTAATTTGTTGGGGGAGGAAAGGATGCTGGGTGGGCAAAGTCAACAGATGCTCAGTACTTCACAGGTTCTCAAGACTGCTGACTCGCTCCCTTTGAGTGAGTATGTATTAACTGCGCATTATGTCTAATGCTGAGTTTCCCACTGAACGTCCGATAAAAAAGGTTTGCAGTGCCCGTCCCTGTAACACAATACTCTTTCTCACAAGGAATTATTTCCCATCTCATTGCCACAGTGAGGGTGTTGTGCAGGGTCATTCTCGTGGCCACTGTTTTGCCCTTCTTTACGTTGTTGTTACTTTAAGGGCATTTCTTCTCCTTTGTCCTACATGAGTATCTTAATGCCCAAAGCACACTGCTGAAACCAAATGTGTTGCCAGCTTTTGTTTTGGGGGGAGATAAAAGTAAAAACTTGCTGAGCAAACTGAAGGAGCAGACAGAAGTGACCCCCTAAAATGGCAGGCCCCCATGATCACCCTTCACAGTGTGAAAACCCAAATGGGGGCACGTCTCTGAAAGGGCCAGTGCCAGTCCTGCTTCTCAGGGTCACTGCTTTCTCTCCAAAATAAAGCCAAGATCACTGGGTTGTTGTGAGTGGCTTGTCACATATTTGTGCTTGAGATCTCCCTCTCCTCTAGAAGAGGAAGATTGGGGGGGGGGGGGGGCAGAGGAAGAAGGAAGACAACAATACCCTGTACACAGAAGTCTCTCGGGGTACAGCATCTGCCACTTATCTGATGCTCTCACATAACCTGGATGATTATTCAGGGTCGTCTCAAAAACACTTTATGAAATTAACAAAACAAATTTTCCGCGTCTGACACAAGCCACTTTGTCCAGCCTCTGTTATCTTACACCAACCTGATCCTGCTTAAGTTATGGTCTGTCTCAGGCTCTCACAGCAGCTTTCTTTTATGGATTTTCCATCCAGCAAATGTTTCTGTTCCACAGCTGGGCAGATCCGACCACAGCATGCTTGGCTACGGACCGCAGCAGCTCACCCGCAACAGCTCCAACCTGGAGGGGCAAAGGCCAGAAGCTGTTACAAGAACAGAAGAAAGGAGATTCATTTTCTCTCTCTTTTTCTCTCCCTCCTTCTCCCCCTCCCTCCCTCCCTGCCTCCCTCCTTCCCTTCTTCTCTCTCTCTCTCTCTCTCTTTTTCTCTCCCTCCTTCTCCCCCTCCCTCCCTCCCTGCCTCCCTCCTTCCCTTCTTCTCTCTCTCTCTCTCTCTCTCTCTCTCTCTCTCTCTCTCTCTCTCTCTCTCTCTCTCTCTCTCTCTCTCCCCTATGGACTTGGCAAGATAACCCCAAACATCTAAATGTTTAAAATCATTAATGAGCAGAGACAACAGCTTATAAGTGTCCTAGAGACAAGCTTGGGCTATTGTGAGGGGGAGATTAAAGTATTTAATCATTATTGAAAAGGCTTGGCTAAACGATTGTGCTCTGTTTGTGGAAAATTTAAAAGCCAGCTGTTTTAATTAACCACAGAAAACACAAGCTACAACTAAAATTTCATGAGCATACAGCTCTGCCCTGTGGAAAACCACAGGAATGTTCTGGCAGGGCTCAGTCGAATTCTTGGGACACAGAAGGCTGGAATCATTCCCCTTAGGAACTTGAACAGAAAATTAACTTGCTCAATATGTTTTTTTTAAAAAAAGTAAAATGAAACCCAGATTTAATCTCAGTTAAATATAAAAACATTTCAGGACTTCAAAGGGCGCCACCAAAAGACACATAAGGGAAAGGTCATGAAAAAATTCCAATGTGGCCCAGGATTTAGACTGTATTTTCAATGCAAAATGAATGATGCCACAGAAAATTTTATGGGCTGAAATAATCCAAAGGGGAAACTAATCACCTTTCATTTCCTAATAGAGGAAAATGATATGTGAAACCAATATTCAACATGTGGTTCATAAATATTATCAAGTATATAATATATTTGAGCAAAAGAAAATCTTTTTTAACTATCCTACTTCAAGCCAAACCTGTGGCCAGGCCCACACTAGCTACCATGCTTCAATTTTAAGAATCGTGGCATCCAGAAGAACAGTGTTAAAATAATGTCTGTTCACTGGTGCTGCAGCTAGCAATTCTGGTGCAGAAACATAAAGTGAGGGGATCTGATAAAAGCAACTAGTGAACAATTAAGAACTAATAGATCAGGAAGTCTTCATTTGTTAATGATAGTAATAGTATGACAACATTTATACATGCTAAACATTGAAAGCCTATTCAAAAAGGAACAGGACAAATGTTATTTTCAGATACTGGGTCCATAATTCTATTTCTGTATGTCAAAACAGACCCTGTCATAAGTGTGCCAAGCATAATATTACATTAATCTCTACCTTCATTTGAAACCTAAGTCCCAAAAATAAGTTTTAAAAAAAAATATAGTAAGAAAAAAGATACTAAGTTATGTATTTATGGTTCTATCCCAATTCTGTTCTAAAACTGGGTATATATAATGTAAAGACACCACAGTTTGAACAATAGATATTTCTGGGTAATGGGATTAGGAGATATTTGTATTTCCTTCTTGGTGTTTTCCAAATTTTCTATAATTATTAGAATATTTTTAATAAGATTTTTTTATTAAACGCTATGGGAGTACAAATCAGAAATGGGGTGTGATACTCTATTAGCCTGATCTGTAGGCTTCTTCTTACCTGAACAATAAGGGCTAATGAATTAACAATTCCTCGTTACTCAACTCAGTAATTCTTAATTTAAAAGTTCAAACAAGTGCCTAATAACACTTCCAGGGCTAACAACAGTGCTTTCCCAGAAATAAGACATTTTTATTTATTATTCTGTAAACTTGCCACAAAGAAACGAAAAGGCCCTGGCATTTCCCTCTCTGACCAATGCATCCAATAAGAGCACCTCCCCGGGTTGCTGACAATTTCACAGGCGCATGGCCCTCAGTGAATAACTACTGCCACATCCATTTCTGACACTCCGCATCTCAGAAAACACCAGACACCGTGGTGGAACTTAACACCCGGGGACTCGGCAGTCCAGGGCTCTGAGAAGCCCAACCCCTGGGTTGACCACTGAGGACACCGCCACCCAGAAAGGTCCAACGTCTTTCCTGAGAGGGATGAGAGTCCACATCGCCTGCCTCCACGCGGGCCAAGCGCGCTTCCCACCACCCACTGTCTCAGCACTCTTCAAAACCAGTTCGTATGAACCACCTGCACATGTTAAATCCGTATCAGCAAAACCAAAAGAACGAGACAGAAATGTGTTCCACCGAAAATGAAATGCATGCAGGGAAAAAAAAAGCCAAGACTCAACCGCAGGCTAACACAGACGACCCAGCACACGCTCGGTGGAGAAACAATGGGTGCAGTGTGCTCGGGCAGCAGGTGTCCTGAACTGCAACTGCCTGTCACACGGAAAGCTAGCTCTCTGCTCCCAGCACTTGCTCTGTTGACAACAGCACATTCCCACCACTCAGAGCAGGACAAAAGATTTCCAACAAGATGACACTTGCAACCAAGCCATCTGAGAGAGAGGTGGGATGCATGTTCACCCTAGTGTTGGAAATAAGTGATGCATGCCATCCAGGCCTCTCCCTTCCAAAGTGACCCACATCTTGGGGGAGAGACATTAATGGTTTCAAAAATTAAGAAAACAAGACTCTCTAAGATTTAAAATAAAATAATCCAACCGCTTTGTATCTTATGTCATATGTGACTTAGAGAGTAAGCAGGCTTTCCTCTTTTCTTCTAAATTCTTAATTTGAAATATTGCTCACCTCCACTTCTGTCTTAGCATCTACCTACAGAGTCCAGGCCACACTAATCAGAAACCTAAAAGTATCACAAAAGGTGAATCGCCAGAAAAACAGGGGAGAGAAGAGGACAGAAGAGCTCCCTGAAAGGCCTTTATTGAGCTCACGTCTCGCAACCCTTGCTACTGTGCAGCAGGACAACAAAGGCATGCACTGTGATGCTGCTAATAAAAAAGCCGCATCGAGGGATGATGTGATCTCGCTTTGTACGAGCCAGAACAAATACAATGGCTCTATCCCACCCCATCGGAGAAGACAGGCATCGGAGCAGAAAAGAAAATGAATTTTTTCCACCCAAAACTGCTCCTTGCATCCCCACCATACAGGGTGAGGCAAAAGTAGGTCTACAGTTGTGAGTATGTGAAACCCAGAGCTTATTATTGTATCATTATTTATTAATTACTGTATTATTTTTCATACAAATAACTGTAAACCTACGGTTGCCCCATCCTGTATATTTCCATGGCTGGGTCCAGAAGGAAAGACCGTATTGCCAGTTTATTTCCCATTGATGCCTCAGTTCTAATGCCAAAGGTTAATAGCCACAGCGGGCACAAGGAATTAGATTCTTGTTGCTATTACACAATGAAATTAAAGCTTTGTGGTGAGTATTGTTCAAATAACTCTTTAAAGTCTAAGGTAATGGCAGTATGTTTAAATCTAACAGTCTAGTAGAATGAAGTCTGACCTACTGATCAAATTGGGTCCAATCTTACTGACGTCACCAAATTCTCTTTCTTAATAGAAACTAGTACACAAAAGCTATAATTAAATCGGATTCACAGATTTTGAAATCCTTTCTTACTTAAAACTTGGCTGTGTGTTGTTTAGTTTTAGCTTCAGTGAATGCTTTTGGGAAAATGTGTGCCCAGATGTTGCCGCTGTGTGAAAACCTTAAATGTTTGGCCAGCATCTTATTTATTCTATTCTAATGCCACAGGGAAGGTTTCTCCTTCTTGTGCCTGATGCCAGGAATATCAGCTAAGCCAATTCAAGGCTTCTGAAATTTCTATCTCAAAATGACCTGGAGATCCAGGCAAGAATATGTTGGGAGAACATTCCTCTAACTACTTTTAAAATCTGATTTTTAAAACGTAAATTCACAGTATCAACAAGTTTACATTTTAAAATATTTGGGAGAAGGTATAAATTATATGAAATAATGAGGGCTTGTTTGTCTCCTTTTTTTTTTTTTAAATCCAAAAAGAATATATCCTAGGTACCCATCACAGGCAGCCGAAAAGAATCTATTAATGAATAATCCAAAGTAGCACCCAACAAAGTTTGTAGCTGATGATGAAGGCATTATAGCAATTCAGAAAAGGTTTCACACAGTAACCTCCCCTATCATACTCTCAAGTAAAGAGAATTTCAGCTGGAGGGCCGAGAGTGAAAATTTATGCTTACTGATGTTTTAAAGACTGTTCTAGAAAGAACAAAGGATGAAGAAATTAGCACATATAGAAGTTATGGTCCCAGTTCTGCTACTTATGACTCAAGGCTTTCTGGGACAATTAACTTATTCTCTTTAACCTTTGTTCCCTCATTTGTAAAACTGGGATGAGACTATCAGCCAACTTCATGGGATTGTCAAATGATGAAGCCAAATATAAAAACAGTACAGAAAATTTTAAGGCACTATGTATTCAGTCAAATATTTGTTTTTGTTTTTTGTTAATCCTCACCTGAGGATATTTTTCCATTGATTTTTAGGGAGAGTGGAAGAGAGAGGGAAAGACAGAGAGAAACATCGATGTGAGAGAAACGCATCTGTTGGTTGCCTCCTGCATGAGCCCTGATCAGGGCCCGGGCCCTTGGAGGAGCCTGCAACCAAGATATGTGACCTTGATCAGAATCGAACCAGCAGAAACTCTATCTACTGAGCCAAACCGGCTAGGGCCAATCAACAAATATTTCCTAAGAAACTACAGTGCTGCCAGACATAGTGCTGTGGATGCAACCATAAGGACCTAGATTAAGGGATGCCGTGTAATTTGTAAGAGGCACAGGGAGCTATGGGAACATGTAGGCAACCTCTAATCCCAATACCAGACAAATATCTGGTAGTGAGCAGTGGCGGATGTGGTTTTTACTTTGGGTTGTCTAATTGTTAGCTCACTCATTTAGCACATCTTTTATTGAACAGTCGCCATGTATCAGGCACTATTCTGGGTGCTAGGGATTTAGCACTGAACAAATTTCTGGCCTAGAGGAGCTAACATTTCAGTCATTCCTCACCCATATGAAATGTAAAATACATGAACTAAATAGATTTAAACAGCAAGGCTGCTACTGCTACAAAATGGTGTTTTAAACCAAAATATCCACACACAAAAGTTAAAAGGCATATTCTAATTGATCTAAATACAGTAAACATTTTGTTATTTTAATCTTCAGGCCATGTTTTACAATATACCAAGTAACTGCCATCGTATAAAAGTTGCTGTTAGGCTTGAGGGATTACCATTGTATGTGGTGGCAATGGAATAGAACACTCCCCAGACACCGTTCCCCACCCCCAAAAGAAAAAGAACACATACTGGAATCTATCCAATAATAACCCCAGTTTTAAGAAGGGGAATATCAGCTATTTTAGAAACATTTCCTGCAGTCATTTTTTTTTAAGATAAAATAAAGTTGAATTATTTATTTTAGAAACTAAAGTTCCATTTTGACATGCCAAACGTCTGTCTTAAAAAGTTCCTTTAAAAAAAAAAAATTTTTTTTTTTTTTTAAAGAAAGGCCTGGGAACTAGGCTTCCAGAACATAGCTCAACTGTCTAAAAATTCACTATGGATGGAAGGGAAGGGAATGAAGTGAGAAAGAGAAAGGAAGGTATAGGAGTGCGGATCCATACACTGATCAGGATTAATAACCTAGAAGTTTACATACTCAACAAATACTAAGAGCCAATGTTCAAAGTACAAAGAAAAAAGTAAATATCTAGGTAAAACTGACCAAAATGCTACTCAACTCCAAAGCAAGGGTTCCCAAACCTGGGGTCCCCACAAAAAATACAAAGTCCAAAGCCCAAGTACACTAAATACCAGGTCTGGGGTAGCATCCAGTAATCTTTATTTTTTTAATTGTCCCCAAATAATACTGATACACAAAACATGGTTGGGAATCACTGTTTCACTTTATTTCTGTATCGAAAAAAATTATAATATTTATATTATAAGAAAGGGTTAACTATTTTCCTAAGTACTTAACATTAATCTTCATGCCCATCCTGAAGAAGGAACTATTATTATGCCTATTTTTAAGTGGGGAAACTTGGGTCACGAAGAAGTCAAATAACTTGGACTGACGTTAACAGCTCTTAAATCAAGGACCTGGGATTTTTACTCAAGTCTTATCTGCCCCATATTTTCTTAGCACTGGGATCTGGTGATCTTCAGCAAGGTAATTCCTTTTTCTACTGTCAATGCTGAGGATGTGATTACTCATCTTAATAACACACCATAGGCATTAAAGTTTTTAGAACAGAATTTAAATCACAAAATTCAGTCATAAATGCTGTAATTTAAGAGGACACCATTCATGCTCCAACCCCATATAGCATCCATTCACAGAGGCACAGGTCTCCACATTTTCACACAGGTAATATTGAGATGTGTCTTAAAAAAAAAAAAAAAAAAAAAAAGGCATTTTAAAAAATTGGGCAGTATTTTCCTTAAAATTTTTTACTATAATGGTGGCTTTTACACACAATGGCACCTCACAGTCAAGAGATGATCTTGCGTATCTTCCTTCATTGCTCTATAGCAGAGCTGTCCAAATGTTCTGTACTGGTGTTGTTGAACATAGCAGACACTAGCCACCTGGGCCTTGAAATGTGGCTAGTATGACCAAGGAACTAAATTTTTAATTTTGTTTAATTTTAATTAATGAGCTTTATCTACATGTCTACCAATATCTTCGTTCATCATTCCTTTTAGAATGTCAGTCCTTCCTCCTGTAATCACTTTCTTCTTCCCAAAGTGTATCTTTTAAGAAGTTTCTTGGTAAAGGTCTGCTGTGCTCAATTTTAGTATTTTTGAAAAGTATATTTTGCCTTTCTACTTGAATGACAGTTTTGCTGGCATACAATCAACAGCATTTTAGCCTTTTGAAGATATTTTTCCACCTGCCATTATTGCTGATTTAAAAATTAGCTATCAGTCTTTTACTCCCTTCATAATCTTTTTTTTTTTTTTTTTCATTCTGGGGTCCTTAGGATCATCTCTTTTTTTTTTTTTTTTTTAATTCTCACCCAAGGATATGTTTATTGATTTTAGAGAGATAGAAAGGGAGAGAGAGAAACATAGATGTAAAAGAGAAACATCAAATGGCTGCCTCCTGCATGTGCCCTGAGGGATTCGAACCTCAACCGAGGTATGTGCCCAGACCGGGAATTGAACCTGAAACCTTTTGGTGTATGGGACAATGCTCCAACCAACTGAACCACCTAGCCAGGGCTTAAGATCATCTTTTTAATTTTTATGTGTTGAAGTTTTCCCATATCTAGATATAGATTCAATTTACTTATCCTTATTGGTATATGTTGTGCTTCCTTTGTCTGTCCATAAATTATTTGGGTTTAAGGTGCACGGGTCATTTATGTCCTTCATAAACTCTCTCTGGAAATTATTTATACGCTAGATCTTCAAATATTACTTCCCTCCATTTGCTCTATTATCTTTCTGGGACTCTGCACCAATCTCTTTGTAGCCTTCAACTACACTTTCCTGTTTTTCTTCTCGTTTCTGTTACATTCTCATTAATTTCTTCCAACCTTTTTCCTAGATCATTAATTGCTTCTTCAGCTGCTTCTAATCTAATTTATTACGTTTTTATTTCAACAGTTATTTTTCTCCTTGGGTTTAATTTTTGTTTGTTTTTTCCAAAATCTGCCTGGTGAATTTTTTTTCAACAACAAAAACACCTAGATTTATGTTGATTTGGTACCCATTCTCCCCCTCCATTTTATGTTGACATATATCACTGTATTAGTTTAAAGTGTACAACATAATGATTTCACATATGTACTATGCATTGCAAAATTACCACACGTTTAGTTAACATCCATCACCTCACATACAAAAGTTTTTTTCTTGTTTTGAGAACTTTTAAGATCTACTCTTAGCAACTTTCAAATATACAATACTAGAGGCCCAGTGGCCGAAACTCATGCACTGGGGCAGGGTGTCCCTCAGCCTGGCCTGCGCCCTCTCACAGTCTGGGAACCCTCAGGGGATGTCCAACAGACAGACATCCTTAGTGCTGCCGTGGAGGCAGGAGAGGCTCCCGGCAGTGCCACTGCGCTACCCAGCCATGAGCCTGGCTCAGGGCTTCTGGCTGAGTGGTGCTCCCCCTGTGGGAGCACACTGACCAGCAGGGGGCAGCTCTTGCATTGAGCGTCTGCCCCCTGGTGGTCAGTGTGCATCATAGTGACTGGTCGTTCTGCCATTCGGTCGATTTGCATATCAGCCTTTTATGATATAGGATTGTTAACTACAGTCAGCAGACTGAGCATTATATCCCCAGAACTTATTTATCTTCTAACTGGAAGTCCGTACCTTGACCACCTTCAATCATTTTCTCTACTAACTCCCCGGTACTGGCAACCACCAATCTGTTCTCTGTTCCTATGAGTTCAGTTGTTGTGTGTGGGTGTGTGGCATTTTTTTTTTCCCAAGATTCCACATGTAAGTGAGATCACACAGTACAGTTTTCAACTGTTTGACTTATTTCACTTAGCATAATGTCGTCCAGGTCCACCCATCCTTGTTACAAATGGCAGGGCTTCCTTCTTTTTTAATGACTAAATAATATGTCTGGTCAGATCTTAGCTTATGCTATTTACAATTACTTGTAATTACAGTTTTTTTCCTTAAAGTATTGCAACATAGTTATCTTATATCCTGTATCAGATCATTTTAATATCTAAACTCCTCAGTGTTTCGAATCTATTGCTTCTTATTGGTATCTGGTGACTCTCACTCCCGGTGGCTTGTTTTCTAGTAGGATTGGAGATCTTTGAATCTGAACTCATACTTGGTTGATCTTAATCAGAAGAACCCCGAGATCTAAGGCAGGGAGGCTTTCCTCCCGAACGGATTCACATTTGCTTCTGCCAAAAGCCAAGGAGCACTGTCTACCTGGGGCCACTTCAACTACTTTCATGAGTCTTGGTAAAATGCAGGCTCTCTTATCTTGCAAGTGACCCAAAGCTCAGTCTCCAACCACAGTGGTGATACCAGCATCTGCTCTTTGGAAAACCTGGCTTTTCCGTTTGTTTACACACAAAGCTCCCAGCTTTGATGGTTGATGGGGTAGGAGACATAGGAGATGTCTTAGGTCATAATCCCAGAAGTACAGTAAAAACTGTTCTATCCAGAATGCAATGCGTTAGTGTGGAGTGTGTTAAGAGTATCCAGCCCACCATACGCATGCTAGAAACCTAAGTCTTGAACTAGTCATATTTCCTCAAAACCTACTTTTCCCCTTTTGTTCAACATTTTGCTGAAGGGCACCATGACTCTCGCCCAAATCTGAAACCCAATATTGCAGGTACCATTGAATGACCCTTCTCTTTCCTCCACTGCCTCAAGCGCAACTAGTCATCAGTCCCACCTTCCTGCTTGATCAAAAGTGGGTTTGCATTTAAGTGTATGGTCAATATGGGACCTAGCAGTGTACTTTTAATCATTAAGAAAATGTTTGAAAAAATAAGGCAGAAGTAAAACCAAAATCATGTATACCAGCCAAATAAAGGTGCTTTACATGAAGAAAGATTCAAATACAGGTAAGTGGAAGGAGAAATGAGTTTCACAAGAATCCCCGAAGAGCTGGGACTCTGGCTGTCAGACCAGAATCACATTTTCAAGACGTGGCTTTATATCTGTCATGATAAATTAATGTTACTTTGGATTTTATTGGGTTTGTAGATTTGCTTGAATTTACTGTATAAATTTGTCATTGTTTTATAGTTCTATAAGAACTGGAGGCATAAGGAGTTTATACCTAGTTTTATATTCGGCATATTTAAAGCTACTTCATAATAAAAATATTTATACCAGTACTGGGGATTTATGAGAATTTTTTTCCTTTAAATAAAGAGGTCCTAAATTAGTAAGATTTCAGAAACACTGGTCTTTATACACTTTGCCACCTTTGATCCATCCATCATTCTCTCCACAAATGAATAGCCAGAAATGGAATATAACAGCACAAGCAAGAAATCATTTACTAAACTCCAATTTTTCCCCAATTCTCCAATTCTCCAGCTGTTTGAATCAACTCAAAGCTGATGAATCTTTTAAGACAGCATGCTTTGTTTCTTTCGTCTGATAGCGGTGATTTCGTATAAGTAAGACCACTAGAAACACGGCACTGCCCAGCTCCCACTATCACCCACTTCTACTATGATTTATAAATTGGAACAAATGCACCTGGCAACAATACAGCAAATGAAATGTGTCAAACAAAGCAGTCTTTGCCTTGAGGAAGTCCATTTCCTGGTTGGGTTTCAATAACCGGGAATTTTAGTGAGTACAGCATTGTTGTTCTGAATGATTACAAGAAACTCCCAATCATTTCTTTTTTAGCTTCTATATTCTTATTCTTTATGGACTGATGGACGCTAGTTCCTTCAACCACCAGATATTTCATTTTAAAAGTCCTCCATACCAAGATAACCCTTTCTTTCTCCCACATACTGACCCATGTGTCAACATTAGATTTCTCTTCCCACAGTTGACTCAGTGAGAACCAGAAGGGGGGGGGGGGGGGGGTCATAGCAATTGCTTACTGGACAGAGGAGCACACTGGGGCCCAGAACGTTGAAAAGGCTTCCCTGGGGCCACATGGCTGACGGGCAGAGACCAGAATCTGCTTCTACCCAGTCTTGCCACCCAATCCAACTCCGTGACTCATCTGACTCACTTTAAATCATAAGTTGTCTCAAACAGGACTTCAAATTAATGACTGTGGTCATCATTAACCAATAATTTGATATTTTTAAGTCCAATAATTTGATATTTTGCTAATGATAACTTGATATCCAAAGTTTATAAAACACCAAGTCGTGTTTCAATAAAAGCCTAATGGAAGCAGCTCAAATTCTGAAACCTAATCCCAGGATACTTATTTAGAAGTGTTTTTTGTTGCTTTTGTTTTTTAATTCAGAGTACATTAAATGTAATAAAGATTACATTTTTATTTCAAAGAAAGAAAAAAATAACATTCTACAAATAGTTTTAAAATAACACAGTAACCAAATATAACTCTAAGTCAGTGATTCTCAAATTGAGATCTGAGGTAGGGCACAAGAATATGCATTTTTAACAAGCACACGCTGATTATAATTCTGACGGTCTGAAGGCCAGTTGATGGGAAACACAGATCTATTCAAATTTTGAAAAATTAAACCATTCTACCTAGTCAGGGAAGTTAGAATAAAGGAAGAAAAGTAAGAGAATCCAAAAGACGTACTGCACAAACAGATGAGATAGCAGACGGACAGACAGACAGACAGACATGGTGTTACCCTTCAAGCATGCGGAAAAGCAGCTTTTATGGAATAACATTCCTACATGCTGGCCTAATAAATTATGCTGAGAGCTGCGGCTAAGAATTTTTAAAACCAACTCAAAGAGGAAATGGCACCATCACCTAAAGAACAGGTGAAATCAAAGGCCAGTACAGGCTTTGGCAGGTCTCAGGCCCTCGTGAAATATCTGTTTAATTAAGAGACAACTCTAGTTCTAGCAGGAAACCTAGTTAACCACAGAAGTGAAATCATAATTACTATGATCACATCTTGTTTTCTCCCTGTGTTTGCTTCCTCGGGGCATCTATGATGCCTGAATTGGAAATGGAACCTTAAGTATTATAATAACAACATTTGTTGGAAAGCTCATCCTATTTTTTTGTAATTCATAAATTGAGGCTATGTTTTCAAAAAAATCTGAACTTTAAAAAACTGTATGCAATATCCACCTTAAACCAAGTAATACTGGCAAGCAAAACCTTCTACTAGAAAAGACAGGCGGGGAAAGAAAAACCTGGGAGAGACAGAAGGTACAATCAATTGAGGGACAAAATAAAGGGTAAAGAAGTCAGAAATTTAATGTAGCTAACAATACAAATTGCTACCTCATGGTCCACAAACTATAACATATCATTTTTAACAAAAAAGGGGAATAAAAATCCCCAACAAACCTGCTCAGAAGAAAATGATCAGAACTCCTGACTTACACTGTAGAAGGGTCTCCCTGTACTCTATATATCCACACCAGTCCAGCTTGCTTCATTCACGCACCCTCTCACTCTTTCATTATTCATTCTTTTCTTTTTGCTTCTTTCATTTCAGGACACTTAGCAGTGTTTATTCATTTTATCCAAAAGAAAATCCTGGTGTTATAGTAAGAAAGGAAATGTTTATTTACAAATTGATGTCTGCTGTGAAGTTCAGTGCACAGTTTTCATTCACAGAAGAGCAAAGAATTTTGTAGGGTACGCTGGTTCTGGAATCTGAGGAGAAATGGGTTCAAAACTTCATGCACTACTTATCTGCATGACCTTGAGACGCATTTAACTTTCTGAGCCCGTTTTCTCCTCTATACAATGAGGACCGTAACATCTAGCGTTTGGATGGAGTGGGGTTGGGGGCAAAGCGTCCTAAAGAGCCTACGACAGTGCCCGGCACCCAGCAAGTGGCTGTTTTGGGGGGTTATTTTCACACCTGCTACATTTGCCCAAGGGCTCTGCAATTTTCTGTCTGGGAAGGACGGTCCAAAGCAAGTATTCCCAGACTCTCACTCTGCTCCAGGCTGCAAAGGGCTCTCACATGACAGTCCTCCTCAAATGACCATCTGACACCACCAGGCTTGTCAAAGCTGTGAGCCCTGCGCTCAGGAACTGTGTTCTGTTCTCTCCCGAGTGCAGGTGAAATGAAAGCCACGCCCCTGAGGCTTTTCTCAAAGAACCAGCGCCCTCAAAAAGCGCTCAGTTTATCATTTTAGCTATAGTGAAAGAAGCCAAAAGAATGACCCCAAACTTCCACCCCTGGAACAAGCTAATCCCAAACAAATAGTAAGCAAGCGGGTGTGGAAAGAGCAAATATGAGGGCGGGGCTGTAAATCTGCTTCTACCACCTCCATCCCCACCTGCCAGCACACACCACTGCTCCGGTGTATGAAACCTCTTGGGAGTCTGGACGGGCCAGGATATGCCAAGAAACAACATAGGGTCAGTGGAGAAAGAGGCTACTGTACTACTTCTTACCAAATTTCCATGGCGCTTGGGTAAGAGCTACATACCCCAAAGCCCATTTCCAAGGCCATCCTCTCTGTAATGAAGAGAGACGAGTAAAACCAGGGACAAGGGCACCGACTCCAGAGCCAGGTTGCCTGGGTTCGTAACCTGGCTCCTTCCCGCCCTCGCTGTGCGACCTTGGACGTGTCATGTAGAAGGGGCACAATGACAGCACCTAACTTATAGAGCTGTTCTGAGAACTGCATGGGTTAATATATGTAAAAGCACCCGAGCTAGCCTACTATGAAAGAATTACACCCAATTCTCATTAACGAGGTGGAGTGGCCAAGAGTATACTGTCTTCTCAGAAAAACCGCTGTATCCTTAAGAGGCTACACCCAAACTCAAGTTTCATAAAGTGAATCACATTTGAGACTCACTAGAAAGTCATCCTGGCCTGTCTATAAAGCTCTAAGCTCTAGAAGGGTGGCATCGGGAGCAGCTTTTCCAAAGGTACATGCCTGGGCAGTCAGTGTGGTTTGGAGCCCAGAATGTGCATTTTGACAAAGCAATGTCACTCTAATGCCCACTGGACATGAGAAACACTGGCTGAAAGCAAGTCCGAACTCTATAAGACCAGCCTTTCTTGGCAGGGTGAGAACAGTGCAGGGGTGTTGGAAGATGCCTCTGCAGCCTGCGTGCTGCTGCCTGAAATCCCTTTTAGCAGATTCCCACTGCACAAGTCAAACATGCATTTTAAATTAGAAAAGGAACTAACATTGGTTGAGCATCTACAGCATGTCAGGCCACATGTATATATGCATCTATCTATATCCTATATAATAAAACCCTAATATGCAAATCAACCGAACGGCAGAATGACCAGTCGCTATGATGTGTCTGTCCCCTGAGAGGGAGGCAACCGGCAACGGCAATCAGGGGGCAGTGCCAGGCTGCCAGCCAAGGCGAGTGCCAGTTGGGGCCCCCCAATCGTCCCGCCCATCGGTTGCCCTGCAGAGGGAGGCCACCAGTGGCGGCAGGGTGGGTCCAGCGAGCAGGCGGCACTAGGCCACCAGCCAAGGCGGGTGCCAGTGGGGGTCCCGCTGGTCACCCCACGTATCAGCCCTCGTTGCCGGCCAGGCCTAGGGACCCTACCCTATATATTGGAAACAGTCTCTTAGATTTAAAAATTAAAACCTGGCAAGGCTACTCTAATACTGAAAAGACAGGAAGATACAGCGATGACATGCACGGACTCTGGCTTGCACATTTTGTGGTCAGCCCTGATTCTGACACTTATAACTGTGTGACAAAGCCAATTACTTAACTTCTCTCTGCTTCAGTTTTTCCACCCATAAGATGGGAAAATGGTACTACTGCCTCAGAAGGATCATGTTACATACTACTTTTTATAATCAGGGCAAAAAATGTAGCTTCCCATACAACAGCAAGATGCCTTTCACCTGTGTGAAAAGTATGGTCACTGGTGCATGCAGCCTCCCGGATTGCAAGAGTGATGTTGGGCATCCCCCGAGGGCACAGGACATGCTGAGGGACCTGCCCGCCCCCATGCATGATTTCGTGCACCAGGACTCTAGTCTACACATAAATAGATACAGATACACACATCCTGTTCCTCACAATCACTCGGTGCACAGTTACTGTGCAAAGGAGGAAACTGAGGAGCAGAGTTCCATAGCGGAGCCAAGATTCCCACCCCCACCCCAAGGTGTGTCTGCCCTCTGCACCACACCCACTGCCTCCCAGTCCTCAGGAACCCATGGTCCTCAATCAAAGTCAATGAAACTGGACTGAAGGAGGTCCTTCACACAGACTCTACATCCCACCCCAGGTCTTCTCAGACTGTACTGAACCAGGACTAAGCTGAGGTTTAAAGATGCAGGAAAGGGTCTACTCACCCCTTGCCTTCTCCAGGGAAAGACTTTAGGACAAATCTCAGGCCCCACAGGCCTTAATGCTACATATGTACAACAGAAATGTATTAGCCTTCAGTCTTTCTCCCTTTTTTATTCTTAATAAAGCAAGAAGAATAGATGACTTAATAGTCAGATAAAAATGAAGAAAATGGCCTCATCTACCTCAAAAACTACTTTACTATGAAGCTCAAGTAACTTCACAAGATCCACAGTAATATAAGTTAATATTTATGGAACATCTGGTGCCTGACAACCCCCAGAGAGTCCCATTTCACAGATGAGAAAACTGAGGTAGCTTGTCGCACAGAGTATGAATGGACATTCAAACCCAGGATAAAATCTAGCCTTTCCATTCTTAAGGCTAGTATGTTATTTTGCCTATAAAATTGCTATGTAGTCTGTCAAGTCATAGAGATACTACTTTTCCTGTTATTAGGACATTTCCATTAGCCGTAAAGTGCCTCCAAGCTGCAGAAAAAGCAAAGAGATGTGGGTAATCTATAAACTGGAATAAATAAGAGAAGCTCGTAAACCTATTTTCAGCTTAATGAATAGAAAATAAATAGAAACATCCAAAGAAAATGAAGGCAATCAAGAAATAAAATTAAAGAGAGAAAGAAAAAAAAAACAGGCTTACGGGAGAAAAACGAACAAAAGAAAATCACAGGACGTTGTTTTGCAGTGCCGGAGAGATAATGGCCAGGATGAGAAACCAGGGCGGGGAGGCGGTTCCGCCCACTGTAAGACAGTGATCCCGGGCCCAGGGCACGCCAGCTGCAAGGAGCACACCGGCCTCACAGGTGCTGCCGGCCTGGCCAGGACAAGGGCCTGAGATGACCAGGCCGACAGAGGAAATGACAGAAGCCCCGCTGCTTAAGTGATTAGTCAGAGCCTGAGGGACACCACACTCACTTCCACTTCCCCTCCCTGCAAATGCTAGCGCATCCCCAGACATTCCTTCTCCACAGAGGGAGTGATTTGTAAGTACTACACAGACCAGACACACAGGAAGAATTTCTCTCCCCACAGTCAGCAGTTAGGATGCCAGAGGAGGCATCGCAAAGCTGAACCCGGCAGCAGAAACCACTGGCCCGTCAGGAGGCTGATGCCAGATGGGGCTCCACAAATGCCCTGGCTGCGCCACCTCAGGCAAATGCCCCAGCAACTCCAGCCATCAGCATCCAGCGAAGGGCAGACAGGGTGACCTGTAAAAGGCAAGTTCTGGTCACTCACTCCCTTCCCGTGTGACCATGGTCTCCCTCTCACCTCTCACAGGCTGCAGAGAGCTCTCCAAAGAGAGGGAGAAAGGGGGGATGACACTGAGGATGGTTCCTCTAAGTCTACAGTGGTCCTCAACCTCCTGGCCCTTTGAACACAGTTCCTCATGTTGTGACCCAACCATAAAATTATTTTCGTTGCTACTTCATAACTGTAATGCTGCTACTGTTATGAATCGTCATGTAAATATCTGATATGCAGGATGGTCTTAGGCAACCCCTGTGAAAGGGTCGTTCGACCACCAAAGGGGTCACAACCCACAGGCTGAGAACCGCTGCTCTAAGAACTGGACACCCCAAATATAAACAAAGCTAATGGTGCTGATAGAAACCATAGCTACCGTTTACTGAGCCATTACTATGTGCCAGGCATGGATTAGCTCCTTTAATCCTCGCAAAGCCCTCTAAGGAAGGCAGGTGAAGGAACTTCAGGGACACAGTTTGTGAGGACGCGAGGATCTGAACCTGGCCTCCAGAGCCTGAGCTCTTAATCACGCCACACGCAGCATGACCTGCAGGGACGAGACTGTCCACGGATTACATGATGCTCCTTTGCTCTTTGGCTGAAATTCTATCAACTCAAACCGACAACGTGTTACAGAGTGCTGCCGGATTCTCTGGGGAAGAGGAAGCGACAAGTTTGGAACTACAATCTGGCAAATACACAGCTGGAGTGAAACCAGGCCCTTCACAGACATGGCTCCTTAATTCTGGAATCTTTCTCCCTGAGCGCAGGCCCAAAGTCTCTTTCAGGAGGACAGCATAGGTGAGCACTGACAATGGGGCCCACCCATGAACTCATTTACTCAGGAGAGTCCACGAGGCCCACAGATATTGAATGAGCGACTCCAAGGCACTCAGGTCATTAGAGAGCCAGGGCTGGAATCTGAGCCTACAGATACCCGTTTCATGTCCTTTCAATATGTTAAAAACAAGATCCATGCCCAGATGGCGTGGCTCAGTGTTTGAGCATTAACCTATGAACCAGGAGATCACTGTTCGATTCCAGTCACGACACATGCCCAGGTTGCAGGCTTGATCCCCAGTAGGGGATTTGCAGGAAGCAGCCAATCAGATTCTCTCTCATCATTGTTGTTTCTTTCTTTCTCTTTCTCTCTCTCTCTCTCTCTCTCTCTCTCTCTCTCTCTCTCTCTCTCTCCTTTCCTCTCTGAAGTCAATTATATATATATATATTTTTTTTTTTAAAAAAAACAACCAAGACCCATGTCTTATCCCTTGTTTTACCCTGTACCTTTCATTACAGAAACTTTCAAACACATATAAAGTAGAAAGAATGAATGGATCCCATACAAACACTTGAGCAATCACCAACCCACTGCCAATCTTGTTTTAGCTCCACATCCACCTAGTTCCCATCCCCCTCCAAGCCCCCAGCCCCTCATCCCACCCCACCTCCACACCCCACTCTGTATTGATACAAGGGTTGGCAAAGTAGGCTTAGAGTTGTTCGTATGGAAAATAATACAATAATTAAATAATAATGCAAGAATAAACAGTGTTTCAGGTACTCACAACTGTAAACCTACTTCACCAACTCTTGTGTTTAGGGATAAAATGCAAGCAAGTGTTTAAATCTCAGTCTCTGAAATCACAACTGATTTTAAATGTACACACGAATTGTAATCAGGATCTTAGGACGACAAATTTCCAAGACACTGACACAGAGCACAAGAGAAGACTCCTTTGACTTAGAGAAGACCTCAAGGCACATAACTTCGCGTTATCTAATTGGGAGAACACAATCCTTTTCTTTGTACCAGACAGTGCAAACCCAATTAAGTGCTTAATAGATACTTTTCGTGATGATACATCCCTTTAAAACAACTAACAACAGCAACAAAAAACCCTTTACAGATTGCCTGAAAAAGTAAAATAATATCATTTCTCCTTAAATCTTAACCTTTAAATAACTAAAACAGTTATTTTATCCTCTGCATTTTAAATCCTATATCACACTAGCTTTAACATAGGCATGGAGTAAATTCCAGGGGTTTTAAGAACCAGCAGAGAGTTGTTACTTAGGAATATTCCTCAGTGATCCCTTAAAATACGGCTATTTTTTAGAGGACTAGATTAAATCTAGATGGTTAAGTATACATCAAGGTTAACGCAATGTCCAGCTTCTAAGACCAATTCTGCATTTTCATTTTCCTTTTTAAGTTTAATTTTACAAAGGATCTTAAGTGGGAAATCTTTTCCCTTTGGGCCCATTTGCAGAAATTTTCACCATCAGAGTAATCAACCACTTCCCTAAACCATTAAACCCCTAACAATCCCCTCACAAAAATAAATTATTTCCTATTTTATTTGACCATCTGAGGTGTATGCAATATGCCCACGTAGAGAAAGACAGTTTGATTTTGAGCTTTAGAAGCCAAAGAAGCCCAGCAGTGCAGTTTTCAGCTGTGTGAGGCGGGGACGTCACCCTTTCCTCACCTACACTGGAGTCATGTGAGCTCTGGAATATGAGCAACGATCCGGTGGCATTCCCCTGCTCACTGCGAAGGACTCTGAGTTCGTCCAACCACTATGAGGCTCAACACATTTGAACAATAATTGGGAAAACTTTTTTCCTAGATGTGAACACAGATACACACCATTCTAGAAGCTACTGTCAGCCATTTGTCACCTTGAAGAGGACCACATTGGGGCCGGGGGGGGGCGGGGGAGGGGACTGGCAGCGGAGGCCAGCACCAAAGCAGCACTCCTCAATAGCCTATAACGGTCTATAACAGCGGTTCTCAACCTGTGGGTCGCGACCCCTTGGGGGATCGAACGACCCTTTCACAGGGGTGGCCTAAAACCATAGGAAAACACATGTATAATTACATATTGCTTTTGTGATTAATCACTATGCTTTAATTATGTTCAATTTGTAACAATGAAATTGGGGGTCACCACAACATGAGGAACTGTATTAAAGGGCCGCGGCATTAGGAAGGTTGAGAACCACTGGTCTATAAGAAGGTCAGAAAGAAATTGAGAATAAGCATGTTTAGAAACAGTTATAGCAATCTGACAGAATAATTTTACATCGGTTGAATACAGTAATTAAGGATCTGGGTTTATATTTGCATTTTTTAATTTCACTTTTCTAGTAATTCATTTGTATTGTATTTTACAAAAGTATTGGTCTGGCCTGACTGACATGGCTCAGTGGTTGAGGGTTGACCTATGAACCAGGAGGTCACTATTCGATTCCGGTCAGGGCACATGGCCAGGTTGTGGACTAGATCCCCAGTGTGGGATGTGCTGGAGGCAGCCGATCAATGATTCTCTCTCATCATTGATGTTTCTATCTCTCTATCTCTCTCCCTTCCTCTCCGAAATCAATAAAAATATATTTTTTAAAGTATCGATCTGCATTGATATAGAATTTTTTTAAAGCTACTTTCCTCAGATAGCTTGAGAATTAGAACTCAGCCCTGGTCAAACCACTGGAAGCCTGACTCAATCTCTACTTTTTAGTTAGATGAGCCAACAGTTACCTTTTGTTGGTTAAACCTGTTTGAGTGGACTTTTCTGCCATTTACAATAGAAACTATTTTATCTGATGCAGGGAACTAACTAACCATCAGCCCAAAATAAAGTGAGAGAAAGGACAAAGGTGGAGATATGACACAACGCAGGCAAAGGATCAAGAATTCCAATTGTTACATAAAACTCTACATGAAACTGAGTAAGAAAATATCCATTCAAAGATGTATAATCAGATAAAGGCTTTTCACAGCCTGCAATTAAATGGCCACCTTGACCGATTTCCTTCCGTTAAACAACAAACCCGTGCAAGCATTTCATTGTCTCCCCCATTTCAACAACCGTCAACTTGGAGCCAAATAAATTATCTTCAAGCAAATGTCACACACAGTGGGTAGTGATTTCAGTTTCCTAAATCGTTGTCAAAGCTTTGCATATTGAAACTTCCAAAAAGGAGAATTGGAAAAATGACAATTTCGAGGTGGGAAAGAAACATGAGTTATTTCAAAGCAGCAGCCTGAGATAGGGTGAAATCTTTTTTCTAATGTGCCTCCATCTAACATTTTTCCAAATTGCAATCATTTCAATGGCTGGCTTTCACTGTATTTATGCTAAAATTTAGCAGACTTATTTTTATAGTAGTTTACAAGGGTGAAAAGCCAAAAATGAGTAGAGAAAAAAAGGAAAAGAAAATATTACTGTGAGTTCTTGTTGTTTTTTTTTAAGATAAAAACTATAAATGGGAGGAATTAGAAAAGAATGAACTTTGTTAAGAAAAGTGTCGGTTTAATTTGTTAATCTAAAACAATCCTAAAACAGAATGAGGTTACTCTACACTAAAAGTCCATGTATAATAAGTGAGTTGAGTAGCCATTGGGGGAAAGTACTCACCCTAAATATGCAGTTCAAGGCCAGGAACTCCCAAATCCCTTAACAAAATGGTACACTCTCAAGTGAGTGCAGCAATTACGAAGGGTAATGTCAGAGCTCCCTCCAGTTTCCCTAACTGTGTGGTCCAGGGACATTTTCCCCAGAAATCTGAGATTTAGAAACTTCTATTTCTTTTCTATTTTTGTAATAATTTTAAAATTAATATATATAAAATAAGTATATCCTCGGCCATCCAGATGCCAACCTGATTATAGTCATATAATTTCAATTCCTACATTTGCATTTATAAGCACGCTGATACCAAGATCACTTAAAATGAGGACTCATGGTTCTCAAGCTGTGGTACCCCAGATACGGTCTCAGAGGTCAGCATCTCAAGCCTAGCTATGTGTATGATATCCAATGGGAAGGAAGAAGTGAATTACTTTAAGGTTAAAAACAGAGAAGAATGACAAAATGCCCTGAGAAGCATACAACATCACCCCCATAATAGTCTTAACAATAATGCAGAACCTTATTCAGTCCCAAGGAAACAACCAACAAACTCAAACTCAGGGGCATTCCACAGGAGTGTCAATGTTGTAACAAAGAAACAGTGAGGCATGTTCCCTATGAACAAGACTAAGGAACTGTGACAACTGAATGCAACATGTAATCCTGGATTGGATCCCAGACCAGAAAAGAACTTTAATGGGACATTAACTGATAAAATTTAAATAAGGTCTTCAGATGATAGTATTAAATCAATGTTTGTTTCCTGATTTTGGTCACTGTACAGTGATAATAATAAATCAGCATTTAGAAAATCTGTGTGAAGAATGCAAGGAAATTCTTTGTACTATTTTTTGAAAGCTTGAAATTATTTTAAAATAAAAAGTTAAAAACAATAAAACAATGTTTCATAGACAAGAAATGGAATGGACCAACAAAAAGGAAGCCCTAACAGCAAGCTGTTCAATGGTTATTAATGTTCAGCTGACTAAAGCGTCAGGTCCTCTCTGTGGAGATGCCCCTTATGGAGATCTAACCAACATGTGATGTCAGATTCTCATTTGGCTTCCCATGTAGGTTCCCACCCGGAACTAGTATCTGGACCCCTTTCCAGCCCTAGTCTTCACTCTGACATTAACCATGGGTGTTTTTGTTTGCATGAATTTCTTGTGACTTAGGTTAACAAGAATCATAGAGGACCCTCAAATTCCAATCACTTTATAGGTGTGCTAAGAAAATTAAATTCCAGGTAATCAAAATAAGAACCAGACCCTAGACCAGTGATGGCGAACCTATGACACGCATGTCAGAGGTGACACGCGAACTCATTTTTTGGGTTGACTTTTCTTTGTTAAATGGCATTTAAATATATAAAATAAATATCAAAAATATAAGTCTTTGTTTTACTATGGTTGCAAATATCAAAAAATTTCTATATGTGACACGGCACCAGAGTTAAGTTACGGTTTTTCAAAATGCTGACACGCTGAGCTCAAAAGGTTCACCATCACTGCCCTAGACTATGGTGATAAAGAGCTACTCCTCTAGTAGACACTGCCCAACAACCACTCTGCAAACCTATATCACCCACAGATTGTTACTATTCCACAGCTTCTATCAAAGGTAACAGCCAGCCCTAACAAAAAGAATGTGCTCTGTCCTGGTCGATTTTGCTCAGTGGTAGAGCATCAGCCTGTGGGCCAAAGGATCTCGGGCTCAATTCCTGGTCAAGGTCACATACCTCAGTTGCAGGTTCAATCACCGGCCCTGGTGGGGGTGCATGCAGGAGGCAATCAATAGATGTGTCTCTCTCATGTTGATGTCTCTCTCTCTCTCTCTCTCTCTCTCTCTCTCTCTCTCTCTCTCCCTCTCCCTCTCCCTCTCTCTCTCCACTCCTCTCTTCCTTCCACTCTCTCTAAAAATCATTGGGAAAAATATCCTCAGGTGAGGATTGTTTAAAAAAATAATGTACATAGCTATAATCACCTTGTAAAGCAGGGAAAGTGTCAGCAGAAAACTTTCAATCTTATTCAATAAACAGGATAATGGAGGACAGAATAGCTAAGGGCCAAGAGCCAAGAGCCAAACTCATACACAACTCAGCAAAGCTTTAGCAGATTGAGTTGAATAACCCTTTTACAAGGCTCCATGAGGACCTGTATCCACAGTGATTCAGAATTATCCTTATAAAACATAAATCTATCCATGTCTTTCCCTAACATAAACCTCTTAAATAGCTTCCCACTGCATTTAAAACAAAGACCAAAAGCCTGGTCATGGCCCTTGCCCGCTGTTTCAACCCTTCATCAGCCCTTGCACACTAGTCCCTGAGTCAGCCTTGATCATCACTTCAAAGACTTAGTGCAAACTGTGATCTTTGTCTAGGATGTCTTCCTACCTCCCTTCCCCTTTACACACACATTTCAGCCTAGCTAACTTCCACTCATCAATATTTACTCAGGTTTCGGCTTAAATATCAATTAATCAGGAAAGCCTTCCCTGACCAACCTTGTAGACTAGATGAGTAGTCTAGTTTTACATTCTCATGGCATCCTACAATTTCTCTTCTTAGAACCCACCACTATTTCTAATTATATATTTGTAAGGCTCTTCATCTCCCCCACTAGAGTAGCAGCATCCAGAGCCAGTAACTAAATCTGGTGTGCAAACTACCACATCCCAATGCCTATCAACCTTCTGCACGTCAGACATCAGGGTGAATGATCCCCAAGTCATCAGCTTATTTCAAGAATTAAATAAAATAAGCCAGGCAAGCATATGGATATGGCAAGGACTCAATAAATGATAGCTATTTGCATTACATTAAATGACTTTGCACTAAATGTGCTTGAAATTTACCACTGCTTTTTCTTTCACCTGATGGAGGAGGAAAAAAGCCTAGCTAAAGATGCCAAGTTGTCATTTTTTTCAATGATACTTTTTGACTGTCAACTCAGCTCATTTTAAGATACTGAAAAACTTCAAATTGCAAGGTATAACATCAAGAAAGGAAATGCTTCCAAAATGAACACACAACATTTTTTTGTACTCTGAGATAAATCTATACTTATCATCACTACATTTTCACTTCCCTCTGCAGCCTTCACTGCTGTCTTCTCTTTCAAAGTCCCGGTTATTACTCGTACAAAGACGACGGCTCCTTTTCAAACACCAAATACTCCACTAATAACTTTCATAAAAATGAGTTTCAACTCTGGCTAAAATTTCATTTGCTTTAAAACCATGAAAAACTTACTTCTATCTCAACTATGAACTAATAAAAGCAGGATAAATCACAGTTATCCCAATCATCCTTGTTCATAGGAGAGTTTAAAATCATGTAAAATTGTAATTTAGTTAAAAGATAAAATGGAGGATTAAAGCACCAAAATTGATCATTTTTCTAAGATTGTTTCACTGTAACACCAGCTAAATTCTCCTGGGCCCAGACAATATACTCAAACAAAGGAAATAGGGACCAAATACTGAGATTATCTTAGGGGACAGATAACTAAACTGATTCCTACTGACCAGAGGAGAAATGAGAATTCAAGATTATAAGTGTCCTTAGCAGAAAATTACACCATAGAGAATTAGGCTTTAGAAAATGTCTCCATTGAAAGGGCTACTTCCCACAGCTATGTGTCATATGCATTAATACCTAGCAGATATATGCAAAGTCCAGGCAGTATTTCAAAGATAGATGGTGAAGGGGAGAAAAGACTTTACTTCTACCCTCCTAGGTTCGATAGCTGGGTTTATGAAATAAACTGACAACAGGCAGATTAACTGGAGAAAAGGTATACATTCTTACTACTTTTAGTATTATGTGCACAAGAACATCACGGAGGGGGGGGAAATAAATACTCAAGAAAGCAGTGAGATTTGAGAGTTTATAGTCTACCTTAATACAGGAGGTGGAGGGAGGGTTGTAGGCCTTTCCGGAGAGAGTAAGTGATTTCTAGGAAAGATGATTGGGACCGCAGATGAACAGACGGGAGGTCAGATAGCTTGTTATAAAGCAGTGATGGCGAACCTATGACACCTCTGATACGCGAACTCTTTTTTTTTGGTTGATTTTTCTTTGTTAAATGGCATTTAAATATATAAAATAAATATCAAAAATATAAATTTTTGTTTTACTATGTTTTACTATCAAAAAATTTCTATATGTGACACGGCACCAGAGTTAAGTTAGGGTTTTTCAAAATGCTGACACGCTGAGCTCGAAAGGTTCGCCAACACTGTTATAAAGTCTGTCTAGGTGTGGTGTGTGTTAAAAGTCAATCTTCCCTGACTGATGATTTATGACAACTGACTTCCTTTTGGAGGATCCATCTTTAGCTAGGTAAAAGGGGTTCAGAGAAAGCCTCTCATTGCATTTGCTGTTTTCTCAAGTGCCTTCAATTCAAAATCATCAATATACCAAAATAGCATATTTTGGGGTCGCATGTCCTGAACTCCTTCAGATAAAAGCATGATCCCAATCCTCACAATCATGGGATAAACAGATACATGATATACACAAACTAGAGGCCTGGTGCAGGGGCGTCCCTTAGCCCCGCTTGCACCCTCTCGCGGTCCGGGAGCCCTCAGAAGATGTCTGAATGACGGACATCCCCAGCACTGCTCGATGCACATCACAGTGACCGGTCATTCCACCTTCGGGCCAAAACTGGCTCTCTGACATCCCCAGAGGGGTCCCAGATTGTGAGAGGGCACAGGCCAGGCCAAGGGACCCCACCGGTGCACAATCGGGGCCGGTGAAGGACATGAGAGTTTGGCGGGGGGGCAGTTAGGAGTGACCAGGCCGGCAGAGGGGGGCTGTTGGGGGCAACCATGCTGGTTAGAAGAGGGGCAGCTACGGGCAACCAGGCCGGCGGGGAGGGAGGTGCCGGGAGCCGGTCCATCCTTGCTGTTTCAAAGGACCTGGCATATATGGCATACTGTTCTTAATATGTTTGCTCACCTTCTTGGCACTATGTGTTTTAACCAAGGTCTCCTCTCTGAGAAAGGTTGTTTCCCCAGGTAGGGATTTTCCCCTGAAGTTAGGGAGGGAATAAAACCTCTTAACTAAGTGCCAGGTGGGTAATTAATCACTTTAACTACGAACAATCATGCTTAAGCTACATAATCTTTACTCCCTGGAATGGAGATAAGAAACGCCCTAACCTTTGGAATAGAGATTGATAGGATTGGAATCAACTGGTATAAATACAGATGTAAGAAGACAGAACCAAGACAGAACCTACATAGAACCTAGAGACAGAGGAACTTCGCTGGAGAGAGCGTGGCAGAGGATCCTTGACAGAAACTGGCAACAGAAACTAGAGACAGAACCTAGCGAGAGAACATGGCAAAGGATCCTGGACTGAACCTGACTATAGAACATGGCAAGAGAACCTGACTAGAACCTGGTGACTGAACCTGGCTGGAGAACCTAGCGAGGGAACATGGCTACAGAACCTGGCTGGAGAACCTGGAGAACCTAGCAAGAGAACATGGACACATAACCTGGCTGGAGATCCTAAGCAGAACCTCTCTGGAGATCCAGACCAGAACTTGGCTGGAGATCCTGGCTGGAGATCCTGGCTAGGCTGCTGATCAACTGAACGCTGTCTCCGTGTCATTCCTTCTTTGCCAACTCCGTCCACACCTTTGGGGACCCCTGGACCTGCTGGGGTTGGACCCCAGCAGGGAGGTAGTTGGGGGAACCAGGTTGGCAGGGGGGGCAGTTGGGGGTGACCAGGCCGGTAGGCAGAGGCAGTTAGGGGTGATCAGGCTGGCAGGGGGGCCAGTAGGGGCGATCAGGCAGGCAGGCAGGTGAGCAGTTAGGAGCCAGTGGTCCCGGATTGTGAGAGGGATGTCCAACTGCCAGTTTAGGCCCGATCCTCAGCCTGCTGCTCAGTCATTTTGTCATCCCTCACTACCCCCCTGCCAGCCTGGTCGCCCCACATAGCCTGTTGCTCAGTCATTTGGTCGTCCCTCACTAACCCCCCTACCGGCCTTATTGCCCCATTCAGCCTGTTCGGTCATCCGGTCGGTCGTCCATTCGGTTGCGATGGCCCCTGGCTCTTTATATAGATAGATATGTATATATGGAATTTGTTCAAAGTATACATGAAGTGTTTAATATGGGGAATCAACATTTCATGCATAACTTTTTGTTTAGTTATAACTTAAATAACAAATTAATGCGATTAATAGTGACTTGTATGTGAATTGCCTATATGCACAGATTTGAAGAACATGACAGATTTTGTAATTTTCTTTTTCCCTATGTTATGTTTGTTCTGATTACATTTAATAAAACATAATTTTATTTCTGTTGTTTCTAAAACTAAGTTAAAATATTAAGGCTTGTATTTTGTATGTGTTTTTTATTTCTTCTTTTTTATTATTTATAAAATTACAGGTCCATAACAGATGGAAAATGAAAAAGACTACACAGTCACCACATAAGCTGAGAAGCAGTAATCTGCTCCCACCAATCACATTGTATCATGTTTATTCCTAACCTATTTATGACAGATGTGCTTATTCCTAAACTATTCATGCCAGTTGTTCTTATCATTTAATTATATGTAAACACATAGTAAATTGCATATATATATATATATATATATATATATATATATATATATATGGCTAATATGCTAGGTGTCCGACTGTCGCTATGACGCACACTGACCACCAGGAGGCAAACCCTCAACGCAGGAGCTGCCAAGCTGCAGTGACTTGGCAGCAGTGGTTCTCGGGTGACGCACCCCGAAACCACAGAGGGGGGAGCCTGATTCCTCACGGAGCAGCGTGATTCCACCTTCAGCCATGGGTTATGTTGTTCCTGGGGCACTGTCGGTCCCGGATCTGGTTTACTGCACACTTGCGTTTATGTTCCACATCCCATATGACAGCAACTTTGCAGAGTGCCCTCTCACATTCCGGGACCCCTCAGGGGATGTCCGAGAGCTGGTTTCAGCCTGATCCCCGCAGGTCAGGCCAAAGGACCCCACCCCTGCCGGAGGGACCCCGCTCACTCTGCAGACACCAGGGAGGGACCGCAGGGGGGGGGGGGGTGGCTCCAGGGCATGTCTGGCCCATCTCACCCAGTCCCGCCCCACTGGCCACCTAATTAATTTCCTTTCAATGTGCAAGAATCTGTGCACTGGGTCACTCATAAACATATAAAATGAGTCCAGAAAAACTAATGTTTCTATAAAATGAAGTTGAATATTTGAATAATGTACAATGATCCAACAAAAGTAAAACACTAAAATAATGTCCGCTATATTGGATGTGAGGAAGAAATGACAAAGGACTCGGAGACATATCAGAAAATCTGCAAGGATTCTGAACTCTGTTCACAAGTACCTTAAAGTTCTTGTAACATATTAAAGCAACCCACACTGAAAACCAGGTCGACCATGCGTCACAGGTGTGGTTTATGTGCAAAAGCCAATGTAGAAACCACAAATGGGGCCCTATACCAGGAACTCGCAACGCGATGTACATTTATAGGTTTGAGTTCTGGCTCTGTTGCTGAGATGTAACTGGCAGGTGATAAAACTGGGACAAAACACAATGTATGGAAAGGCTCGCACCAATCACAAAAAGCGCAAGGAGTCCAAAAGAGATTCTAACCAAATAAAGAAAATGAAACAATCTGTGAAACTGCAAAGCATATGTCTCTTTCTCACGGATGTTATATCCACCCAATTCCCGCAGAGAATGTGCCTTTTAGCAGTTAACTAACCAAATCAAAGCAGAGCCCTTGGGGGGCAATTTCACAGGCAAAGCTGAAAGGTCAAGAAACAAAAGCATAAATCGACGTATATATTAAAAGTGCTTTTTGAGAGACTGTAAAACATCTTCCTTACTATCGTTACAGAAAGTGTCAGTGATGCTGATCCATGCATTGAGCAAATCCATAGACACGGGTTTACGTTTAATTCTGAACTCAGACTTTTCTGTAGCTTATCCACACTGGCCCGCAGTTTCTGATTAAAGTTTTAATTCAGTATTAGAAAAAATAAGCAAAACAAATGAAAAGTGTGATAGTGTGATGAGGGAAATTAACACAGGAAGTCTCATTTAATAAAGCATTCTGGGTTGACAAAAGTGAAAGTTATAGGAAAATATTTCTAAACATTTTATTGATACTTCTATTGAAATAATTTGAGGACAAACTCATTTTGAACTAACGGCCAGAGTGTGTCCTATCTCCACTTCACAGCATTGGGACTTAGCTAAATCAATATAAAATTCACTGCCAATCATACTGCACAAATAAAATACAATGAAAATAATATGCAAACATATGGAAATATATACAGGAAAGGAAAAATAATTTTTCCTCTACCCTTCTGAATTCTTAGCTGAAATCCCAGAAATAAAAGACAGATGAAGACGATAAAAATAAACAGAAGTTTATTCACACGGATACCTCCTGTATAAATGGGAGATACCCAGGGAGAAATGAGTAATTCAAAGAAGTGGCTTAGAATTCAGGCTTAAACCCCATCTTCATAGAGAAACTGTGCTTAGGAAAGATAAACGGGCCCTTAGAAGAACAGATGGGAGTCGGAAAGTTTGGACAAACGCTGTCTGGGTGTGGTGTCCACTTCCAGTCGCCTATCCTATAGGTAAGAGTCTATCTTCCCTGGTTGACGAAACTCCCAGGGAGGGGATCAGTGACAGCCGGGTTCTTTTTGGAGGATCTGTCTTCAGGCAGATGAGGGAAGTTCAAGCCTCTCCCTGCATTTCCTGTTTTTCAAGTGTCCACAGCTCAAAAAAATGAGTATATCAAAGAGGCATATTTTGCGGTAGCATGTCCTGAACTCCTAAGTCATATTTTGGGCTGGCACATTCTGCTGCCCTCCACATGTAAAGCCTCCACAGGCTGTGGGGACCCTGGGCTGATGTTCTGAGTCCTGCTCTCCATTCTGGCTCTCCCCATAATTAGCACCACAGCCCCGTGGAAACAACTCACCTTAATTTGGGGGTCCCTGCCTGTGAACTCAAGGAGTCAGCTTATGTACACACCGCAGGTGCTATCCACACTAAAGATTCTACTGCCTTGGAAGTAAATATACAACTGACACTGAACTGAAGCTCTTACGGGCGGTGAAAAGCAGGAGGCAAACATAAGCTCTACCACAGTGAGCAGATCTGCACCCTCGCCGACCCGCTGATAGCTATTCTGGCTATGAAAAGGAAAAAATGGGGAGGTATGCAGTCCAGAGAGCAATGCAAGGACTAACTACTAAATTTGTATCAGTTTTCATGGAAAAATGCATAAAACCATAATAGAACTTTGAAAACAATTTGGTCTTAATGTAGGTTTTCTCCCTAAGTTTGTAATTAAGAGAAATGTATTTTAAAAACACAAAACAAGAAGGAAATATACTGAGAATGAAGGGATTCGCAGAGATTATTTTAAGGTTGTTTTATTGGTATCTTCATCTTTTCTTATAGAATGTTAAATTAATTCTTTTTAAATGAGAAGTGATAATGACATAATTAAGAACACACACTTGGGGGGTAGGGGAGGCCGGGAGAATGTCAAGGGGGGAAAATAGGAGACATATGTAATACTCTTTGTAATACTTTAAGCAATAAAATAAAAAAATAAAAAAGAACACACACTTGGACCGAGGTGGCCAGGGTGAAAGTCCCCCTCACAGTGTCCTCATCTATACGATGAGGATGGCATGGTCTCAACACCTCACTTGGTTGTTGAAAGTCAACAGGAGTGAATATACGTAAGCCACTAAGCACAGTGTCTCTGGCACACGGAAGAACCAATATAAGCGTTTGCTAATATTTTATGGTAACTTCATCTTTAACTAAACATAGATGTTCACTAATATACCAAATGAAAACCCACAAAACATCAAGCCCCTAGAAAACCTCACAGAAAAATATCAACATTAAACATTTAAAATATCAAAACAATTCCAGGACTAGATATGACATATATGCCACAGGACATATAGGATCTATGTGGCAGATAGAGGATCTACCTGTCAGTAGCTTCATGTAATTATTTCCCAGACTCCAATCTTTCATCAATCTACCCTATGTAGCCACTAGATTAAATGTACTACAGCAATGCTGTGTTTAAGTCCCAACAAGAGCCTTTAAAAACTCCACAGACTATAAGATAAACCTCAAGCTCCAGAACCAAGCTCTACCCCCACCCCAAACTAGGATGTGCCTCTGGCACTCTGTACTTCACAGTTCTGATAACAGATTGTGGTTATATATCTGAGTGATTGCTTAGCTAATACCTTTCTCACCACTAGAATGAAAGCCCAGGAGGTAGGCCTGTGTTCTATCCACCACTGTCTATCACAGGCCATGGCTTGCTGCAGGTGCTCAGTAACTATTTGATGGATGAATGAGCCTCTTCATCCATCAAGGCTCACACCACCACCTAAATATGTATGGCCCTTCACAGTTTGCCAAACACTCACATAAATTTTCTTGTCTGAGCCTCACAGTAAGCCTTGAGGGAAGGCAGGGCAGAGGAGAAAAACCAAGGTCCAAAAATTCACTGAGTCACCCTGGGTCACGCTCTTAGCAAGTGACAAAGAACCGGTGTGTTAACTCCTAGTCTGGAGTTCCTTCTAGAACATCCTGCCGCCTGAGTTAAATCTAATGCAAAATTCTCAGGCACTGGCCATGCTTTGCACTGTCCAGGCTCTGAAGGTTTTCCTCTTCCCTTCCACCCACCCAGAACTGCCTCCTCCCTCTTTTCCCACTTTTCATTCACTCCATTCATTCAACAAATAAACAAATATGTATTAAGGACTGTGATTGATGGGCAAACCCCCTTCTTCCTTCAGGGCCCACCACTCCCCCAGATGTGCCGCGCTTATTGAATGGACATCTATTTACTCACTCAACAAAAGTTTTTCATTGTGGGGACATTTATTTTATTCTCTCAATACAACAGTGAGCACCTGCTGAGTGTCATGCTATATGAGGTCCCAGTGAGAACTGTACAGTTGGCAAACTGACACCCTAGTGGTCTGAAAAACTACTGAAGTTTCTGGAAAACAGTAACAAATGTAAACCAACCAGATTTTCATGCAACATAATCGCTGCCGTTCACAAAGCCTGATATGCCCCTGGTATCTTAATTGAGAAGTAAAGCAAACACTAATGCCCGTCAAAATAAAAAATATATATATTAAATTTTATATCAGTTTAAAAAGGCGTAGATTAAATTTATCTCCCATCACAAAAAAAAAAAAATTCATTCAATGACATCCTCAAGCCAAGTATCCCAGGCCTGCTCCATCCATCAGGTCTGTTAAATAGTTAACAGCCCTTTGCAAACTTGTCAGCTCAAAAGCACACACAATTAAAAATAGAAACAACAGATTCAGGGATCCTATTCGTCTGATTACTAGCACAGAACCACAACTCGAAATACAACAGCAATAAACCTGCAATAACCCTCATGAAATATAGTATCAATTAAATGTTGGTGCAAGAAATGTAATGCAGAATTACTACCGTATTAACACTCCCTGAAGATAAATCACCCAAGGCTTTAAACAAATGAAAATCGATTCTATGAATATTTAACACAGCTGGCTTTATTTAAAATTTCCCATAGCGGACATATACTGGCATGAAAAAGAGCTACAAAGGGTTAATGATGCTAGATTATATATGAATTCAGAAGAAAGGAAGATAGCGGCCTGGGACTCTTCCTTATCTTGGAAATGACAATATTGTACAGCCTTGAGGGAAAGCATATAAAAGAGTATTCGATAATATGTAAATGCAGTACAGCATTTAATAAAAACAATACCCAATGAGTCCTCCCCTTTCTTTCCTACCTAAATTTCAATGCTGAATGTGAAAAGCCAACCTCAGATAAGACAAGAGGGCAGCCGCAAGGCAGCAGCTTTGAACAAAATAATGCTTGGAATGGTCAGGAACCTGAGGAACCATTTGTGTGCGTGGGCAAAGGTCTGAGTCCATGAAGAATGAAGTCTCCAGCTCACCTCTCCGACACAGACACAACTGCTTTCCAACACGATGGTCCTGGGAGGCTTGAATGCGCCTAAGTAAACCTGCAGGATGGTGTGGTTGTGCTTGAGGGTCTTAAAGGCCCGGCTGTTCAGTTGGTTAGAGCATCGTCCCAACACACCAAGGGTGTGGGTTCGATCCCACACAGGGCGCATACTAGAATCAACCGAAGGGAAACAACATAAATAAGGGGAACAACAAATCGGTGTTTCTCTCTCACACTCTCCCTAACATCAAAAAATTAAAATTAAAAAGTAGCGTTAACTTGCCCAGATGTTCTCTTGTATATTCTGTGGAACAAACGTGCCCTTCCCTTCCCCCACGTCCCTTTAAGGTCTGCGCACTTGCCTTTCCCACACCTTGGCCGTCCGCGAGGGAGGGATTTATAAACCCTGCAGAGAAGCCCAACCCTCCTCCAGGAGCCTCATCAGGAAAAGCGTCCCTCTTATTACATCTAAAGCTCCTCTCTCTGTGCATTTAATTTCACTTCCTTTTTTTTTTCCTCCCTCTGGGAACTCAGGGGAAAGGAAGAAACCCCTGAAAGAAAAAAGCCCCTTTCATCTCACAGAAATAATCACATTTGGTCAAATGAATTCTGGGAGTTAATAAAATAGATGTGCTCTTCTTAAATGATATCCTCTTCAAAAAGGGAAGGACATCAATGATCAAATTTAATTCTATCATTTATGTTAAAAAAAAAAAATTCCAGGCCTAATATGGCCTTGCAGAAACTAAGCATTTAATCTCTCCATTGATTCCAAAATTGCACAGGTGGCCTTGAAAGTTGAAGTTCATGCCTTCACCCACAACCAAGTCCGGCTCCGGACAGAGCTTTCTCTGCCTGGTTTCACTGAGCATTTGAGCAGCGGGAACGTACAACTCAAAGCCCCGTAGGTGCCCGTTGCGGTCTTCTGCTACCTGGATAGACAGGGAAAGTCAGAGGAGATGAAGCTCAAGTGTGGTCATTATACTGTGCTCAGAACTCTTGGTTTTAAGATATGGGAATGAAGAAGTTGAAGTGTGGCGAAAATTGCTTGGGGATGTAAATTATCCTGAGAGCTAATTATGTATAATTTCTTCATTTTCTCTATTCAACCAAGTGATTTCCAGATAAATGTCCTTTCAGGTCACATGTTTCTTCCCTTATGACTAATCCTATATACCTCTAACACTCCCTTACTCACCCCTCAAGAACTCAGCGTTCCCAATGCACTTCCTTATTTTCATCTTTCAAGAAGCCTCCTTACCCACTAGCATCTAAGAGCTGCCCTAGTGTAGTCAGCCCCTCCCACAATACTGTACTCTGCTTAGAGCCTGGCGGCCTATCCAATAAAGTTTTGTTTAAAAAAAAAAAGAACTCAGTGTTACTATACTGTCATGTTAGAAGGAAAAGAGCTACCATTTGTCTGAGAGGGGTTAACACTATATACTGTGGCATAAAGTTATCATTACTGGGCAGAGTTGAAGGTGAATAACCTTGTGAAAGAAAAGGGGAGGGAGTCTAAAAATATGTGACCTCCATTCTAAGATGATGACGTAAAGGTTTCCCAAAGGTTTGCCCATCCCTGGCGTCCTAGTTAACTCTGAATCTCTGGGGGGAACCTGGGTCCTCAGCAAGTTCGTCAAAGATCTAGTCATAAACTCAGAGCTGTCTGTATTCACGGCTCTACTTTCTCCCTTCTCACTGAGTGCACAGCAGTAAGGCTCCCATCTCCACTGTTCCATCAAAACAGCCTTTGTCAAGGTCCACGACCTCCATGTGGCCAAAGCTAATGGTCAATCCACCCTCTCGTCCTACTGGATGGTTACCCTGTCTGGAACCCAGTGATTGCATTGCCTTCTGAGACACTGCCCACCTTTCTTCACGTTTTCTTCCTAACTCATTAACTCCAGATTCCAGAATCTCTCACATCTCCAACTGCGTATTCAGTATCTCTACATAAATATCTAACAGGCATCCCAAACTCATGTCCTAAATCAAATTCCTAATGCTACCCGCAACTGGCTCCTCCAACACCTTGCCCAACTCAGGAAATGGCAACTCCATTCTTTTGCTCAGGAGCCAGCCTTGCCTCGGCATTCAGGTGCACTATCTTCTCCCTCTCCCCTCCCTGCGCCCTCTCCGTATCTCATCTAACACTACTTCAGCTCTGCCTTCTATCTAGAACATGACAACCCACTCACTACCGCCACCTCCAGCACCCTGGCCCACCTACCATCATCTCCTGCCTAGATTGTTGCCACGGCTCTGCTTCCTCCCTTCATTCTATTCTCCACAAAACAGGGTGAATCTTTTTTTTAAATTGTCATTGATTTTTACAGAGAGGAAAGGAGAGATTGAGAGAGAGAGAGAGAGGGAGAGAGAGAGAGGAGAGAGAGAGAATGATGTGAGAGAAACATGGATGTGAGAGAGAGAGAAACATCAATCCGTTGCCTTCCATATGCACCCTGACTGGGGATCCAACTGCTACCTTCTGGTGTACAGGACCACGCTCCAATCAACTGGGCCACACACCAGCCAGGGCCGGAGTGATTCTTTTTAAAACATAAATCAGATTATATTATCAATCTGTTCAAAATTCTCTAATGGCGTTACTTATTTCCAGCTACTGAGGGTTGAACTGTGTCCCCTGAGAATTCATATGATGAACTTCAGAATGTGACCTTATTTGGAAACAGTGTCACTGCAGATGTAATCAGTTGAGGTCATTAGGGAGGGCCCTAATCCAATATGGCTGGTGTCCTTATAAGAAGGGGAAATTTGGACACACACACACACGTAGGGAGAACACCACATGAAGATGAAAGTTGAGGTCTATACACCCAGGAATGATAAATATTGCAAGCAAACTACCAAAAGCTAGAACAAAGAGGTTAAACAGATTCTCTCTCGGCCATCAGAAGGAATACCCTACCAATACCTTGATCATGAACTTCTAACATCCAGACTGTGAAACAATAAGTTCCTGTTTGTTAGCCACCCAGTGTGTGGTACTTTAATACAGCATCCCTAGCAAACTAAGACACCATGTCACACCGAAGAAAAGGAGAACCTGCAGTGGCCGAAAGGCCCCAGGTGACTGTACCCTGGCTTACTCGCCGGCCTCCTTGTTGTCCCCCACACATCAGGGACACTCCTCTCGGGCCCTTGCTCTGGCTCTTCCCTTGCCTGGACCATTCTGCCTGCCCCAGTGTCCCCACTTCCTGAAGTTCTCTGTTCAAATACCTCCATAAGGCTTTCTCCCTTTGCCACTGCCCACCCCCCTCCTCCAGCTTTATTTTTCTCCATCCTGTGTCACCAGAAGACACTTTAAATACTTTTTGTATTTGTCAACTGGGAGATGCACCGCCAGGACTCACTAAGCGGCTGCAGGTAGATGACCTTCAGGGCCCAGTGCCTCCGGGTCAGCCTCAGCTGCTGAGCTGCCTCACCTGCCCAAGGGCACGCCCTTTTCAGGGTAGACCCACCTGATAACACACCTGGTAAAGGAGCGAGGTTTCCACTCAGTACGGGACACTGACAGGTAATGCTCCATCTAGAGTTCCCTGCTGGGTGGTGGAGGCCTCGTCAAAGCTGCAGCCCAGTTCACACTTCTTCCTCAGCCCAACCCTGTCCCCTGTATTCAAAGTCTTGATCCCAGACAGACATCTGTTCCCCAAACTCCACCTCAGCATGTGCTTCTGGAGAACCCAACCCTGGGACACTGATGTACTTCCCCCAACTGGAATGCAATCTTACTGAGGGCAGGGACTTGGTTTTGATGTGTCCCCAACGTCTAAATTAGTCCCTGTCACAAAACAGGAAATGACTGACCAGCACATCAGAAGGAAGGAAAGAAGGGATGAGGGAAGGAGAGAAAGGCACTATTTGGAGACTAGTCCATGGATAAAACAAAAGCCTCTTATATGGTCATTATCTGCCACATAGCCAAAGGAATACACACTATTACAATGAAACTGTATGAGGTTTCTAAGCACGTTGCTGTTTGATTTCAGAGAAACTTATAAAAATAGGTACAAAGTTTCTAAGATTCACTTATTATCTTGATACTCCTGGCTCTTCCCCTCCTTCTAGGATTTGACATTTTGCAACCTCAAGTTCTACCACCAAGACAGTTTCAGTACCTTAACCTTCAAAGTAGGGAAGATACCACTTCATTATTGTTCAATAGCTTTGTGTCATGTTACTTCACAATTCCCACCAACAAGAAAGTCTGCTCTGCATTTTATCATAATAAAGAGCTTATTATAGCTTTTCTCTTTATTGATTGTGTCTTATTTCAATCCTCATTCAAAATATTATTTTTTCTTTCTTGGCGAATTGTCTTTCGCTTTATTGCAAGACTAACTGCGTTGCTCTGGCAAATGAGTTAAGATATACTCGTATTTTTTACACTCCATAGTTGGCTACTCGCTCAGACCCAAATAAAGCTCATTTCTACCTGGGCATGCACCTCATACCAAGTCGATCAAAGTTATGTGAGCTCTGGCTCTAAAATAATAAAGGTGGAAGGAGAGGAGTTGTGCTTGTTTGGCTTATGGAAGCACTTTCATTTCTTTAGGTATCATTGTGCATGAGGAAATTCTAAGGAAAAAGAAAAAAGACATGTTAACACCAAAAACAACGAAATCAACCCACAATGGAGCTATTACTTCACTGGTCCGATTCAGATCACTGTCTGGGTGTTTACAGCACAAGAATGTCATACACAGGTGTACCTGAAATATTTTATAACCATAAATATGAATAACAGCATCTTCCCAGTCAGGCCTATCTAATTTCATCAACAATCTGAAATTACATCTTTTGCTAAAGCAGCCTCGGGGTGCAAATGCAGTAAGATAACATTAATTAAAATACATGAAACCATCCAGGAGTAGTAAGAAGTATACTACATGTTTTTAAAGGGTATAAATTAAACTAAAAATAGTCATCATTATTTTGCCAGCTTAAGACGCTAGGTCTTTTACATAGTGCCTGAAGCTACACTCCTACCAGACCTTTTCCAAGGTAGGATCATAATTAGTACGTTATTCATTTGTCTGGTACGCACCTAGCTTCACCAGGTTGTGTGTGCATGCTCTTTGCAACCGTGAGCTTCAGTTCTCTGCCGCCAATGGCCATGAAGCAGAATCCAGGAAGTTCCAACGTACCATGTGCCACCT